>NC_136412.1:33782500-34415000 GCF_051521515.1 Lactuca serriola | reverse complement strand
GCAGCAACAGCTAGCTGCCTCCCGAACTGAAGTCTTGGAACTTCGAGCCCGTCAGAGGGCTCAGGAGCGACACCTTCAGGAGGTGTTTCGTCAAGTAGCAGACCTCAGGGTTCTCCCGAGGATTTCCCATCGCCGTTAGAAGATGTCTAGTACATCTCTGTATTTTGGTTAAGGAATAGCCTTTAACATCTGTGCTCTAAGTAGCACTTGTCTGTAAAATATTCCTAACTTTCAGTACTCTAATTAGGAATCTAAGAACTGTCAAACTTGTCCATATGGTATGATGTAAGACCTACTGTTAGGTCGATTTTCCGTGAACTTGTTACATCGGTAATACCAGTATTATTGACGTCTATCTAATCTGTGGGAAAAATCTGTACACTTGTGTTTTCCTACTAATATTCTTTGTTGTGATCTCAAACACTCATTCAATTGTTGGGCTATGGTTAGTTAGTCCATGTGTCACTCTCACCCTACTTACAAATTGATTCTTACCACTTTGCTTGTCTTTATAAACTTATAGTTGAAAGATGCCTCCTCGCAAATCTACCCGGAATAACCCTACACCTCCACCGCCTCCTCCGCCTCCGGTCATTGATACTGCAGCCCTGAATGCTGTCGTAGCTGCAACAGTGGCAACTGCCAGGGCACAGTATCACTCTACTGATGCCAACAGAGGTGGAAACCCTGTTAACTCCATTCCGGTTGAAACCCCTGTGCGCTCGAGAGAGTGCTCCTATAAGGATTTCACCAACTGTAAGTCGATATCCTTCCATGGCACCGGCGGAGTCATTGCCCTCTCGCAATGGTTCGAGAAGACTGAATCAGTCTTCGAAATCTGTTCATGCCCTGCTGCGAGCAAAGTCAAATATGTCGCATGCACCTTTGAAGGAAAGGCTCTGACGTGGTGGAACGGCCACGTTAAAGCCCTAACCCTCGTTGTAGCCAACGACATGGGCTGGGAAACGATGAAAGACCTCATGATTGAGGAATACTGCCCGAGGGGCGAAATCCAGAAATTGGAGCAGGAGCTTCAGAGCCTGACCATGAAGGGCACCAACATGGTCGCTTATACCGCCAGATTCAGCGAACTGGTGGCGCTCTGCCCTAATATGGTTCCCACTGAAGGGAACAAGATCGAAAGGTACATATGGGGGCTAGTGCCTCCGTATCAGGGGAATATCCTATCATCAAACCCCGCTACCTTCGACAGTGCCAAGTGACTGGAATAGCGACTCATTGACCATGGAGTCAAAACCCCTGCAACAACAACCACCGTAGCCATCCCGGAACCCTCGAAACCCGCTGAAACTAAGCAAAAATTCTGGGAAGAGAAGAAGAGACAGCGAGCTGCCTAAAAGCAGCAAGTTGTGGCTGTGCATGCCGCAATAACCCCTGCTGCTGCTACTGTGCCGGTGAGGCAGTATGCTGGAAGTTTGCCTAAGTGCAACAAATGCAACTTCCACCACAACGGCCCCTGCCGTGAAATGCAGTGCTCTAACTGCAACAGGAAAGGACACACAGTCTGTTTCTGTAAATCTCCGGCACAGCCGATCGCCCAAGTCCCCGGCTCTGGCGCGAGCCCGACCTGCTATGGATGTGGTGAAGCAGGCCACTACAAGAGGGACTGCCCCAAAGCGAAGAATGTTGGCGGAGCAGGGAGGGTACTGGCAATAGGCCATGGGGAAGCAGTTGCTGACCCGACGGTGGTAACTGGTACGTTCCTCCTCGATTACTCCTATGCATGCATTCTGTTCGATAGTGGAGCGGAGCGAAGCTTCGTGAACCATAAATTTGCTCGCATGCTTAAGCAACAACCACACACACTTAAGGAACAATTCACAGTAGAAATGGCAAATGGAAAAACTAAAAGTACGAATAGCATATACTTAGGTTGTACCCTAACTCTAGATAACCATTCATTCCCAATCGACCTTATGCCGGTCTCAATAAAAAGCTTCAATGTTATCATTGGCATGGATTGGTTAAGTCTTCATCGCGCCGACATCATGTGCTTCGAGAAAGCAGTCCGTCTAAACCTTCCGTCTAACGAAACTCTTATCGTCTACGGCGACAAACCCGGTGCGAGTCTTCGTATTATATCAAGTATTCAAGCATAGAAGTATCTGCGTAAAGAATACCATGCATTCCTTGCTCACGTCGTCGATACGAGCCTAGAGACGAAGGAACTAAAGAGAATTCCAGTAGTGGGCGACTTTCCCGACATTTTCCCAGAAGAGCTTCCAGGATTACCTCTGCAACGACAGGTCGAGTTCAGAATCAACGTAATTCCAGGAGCTACCCCAGTAGCCAAGTCGCCCTACCGTTTAGCACCAGCAGAGATGCAGGACCTATCCGGTCAACTTAACGAACTGCTTAGCAAGGGCTTTAAGACCAAGTTTCTCACCTTGGGGAGCTTCGGTCTTGTTCGTTAAGAAGAATGACGGATCATTCCGTATGTGTATCGACTACAGAGAACTCAACAAACTAACGGTCAAGAATCGTTACCCTCTGCCTCGTATAGACGATCTATTTGACCAACTGCAAGGGGCGAACTACTTCTCCAAAATTGATCTAAGATCCGGATATCACCAGTTACGAGTGCTAGAGGAAGATGTCCCGAAGACAGCCTTCCGAACTCGTTACGGACACTACAAGTTCGTGGTGATGCCATTTGGATTGACGAATGCGCCCGCAGTTTTCATGGATCTGATGAATAGAGTATGCTGACCTTACTTAGATCAGTTCGTCATCGTTTTCATTGGCGACATCCTGATCTACTCCCGAAGTAAGGAAGAGCATGGCGATCACCTGCGACAAGTTCTAGGAACTTTACGAACGGAAAAACTCTATGCGAAGTTCTCGAAATGTGAATTTTGGATCCGAAGAGTCGAATTCTTAGGACACGTGGTAAGCGAAGAGGGAATCCACGTTGACCCATCCAAATATAAAGCCATTGAGAACTGGTCAGCACCGAAGACGCCCACAGAAATTCGTTAATTTCTAGGCCTCGCTGGCTACTACCGTAGATTCATACAAAACTTCTCCGGAATAGCGAAACCTCTGACAACCCTGACCCAGAAAGGTGTGGCCTTTGACTGGGAAGAGAAACAGGAAAGACCGTTCCAAACGCTCAAGCGAGCCTTGTACACCGCACCAATACTATCCCTTCCCGAAGGGATAGAAGACTTCGTAGTCTATTGCGATGCATCGAATCAAGGGCTTGGATGTGTTCTGATGCAGCGAGGTAAGGTCATCGCCTACGCCTCGAGACAGCTGAAAATGCATGAAGTTAACTACACGACCCACGATCTTGAACTAGGAGCAATTGTGTTTGCCCTAAAGATCTGGAGACATTACTTGTACGGAACGAAAAGCACTATCTTTACCGACCACAAGAGTTTACAACACATATTCGACCAGAAAGAGCTGAAAATGAGGCAACGATGGTGGGTCGAGCTACTCAGTGACTACGAATGCGAAATTTGTTATCACCCGGGTAAAGCCAACGTAGTAGCAGATGCCCTAAGTCGGAAGGAATATCTGGTCGAAGAGTCAAGTCGTTGACAATGACTATCCATTCCTACTTGTCTACGCAAATTCAGGCGGCCCGGCTTGAAGCTATGAAACCTGAAAATGTGGCGAGTGAATCCCTAAGAGGAATGGATAAGAATTTAGAAGCCAAGGGTGGCGGAGCTCTATAATTCATGGACCGAATCTGGACCCCGAAACACGGTGGTTTCTGAGAATTGGTCATGACCAAGGCGCACAACACTCGGTACTTCGTCCACCCAGGTTCAGATAAGATGTATCTGGATCTTAAAGAGCTATACTGGTGGCCTAATATGAAAGCAGAGATTGCTACCTTCGTAAGTAAATGCCTTACTTGCGCAAAGGTCAAGGTCGAATACCAGAAGCCCTTCGGTCTACTACAACAACTAGAGATTCCAGAATGGAAGTGGGAGCGGATCACTATGGATTTCAAAACCAAGTTGCCCAAGACAACGGGTGGACTTGATACCATATGGGTCATCGTTGATAGATTGACCAAGTCTGCACACTTCCTGCCTATCAAAGAAACTGACAAGATGGAGAAACTTATGAGAACATACATTAGGGAAATCGTACGGCTACATGGTGTACCTATGTCCATTATCTCCGATAGAGATAGTAGGTTCACCTCAAGATTCTGGCAATCACTACAACATTCCCTGGGAACAAGGCTGGGCATGAGCACAGCCTACCATCCACAGACCGACGGACAAAGTGAGAGGACCATCCAAACACTGGAAGATATGTTGAGAGCCTGTGTGATTGACTTTGAAAAGGCATGGGATACTCATTTACCCCTTGTCGAGTTTTCCTATAATAACAGTTATCACACGAGCATCAAGGCTGCTTCATTTGAAGCCCTCTACAGCCGAAAGTGCAGATCCTCTCTGTGCTGGGCTGAGGTGGGTGATACCCAATTAGCCAAGGGGCAAGCTTCTGACAGTACTCTCACCGGTCTGGAGATCATTCGGGAAACGACAGAGAAAATCGTTCAGATCCGTGAACGATTGAAAGCCTCTAGAGACCGACAGAAGAGCTACGCTGACAAGCGAAGGAAACCTTTGGAATTCCAGGTGGGAGACCGAGTCCTTCTCAAAGTCTCACCCTGGAAGGGCTTAATACGCTTCGGTAAGCGTGGAAAGCTTAATCCGAGATATATAGGACCCTTCGAGATCCTCGCAAGGATCGGCCACGTGGCTTACAAACTCAACCTACCCGACGAACTTCGTAACGTACATTCTACATTCCACGTGTCTAACTTGAAAAAGTGTGTGTCTGACGAGACTCTTGTAATCCCACTCGACGAAATCGAGATCAACGAGAGCCTCAACTTCGTGGAAGAACCAGTAGAGATCATGGACCGTGAGGTGAAGCAGACGAAGCAAAGCCGTATCACGATCGTGAAGGTTCGTTGGAACGCCAAGCGAGGACCGGAATTCACTTGGGAACGCGAGGATCGGATGAAACTGAAATAGCCTCATCTTTTCTCTTAGTTATTTGTAACTTCTTAATTTCTTAAATTCTAATTTCGGGACGAAATTCTGTAAGTCCCCAAAAATAAGGATCCAATTTAGTAATCAATGAAGTTAATTGCAATTAGATTTAGATTGAGAAGAAGAAGAAAATGAATCAAGCATGCACACATCTATATCATATAAATGTCAGGTACACCTTGAGAAAACACACACATACGTCACTGACTTCTAGCAAAAAGTACAGACTGACACACCTCAGTTGCTATAAATAGTACTCCTCCTACCAGCACAAGAGTGTGCATCCAAGCACAGGTGTGCGGCCGCACACTCACACGTGTGGCAGCACACATTACATGACTACAAACAAAACACTGCAAAATGACACAATTAACTATACAAAAATGATGCCTGTCTCAAACCACAAATTATGTTCTTTCAGTCTCCCCCTTGGTTTGAGACTAACATAGTCTTGTCATCATTCCATTGGCTCCTCAACAGGCTTCTCAAACAGCCTTAGATCTGATCTCCCCATTGAACCCATCCACAAGCTTCCATTTATGATTATAGCTACCATTGCAGTGTATTCTTTAGCGGCAACTTCCATTACTTCTTTTCTGTAGATTATCTGGTGACGAGCCAGAGTCCGGATGTCCCTTTCTCGAAAACGAAGAAGATCTTTTGCATTGATCAGCCTCAACACATGTTCTTGATCCTTGAATTTGATGGCAGCAGTTGTAGTTTCGTCATCGTATGCCCAAAATTCCATATTGTCAAGATATCCCTCCTGGAAATGCTGAGGGATTGGAATTTCTTTCTGCTTTTTTGTAGCAGGCCATAAGATTATCTTCATAGGTTTGCCTGTTTCTGGATCAAGAACATCTTTATCCTTTCGATAAAGGGCTTTGGCAGTCTTCATACTAGGAAAATTTTCTTTGACCTGCCTATCAAGAAACCTCTTAAAGTTAGATGCACTTGGATCTTGTGAGGGATTGTGAAAGGGGACTCTAGATAATTCTGCTAGATTAGTCTTTATCCAAGAATTAAAATCATGGGTGCTTTTGTAACACTCAGATATTCCTGAGTTTCGCTTTACCACCCACAAATTAGTTTCTGGATCGAACGCCCACATACGGATACCAGATCTGTCACCGTACTCATCGCCAAACTTTCTCTTTTTCAAATCTATTACAGTCAGGGCAGGTTCTTTTGCTTTGCGATTTTCATTTGTATTTTTCATAAACAAAATTCCTTCGCGTTGGTTTGCAGCCACAACTCTTTTTTCCTATTTAATTGTGATTCTAGCTCTGCTTCCTTCTGGTTTATTTTCAAATCTGTTGACAATGGTAGTTGTTCTTGGAGCAGGTGGGTCAATAGGTAGATCATCAGTTGCAGGAGGTGATTGAGCAGAAGGAGGATCAACTACTCCATGAGGCTGTTGGAAGAGGGCTTTAACTTTTTCACCAAAAGCATCATACAATACGTTCTTGAGATTAAAATAACTGGCTAGAACGGATCCAAGACTCATTTGTAAATCTTTGATTTGTTTGGTCTTTTCTTCATCCTTTGCCCTGAGCTCAAAGATATATGTAGAAAGTTGATCCATTTGAATTGATTTTTCAATGAGCTGTTGGCGGAGAACTCCAACTTCCTCTCGAAGATCAGATGAAGAGAATTTGTCATCATCTGTCTGACCCTCGTTAAATGATATTCCTTTCCCGCATGAAGAGGTTGGACTTGATTGAGCCAAATGTCTTACTAGTCTGATAGAAGCTTCATCTAGAGAAGGTCGAGTTGGAGAATATTCTGGAACATAAGAAGATCCACCAGTCTCGAACATGGTGCTTGGACCTTCATTAGTCTACTTTGGAGGAGAGTGAGCAAAGGTTGCAGTGATTGTTGAGGTAACTTGAGGAGCACTTTTTAGAGCGGGAATCTCCAGACTCTCAAGAGATTGGCTTGTTCTTAAGGAAGTCTGAGAAGTCTGAGGTTCAGATAAGACGGAAATGATTGGAGCTGATGTTGAGACAAGTGATACAGAGGGAGGAATCTCTGATGTCACATCTCCTTGGCTTGTTGTGACCTCTAAGGGCTTTGAGGTGGAGAGTAGAATTTTGAGAGAATCTTCTTCAACTCTAGTCTTGGTTGCTAGAGAAACAACTTCATTGATTTTATTTGCACAGCTGCTGGGGATACCGAGAAAAGGATCAAAGTCTTCATCATTGAGATCAAATTCTATGTTTGCTGGGATGTCATCATTGATTCCTGTAAAGTCAATTTCTTTCAAGAATTCTACATCATCATAAAGATTATCGTCATCATCCCCTTGAGAAGATTTTGAATCATTTGCCTTCTGAAAATCATGTTCATCAGCTACACAAGCTGTAGGGGAGTGATGAATCTCCTCCACTTCAGGTTCGGAGGGAGAGTGATGAATATCTTCATTTTCCATTGGCATTGATTGTTCTTCCGATTCGTCTCTATCATCTTCTTTAAAAATTCCAAATTTTATCAATGGGAATTTTCCTTCAAATACAAATTTCCCGCCTCTCTTCTGTTTCATTAGCCCAAAAGCGCTTGGACCAATGGATTTAAAATCCAAGACATCATTTCCTCTCTGCAGCTCGGCGTGATTCACGTTGAGGATGATTTCCAGAAATCTTGGATACATCCAGAATTTGTCTCTTTTGTTCCCTTCAAGTTTCAGGATCATTTCATTCAGTATGAATTTTGAGAAATTAAACTCGAAACATGCAGCCAATGCTGCAATGGCACCAGTGTTAACAAGAGAGATCTCGTTAGCTCTAGATCTCCTGCCGGAAATACAGCTCACGAACACATGAGCCAAATACTTCCAACACGGAGGAAGCAACTTCTTGATTGTAGGGGGAAATGTTCCCTCATAGCCCGTATGCTCCAAGACATCCTAAGTCTGATGAATATCAATCTCCATGGTATACTCAGGTCTGTCCGATATTTGAAGGGATTCTCTAATGATGCTCTCCGTTACTTGGATTTTCTTTTGTTCAATTGTTGCTTCAACAAATTTGTCACCCTGACCATTTTTCTTTACGACAGCATTTCTCCAAAATTCTTTGATCAAACTCTGGTAGATAGCAGGACTTGTTGTTAGGGCATGAGCCAAACATGATTTCTTCAATCCATCCACAATGAATTTCAAGTAACTGTGGGCCGCAGGAGGGTCTTCAAGAAAAATTGCAGAATTATGAGCTTTAGCAAATTCCTGGTCTCCCATTTTAGTCTGAAAGTAAACACATGAAAAATTAGGACAACAAGAAAATGTTCAGCCGCACATTCACAAAATCATGCAGCCGCACACGGTCAGCCGCACACGCTTGTGTGGCAGCACATGGTCAGCCGCACACTCTTGTGGGGCAGCACACGGTCAATCGCACACTCATGTGTGCGGCCGCACACGATCAGCCGCACACTCACGTTTGTGGCCGCATACACAGTGTGCGGTTACCCAAACAAACATATTTTATGAAAAACTAACAGCAAACAATAGAGAAATTTTTGAAAAATGATAAAAAATTCAGCCGCGTTTATAAGAATTACCGAGTAAAAGCTTGTTTTCACTGAAATTTGATGGAAATTTTCAAAGAGATTGAGAGAGAAAATATGTGTGTGCGGTTGAGGCAACAGTAAATGACGGTGAAAAAGCCTCACCGCACACACGCTATATATATTCACAAAATTTACACATTCTCCCCCTTGTCCTTTAAACATTTATTCCAAAACCCCTTTTCGCACACAATTTTCTTAAAAGGAATTGTTTTGAGGATTAATAGATTTTTTTTAATTTCAAAGTTTTAATAATAAAAAAAATAAAAATAAAAATTAAAATAAAATAAAATAAAATTTAAAAATTTATTAATCGAAAAGAATCAATTTAAACCTTTATAAATTCCTTTAATCTGTTGAGGATTAGGGATCAAAGTTTTTAGACGACCGTTATCTGCTTGTCGGTATCTTTCATATTCACATCTTTGTCTGGTCGATTGTCGGTATTGTTGTCCACTTAAGCATGAAAAATTGTGACAAAAATAGGACATATTATAAGTGACAAGACAATGTGATCCTAAGTTCCTAGATATTATATCTGATCCTAAGTTTCTAGATACTATATCTTAAGGACCATTAGCTGACGAAGACCAGGGATATTGTTGTCCACCTAAATTGAGCAG
The DNA here is from genome assembly GCF_051521515.1 of Lactuca serriola. Lineage (NCBI taxonomy): Eukaryota > Viridiplantae > Streptophyta > Magnoliopsida > Asterales > Asteraceae > Lactuca > Lactuca serriola. The sequence goes on along the minus strand of NC_136412.1, from coordinate 34,405,768 downwards.
CGAGATCTATAGACAATCTGTATGTGTTCAATTTTAAGTGTACTAGAACGTGTTTCCCGCTTCCTGATATGCCCCATCCATCAAGAACATCCAGAGTACTCCTTACACCGGGTGAGCAGACAACCATTCAGAGAGAGAAGAGATACAGAATTCTTCAGAGGGGTTGAGAATAAGAAGGTTGCATATGCAGTGTACCAGGTCGGATTAGAAGTCGCGCAAAGGAGACAGCATATGCTCTGATACCAATTGTAAGTCCCCAAAATTAAGGATCCAATTTAGTAATCAATGAAGTTAATTGCAATTAGATTTAGATTGAGAAGAAGAAGAAAATGAATCAAGCATGCACACATCTATATCATATAAATGTCAGGTACACCTTGGGAAAACACACACATACGTCACTGACTTCTACCAAAAGTACAGACTGACACACCTCAGTTGCTATAAATAGTACTCCTCCTACCAGCACAAGAGTGTGCAGCCAAGCACATGTGTGCGGCCATACACACACACGTGTGGCAGCACACATTACATGACTACAAACAAAACACTACAAAATGACACAATTAACTATACAAAAATGATGCCTAGCTCAAACCACAAATTATGTTCTTTCAAATTCCTTCTAACGGGGGGATGATGTGACAACCCGAAGTTTCCATTCTGTACAAACAATATCACTGAAATAGAAGTTATAACAGTCATAGTCAATTTTCAAACTTTTTCGTATAAGTTGCCGTAATTCAGGGTTTACACTTCAGTAAATATCAGGAGAGTGGATGCACTATGGTTTTGTGCAACACTGTTATTCCAACACTCTGTTATATTATAAATCATTTCAGGAATAAAAATATTTTCAGTCAAAAATATCTCAGGACTATAAATAGAATTCTGAACCAAATTCATTAATTATTCGCATTTCCAACTAGAGAAAAGCCATATTCTCTCTCACGGATCTTCGGGTTTTCGTCCCAAATCGTGAGTACACTTCTCTAGTTGTTTTATAATGCATATTATATGCTTAATAACATAGATTACATAACAAATCTGTGAGATTCGGGAGTTTACCGCCCAAGAACGTTCTTGGAGAGTAAACTCCAAAATGAGGCTTAAATGCTACCTAGTCCCATTTCCTTGTTAAGTAACTAGCTTAGGCTTGTATGTATGTATATTTGAGGCTAGAAAACAATCAAAAACACCAAGCTTTGGGTGTTCACGGCCCAAGAACTTCTTGGACCGTGAACTCCAAATTCAAGGGCCAAAAGGTGCCCTAATTACTCCTAAAGCCTTGGACATTAACCCCCATTTAATCCAAACTAGTTTGAGGACTTTAAAACATCAAAGATATCTTCCTATGTGAGTTTATGGCCCTATTAATATGCTTGGGCCGTGAACATCAATCAAGGGCACCAAAGTGTGCCTAGGACCTTCTTTAGCTTAAAACAAATGCCTAGAACATATCCTATGTGAGTATGAGACTTGAAAGCACAAAAATACCCATCTCATGAGAGTTTAAGGTTGTAAACTCCAAAAGAAATGGTCCTTAGGCCGAAAACTCCTAAAAGGAGTGTATTAATGCCCTAAACTACCCAAAGGATTAAACCACCAAGTAAGACTTATTCTAGAAATCAAATAACACTTCAAAACACCAAATACCACCAAGTTGGGAGTTCACGGCCGTAAACTCAAGGGTTTACGACCATAAACTCCTTGTGTGGAGTTTATTGAGTGGTAAACACATATATAAGGCCCTTGGAAACTTTAAAACCCTTTAGCCTTGTCCCACAACAACCTAGAAGCAACCCTTAGGACTTATAACACTTATACAAAGTGTTTACATGTTCTAGAGTGTCCCAACAAATCTTATTAGTTATTATTTTGCTAATTAGTTATATATATGCTCATTATATGATAACTAGGCTCGTGCGTGTGAACAAGTCTCCGTTTTCCACCTAGTACAGTATCCGACACTTCAATCCAATCCACTCACCACAAGTGAGTTCATACCCCTTTAATTAACCTTTGAAATACCTTTAAATGTTTTAAATGCTTTTATGGGGGGAATATACAAGTTAAATATTTATAGTTATTACATCAATCACATGTGATTAATAACTATAAAACCAATGATTTTATCACTGTTCAAACTGTTTATTAAACTGCTTTACTTCAAAATGTTTTACAAACTCTTTTCTTACCAAATACTTTTATTTAAACTTTGTTATACTTCTTATAAATTGCATGCCCATATATGTATAGATATATAAGAAATTTTTAAAGGGATTAGGAAGGCCATCTGCCCTATTTCCTTTTTCTCGATTTGGATGTGGTCTGGTGGGATTTCGGGTAGCCGTCCGAAGGCCGTTTCAATATTAATTATATATCAAGCGTACATATATAGACATAAAAAGTACTCCCATATTCATGCATATTAGTTACATCATTAGTAAGTTACCATCGGGGTAACACAGGATCATACTACTACAATTTCTAGATCAATGAGTCAGTTCATTCATGAGTCAATACTTATTACTATGAGAACATATACATTACATTACTATGAGTACATATACAACTATACTAGAATCAGTACATATACAACTATACTAGAAAGAGAGCATATACAACTATACTAGAAAGAGAACATATACAACTATACTAGCAAGAGAACATATACAACGATACTAGAACAAGTAACATTACATTACATATACATGAATATGTTAACAATTGTGATCCACTATATCGGAGCATGCCTTAAATGTCATGGCCTGAGTTGTTGCCAGAAATCTCTTGGAAGGAGAGCGTGAGTTTGCTTATAGATCTATACTGGATTGACTATCCTACACCTTGCTGCTAGCTACAGCCGGACCTGCAGGTCTGCGGGTGCCAAGCGTCATTTCGTTTTACGACCATTTGTATGTCGTTGTTACCAGTCAATAGTATGGTACAATTAATCACATGATACCTTAATATAAACCCGGTTTAAGGTAGTTAGTACAACAGTAGTTACACTTGGGAAATTACACACTTTTACAACAAACGAACATACAAAACAGTTAAGCCTTGGTAGAAGGCTACTTTAATAGAAAATATAGGTTTTTCTGAGAGATTCAAACTTTTACAAACATTTACATACATTTTACAAACTTACACTTGCGACATGTTCAAACGTTTTGATAACAAACCCTAACACTAAAATACTTATGAACTCACCAGCTTAATGCTGATAAACTCTTTCAAAATAACTTGTATTCTCAGGTCATCAGTAGACATGTACCGATGCCAACTTTTGAGAAGATGGAGCGCATCCAAGACTCATCTTATTATTTTGATTTACATTATATTTTTGGTGTCTATAACTGTACAGAACACGCTTGTATTAAAATTATATATTTAATGCAATGGATGATGGTGTTTGCTTGTTTACTTTTACTGTGTTGTGATACTCTACATGACGTCCTCCGCCCCAGAACGTTTCCGCCGTTCTCTGTTTTGGGGTGTGACAGATTCATTGAAGTTTCTTTAATGAAATGTTTCAATCTCGAGTGTGCCCTTCAAGTTTTGTGACTATGATGTCTAGGATCACAAAACAAGGTGTGAAGTAACCATGCAAATTACTTGGTACCCTTAATGTATTACACCTCAATCGATGTGCTGGTTAACCACACACGCTCCATCGATACTATGATAAACATTAAGTCGCCATTTACCTACCTTGTTAAGTTCAAGTTAGTGTGCCGGTTAACCACACACACTCCAATAACGACTTCAACAAAGTGTAAAGTGTAATTTCATGGATTAGCACCTTATTCACATTTTCCTAAAATTACTAAGATTGGGAATTTAATATGGTTTAGTTACTTTAGTATTATCATTATACATTTAATGAAAATTTATAAGTCCTTGTCCTACCCGTTCGGCTAACGACCCTCCACCGATCAAGGAAACGGTGGGTGAGAGTGGACACCCATTAAGTTGCCATTTTATAGGCAACAACCTTATACCCCCCCTTATAGACCGGCTTCGTGAATGAGGCGTACTAGCGGTAAGACGACTTGATCATATATATATATATATATATTAACTTATAATATTCTAAAGTATAAGGGTTGAATTTTAACTTTTAAAATTCTAAGGGTTGGAACTAAAGTTTTAATCATGACTTTACTTGTTACAAAACTTGAGGGCAAGTTTTGTAAACTTTCAAAACTTTTCATTTCTTATAACTTATGAATTTAATTGAGTATTAAAAATGAAGACTCTTCATTTTTATAAACCTTGTGTTCTTTTAATGGTTTTTATTAAAGTGTGACCTTTGGATTTCCATAACTCGAGGAAAAGTTATGGACTCCATTAAAACACATAATGATCAAAAATTAATCCTAAACAATTCAACAAATAATTCTTATCATCTTCTAAATGCATAAGAACATGAACATGATCATCAAAGTTTCAAGGATTATATGAACACATACAAAGAATGAAATTTTGATTTAAGCTATTGTAAATGGATTAGAACAACCATTACACCAACTAAAACAAGTTTTAAAACACCAAAACAATTTAGGGAAATGTTTCTAGTCCATTTCCAGCAGCAAAAGTCGAAAATCTGCATTCTGAGGCTTCTACTCGTCGAGTGCACAAACCTACTCACTGAGTAGGATGAATTTGGTCATGGACTTGTCGAGTCCCCCCATGGACTCGGCGAGTTCATCATGCAGACAACCAGAAAATCGACTTTTTTCACTATTTTGTATCAAGTATCAAACAAACAAGCCTAGGCTCTGATACCACTGATGAGTTTTGAGCATTTTAACACTCCTATGGTGTACATGCAACCCTAAAAACCTTGGATCTATGTTTGACTAAGATACATGAAAATAATTATTTTTCCAAGGTTCTTATCCTATCTAGCATGGCATGGGGAACTTGAATCAAATAAAGCTAGTAGAATTACCTACCTTGTAGTTGTAGTTGATTGCTTGGAGTTTTAGAGCCTAGCACCAATAGTGTGGATGACTCAAATGGAAATCACAAATCACCACATAGTGGAACTTTGAAAGAATAGTAATCTTCTTTCTTGAAATCGACCCTCTTGCTTTACTCACCACAACTAGTGTGATTTCAAGAACCAAAGCCTCCTTTATATAGTGTGGTGGATTAGGGTTACATCCTTGTAAACCCTAATAGCCATGTCTTTTTATTTCCATGAGATCCATGGGTTAAAGCTCCATGGAGTATCCATGGAATTTCTAAGCAAGCCTAGCCTATTCCAAATAAGCATTGGCCCACACTATATAAATATAAGAGCCCATATTTAATTAGTAATACTTTTGATCTCTAAATTAATTCTTGATTAATTATAGATCAATACTAATTAAATAATATGATTTTATATTAATATATTGGAACTTATAATATATTAATAAATCATAACTTATACTATTCTCAAAAGATTATCCATAATTGTTCGGGTGAAGTGCAACCCAAATGGACCATGACGGGTCGGGTCAAGTACATACCGAATATAGTTATGGACTTAGACACTATATCCAACAAATATACCCAAGTAAATCTAAAAAAATCATCAACAATAACTAAAATAAACTTGTTACCACCAATGCTCTCAATGGAAGATAGACCACAGAGATCTATATGTAAAAGTTCAAGTGGCTCGATCACTTTTGTGTTTAAAATTGTTAAATGACTCTTCCTGCTCTGCTTTTCAAGTTCGCTGGTTGCACAGAGATGGTCTTTCTCAAAGCTTATAAGTGGCAAGCCTTAAAAATGATCTACTAGCACGATTTTGTTGATATCCTTGAAGTTTAAGTGCGAGAGTCTTCGGTGCCAAAGCCAACTATCATCCGAAGGAGCTTTCGTAAGAAGGCAAATAGCAAGCTTCCCTTTGATTGGATTCTTATTCAATCGATGCATCTTGAGTTTTCTCTTGGACTTTAGTAGCACGGTTAAAGAATTCTTCTCGATAATTTCAGATCCCTCATCATCGAATGAAAACTTTCAACCCGGTACCTACAACCAATTGAGATACACTAATTAAGGTTTGTTGCAGGCCTTCCACATAGGCTACCTTCCGAATCGAAACTTCCCTATTCGGGATCATTCCATATCCTTTGATTTCACCGAGTAAGTTGTTTCCATATTTGACTCTTCCTCCATCCTTCAACGATCTGAACTCTCTCAACTCTTCTTTCCTTCATGTCATGTGACGCGAGCAACCATAATCAATATATCATACGGAGTCAAACTGCTCGTCACGTATCACCTAAAAAATTAAAGAGATTTAGGAACCCAAAGTTGTTTGGGTCCACAGGAGGCTTTCACAGAAACAGAAAATGTTATTGCTTCATCAACCAAGTAAGATCAATTAATCAAAGTGGAATTATCTATTTTAGTTATTTAAAAAAAACGATCCAGACATCTTTAGGATTCTTTTGAAAAGAGGTTTTTCTTTGCTTACCTTTGAATTGTTACTTTGCAACCTTTTTCTCAACCTTCTTTTCTTCCTTTTTCAAGTTTGATTCGGAGGTTTTAAAAGAAACTTTTGACTCTAAAACAACCTTTCCTTTGCCCTTTATATCTTTCGATATTTTGGTAGATTGGGAAACATTAGATTTTTGAGAGAAATGAGGCTTTGTCATCTCCAAAGGTTTCGTTTGTTTTGAAAAAGAATGCTTTTGAAAAGCTTTTGTTATTTAAACCTGTAGAGACGAAGAGTGAGTTTTTGAAAATCTTTTAGGGTTCTGATTTGAAGAGACATTCGCATTCAGTTTTGCAGATCTTTCTTGATAAACAAAGTTAGGATTTTTGGTTTTCTAGTAATGCTTTCTTTCTTTTAGATTTTTATTATATCTAGCAATTCGTTGATGTTTCTGAGTCGCAAATCGCTTAGCAGACTTATGATAATTAGTCCTAGGTTTCGACATTCTAACAAGTGGTTCAGCCTTTTTTGACGACATATCACTTGGAACATTTTTGGTTCCACTCGGACTTCCGTTCTCGTAGCTTGAGTTGACCTTGTTCAAGGATTCTGCTACATATCTTCCCTTCGTCTTCTAAGAGGTCATTTCTGAGAGACCTTTGTTTTCAGCTGCGTTGTCAATGGGGGCAGACCAAAAATGTTTGTCGCACCCATCATCGTTATCTTCTTCTACGATGGACGATAACTCTCTGGATTGATTTTTGTTAAGTCCGGATGTTGCAATAACCTAGTTTGGAATAGTTTGAACCTTTGGGAAAACAGATGTCTTTTCTTTTAAAACTTTTGAACCATTTTCAAAAATGTGAACGTACTCAACTGAATTTTCAGAAATAAAATTTTTCGTAGGTTCAGGTTATTTTGTTACAAATTCAGAATAATCAACCTCATCCTCCACAAAAATCTCACTCATGTCACTATCGTCATCAAATTTATATACATTTTTAATGTCAAGTGTATTTTCTGAACTCAATTTAGTGCATAATGAATCAAATTTTTGTAAAGTATCAGTTGTAATTTGTTCTTTATCTTTTTCGCTCAAAATTTGTTTCAACATGTTTTTTTGATATTTGGACTGTACATAAGATTCAATTTTGTCCAATCAAATTTTGTAAGCATCAGAGACTTCATCAAATGACACGATGGATTCGCATTTGAAACAGTCTGCATCAATTTTGTCATCTTTCATTTCTAGAAAGGGCAAAATCATTTTATAGATTTTCTTCCCTATTTCACAATCAATGTGCAGCTGAGTGATATTAGAATAAAGACGTTTAGCAATCAAACAAAAAATGTTTTGTTGTTTCAAAAGCCCTAAGTTGTCTCTTTGCGAATAAATTAAATCATCCTTAGACCTAGATAACCCCAACTCTAACTTCTCAATCCACGTCTGCCTCTCTTCACTTTTTGATGTTACCCTGCTGATTTGATCAGTTAAGTTAGTATTACCCAAGCGGGTTCTATTTAAACTATCCTTTAAACTAGAGACTATAAATTTTAAATCCCCTAATTCAGTTTCATACATAGAGACATGAATATTTAGAGATTCGAGAATAGAATGTACCTTGTTGATCATTTTATCACTTTCGCTGATCTACTCGGAGACAGGTTTTGCACCGAAGTAGTTGTTCGAAGTCTTTCTGCCATCAGTGGCGTATCCCATTTGATTTGAAACGTCACTACAAACCATCATACACTTTCCCTCATACTTAGGGAACTTATCCTTCGCGACAAAGCACCTGCCATGTATGGTTCTGTGAACTTCTTCATCCTTCGAATCGGTTGACCAAACTTTGACTCTTCAAAACTCATTATCATCTTCCTGCACAAATAAAACAGGATTAGCATTATCCTCACTTTTCTTTTTCTTTAGCTCCTCTATCATCCGAAGATAGTAAGCTTCATCTTTCTCTCCTTCATCCTTCTTCTCATTCAGCCATTTCAACATACACTCTTTTGCCAAATGATTCTTTCCATGACAGTAATAACAGTCATATTCAGAATCTCCTTTGGTGAGCTATTAATGCCTTCTTCCTTCGCCTTGTCAGAACTATAACTTCCTTGCCAGTTCCTCTTTATGGAACGTCCAAAGTTCTTCTTTGCAAATTTTCTGGGGTTTGATACCATTAGTTCGTATTCACCCTTTGTGAGTTCGCAATCGGAGTGATCAGACTTCGAAACTTCTTTTTCTACAACATTCTTGCCCTTTGCAACCAATTCCAACGAACCCATACCATAAACTATCTTTGCTTCCTTAGCCACTTCATCCTCGTGGGACCTAAGAATCCCCCACTGGTTTTGCAAAGGTGTAACTTTTAAACTGTTCGTGTGATTTAACAGTTGACACCACTGCTTTCCATTCTTACTTCAAGCCGTTCATGAACGTGACCTTTTGTTCTATCAGTTCACGTCCTATCTTATGTTTTACCATCCTGCTCAAGAGATGGTTGTATCGTTTGAACGTTTGATCCAGTTTTTCCTCAACCTTGTGGAAAAAGGCTCCATATTCTGAAAAAAAGTAGTGTCTTAATAGAATGCTCAAGATCAACATCACTCGATAGAGTTCTTTCAGCCTGTCCCATATCTCTTTAGTTGTATCACAGGAACTCACCAGACGAAACGTGCATGGAGGCAAAGCAAACCTAATTAACCTCATCGCTTTGACATTATTGATTAACTTTTTTTTTCGTCCTGTGGAATGTCTTTTACTTGGAGAAGAAGATTGTTGTAATAATATTGAGTTTTAGTAACCCTTCTTGTACCAACATGTACGATCGTCTGCACCGTTATGTCTTCATATATCAGGGAACCATTATCTTCAAGTCCTTGAACATAATCCTTAAAATCCAAAGCCCAGACTTCATAGTGTTGAGGGAAGAGAACGGGAATCCTGGTAGTAGATCCAATGTTGCTTGAAAGATTAAAAGAAACTAAGAAAAAGTGTGTGGATCTTTCGGCTGCGTGTTGTCGATTCACTTAAACCCTGTAAAGAATCAGATGTGTAAACTAGAAACGAGTTTAGGGCGTAATACAGATCAAGATCCAATGTTAACAATCGATCAAAACGATGAAGACGGCTGGAACAGATCCAATAAGAGCAGAATAACCCTAATAACACTTCGAAAGAAGAGTTACGTATGATTTACACAATCTCCCGCTCTGATACCAATTGTTAGATTAAAATAGTAGATCGATAGAATCTAAATAGGTAAATGAATCAAAGCCAAGAACACAATTATCGAAAATGTGTTGAATGTTTAAAAACTACTGCCTTAGTAGAGCTCGATAAAGAACTTCTATTGTAAATGCAGTTTTAGGGTAAGTACAATCGATACTAATCATGGTGCATGCATGCACTATAAATAGTCGAAGCCTACCACGTTAAAAACTGGGTGGACAGGCCCAGCCCATTACAAGGATGGACTATAAACAATACAATAAAATATTGACACAACACTAGATAACCCAACACTCATCATTACCCTATATATATATATATATATATATATATATATATATATATATATATATATGTATATATATATATACATATATACATATATAAAAATAATAATAATAATAATAATAATAATAATAATAATAATAATAAGTATGAAAATGATTATATAATAAAGCAAGTAAAATCATGTCGCATAGGTTCATCCAACACATAATAAAGATAATAGGCACATATGTCATTTAGTGATCTAACTACTTCATATATGTGTGTAAGATGAAAGTAACTATGCACTCACTTGTTAAAAGTGGATGATTGATGATTTTAGTAGAGCTTTGTCTAACACCTTAGCTTTTCCTTTAATGTGACCTAGGTTCATATCACTAAGTCTTAGCTTAATATTCCTTGTGACTAATTATAGTCTAGATTCCTCAACAATCTGAATGTTTACATCAAGATCTATCAAGTAAGAAGAAACCATGTAAAATCATATCGGAGGTAGGGTCTGTTTGGTATACAAATTATACTGTTTCGGAATCCCACTTTAAACACCTCACTAAATCTAGCGTGGACATCATCCCCATGAGTAGATCAATCAGTATAATGACATGGAATCACTGATAAATCTTATTTATAAATTCATAACAACGACTATGAATATAAATATAAGTTACACTGAAAGCAATATAAGTATAACATAACTTACAAAGATTTTCCTGATAAAATTCTGGAAATTATACTGGCAGAACTCTGACTCGATATCTACTAATTTTCGTCTCTCAGGGACCCCATAGCTTTGCTAAAAGCTTAAATCTTAATAAAATTTTGGGCATAATGGAGTGAAATTCGATAGAGAAGTATTGCAATGGTGTGGGAAGAAAATGACACAGCTGAAATATTTATACGTTGATTTTTCATGAAGCGTGTCGCACCCCGACCAGGTGTGTGGGCCGCACCCTCCTGCTTGCGGTACGTGGCAGATACTCGCTGGATCAATGAGGTAGTTTCGCGCGCCGCGCCTTTTTCTGCGTGTCGTCGCCAAAGAATTTTCAAAAATTCATAACTTCTTCATACGAACTTTGTTTTTTGACGTTCTTTATGTACACTCGTAGCTATCAGTGAGATCTACAAATTTCATTTAGACTCCATTGGTATTTCTAACTTTATTTTTAATGTTATATTTTTAACATGCTTAGAGCATCTCCAATGGTTAACCTACACTATAACTCAAAATAAATAACACATCATCATTCATTTAACTTTGACCATAAATAAAATAGCAACTCGAATAGTTAACATTTTTAATAACTTTTTTCATAAATTTTATTAATTTATCCCAATAATTAAAATGTTTAATAAGTACCCCTCATATATATTAAAATTTATTATAAATATATGTGTATTTGTATTAGAATTTATTATGATTTGAAATATACATGTATATTATACTTGTCAAGTATGATATTCTATAGAATAAATAAATATTAGAAAATTAAAATATAATCAAAACTTTAATATAATTAAAAGGGGTGATACGACATATTATCAAAGACAAAGGTGTTATATGGTCAATACAATATTATATAACGACCACTCAATATATATTTAGTGGTCTATAATAAAATAAATAAGATATACACTCTAATGGTGTTGAGTGTTTATTTAAGATATAAAAAAAACAAAATAATATGTAATAAAAAAACTCCTATTAGAGATGCTCTTAGACTGTTAAAGTTGTGTAAAAATCATATCCGTTCTTGAGTGTCTTTATATCGATGAATATGTTTTGTTGAGTTCTTTTACTCTCGTTTAGATTGGTTTCCCTAATAATCGACATATTACAATTTCATTTTGTGTGTCGTACACTGTTGCGCAGAAACTTCGAAAAATAATAATTTCCTTATATAATATCAGATTTGGACGTTCTCTATATACACACTTTCGGTTTTACGATTACTATGAATTTCGTTTAGATTACTTAGGCTAATAAGCAATCTACCAAGAAATCCCTTTTCACGATATGAATATTCGTGTCGGTCTAATTGCGAAACTTTAAAAAAGCATAACTTCTTCATATGAAGTCGGATTTTGTAGTTCTTTATATGTATAGAATCCTTGTTAAGGTTATTAGTCATAATTAACATTTTAACAAAATATTGTTTTATCGTTTATCGATAAATTCCCTATAATACTTATAATATGTAGTCAGCGACATACGAGACTAGTGATCTCTCTATTCGAGCGTTCAAATTAATAATTATTACTCGTACATATTATATCTTAATTGTTTAGCCTGAAGTTGCGTGTATTACAATTTTTCTCACACTCTTAAATTTTTTGTAGTTATTTTAGTTCTTGAAGGAAACCCAAAAATAACTTTACTATAATTCTCAAAGTTATACTAATTTGTTATGACATTGGACACTTATTTTTAACCTTAACCTCATATTTATTAGCCTAATTCTAACTGAGATGACTCGGTTGAAAAAATTCATACTTTTTGTGTTTTAGATAAAAATACATAAATTATTTTGCTTTTATTTTGTTTATTATTAAAAAAATCATTTTGAGTTTCTTTTTTAACGTTGTAAATTGTTATATGATTAAATTATTTTGCTTTTACCTTTAGCTCAATCTCATTTTTCCTTCGTTCTCCAACAATTTAAAACCTAAGAAACAATCGCACTTTACTTTCCTCTCATTTTTATATAACGCATGTGCAATATGGATTTGTACTATATGCATCAAAAGTGTTGTACATCTTTGTTTGGCTTAATTTCCTGAAGAAAGAGGAGAAAAGTAAAAGAGAAAGATTGCCATGACGGAGAACCATGCGGGGAAACCTTTCACCCTCATCGCACCTAGAGTGTGATGTTTCTTGTGCGATAAAACAACCATGTCATCAACATCGCATCTTGCGGTGCATATATACATATACTTTGCGGTCTTAGTGAACAAATTCATGTCATATATATAATTTTGTTATATATATATATATATATATATATATATATATATATATATATATATATATATATATATATATATATATATATATATATATTGTTTGACAAAAATAACTGATAGATATATACAAAATAATCAAAAAGATTAACTTTTATTTATTTAGAAATATTTGAGAAAAATAAGTGAAAGTTTTCGAAATATATAAATTAAATAAAATATAAAAATTAAGAACTAAAGACTTGTAAATTTTGTTATAAAATACAAAATATAAGTTTCAAATAACCAATTTTATTCTTTAATATATATATATATATATATATATATATATATATATATATATATATATATATATATATATATATATATATATATATATATATATATATATATATATATATCAATCATTTACGACCAAATGAATGTTTTTTAGACAAGAAGACGCATTTATAACCACGTATTTCTGTAAAAAATTTAAAAAGAAATATATAAAAAAAATTATATATAATTTCTAAAACTTTTGTTTTCAAAAAAAGTAAGAATAAAAAATAACCATCCATAATTTAGAATATGTACAATATGCAAAATGTGTAAATATTTTAGAATATATGTAAATATTTTTTAGAGTATTTACACATATTCTTCATAATCTACATATTCTAACATTATTATGATGCTTTAATTTTTATTTTTTGATTATGTTTTTTGTGTATTTTGCTTGAAAAATAAAGTTTTGAAAATTATATATTAATATGTTGTTTTTCATTTTTAGTTTTTTCTTTCATTTTTAGTTTATGATAGCTCAAGCAATTCCAACTTTCGTACTTATAATATCTCGCAAAAAACATTGAATTATGGTGAAATCATTCAATTTAATAAGACTTCTTTTTAGATATCTAAAAATATTACATTATTACATGAAGTTTTGAGCAGTCTAAATAAGAAGACAAATAAACAATTAAAATACAAGAAAATTAATCAGGACATATATACCCAACGAGACAAAAAAAACCCATCATATGAATATTTTAAATTTTATCTTTGCTTTATACATGCCGACATCACTTTTTAGTCAGTTTCATAATGTATTTGACTCTTTGTCTCCGGTTTTATTTGTGTTTTCACTAAAAATTAAAGTGGATTTTTTTTTACCATAGTCAAATACAAAGAACTTAAAATAAATATTAGTTTGGAATAACTCAATGTGTAAACAGAAAACAAAATTAAAAACCACACGTTATAATAAAATACTAATATAATATACTTTCAGAAATTTGTGAACACAAAATAAAGAAAATCAAAATAGTATATATATATATATATATATATATATATATATATATATATATATATATATATATATATATATATATATATATATATATATATATATATATATATATATATATATATATATATAAAAGAGATCAATAGAAATGCATAATTAAGGGTAATTTGTAACATGCAATAAAAGTATGACATGTCATTTTAGAGTAAATTATATGTTTGGTCAATAACATTTAATATTATTTTCAAAATTTATAACCATTTTCTTCTATCCTAGTCCTTTCTGAAATTCACAGTTAACATTTAATATCATTCCGACGGATGCCATTACCGGAGCAATCAAACGTTGCTACGCCGGAACCACCAGAAGATGCACCGCCGTCTCTGGAGCCACCAAACGAAGTCGCATAACCACCAGATGCTCTTGCTGGAACCATCACAGCCACCAGAACACCATTATGACTTTCTATTAGTCCTTCTGTCTCTCCTCTCCATCTATAACCTCAATCCGCCTCTCTTCCTTAAAGAAAAAAACACTTGTCAACAAGTCGCATCTTAAGATCTTCGTTTCTTGTCATCTATATCGCTTTAGATATGTTGTTTTGGTCGTCGAACTCATTTCAATCTCTGATAATATATATAGACAAAGCAAACCCATGGTTGAGAGAATCATGAATGTGACAGTGCTTAGATATGAGGCTTCGAACCAGAACCCCATCCACAATGAGAAATGAAGCAGTTTGTAGGAGGCTTTGAAGATTTCTAACTTTAAAGTCGACGTGTCAGTGGTTTTGCAGTGCTAGGGTTTGCTACGATGCCGAAAATTGATTTTTCAATAGTAGACCTGCGGTTTCTTAAAGCGGCGCCGAAAAATCTATGGTAGTTTCACGTAGATATGAGGGTTTTCTGTTCGTTGAAAAAATAGTGGTTTCTTTTTCGTTGCTGGTTCCGAAGGAAGATGCTGGTAGTTCCGACAATGGAGGTTGGTGATTCCGACAGCGGAGGTTGGTGGTTATGAGAACGAGGGCTGGTGGTTACGGTAGTGGAGGCTGGATGTTCCGGTGACTGAGATCAGGTGGTATATTGATTATGATGAGAAAATAATTGATATGGTAACACCCATAGATCACATTTGGGTCATGTGGTATGGTAACACATTTGGGTCATGGGTCATGTGGTGGTTGCTTATAGTGTCATGTGGTATGGTAACACACACGGATGACATATGGGTCATGGGTCATATGGTAGTTTCTTATAGTGTCATAGTAACACCCATGGATGACATACGAGTCATGGATCAAGTGTTAGTTGCTTATAGTGTCATGGTAACACCCTTGGATGACATATGGGTCATGGGTGTGATGGTAACACCCATGGATGACATATGGCTCATGAGTTGGTTATAGATTCATGGTAACATCGATGGATAACATATGGGTCATAGGTGTCATGGTAACACCCATGGATTACATATGGGTCACGGGTCAAGTGGTAGTTGCTTATAGTGTCATGGTAATACTCATGGATGACATATAGGTTATGGGTCAATATGGTAGTTGCTTATAGCGTCATGGTAATACCCATGGATGATATATGGGTCATCGGTCAATGTGGTAGTTGGTTATAGTGTCATGGTAATACCCATTGGTGACATATGGGTCATGGGTCAATGTGGTATGTACGTATAGTATCATGGTAATACCCATGGATCACATATGGGTAATGGGTCATGTGGTAGTTTCTAGATTAAAAAGGCACATATCAATTGTGTCGGTTGTGTTTTAAAATTGGTTGATTTTTTTAATTCTAATTTTTGACAAAACTACCCTTACTAAATATGAGTAATTGTATGTATTAGGGTAATTTGGTCATTTTATAGTCAACATCTTCTAGGTGCCAAAATTTTCCGAAGCATCATGTCTTCTCAGTTCTTCAGGCTTATTTCAGCCACTTGCAATCAACCCCAATTTCAATATTCCGACCATAAAAAAAACCCTAAAATCATTTTTTGAAAATCGTTATCTTAGTCGAGGAATAATATTATGGAAGCCAGTACTTTTTCAAAGATGCAACTAGGAAGCAAAGCAAAACGCTAATTGGCATGCCATTGGACGTGATTGAGAATATAATAGTCGAAGTGGGAAAAATTTTGGTAGTCTATGCTTTGAAGAGGAATGATGTGTAGCTTTCGTCTTCAATCCTACTATTACACGTGTATATTTGATTTGTGGTTACAGTTAGGGGCCAATATTGTGTTTCGTTTTCAGTTGTAGATGAAAGGCCATTATTTTGTGGTTTGGGCTAGGCAATCTTTTGGATAAGTCGTGTTAGGTTCTTGGTTAGTTTTAGCTATTTTTGTCGTGTTTACGGTCCATATTGTGTGTACGGCCATAAACCTGTTTATGGTTAATCTACCCCTATATATAGGGTGCGTCAAAATCATGTCAGGTTGTTGGCAAATCAGTGAGTCATTATAGTTTACGGTCCCCAAAGTGTATCAAACATTTATTCGATTAATAAAACGTGTGCATGCTTGGATTGATTCTGTTCTTCTACTACATTATTACTTGATTGATTGGTGTTTTTTTTTTATTACTGTTGGATTCACTGTTTTGGGACTAACAATTGGTATCAGAGCCAACTGGTGTCAAAACAAATCTCAATCATATTTTTGGTTAATCGATTTCCTAAATATTCAAGGCGTGATTATACGTTTCCATTGCTAAAGGGATTCAATTTGTTGAAAATCTTGTGTTTTAGAAGCTCTCGATATCATCATTGACTGTGAACAACTTGAACCGTAAATTAAGGGTACAACCGTAAACTGTGTATACGACCGTAAACTGAGTGTCCAGCCATAAACTATGTGTCCAGCCGTAAACCAAGTATATAGCTGTAAACTCCCAGCCATATTCAAGCTTACGGCCGTAATCTTTTTGGCCGTAAACTCTTGACTGTAAACCTAGCGTTTCGCTCCTCTGATTGGCAGAATACCCACTCGTAGACCTGGCACTTTGCCTTACTGTTCATGATAGGATTCATACTTGGTCCATCTATCGTTAACTCGTGTATACCAGTCGTATATAATTTAGGATTAGTTAGACGGTCGGATGTGCGACTCTGCCCCAGGTCCATAACCAAACAAGGAACAGGAGATAGGGTTGAAACACACAAACTAGATATGCGTAATCATAATCATATACTACTCTCATGTATGCACCGAATAGCCTCTCTGCTCGAACTTGGTCTGTTGGATGAGTGGTATTTTGGAAAGGTCTGTGGACATACGACGACAAGGATTCGGAGGACAAAGTACTCTTCGCACGAGTACTGCGGGGTTTAGAATACGAAGGACAAAACTGACGTTTAGGTCAGACTGTCGTTACGAATGACGAAGGTTTCGTGAATTTGATGGTCGAAGCGATAGAAACATATGAGCTTAGTATGGTGAGGACCACACCAACTCATGACGAATGATAGAAACAGACTCTTTACTGAATAAAAGTTTGGCCAATTTGGAAGAAATGTTTGATATACGATGATGTACCCCTAGTGTGCTCGACAATGTACTCTTTGTAAACGTTCTAGTGCTTTTAGAAAACCCTTATTTCTTTTTGGCCGTAAACTCTTGACTGTAAACCCTTGACCGTATTCAGTTCTTAAACTTCAAAATTTGAATTAATTAATCAGAAAATTAAAAAAAATGGATTTGCAAAACTATCATCATGAACTTGACTCTATCATGGTCACTACCACTCGCATACCTCGTCTGCTATATGCTGAGGGGTTTCCAGAATGGAAGTATCATATGGAGCAATATATCAAAATGAAAGACTTCAAAATTTGGAGATGTATTTTGAAAGGCCCCATCAGGATCACCACTACACTTCCGGACAAAACAATTGTGGATAAAGCTATTGTAGAATACATGGATGGAGAGTTTGAAAAGATTGAATAGCAAGAAAAGGCACTTGCTACCCTTACTATGGATCTTTCTCCTGAAAATGCCCAGGGTTTTCATGAATACAAATTTGCTACAACTTTGTGGGAGGCCTTGATAGATGTATATGAAGGAAATGAGGATATGAAACAGAGCCGTCAAGACTCATTAAGGCAAAAATTCAACATGTTTAATCACATGGGAGAAACTCTGGAAGCTCAGCTTCAACGCTTCATCACACTCGCCACTAAAATGAGCTCAGCTGGTGTGTTCATGTCAAGGTCTGAAGTGAAAAAGAAGCTACTCAACTCTATGCCAAAAACTTGGGATATGAATGTAGATGTCATCAAGAAAACTAATGATCTCAATCGAGTTAGTTTGGCTGGAATTATGGCCTTCATTAAAGCATGTGATCTTGATGATAAACAAACAGAGATCAATCACATCAACTCTTATTCTTCTGCAAATCTAGGAATTCAGTCAAACAATGCCTGCTCATCCTTTTCCATTCCTCAAGTTCCACCCTTTACTGCTCCTCAGTCATCATATGATCACTCTCAGTCATCTTTAGCTACTCAACCATCGTTTGCTGCTCTATAGCCATATCTCCAAGCTGCTTCTTCAAAGACAAATGTTCCAGCTCCTGCTCAAGTTCCTGTTTCAAGGAAAATGAAGAGAACTTGGCCCTTGCAACTGGTGAAGGGTCCATGTTATGGTTTGGGCTAGGATTTTGGATGTATAGGTCATTTGTACTTTGAGTCTTGTAACATAAGTGTTTTTGGTGTGTTTACGGCCAAGAGTGTGTTTACGGCCGTAAACCTATTTACAGCCGGAAACCTGTTTACGGCCATGTCCAGTTTACGGTCATGTCTTCTCCCTTATATATAGGATCAGTTTGTGTCTATTAGTTGTTGTTGATGATCTATAGAGTTTACGGTCATTATCAGAGTTGTACTAGACGTTTTTTGAATACAAACGTGTGCAAGCTTTGATCCATTCTTCTTCTACTCAATTCTCATCTTATTTGATTGTTAGATTGCTTGATCACTGGTTAAGATCCTGTTTCTAGGACCTTACAATTAGTATCAGAGCAAGTCCGGTGTCAAATCATCTTTCAATCACGTTTTCGGTCAAAGAAGCTCAGTTTTTTATCATTGTTCGAGATTGGATTTGGTGTTTTCGTGGCAAAAGGGGATCAAATCTGAAATAAACTCGTGTTTTCATCAAGTTATGGGCCTTTACGGTCACGTGGTACCGGCCGTAAACTCCCATTAACGACCGTAAAAAGGCAATTTTCATTGACCATAAACAAGCAATCTCCCTTAACCGTAAACTGTAAAGCTTCAAAGACTGCAAACTCCGTTCGACCGTAAACTCGACCGTACACCGAATTTACGGCTGTAAATTGTGTGACCGCAAACTGTCATTTGACACTTCTTTCAGTTTATTTTTCACTTTTATTCTCAATTAAAAAAAATGGATTCTCAAAGTCAAGCACTTCATCATAAACTGGATTCCGTTATGGGAACAACTACCCGTATTACACGCTTATTGTCTGCAGAAGGGTTCCCAGAATGGAAATATCGAATCGAAAAATACATCAAAATGAAAGACTTCAAGGTTTGGCGAAGCATTCTCAGAGGACCAATCAGAATTACCGCCACTATTGCAGATGGACAACATATTGACAAAGTAGTTGAAAATTACACTGATGAGGATTTTGAAAAGATTGAAGAACAGGAAAGCGCTCTAGCTACCTTGACTATGGCTTTATCTCCCGATATATGTCACACCCCAGAACCGGAATGACGGAAACGTTTGGGGGTGGAGGACGTCAGGTTTAGTATCACAAGACATGCATCATAGTAATCAAAGTACTGAACAACCATTTCATTAGTAAGAAAGTGTTTACAAAGTATGTGGTAACATAACATAGAATACAAAGTAAATAACAAAATAAGACATGAAGCTATACTGCTCCATCTTTTGAATTCCCAGAGCGCGTACCTGCCTACTGGTCTCCTGAGAATACAACTTATTTTGAAAGAGTAGATCAGCATTTAAGTTGGTGAGTTCATAAGATTTTAGTGACGTAAGAATTTTTAATAAAGTTTTAGTAAGTTGTAAGTTCTATTTAGAAAAGTTCGCCTGTTCCTACAGAAAATCCTATATTTCCTGCTTTGATGATAGATAAGTCAAAATGACTCTACAATCCTTTCTATGAGTACTAAATGGATACAAGTTATATAAAACCCAGAGTAAACAAACAATTGGTTGTGTGTATCTGCCCTAAGCCCACAACCAAACAAGGAACACGAAATGAGGCGGAAAGCACACATCCCATTGTTTGTTAGATCTTCGTTGTATATAACCCTGGTGTATACACTTGGTACTCATGGAGTTAACTATAATAGTTCCTTTAATTTTATTTAAAACATTCTTTTAGAAAACCCTTATTTCTTTTAGTAAAAATGGTAACCACAGTGATTCCTTCTATAATCACTTAGTTTATACTAGCTATATACAATCTAATACCGAATAGATAGTTAATTGTGTGAATCAGCCCTAAGCCCACAACCAAACATGGAACAGGAAATGAGACGGAAAGCACACATCCAAGTACTTATCGGGTATTAATTATATATAACCCTGATGTATAAACTAAGGCATTATAGAGTTAACCACCTAAGCTCCTTTAATTTTATATTGGTTTAATAAAATGGATTAAACCCTTTACTGGTAAGTTTCTAGTTTTGTCTACCAAATGTTCTATTTGAAAAGTATGTTTTATACTAGAAAATTGTGTATTGAATTTGTAGTCTATGACCTGGCCCATACCTGGTACCCCTTATGATTACTTGGTGTATATAGATTATATATGTAACTAAGATCAGATAGATAGTAGTTTGGGTGAATCTGCTCTAAGCCCACAACCAAACAAGGAACATGAAATGAAGCGGAAAGCATACATCCTACTACCTGTCGAATCCGATTAATATATATCCCTGATGTATACACTAGGGAATCATAAAGTTAGCATTATAGTTCTCCTTTCTACTAAGTGTGCTAGACTCTATTTTTATGTTTGTCATTTGTAAAATGTAAGTCTTCCCTAGTTTATAACTCTCTTGACTCGAAAATAGTTTGCATTAACTTTCAAGGGAAATTGTCACAATAATGAAAGTAATGGGAAAATATAAGCACACAGTTGTCTTTTAAATTGACATCCTGACGTACTGATTACCTTAAAACATGTTTGTTTAAGGTCATTATGTGAAGGCTAGTACCCATACTATACACTCTCCCTGTCAAGAGATTTTGGGGACTAAACGCGACTTCAGCAAACAATTTCTACGCCGTGTAAATTCACATTAAAGTTATACGATCATGTATACCCAATTTAACTATGACATTTTGTTTAGAACAATGAGTTGGTGATTCATTGGTATAATTAGATCCTGTAATGTTCTCATGCTATAGCATCTTATCATGTATAGTGTATTGTATGTCTCTCTGATGTATTGTATCTACTTCCCTGTTTCTCTTTATAGTATGCTCTAGTATCTAGTATGAACTGAACCTCTAAACTATACCCCTCGTACTTTTCTAGTATTTTACTTGAACTGCTATTGAAAAGACTCATTTTACTACTAAGTTATGCCTGTACTTTAAAAATGAAGTTTTGTTAAACTATAAAGGAACATAACTTTAAAAGAGCTTTTGAAATGTTTTGATTACTTATAAAACACATAAGCAATCTTTTTGAAAGATGTTTATAACAAACATTTACACAATTATCATTGTGTTCAACTTGTATCCCCCCTTAAATGCATTTAAAACAATTAAAAGATTCATTATAGGGGTATGAGCTCACCTTATGTGGGTGATTCAAACGAATATGCGCGTAAGGATGAGAAGTTCCACGAATGAAGTCCCGAGACACAAACGAGTCCTAAATGACATATATGGCATGTATTTGCATGAATATAGTGTTTATAAGCAACTAACATGAAAGGAAACACCCTTTGGGACTAGGAAACACTTGGACCAAGTGTTAGAATAACATGTGATTTATCTAAGGGATGTTTAAGGCCAAGAAAAGGTGTTTACGACCATGGTGTAAACTCATGGTAAAATGTGGATAAAAGGGTGTTTAAATGCTGGGGAAACTTGAGGGACTATTGCTCTACACAAGGATGAGAAAACGCAACTTGTTGGAAGGTGTGGAGGTGTTTATGATCACACCTTAAAGTGTATGGTCATAAACTCTCCAAATGGTCCTATTTTGGGTCATAAAGGCAAGGAGTTCCAAAGGTTCAAGTGTTCCAAGGGTTAGCAAGCGTCTATAAGTGTTTAAGGCTCAAAACATGACAAATACAAGGGTTTACGACCAATGGAGATACTCATGGTCGTAAACTCTCTTTGATGATGAGTTTGGTGATATTTCAAGGATAGTATCTAGTGATTAACATGTACAACTAGATGATAGAGGGAATACTCACACTTTTGAGGGCCTTTGATGAGTTTTCGGACACCAAGAACAAGTGTGTGTTCTTGGTGTTCTTGGTGAAAGTTGAAGATCTATCCAAAAGTTGATTTCCATGGATGAAATCAAAGGGTGATTCAAGAATAAGAAGGATAATCAACAACTAGAGGGAAAAATCACTTACTTTTAGTAGATCGGAAATGAAAATCTCGATGATACTTGAGAGAAAAATGAAGTGTTCTTGAGTGTGAAATAATGAAAGAAAAGTGAAGAGAACGAGTTTATGGAGGGAGTTTATGGCCCACCTTGAGTTTACGGCCGTAAACTCATGAGTTGTGGCCGTGAACATCCTTTTGGTGGTGTAAAGGCTTGAATGTTGCACAAAGTCTCTAGCAGGTACATTTTAACACTCATTCCTTAAGTGTACCAGGCTTAAAACCCAATAGAATGACCCTTAACAAGGCTAGAAGAAAATAAATTTTTGGGTTGTCACATCATCCCCCTGTTAGATGAAATTTCGTACTGAAATTAGCTTTCTAAGTAGTAAAACTAGCATTTCGCTCCTCTGATTGGCAGAATACCCACTCGTAGACCTGGCACTTTGCCTTACTGTTCATGATAGGATTCATACTTGGTCCATCTATCATTAACTCGTGTATACCAGTCGTATATAATTTAGGATTAGTTAGACGGTCGGATGTGCGACTCTGCCCCAGGTCCACAACCAAACAAGGAACAAGAGATAGGGTTGAAACACACAAACTAGATATGCGTAATCATAATCATATACTACTCTCATGTATGCACCGAATAGCCTCTCTGCTCGAACTTGGTCTGTTGGATGAGTGGTATTTTGGAAAGGTCTGTGGACATACGACGACAAGGATTCGGAGGACAAAGTACTCTTCGCACGAGTACTGCGGGGTTTAGAATACGAAGGACAAAACTGACGTTTAGGTCAGACTGTCGTTACGAATGACAAAGGTTTCGTGAATTTGATGGTCGAAGCGATAGAAACATATGAGCTTAGTATGGTGAGGACCACACCAACTCATGACGAATGATAGAAACAGACTCTTTACTGAATAAAAGTTTGGCCAATTTGGAAGAAATGTTTGATATACGATGATGTACCCTTAGTGTGCTCGACAATGTACTCTTTGTAAATGTTCTAGTGCTTTTAGAAAACCCTTGATGTTAACACTTCTTCGTATCGTACCGCGATGAGCGAGTACATACAATGAAAGTGCTTTGATAACTAGTGTTGATACTTCATACTACGATCCTCCTTGGTACCACTATGATCGCATGTCATATACACGTTACGAATAATTAATATGAATAAGACAGTCGACTGAGTAACTCTGCCTCAAATCCACAACCAAAAAAGGAATAGGAATTAAGGCGGAATAACTCACTCTAAGTCTGCAAAAACTTAGTTATGCACAACCCTGATGTACATACTCAGCCATCATAGCTTCACTGAACGGATCTTTTAGTTCTCTTGAATACCGTGACTTGTTTCAATAAGTGAGTTATTATAATTACTTTTAAGTGTTTTCCCCAAGTTTTAATCTTATATAAATATAAATTAATTTTTAAAGTAATCCATAGATTGAAGACGTACCGCTGCTCGCTGGCAACTCCGGGGTTGATTCTCTTGCGGTGATCATCATAATTCATCTATCCGTGCCTGAGCTCTTTGTTATCGGAGAGTCCCTCTGGTAGTGTCCAGTCTCACCATAACCATAGCAGGCTTGGTTTTCTTCAGCTCCGGGGACTTGGGAGATCGGTTGAGCCGGTGCCCTGCAGAAATGGAATGTGTGTCCCTTTCTGGGGCAGTTCAGACACTGCATTTTCTAGCATACTCCGGTGTGGTGGTAGTTGCACTTTCCACACTTAGGGAGGGTTCTAGCATATCGAATGGCACGTGCCGGAGTAGCAGGTGTTGTGGCGCGTACATAGTACTCGTTTGTTGCTCATGCGGGGTTTCCTTTGTTGTTTGCTTCTTCTTTCTCTTATTCCCCGACTTCCGTTTACAGTCCTCTCCCTTTGATGGCTCGGGAATGGGGACTTCTACACCATGGCGGACTCCATGGTCAATGAGCCGCTAGGCCAGGCGCTTGGCACTATCAAATGTGGTTGGGTTAGAAGACAAAACATCTCCTTGGATCGGGGCAGTTAGACACCAGATGTATCTTTCTATCTTCTTGCTCTCCGGGGTAACCATCCCGGGGCATAGTGCTACTAGATCGCTGAACCTGTCAGTGTAGGCCACTATGTCTGAGCCGACCATAGTGTGCTCCCATAGCTCTTATTCCAGCTTTTGAACTTTGCCCAATGGGTAGTATTCTTTCAGCATTAACTCTTTTAGGTTCTACAAACCTATTGAGTAAGCCACAGATAGGGTTAGTGACTTAACATGGCTGTTCCACCATGTCAAGGCTCTGTCAGAGAAGGTGCAGGAAACAAACTTCACTTTTCTTCCTTCAGGGCACGAATATATTTCGAAGATCGAATATGTTTTCTCGAACCATCGCATCAGCGCGACGACTCCACCATTCCATAAAGGAATTGGGTTTGCAGTTCATGCGGTCCTTATACGAACACTCCCTTGGGTGTCCATGAGAATCTTCGGGGTTGGCTAAGTGGGTACCGTTATCAGATCCGAAGGTACCACTTTCGCTGAAGCGAGCTAGAGCAGTTGCCACTGCAGAGGATATCACTGCTTGGAGAGTAGCAGGATCGAATTCTGGCGTTGGAGTTTGAGTTATTGGGGTAGTGCATCTGTTTGGTCTGCGAGGAGGAATCTTTGCTAAAAGAATACAAAGATGACATGGAATAAGTCTATAGCAGTGGATATAAGCCGAAAGCTGAAAGACAAGGTTATTCTAGTTTTGAGTGTATCGGGTCCTGACTTCCACAGGTTTCTGGAAACAATTCATAAAAGAGTCTATACCTAATAAACCTTATGAATTTGGAATGGCTATCCTCAGATGAATATCTGCTACCTGAATATCTGTTACCAGTTGCATGTAAGAAAATAATCCTAACACATAATTAGATCAGTGTTTCCACTAACTCATTAAGTTAACCAAGATTATTATATATTAGAGTGACGCATAATACGTTTTGGTTACTTAGGCTGATCCCTCTTTGAACACTTCTCTTGAACTTGTTCTTGTTCCTTCTTGACTCTTATGTTGACTACTACGAGGAAGTGGTTATATTTATCTGGGTTTGTCATGCGAGAATAGATGTGACTAAAGAATCTATGAGATTTAAGTGAAACATTATGGGGTGATCCTTACAGAGTCCTCCAATAATTGTACAATGTATACAAGTTGTATATAATTCAAGATTAAATAGACCTTCGAGTAAGTAATCCTACTCCAAAACCAGAACCAAACAAGGAACATGTAGTAAATCGTAGATCACAAATTCTAAGTCTATAAAATCTCAATTATATATAACCTTGGGAGTATACATTGCAAGATTATAGACCTATCTGTAAGGGTCTTTTAAGTTATCACATAACTTATTTATATAGTGCCTAAAATCCTACAATAGTATTTTAACGTAATGTATTTGGTATGTTTTAAACTTGTTGTCGTGTTATAGTATCATAAAATACTCCCATAGTATTCTAACTATATGTATTGATCTAGAAAAATCTTGACTAGCGTAAGGTAAGTTTTAAGACCGTTGCAACACCACATCACTCCCAAACACATGTCGGTCACATCTCGAATGAATATAGTTCATCAGGCTATATTGATCCTAGCTGTGTTTACATAACTGTCCAGGTTTGAACGTAGTGTTCAACCTGTAAAAACTTCTATTCTGCCCTTCTTGTGATACTTGTTCCAATATGTATATATGTATAAGCATGTATGTAAACTTTTATAATGTATTGTTATATCCTTAAAATATTATATTATCCAGAGCACTTTGGCCCCATTGTATTTATAGTTGTATATCTTTTATCGGTTAATATACTTAGTTCACTATAAACAATGCTCTGATACCAATCTGTCACACCCCAAAACCAAAACGACAGAAATGTTCGAGGGTGGAGGATGTCATGTTTAGTATCACAAGACATGCATCATAGTAATCAAAGTAATGAACAACCATTTTGTAACGACCATAAAATTCGAGCCAATTGAAAACATTTTAAATCATTCAAAACCATGAAGTTCATACATTTGTTTTCAAAATAGTTTATACATCAGAGTATTTCCCAGAACCATATCACAATAATCAAGAATCATGAGGAGCGGTACGATTACGCCTTCGCCTTGCCACGATCTCTTCAAGTACCAGAAACAAAACACTGAACTGTAAGCCCGAAAGCTTAGTGAGTTACCCCCAAAATACCAACCACATATAACCATACTCATATCATATCACAATATAGAACAACCATGCACATCAGGTCTAATGTGTGACTGGTCCGCCCGCACCAAGCGTTCAGTCCACCTGGTCCACCCTCCGAGTCTAGCCATGTACATCGAGTCTACAGTGTGATTTGTCCGCCCGCACCGGGCCTTCAATCCACCTGGTCCACTCTCTGAGTCTACAGTATGACTGGTCTGCCACACCAGGCCTTCAGTCGGCCTGGTCCACTCTCCGAGCCTCGGCACGTCTGGTCCGCCCTCTTGGGGCCTTCAGCCTATCCGGACCAGTTGCTGGGCCTTCGAAATATCCGGTCCGCCCTAGGTATGTTGGCCTACAGCACAAAGCAGGACCC
Source organism: Lactuca serriola (assembly GCF_051521515.1). Classification (NCBI taxonomy): domain Eukaryota; kingdom Viridiplantae; phylum Streptophyta; class Magnoliopsida; order Asterales; family Asteraceae; genus Lactuca; species Lactuca serriola. The sequence goes on along the minus strand of NC_136412.1, from coordinate 34,378,382 downwards.
GCCTCAACCCAACCCCCGTCAGACAACCATGTGCATATAAAACAATGAATCACATAACAATATGTTAACCAGACAAACAATCTAACAGATCACATAGCATATCAACATCCTAACCGGGATTCCAACCTAACCGGTCACTAGGATAACATCACCCTATATACTGGGTACTGACCTTAACCATGTCAATAACATAACACCATCCTAAATACCAGGATCCAGATCTAGCAAAGCAATAACATAAGAAACAATACCCGAATTTCCATCCGATAAAGAGCCGGACTTGGTGCCGTAGACCCTGTCGATATAATGAGGATAACTCACCTGCAATTGCCGACTGGAGAGTAAGACCAAGCTGATCCGACCACCGACACGATCTTCACCACATAACACTACCAAAGAACCAATTCCATAAATACCCAAAATTACCAAAATACCCTTGAAAGTCAAACCAGTCAACTCTCGGTCAAAGTCAAATTCCTCAGTTAAAGTCAACCTTCCTGGTTGATCCTACTCGCCGAGTCGTCCCAAGACTCGTCGAGTTGAACGATCTCAGAATTCCATCCTGTCCAATTCACAGAGTCGCCAACCTACTCACTAATCCAAAGCTTTAACCAAAAGAGGTTGGGTTATGCGACCAGACTCGCCGAGTCCAAGAACAGAATCGCCGAGTCCAAGGCAATCTTCAACATACTCTCTGAGTTGTTCTTCCAACTCGTCGAGTCCATGAACATGTTCATACAACTCGTCGAGTACACCCATGTGACTAGCTGAATCTCTCCAGTTCTCAACCCATTCAGAAGCTTTTCAAGCCATGCAGGGGCTCCAATCCATAGATCCTCAATTCTACAATCTAACCCTCACATAAAGTTGCAAGCTTTACATGAAACCAAGGAGATATAGACCCAAAACACACTAGGGCTTGCGTTTTAGACAAAGGGCTTCACCAACAACTCAAAGACTGAAGCTTTATGACAGTGTAGGTCATCATGAGTCTAGATCTTGAGTAGCAACCCCAGATCTAACTCCAAATCCGAGATAGGTCTCAAAACAAGCTAAGGAACTCCCAAAACAACCACCAAGGATGAACCAAAAGGAAATAGCTTAAGATAAGGGCTCTTTACCTCAGAGATGTGCCCAAAACTGATGTAGATCCCAAATCTAAACAAGCCCCCTTGATGATAGCTTCCAATTTCTCAAGCTCCTTCCACCAATTTCCTCTTCCAAGCCCCAAATCTCCTCCACAATGAAGCCTCACACAAAATTAGGGTTTTCTGGAATCTTTTGGGGAAATAAGAGGCTGGGAGAAGGACATAACGTCCTTTAAATTGGGTGCAGGCTCTAAGATTAGGGTTTTCTCATTCCAGCACCAACTCGTCGAGTTCAGCTTCCGACTCGGCGAGTTGGTCACTTAATTCGTGATCCAAACCCGCTCTGACTCGGCAAGTAAGCGTACCTACTCGTCGAGTCCCTTCCACTATTTACACTTAGCACCCTTCACTTCTTGTTCCAGACTTGGGATGTTGCAATTCTCCCCCACTTATATTAGGTTTCGTCCTTGAAGCCTGCGACAATCCAAACTTCTGGATGATACTCCCACAATGCATCCACTGATCTCAACCGACCCAGATTCCTTCAAATACTGCTATCGAATCCCTAAAATCCATCTCTTCCCTTGCAGGGTCCTGATAACCGCTTCAAGCTGGCCACCGGCTTCCTTTCTCTGATAACAACACTCAGAGACCAAATGCCACCAGAAGACATTACCTTACTTCCAACTTACGCATTCATTCGTCACCTGTGAAAACTAGATACCATTCTAAACCACCGGGTCTTGACCCAGTATTAGCTCACTATCTTTCGCCCAACCGGTGCTACCTTTATAAACTTGCACCGATGGAAAGTCTTCCCGTTTCCTCCCTGGATCAAATCCCTTACCGTGCTGACATGATGAAACAATTCACAACTTCCGAGTAACCCTCTTGAACACCCAGCTATAATGTTCATACACATCATACTTGGCCCAACAGCCTCGGGCTGGAAAACCAAGCATGCCTACGATGGTCCAGTCATCCCTAGGATGGAACACCAATACATCCAAAGCTCATGACCACAACCATACTCGGACCAAGGACCCTGTCCTTGCGTCATCCTCGAACCCTTCGGTTCGATACAACGGAGTGAACCGCTCACACTTCCCTATCACGATCTCTAGGTCCTTGACCCCCGACTGTAGTACGCTTATACAATCCTCAACACCGGTCCAGACGACTCCCGAGCCTGTTAACCTGCTGTCCCATCTTCCACTGTCCTAATCTCCAATCTGGAACCACTAACCTCCTCCTCTTCCGAGGAGACTGAAAATATGCCTGCGCATCATCCAACATTGCCATAACCTCAACGGGCATCCAACCCATATGTGCTTCCATGTATCTGGTACAATCCCAGTGCTTACTACCAATAACTGAAGCACTTTCGATCATCCATTTACTCTGCTGCTTTCTTTTCAGAGGACTCACACTCCTTCCGGAGCTACATACCTTTCCTTTCTAGGAAGTCTACTCAACAACCTTTACCGCACCTATAAGTGCCACCGAGCTAAAATCTACTCTACACTGTCCATGTAGAGAAACTGCTATTCTCGAAATCCCATATACTCTGAATCCGATCACATAACTAACTAGGCCCACACACAGCCTCCAACCAACTCCATCATCATGATCAATACTTGGGGCTAGACCATATCGATTACCATTGCATGGTGACATAATCACTCATTCTCTTCATAACGATCCACTAACACATACAGAGTCTTCAGTATGACTGGACCGCCTTTCCAGGACTCCAGCCTATCTGGGCCGCTCTCAAAACCTTCTGCATGTCTGGACCGCCTTCCTGGGCCTTTAGCCTGTCTGGGCCGTTCCCCGAGCCTTCGGTCTGACTGGTACGCCTTCCGGCCTTCAGTCCATCCGGACCACTCAAAACTTTCGTACGTCACCCTGAACCATCCTTTCCGAGAATCTCTCCCATGCAGTATGTTCTAGCCCTCTTGGGGTTCTGAACTCCCATTCCGTTTCTGGAATTCTTTCCATGGCCTAAACCCAGGCCTTACATCGACCACTACCTTCCCTGAAACCATGGTCTGTTCCCTGCCCTACTTGTCTATCACTTGCTCCAATCATGCCACACTCTTGGCTAACAACACCGATAAATCTAAACAACTAACCAACTTTGGATACTTGCTGTTTTACCGGAGAATTTTCCAATTCTCCCCACTTAGTGTACCAACTACTAACTTTCGCTGACAAACCGACATAACTCGATCGACCTTACTTGATAAAGTTTCCCCCTCTTCTCCCGGAACTACATCCTTCCGGAGTGAGCAACCTCCACGGTTACTCTCCCGGCATCGCACATCCCAAACTCCAAGGAAGTTCGAATCTTAACAAAACACTTCTCGCATCGCAGTTGCTGTTCTAAGCAACGAGACCATATACCTTATCTTTCAACCAAGAATCCTCCTGGACGCTAACCAACTACAACTTCTAACTACCAAGATCCTCAATCATACTATGAATCATGCGAGAAAAAAACAAACAGATTTACAATACCACATAATCAGCAAATAACAAAATATCAAAGTGGAAACATACCCGCAACCGCATCCGGATCTGACCTGACCTCCTCTTTTGTAAGCTGGAAAGCGCGTCCCTCAGCCCTCGGAGGCTTCGCTCCACCCTGACCTCTACCCGTAATCCTCAAAAGGGCCGGTGCTGAAGCCTACACCGGTCTAGCAACAAGCTGTGGACAGTTGACCCTCAAGTGTCCAACCTGATGACAATGATAACAAATCCTCATATCCTGAGCCGGGACCGACTAACTGGAATCCCTCGCATAATGCCCTTATTCCCACACTTGCGACACGCACCACCGAACCTACAAGCTCCGACATGACCCTTCCCACACTTCTCACAAGTGTGGTTGCTCTGACCCCAACCCGGAGTCAACGATTTTGGACCGTTTCGGCGCCGGTTGCGACTGCACCGGGACCTGTCTCTGTTCTCGCAACAACAACTCTATCTCTAACTCTCGCCACCTGGCGGCCTCCTGCAGCGCTAACAAGGTATCACACCTCTGCGTGGACACAAACTTCCTGATGTCCCTCTTGAGCATACTCAGATATCGGTACATCTGAGCCTGCTTCGAAGCAAACTCCGGGCAAAACATCGCCCTCTCAGTGAACATCCTGGTGATCTCCGTCACCGACTCTAAATCCTGCTTCAGCTCTAGGAACTCCTGAGCCAACCTCTCTCTCACTCAACCCGTGGAAGATAACGAGTGCTGAACATCTCCTGGAACTGATCCCAAGTAATCGCAGCCCGCTGCGCATCCGAATAAGATCCCGTAGTCAACCTCCACCAATCCTTCGCCCTGAGCCTCAAAAGGTTCAGAGCACACCTCACCCTCTGATCAGCAGGGCATGAACACGTGAAGAAACAGCCTTCCACGTCCGACAACCATCTCATAGCAATGATCGGATCCTGAACTCCATCGAAAGTTGGGGGCTTCGTATTATCGAAGTCCCGATACTGAAAACCTCGACCGGTTCCTCCCCCTGCCAGTGTTACAGCCGTTGTAGCTGCCACGACAGCCGCCTCCGTAAGAGCTGCATAACGCTCATCCAAGTACTCAACCATGGCGGTCTTGATCGACACATACATCTCCGACAAGTTATCCCGGAACATAGAAACAACCTCATCATGCAGGATCTCACGAATCCTGGCATCCAACTTATTCGTACTCATCTGACCAATGACCTTGGGTGGTACTGATCCATCCCGATCACCCTCTCCAGATCCCAATACTGAACCAGATCCTACCCCGAGACGTCTCGTAATCACCATACTGAAAATACACGACAAGATATTAGGCATTCCTCATAATAATCCCGAGAACTAGCTCCCAACAAAAACCTAGGGGTTGTGACTTCCTTGATATGCGTATGGGTCATGTGCTTTCAGTAGTACGGGCCCATACTACCTTCCACACCTACCCATATTTCTATCAAGTATCACCACAACACGCTAACAATAGTATATACATTAAAAATACTCGATCCCCACTCCTAGAGGAGCACCACTATCCCATAACCGACCTACCGGTCTCACGCAACCCTCCCATCCATGAAACTTCCACCAACCCTGCAGCACTAGTGTATGCTAGTCATACATAATGTTGGTACCTATAGACTTTCGAATATCTAATCCTAACCTAAGCTCCCAATCATACAAGAACAGAACATAAGGCCAAATCAAACATTCTCAGGCTATAAGATCTTAATTATGTATAACCATGATGCATACACTAAATAACTACAGTAATGATGTCAATTTCATACAAAGGAAACCCTAGGCTAGCAGGCATTATATAATCAGGCAATTCTATCATGCAATTCCCGAAGATCCCTAGCCTAGTACTAGCATGTTGTTCTAACATATCACATAATCAAATAACTTGTATGGTATTTTGGGGTCTACTTACTGGCTCCAGATGATCGTACCCTATGCTTCCTCCTTTACTTATTTTGAAAACCTTTTGAAAACTATTTTTGAAAATCTCTCCTTGATTGGAGACTGGTTTCACACGAATGTTCCTCCAATTCACTCAAACTAAGGCTCTGATACCAACTTGTAACGACCATAAAATTCGAGCCAATTTAAAACATTTTAAATCATTCAAAACCAATAAGTTCATACATTTGTTTTCAAAATAGTTTAAACATCAGAGTATTTCCAAGAACCATATCACAATAATCATGAATCATGAGGAGCGGTACGATCACGCCATCGCCTTGTCACGATCTCTTGAAGTACCTGAAACAAAACACGGAACTGCAAGCCCAAAAGTTTAGTAAGTTACCCCCAAAATACCAACCACATATAACCACACTCATATCATATCACAATATAGAACAGCCATGCACATCGGGTCTAATGTGTGACTGGTCTGCCCGCACCGGCCCTTCAGTCCACCTGGTCCACCCTCTGAGTCTAGCCATGTACATCGAGTCTACGGTGTGATTGGTCCGCCGCACCGGGCCTTCAATCCACCTGTTCGACTCTCTGAGTCAACAATATGACTGGTACGCCACACCGGGCCTTCAGTCGGCCTGGTCCACTCTCCGAGCCTCGGCACGTCTGGTCCGTCCTCTTGGGGCCTTCAGCCTATCCGGACCGCTCGCTGGGCCTTCGAAATATCCGGTCCGCCCTGGGTATGTTGGCATACAACACAAAGCAGGACCCGCCTCAACCCAACACCCGTTAGACAACCATGTGCATATAAAACAATTAATCACATAACAATTTCTTAACCAGACAAACAGTCTAACAGATCACATAGCAAATCAACATCCTAACGGGATTCCAACCTAACTGGTCACTAGCATAACATGACCGTATATACCCGGTACCGAGCTTAACTAGGTCAATAACATAACACCATCCTAAATACCAGGATGCAGAACTAGCAAAGCAATAACATAACAAACAATACCCGGATTTCCATCCGATAAAGGGCCGGACTTGGTGCCGTAGACCCTATCGATATAATGAGGATAAGTCACCTGCAATTGCCGACTAGAGAGATAAGACCAAGGTGCCCCGACCACCGACACGATCTTCACCACAGAACAATACCAAAGAACCATGTCCATAAATACCCAAAATTACCAAAATACCCTTGGAAGTTAAATTGGTCAACTCTTGGTCAAAGTCAAAGTCAACCTTCCTGGTTGATCCTACTCGCCGAGTCAACCCGTCGACTCGCCGAGTTCCCATTCCCAGAAAACTCTCATAAAATAACTCAACTCACCGATTCGCCCCAAGACTCGTCGAGTTGAACGATCTTAGAATTCCATCCTGTCCAATTCACTGAGTCGCTAGCCGACTCACTAATCCAAAGCTTTGACCAAAAGAGGGTGGGTTCTGTGACTAGACTCGCCGAGTCCAAGAACAGAATCGCCGAGTCCAAAGCAATCTTCAACAGACTCGCCGAGTTTTCTTCCAACTCGTCGAGTCCATGCATATGTTCATACAACTCGTCGAGTACACCCATGTGAGTCGCCGAGTGTCTCCAGTTCTCAACCCATTCAGAAGCTTTTCAAGCCATGCATGGGCTCCAATCCATAAATCCTCCCTTCTACAATCTAACCCTCACATAAAGTTGCAAACTTTACGTGAAACCAAGGAGATATAGGCCCAAAACAGACTAGGTCTTGGGTTTTAGACAAAGGGCTTCACCAACAACTTAAAGACTGAAGCTTTATGACATTCTAGGCCATCATGAGTCTAGATCTGGAGTAGCAACCCCAGATCTAACTCCAAATCCGAGATAGGTCTCAAAACAAGCTAAGGAACTCCCAAAACAACCACCAAGGATGAACCAAAAGAAAATAGCTTAAGATAAGGGCTCCTTAGCTCAGAGATGTGCCCAAAACTGATGTAGATCCTAGATCTAAACAAGCCCCCTTGATGCTAGTTTCCAATTTCTCAAGTTCCTTCCACCAATTTCCTCTTCCAAGCCCTAAATCTCCTCCACAATGAAGCCTCACACGAAATTAGGGTTTTCTGGAACTCTTTGGGGAAATAAGAGGCTGGGAGAAGGACATAACATCCTTTAAATTGGGTGCAAGCTCTAAGATTAGGGTTTTCTCATTCCAACACCAACTCGTCGAGTCCAGCTTCCGACTCGGCGAGTTGGTCACTTAATTCGCGATCCAAACCTGCTCCGACTCGGCGAGTAAGCGTACCTACTCGTCGAGTCCCTTCCACTATTTACACTTAGCACCCTTCACTTCTTGTTCCGGACATGGGATGTTACACATTAAATTAGTAAGAAAGTGTTTACAATGTATGTGGTCGCATAACATAGACTACAAAGTAAATAACAAATTAAGACATGAAGCTATACTGCTCCATCTTCTAAATTCTTAGAGCGCGTACCTGTCTATTGGTCTCCTGAGTATGCAAGTTATTTTGAAAGAGTAGATCAACATTTAAGCTGTTGAGTTCATAAGATTTTAGTGATGTAAGAAGTTGTAAGAAAGTTGTAGTAAGTTGTAAGTTCTGTTTAGAAAAGTTCGCATGTTCCTCCAGAAAATCCTATATTTCCTGCTTTGATGAAAGATAAGTAAAAATGAGTCTACAATACTTTCTATGAGTACTAAATGGATATAAGTTATATAAAACCCAGAGTAAACAAACAATTGGTTGTGTGTATCTGCCGTAAGCCCACAACCAAACAAGGAACAAGAAATGAGGCGGAAAGCATACATCCTGTTGTTTGTTAGATCTTCGTTGTATATAACCCTGGTGTATTCAGTTGGTACTCACGGAGTTAACTATAATAGTTCCTTTAATTTGATGTAAAACATTCTTTTAGAAAACCCTTTTTTCTTTTAGTAAAAATGGTAACCACAGTGATTCCTTCTATAATCAGTTAGTTTATACTAGCTATATATAATCTAATACCGAATAGATAGTTAATTGTGTGAATCTGCCCTAAGCCCACAACTAAACAACGAACAGGAAATGAGGCGAAAAGCAAAATTCCAAGTACTTATTGGGTATTAATTATATATAACCCTGATGTATAAACTAAGGCATTATAGAGTTAACCACCTAAGGTCCTTTAAGTTTATACTGGTTTAATAAAATGGATTAAACCCTTTACTGGTAAGTTTCTAGTTTTGTCTACCAAATGTTCTATTTGAAAAGTATGTTTTGTACTAGAAAATGGTGTATTGAATTTGTATACTATGACCTGGCCCATACCTGGTACCCCTTATGATTACTTAGTGTATACAGAATATATATATATATATATATATATATATATATATATATATATGTAACTAAGATCAGATAGATAGTAGGTTGGGTGAATCTGATCTAAGCCCACAACAAAACAAGGAACATGAAATGAAGCGAAAAGCATACATCCTACTACCTGTCGGATCTGATTAATATATATGCCTGATGTATACACTAGGGAATCATAAGGTTAGCATTATAGTTCTCCTTTCTACTGAATGTGCTAGACTCGACTGTTCTGTTTGTCGTTTGTAAAATGTAAGTTTTCCCTAGTTTATAACTATCTTGACTCGAAAATAGTTTGCATTAACTTTCAAGTGGAACTGTCACAATAATGAAAGTAATGGGAAAATATAAGTACACAGTTGTCTTTTAAATTGACATCCTGACGTACTGATTACCTTAAAACATGTTTGTTTAAAGTCATTATGTGAAGGCTAGTACCCATACTATACACTCTCCCTGTCAAGAGATTCTGGGGACCAAACGCAACTTCAACAAACAATTTCTAGGCCATGTAAATTCATATTATAGTTATACGGTCATGTATACCCAATTTAACTATCACCTTTTGTTTAGAACAATGAGTTAGTGATTCATTGGTATAATTAGATCCTGTAGTGTTCTCAAGCTATAGCATCTTAGTATGTCTGTTCTGTTATAGTATCTTAGTATGTTCGTTCTGTTATCATGTATAGTGTATAATATGTCTCTCTGATGTATTGTATCTACCTCCTTGTTTCTCTTTATAGTATGCTCTAGTATCTAGTATGAACTGAACCTCTAAACTATACCCCTCATAGTTTACTAGTATTTTACTTGAACTGGTATTGAAAAGACTCATTTTACTACTAAGTTATGCTTGTACTTTAAAAATGAAGTTTTGTTAAACCATAAAGTAACATAACTTTAAAAGAGCTTTTGAAATGTTTTGAATACTTATAAAACACATAAGCAATCTTTTGAAAGATGTTTAGTGTTGTGTGTGAATCTTGTAAAGGAACTTCATTCTAATCAATTAAAACAGGATTCATATTATTCTTCTTCTCCTTCTCTTCTGTTTGATCTGACATCATCCGTTTGATTGGGATTCCGCACCATCAAACGGATCTGACTGATACACAAGCAGATTAGGGACTTACAATTGGTATCAGAGTAAGGATTGTATCAGTCAATTTTGTCAGATCTGGAGCATATTTTATCTTATTTTTGAAATATTTTTGTGTTTTTGGATAGATCTCTGAAAATTAAAGAAGGTTTCTTCTTTGCATTTTTCATACAAATGAGTTTTTGATCGAGTTTTGGAGCAAAAAATGGTGAAAAACGTCGTTTTTCTGTGAATCTGTTGAAGGTTTATGGTCTTTGAAGGGTTTACGGCCGGAAACAGTTTACGGTCGGCAAAGGCGGCGTTTATGGTTAGGGGTCGCCGGAGTTTACGGTCGGCTCGGCTCGACTCGGATCACAGCTTGGTGAATGGCTAGGGAAGCCGGCTCAGAAGCAGTAAGCCTCACAAAATGCCTTAATTAAAAAAAGGGGGACGCGAAAGTGAGGGTGTCGGGGATCGAACCCGGAACCTATAGTTCATCAAGTCTGCGCCTTACCAAATCGGCTAGCAGACACTTTGTGTTTTTCCTTCGAAATTTAATTCATAACACGTCTTTCTCAATTTCAACTTTAAAAAATTGGCACCTTTAACCCGAAAAGAAATTAATTTCTTTTATTTTTTTTAAAACCACATTTTCAATAAAAATAAATAAAATGAAAATTAATAAATAAATAAATAAATAAAATAATAAAAATAGTTTTTAATTTTTGACTCTCATTTTTGACTTTTGTCATCAAAAATTTTGACTTTGACTTTCAAGTTTGACCTTTGACTTTAAACTTTGACCTTTTTCGTTTCATTTTTAAATTTTCAAATGTAGCTTTTCGGTTTGACTTTTCAAGTTTCACTTTTGAGTTTGACTTTTTAAATTTGACTTTTAAGGTTGACTTTTGAGGTTTATAGTCAAAGGGCATTTTTGAATTTTAGTTTGTCGTTTAACTTTTATTTTAGCTTCGAGTTTTGCTTTTAAAGGCTTTTGAGGTCAACAAGGGAATTGAAGACATGAAAGAGAATCGTCAGGATACGTTAAGACAAAATTTCAACATGTTCAACTACATTCCTAGAGAATCCCTGCAAGCTCAGTTGCAACGATTCACCACTCTCACTACTGAGATGAATATATATGGGGTCTTCTTGAGCAAGTCGGAGATAAACAAAAAGCTACTGAATTCACTTTCAAAATCGTGGGATATGAATGTAGTTGTCATCAAGAACACAAAAGATCTCAGTTGTCTTCGTATTGCTGATGTAATTGACGATCTTGATGCTTTGAAATGTGGAAAAAAAATGATGTGACAACCCGAAATTTCCATTTTGTACGAAAATTATCAATTCAATTGAAGCTAGACCAGTTACAGTGAATTTCAGACTTTTCCGAATAAGTTTGAGTATATTAGGGTTTACGTTTAAAGAGATATCAGGAGAGTGGATGCACATGGGTTAGTGAAACTTGAGTATTTCAAAACTTCATAATATTAGAGTTCATTTCCGGAATAAAAATGTTTTCTGCCAAAAATATCTCAAGACTATAAATAGATTTCTGAACCAAATTCATTCGTCATTCACATTTCCAACTAGAGAAAAGCCAATTTTCTCTCTCACAGATCTTCGGGTTTTTATCCCAAATCGTGAGTACACTTCTCTAGTTGTCTTATAATGCTTATTATGTGCTTAATAACTTAGATTACATAACAAATCTGTGAGATTCGGGAGTTTACTGCCCAAGAACGTTCTTGGAGAGTAAACTCCTATATGTGGCTTAAATGCTACCTAGCCTTTTCCCCATGTTAGGTAACGAACTTAGGCTTATTTATAAGTGTATTTAAGACTAGAAAACAATCAAAAACACCAAGATTAGGGTGTTCACGGCCCAAGAAGTTCTTGGACCATGAACTCCAAAATCAAGTGCCAAATAGTGTTTAAATCACTCTTAAAGCCTTGGACTTTAACCCCTATTTAATCCTAACTAGTTTGAGGAATTTAAAACATCAAAGACACCTTCCTATGTGAGTTTACGACCATATTAATGTGCTTGGGCCGTGAACATCAATCAAGGGCACCAAAGTGTGCCTAGGACCTTCATTAGCTTAAAACAAATGCCTAGAAACTACCCTACATGTGCTTGGGACTTGAAAGCACACAAACACCCATCCCATGAGAGTTTACGGAAGTAAACTCCAAAGGAATTGGCCTTGGGGCCGTAAACTCCTCAAAGGAGTGTTTTTATGCTCTAAACTGGTCCAAGGAGTAAACTACCTAGTAGAACTTATTCTAGAAATTAAATAACACTTCAAAACACCAAATGCCATCAAGTTTGGGAGTTCACGGCCATAAACTCAAGGTTTTACGACCGTAAACTCCTTATGTGGATTTTATTGAAGAGTAAACACATATCTAAGGCCCTTTGGAACTTTAAACCCCTTTAGCCTTGTCCCACAACAACCTATAAGCAACCCTTAAGACTTATAACACCTATACAAGGTGTTTACATGTTCAAGAGTGTCCCAACTAAATTTATTAGTTATCATTTGGCTAATTAGTTATATACATGTTCATTATATGATAACTAGGCTCGTGCGTGTGTATAAGTCTCCGTTTGCCACCTAAAACAGTATCCGACACTCCATCAAATCCACTCACCACAAGTGAGTTCATACCCCTTTAATTAACCTTTGAAATACTTTTAAATGTTTTAAATGCTTTTATGGGGGGAATAGAAGTTAAATACTTATAGTTATTACATCAATCACATGTGATTAATAACTATAAAACCAATGATTTTATTACTGTTCAAACTATTTATCAAATTGTTTTACTTCAAACTGCTTTACAAACTCTTTTACTTATCAAATACTCTTATTGAAGCTTTGTTATACTTCTTATATATTGCATGCCCGTATATGTATAGTTATATAAGTAATGTTTAAAAGACTTAGGAAGGCTATCCACCTTGTTTCCTTTTCCTCGATTTGGATGTGGTCTGATAGGATATCGAGTACTCGTCTGAAGGTCGTTTAAATATTAATTGTATATCATGTGTACATATATATACATAAAAGTGCTTCCATATTTATGCGTACTAGTTACATCATTATTAGGCTACCATTGGGGTAGCACAGGATCATACTTATACTATTGCTAGATCAATGAGTCAGTTCATTCATGAGTCAATACTTATTACTATGTGAACATATACATTACATTACTATGAGTACATATACAACTAAGCTAGGAGAAGAACATATACAACGATACTAGAACAAGTAAGATTACATTACCTATAAATGAATACGTTAACAATTGTGATCCACTGTATCGGAGCATGCCTTAAATGTCATGGCCCGAGTTGTAGCCAGAATTCTCTTGGAGGGAGAGCGTGAGTTTGCATATAGATCTATACTGGATTGACTATCCTACACCTTGCTGCTAGCTACAGCCGGACCTGCAGGTCTGGGGGTGCCAAACGTCATTTCGTTTTACGACCATTCGTATGTCATTTATACCAGTCGTTAGTATGGTACAATTAAATCACATAATACCTTAATATAAATTTGGTTTAAGGTAGTTAGTACAGCAGTAGTTCCTATAATACAACACTACAATACTACAATAATTTACCCATTAGATATATTTAGTGATTATTTCACTTAAACATTAATGTACAAACTATATTTTGTTAATGATAGTTACACTTGGGAAATTACACACTTTTACAACAAACGAACATACAAAACAGTTAAGCCTTGGTAGAAGGCTACTTTAATAGAAAATATAGGTTTTTCTGAGAGATTCAAACTTTTACAAACACATACAAACATTTACATACACCGACACTAAAATACTTATGAACTCACCAGCTTAATGCTGATAAACTCTTTCAAAATAACTTGTATTCTCAGGTCATCAGTAGACAGGTACCGAGGCTAGCTTTTGAGAAGATGGAGCGCATCCAAGACTCATCTTATTATTTTGATTTACATTATTTTATGGTGTCTATAACTTTTCAGAACACGGTTGTATTAAAATTATATATTTAATGCAATGGATGATGTTGTTTGCTTATTTACTTTTACTGTGTTGTGATACTTTACATGACATCCTCCGCCCCAGAACGTTTCCGCCGTTCTTGGTTTTGGGGTGTGACAGATTGGTAACAGAGCATTGTTTATAGTGAATCAAGTATATCAACCCATAAAAGATATACTAAACTATAAACCCATTTAGGATTAAAGCACTCTGACCAAGAGTCTATACTTTAAATATTAAGATATTTAATTAAGTATACTAGTCTGCATTCATACTAAAATCAGTGTCACAATGACAAGAAAAAAAGTATTACGATTGTTAAATATCAAAAGTGAGCTCGGGGATGTATGGTCAGTCCTGGGAATGGCATAGCCTGATCAACTATGCTGCGAGAAAAGTCAAATATGCCGCATGCACCTTTGAAGGAAAGACCCTGACGTGGTGGAACGGCCATGTTAAGGCACTAACTCTCGTGGTGGCGAATGACATGGTTGGGAAACCATGAAGGACCTCAAGATTGAGGAATACTGCCCAAGGGGCGAAATCCAGAAATTGGAGTAGGAGCTGTGGAGCCTAACCATGAAGGGCTCCGACGTAGTCTCATATACTGCCAGGTTCAGCGAACTGGTGGCCCTCTGCCCCAATATGGTTCCCACCGAGGGGAAAAAGATCGAGAGGTACATATGGGGGTTGGTGCCTCCGTATCAGGGGAATGTCCTATCATCAAACCCCGCTACCTTCGACAGTGCCAAGCAATTGGCACAGCGACTCATCGACCATGGAGTCAAAACCCCTGCAACAACAACAACCCTAGCCATCCCGGAACCCTCCAAACCCGCTGACACTAAGCGGAAGTTCTGGGAAGACAAGATGAAACAACGAGCTACCAAAAAGCAGCAAGTTGTGGCTGTGCATGCCGCGATAACCCCTACTGCTGCTGCTACTACTCCGGTGGGACAGTATGCCGGAAGTTTGCCCAAATGCAACAAATGCAACTACCACCACAACGGCCCCTGCCGTGAAATGCAGTGCTCGAACTGCAACAGGAAAGGACACATAGTCCGTTTCTGTAAATCTCCGGCACAGCCGATCGCCCAAGTCCCCGGCTCTGGCGCGAGCCCGACCTGCTATGGATGTGGTGAAGCAGGCCACTACAAGAGGGACTACCCCAAAGCGAAGAATGTTGGCGGAGCAGGGAGGGTACTGGCAATAGGCCATGGGGAAGCAGTTGCTGACCCGACGGTGGTAACTGGTACGTTCCTCCTCAATAACTCCTATTCATGAATTCTGTTCGATAGTGGAGCGGAGCGAAGCTTCGTGAACCATAAATTTGCTCGCATGTTTAAACAACAACTGCACACACTTAAGGAACAATTCACAGTAGAAATGGCTAATGGAAAAACTGAAAACACGAATAGTATATACTTAGGTTGTACCCTAACTCTAGATAACCATTCATTCCCAATCGACCTTATGCCGGTCTGAATAAAAAGCTTCGACGTTATCATCGGCATGGATTGGTTAAGTCTTCATCACGCCGATATCATGTGCTACGAGAAAGCAGTCCATCTAAACCTCCCGTCTAACGAAACTCTTATCGTCTACGGCGACAAACCCGGTGCGAGTCTTTGTATTATATCAAGTATTCAAGCACATAAATATATGCGCAAAGAATACCACGCATTCCTTGCTCACGTCGTCGATACGAGCCTCGAAACGAAGGAACTAAAGAGCATTCCAGTAGTGAGAGACTTTCCCGACATCTTCCCAGAAGAGCTACCAGGATTACCTCCGCAACGATAGGTCGAGTTCAGAATCGACTTATTCCCAGGAGCTATCCCAGTATCCAAGTCACCCTACCGATTAGCACCAGGAGAGATGCAGGAACTATCTGGTCAATTTAACGAACTGCTCAGCAAGGGCTTAATAAGACCGAGTTTCTCACCTTGGGGAGCACCGGTCTCGTTCGTTAAGAAGAAAGACGGATCATTCCGTATGTGCATCGACTACAGAGAACATAACAAGCTAACAGTCAAGAATCGTTACCCTCTACCTTGCATAGACGATCTATTTGACCAACTGCAAGGGGCGAACTACTTTTCCAAAATTGATTCGAGATCCGGATATCACTAGTTACGAGTGCTAGAGGAGGATGTTCCGAAGACAACCTTCCGAACTCGTTACGGACACTACGAGTTCGTAGTGATGCCATTCGGATTGACCAATGCACCCGCAGTCTTCATGGATCTGATGAATAGAGTATGCCGACCTTACTTGGATCAGTTCGTCATTGTATTCATTGATGACATCCTGATCTACTCCCGAAGTAAGGAAGAGCATGGCGATCATCTGCGACAAGTTCTAGGAACTTTACGAGCGGAGAAGCTCTATGCGAAGTTCTCTAAATGTGAATTTTGGATCCGAAGAGTCGAATTCTTAGGAAACGTGGTAAGTGAAGAGGGAATCCACATGGACCCATCCAAAATTAAGGCCATTAAGAACTGGTCAGCACCAAAGACGCTTATAGAAATTAGGCAGTTTCTAGGTATCGCTGGCTACTACCGCAGGTTCATACAGAACTTTTCCCGAATTGCGAAACCTCTTACAACACTGACCCAGAAAGGCATGGCCTTTGATTGGGAAGAGAAATAAGAGAGAGCGTTCCAAACACTCAAGCGAGCCTTATGCACCGCACCAATATCCCTCCCCGAAGGAATAGAAGACTCCGTAGTCTATTGCGATGCATCGAATCAAGGGCTCGGGTGTGTTCTGATGCAGCGAGGTAAGGTCATCGCCTACGCCTCGAGATAGTTGAAGACACACGAAGTTAACTACATGACCCACGATCTTGAACTAGGAGCAGTGGTGTTTGCTCTGAAGATCTGGAGACATTACTTGTACGGAACGAATAGCGCTATTTTTACCGACCACAAGAGTTTACAACACATATTCGATCAGAAGGAGCTCAACATGAGACAAAGACGGTGGGTCGAGCTACTCAGTGACTACGAATGCGATATTCGTTACCATCCGGGTAAAGCCAACGTAGTAGCAGACGCCCTAAGTCGGAAGGTTCTGGTCGCAGGGTCAAGTCATTGTCAATAACCATCCATTCACACTTGTCTAAGCAAATTCATGCGGCCCAACTTGAAGCCATGAAACCTGAAAATGTGACGAGTGAATCCCTTAGAGGAATGGATAAGAATTTAGAAGCCAAGGGTGGCAGAGCCTTATATTTCATGAACCGGATCTGGACACCGAAACACGGTGGTTTCTGAGACTTGGTCATGACCGAGGCGCACAACACTCGATATTCTGTCCACACAGGTTCAGATAAGATGTATCTGGATCTTAAAAAGCTATACTGGTGGCCTAATATGAAAGAAGAGATTGCTACCTTCGTAAGTAAATGCCTTACTTGCGCAAAGGTTAAGGTCGAGTACCAGAAGCCCTCTAGTTTACTGCAACAACCAGAGATTCCAGAATGGAAGTGGGAGCGGATCACTATGGATTTCATAACCAAGTTGCCCAAGACAACGGGTGGACTTGATACCATATGGGTCATCGTCGATAGATTGACAAAGTCTTCACACTTCCTGCCTATCAAAGAAACTGACAAGATGGAGAAGCTTACGAGAACATACATTAGGGAGATCGTACGACTACATGGTGTACATATATCCATTATCTCCGATAGAGATAGTAGGTTTACCTTAAGATTCTGGCAATCGCTACAACACTCCCTGGGAACAAGGCTGGACATGAGCACAACCTACCATCCACAGTACGACGGACAAAGTGAGAGGACCATCCAAACACTGGAAGATATGTTGAGAGCCTGTGTGATTGACTTTGGAAAGGCATGGGATGCTCATTTAATCCTTGTCGAGTTTTCCTATAATAACAGTTATCACACGAGCATCAAGGCTGCTCCATTTGAAGCCCTCTATGGCCGAAAGTGCAGATCCACTCTGTGCTGGGCTGAGGTGGGTGATATCCAATTAGCTAGGGGGAAAGCTTCTGATAGTGCTCTCACCGGTCCGGAGATCATTCGGGAACGACAGAGAAAATCCTTCAGATCCGTGAACAATTGAAAGCCTCTAGAGACCGACAGAAGAGCTACGCTGATAAGCGAAGGAAACCTTTGGAATTCTAGGTAGGGGACCGAGTCCTTCTCAAAGTCTCACCCTGGAAAGGCTTGATACGCTTCGGTAAGCATGGGAAGCTTAATCTGAGGTACATAGGGCCTTTCGAGATTCTCACAAGAATCGGCCCGGTAGCTTACAAACTCGACCTACCCGACGCACTTCGTAACATACATTCTACATTCCACGTATCTAACTTGAAAAAGTGTTTATTCGACGAGACTCTTGTAATCCCACTCGACGGGATTGAGATCAACGAGAGCCTCAACTTCGTGGAAGAATCGGTAGAGATCATGGACCGTGAGGTCAAGCAGACAAAAAAAAAGTCGTATCCCAATAGTGAAGGTTCGCTGGAACGCCAAGCGCAGGCCGGAATTCACTTGGGAGCGTGAGGATCAGATGAAACTGAAATATCCTCGTCTTTTTACATAGATGATTGTAACTACTTATTTGCTTAAATTCTATTTTCTGGACGAAATTCCTTCTAAGGAGGGGATGATGTGACAACCCGAAATTTCCATTTTGTACGAACATTATAAATTCAATAGAAGCTAGACCAGTTACAGTGAATTTTAGACTTTTCCGAATAAGTTTGAGTATATTAGGGTTTACGTTTAAAGAGATATCAGGAGAGTGGATGCACATGGGTTAGTGAAACTCGAGTATTTGAAAACTTCATAATATTAGAGTTCATTTCCGGAATAAAAATATTTTCTGCCAAAAATATCTCAGGACTATAAATAGATTTCTGAACCAAATTCATTCATTATTCACATTTCGAACTAGAGAAAAGCCAATTTTCTCTCTCACGGATCTTCGGGTTTTTATCCCAAATCGTGAGTACACTTCTCTAGTTGTCTTATAATGCTTATTATGTGATTAATAACTTAGATTACATAACAAATCTATGAGATTCGGGAGTTTACTGCCCAAGAACGTTCTTGGAGAGTAAACTCCTATATGTGGCTTAAATGCTACCTAGCCTTTTCCCCATGTTAGGTAACGAACTTAGGCTTATTTATAAGTGTATTTAAGACTAGAAAACAATCAAAAACACCAAGATTAGGGTGTTCACGGCCCAAGAAGTTCTTGGACCGTGAACTCCAAAATCAAGTGCCAAAGAGTGTTTAAATCACTCCTAAAGCCTTGGACTTTAACCCCTATTTAATCCTAACTAGTTTGAGGACTTAAAAACATCAAATACACCTTCCTATGTGAGTTTACGGCCCTATTAATGTGCTTGGGCCGTGAACATCAATCAAGGGCACCAAAGTGTGCCTAGGGCCTTCATTAGCTTAAAACAAATGCCTAAAACTATCCTACATGTGCTTAGGACTTGAAAGAAAAAAAACACCCATCCCATGAGAATTTACGGCAGTAAACTCCAAAGGAATTGGCCTTGGGGCCGTAAACTCCTCAAAGGAGTGTTTCTATGCCCTAAACTGGTCCAAGGAGTAAACTACCAAGTAGAACTTATTCTAGAAATTAAATAACACTTCAAAACACCAAATGCCATCAAGTTTGGGAGTTCACGGCTGTAAACTCAAGGGTTTACGACTGTAAACTGCTTGTGTGGAGTTTATTGAAGAGTAAACACATATCTAAGTCCCTTTGGAACTTTAAACCCCTTTAGCCTTGTCCCACAACAACCTAGAAGCAACCCTTAAGACTTGTAACACCTATACAAGGTGTTTACATGTTCAAGAGTGTCCAAACTAAATTTATTAGTTATCATTTGGCTAATTAGTTATATACATGTTCATTATATGATAACTAGGCTCGTGTGTGTGTGTGTACAAGTCTCCGTTTGCCACCTAAAACAGTATCCGACACTCCATCAAATCCACTCACCATAAGTGAGTTCATACCCCTTTAATTAACCTTTGAAATACTTTTAAATGTTTTAAATGATTTTATGGGGGGGGGGAATACAAGTTAAATACTTATAGTTATTACATCAATCACATGTGATTATTAACTATAAAACCAATGATTTTATTACTGGTCAAACTATTTATCAAATTGTTTTACTTCAAACTGCTTTACAAACTCTTTTACTTATCAAATAATCTTATTTAAACTTTGTTATACTTCTTATAAATTGCATGCCCGTATATGTGTAGTTATATAAGCAATGTTTAAAAGACTTAGGAAGGCTATCCACCTTGTTTCCTTTTCCTCGATTTGGATGTGGTCTGATAGGATATCGGGTACTCGTCTGAAGGTCGTTTAAATATTAATTGTATATCATGTGTACATATATAGACATAAAAGTGCTTCCATATTTATGCGTACTAGTTACATCATTATTAGGCTACCATCGGGGTAGCACAGGATCATACTTATACTATTGCTAGATCAATGAGTCAGTTCATTCATGAGTCAATACTTATTACTATGAGAACATATACATTACATTACTATAAGTACATATACAACTAAGATAGGAGAAGAACGTATACAACGATACTAGAACAAGTAACATTACATTACCTATACATGAATACGTTAACAATTGTGATCCACTATATCAGAGCATGCCTTAAATGTCATGGCCCGAGTTGTAGCTAGAATTCTCTTGGAGGGAGAGCGTGAGTTTGCGTATATATCTATACTGGATTGACTATCCTACACCTTGCTGCTAGCTACAGCCGGACCTGCAGGTCTGCGGGTGCCAAACGTCATTCCGTTTTACGACCATTCGTATGTCGTTGTTACAAGTCGATAGTATGGTACAATTAAATCACATAATACCTTAATATAAATCCGGTTTAAGGTAGTTAGTACAGCAGTAGTTCCTATAATACAATACTACATTACTACAATAATTTACCCATTACATATATTTAGTGATTATTTCACTTAAACATTAATGTACAAACTATATTTTGTTAGTGATAGTTACACTTGGGAAATTACACACTTTTACAACAAACGAACATACAAAACAGTTAAGCCTTGGTAGAAGGCTACTTTAATAGAAAATATAGGTTTTTCTGAGAGATTCAAACTTTTAGAAACACTTACAAACATTTACATACATTTTACAAACTTACACTTAAGACATGTTCAAACGTTTTGATAACAAACACCGACACTAAAATACTTATGAACTCACCAACTTAATGCTGATAAACTCTTTCAAAATAACTTGTATTCTCAGGTCATCAGTAGACAGGTACCGAGGCCAGCTTTTGAGAAGATGGAGCAGATCCAAGACTCATCTTATTATTTTGATTTACATTATTTTTTGGTGTCTATAACTGTTCAGAACACGCTTGTATTAAAATTATATATTTAATGCAATGGATGATGTTGTTTGCTTTTTTACTTTTACTGTGTTGTGATACTTTACATGACGTCCTCCGCCCCAAAACGTTTCCGCCGTTCTTGGTTTTGGGGTGTGACTGATGAGTTCCACAAACATCCTGGCGAATGAAGTTTCATGTACTCCATCTTGTGAAGATACGATTAAAATTCTTCGTGAACATAATGATTTGCTAAAAAGGGAAGTCGAGGACCTAAAATACGAAGGATATCAACTTAGGAAAGGACAAAAACCCCTGAAGGCTAAATTAGAAGCAAAAAACTAAGACTTTAGGAAGCTTCAGGAAGACTATAGCAACAAGTGTGAAAATTATGACTATATTAAGAGACAACTTGGTGCTGTATCTGAAGAACTTGACATTTTGAAAATTAAGTGTGGAAAAATAGATGTTAGTTTCAAAAATTATACTGCGTCAAGTCAGACAGTCGAGTCCTTATTTGAAACCCATTTAAAATTAAATGATAATCAAAACAAAGGTCTAGGGTATGATAGTGTTCCTCCACCATTCAATCATAACTACACATCCATCACTATGACACAGGCAGAAATTGACAGGGAGGCACATCATCAATATGGCAAACCAGTTGGATTTGTGTCAGGAGGTATTCAGGTTGAAAATACTAATGTTTGTACTTCATGTGTAGTTAAATTAGTAGAAGATGAGAACAAGGAGAACACTACTGAACAAACCAATGACTCCTTGAACTCAGAATCTATTGCTTCGAATCTTGTTACTCCTAACAAACTTGTCATTGAGAAATACAGGCCTCCAATTCCAGCGCAACAGAGTGCTTGTTGCAAGTGTGCATGTGGGATCAATACGAGACAAGGCATGGATTCGCCACCAGGGGCAGGAAGAGACAACTTCCCAGTGAAGAAAAAGATATGTTTTCACTGTGGAACACGTGGGCACGTTGCCAGAAATTGTCCTAATCGCGCATACGTTCCCAACTATGCACAAGGCTGGCAAAACGCGCAAAGAGGGAGATGTTTCAAAAGAAACCCTTCAAAGTCACGTTCAGACGATGGTGACTGGAACGCGCAGAAGCCCAATAATCAAACCTACATGGCCAAGAATCCGAATCGCAAGGGCAAAAAGGGAATGTCAGCGAAGAAGCAAAATCCAAGAGATGCTCCAGCGAAACCAAGACCGGTTAGGTCAAAGTCATCTCGGCAGCCGGCTTCAAGTTCCAAATCAAGTGCCGAGACACCCATCGGATCGAACAATAAATGGGTTAAACCCGACTACAAATGGGTACCAAAGGTTCAATCTCCCAAATCAATTACTGATTCTAATATTTCTACATCTTCTGTTTGTGATAAGCAAGATATCTCATGGGAGAGCGTATCGTGCATTGATGACAAAGGTCGACCCAGTTTTCAAATGGACTGGGTTCCAAAGACCAACTAATCCCGCTCTGTGTTGGAGCAGTAATGGAGGCATATCATCAGACTTCGGTTTGTTGGTAGTGGCTGTTCCAGGCACATGATAGGAGGCATCTGTAAACTGTGCAACATTTTGACCTTTGCTTGAGAGTATGTGTCCTTCTGCGGGAAGGGAAGAAAGGAAGGGATCACTCATAGGGTTAGTGCTTAACGATGTGAAGAATTTTTGGATCTGTTCTGAGATTACGCGTGCTGTTCTCCGACCTTCTGGATGCGAACTCAATCAGTGACTTACGGTTTGAATTTTCTTCTTTATACTCCTGAGTTTTTCTTAAGCTGGTTCGCTTTAAAGACTAATTTTTGTTTTGGGATAGTTTAAATTTGCGCATTTACTTTAGTTTCTCTCCTATGCACAAATTTATGGGGAGAAATAAAAACAAAACAAAAATTAGAAAATTTTAAATCAAAAAAAATCCAAAAACATTAGGAAATCAGAAAATCAAAAATATTGTGTTAATGGAATGTGCTTGCAGGAGATGTTTTGGGAAGTGATATTATCAAGTGATAACGGGCAATCTGAATCTACGTAATGTACCAAAATTGAATTGACTAGACTCTGTGCTCGATGCGTCGGTAGGCACGAAAGATTCTAAATGGACTTGACTAGGAAGATATGAACTTAAGGAATTCAAGGACTTGACAAATATTGAACTAGTTAGATCCGTTTAGCCTGACAATACGACGCTCGGATAGGTTGAGCAGGGAGATATACATGGGAATCTACTAGTCACACTAATAGAACCCATATCTAGAACTGTGGATTCACTTTTTCTCGATGTGCAGATTCTGTCCTTAATTCCAGTATTGACGGGATAACTGGGGAATTCCGATAAATTAGGTCTGTAGAAAGTTTTCCTCGATGGATTCACTTTTTTTTCTTTTTGTTAAATTTGTTCATAGTTTTCCTCTATGCACAAATTTAGGGGGAGAATTTTAAAAAAAATTAAAAAAAAAAATCAAAAAGTTAAAAAAAATCAAACAAAAGTTAGAAAATAAAAAAATAAAAAATAGTGTTATATTATGTTTTATTTCTTGTTCAAGAAAATCAAAAATCCAAAAATATTTTTGTTTATGTTTTATTTTTTTTCAGAAAATATGAAAAACCCAAAAATCTTATGTGCTAAATTTTCTTTTAGTTTTGTTTTGTCTTGAAAAGTGAATCCAGGTGTAGATGAGACTCATGGAGACTATATCAAAGATTTTTGAGCCATGGCTTCATCTGTGATCATCGAATAATTTTCATTCGAATGAGCAAGAAATGAAGATTATTCTTTCGACATTCAATCCTTCAACCCCAGAAGTAAGGTGAAGCTACAATTGAAGATTATGTGACAGATTGCATTGAAGCCTCCTCAATCAATCCACTGTTATCTATGAACCTGCTGAACTGATCCAGAAGATTATTTCTCTTTGAAGTTCTCCCTGAAGATTCTCAAGCTGAAAGCACCAATTTTCAAGAATCTCTACAAGAAGCCTCCTCACCCAATGTGCGTTCAATGTCAAAATTTTGAAAAAAAGCCGAAGTGCTCAAGATGAAGTCATTCATTGAAGATAAATGCTGAAGCCAAGCTCTAGATGAAGATTGACAAGAAAACTCAGCTACTTTTTAGGGGGATCTTGTTGGGTCATTTAAGAAAAGAAAGCTATAAACCACAGCTCTAGATGAAGTTGACAAAAATATGGTTTATACTTTACTTTTCTAGGCAAATGTATTTTTCTGTGATATTTTATGAGTTTACGGTCAGGTTTACGGTCAGTGGGTGTTTACGGCCGTAAACAGGTTTATGGCCGTAAACCCATTTACGGCCCATGTTCTCTGGCCCATGTTCCCCTTCTGCACCATCAAACGGATTTGATTGATACACAAGCAGATTAGGGACTTACACATGTAGTGCCATTTATTGGATCTGTGAGCATTGCTGCTTCTTGTAGACTAGGAGGTGAGTCTTCCTCACTATACTTGTGGTTTGAAGGCACCAATACCGGTACACTAGGTTGTGTTATGTATCCTTGTGTATAGTATGTTGTTATGTTGTAGTGATCTATTAGATTGGTATATCTATATAATTACATGTACTTGCTAGTTATTGTTTATCTATTCGATATGTCGACATAGTGAGGTTAGGTTGAGGATTCACTGCTATGTGTTGTAAGCCAACAAACTCGGGGAAATATAGTCTGATGACTGTTGAATGGGGCAATCCAGCCCGATAACTATGGGTCGGGGCAATCCATTCCAATGACTGTGAGGCGGGGGTATTTCAATACGATGACTATGGACCCACGGGTAATACATGTTGATGAATATGGACATATTGTGCATGCTTGTATATGTATTTTTTGTGGGGTATTTTGGGGGAACATACTATACTTTGGTTTATAGTTGTTGGTTTCATGATTTCAGGTACATCAGATAACTCCGGAACAATGAAGGAGTGATTGTACACATCCACATGTTGATATATGTTATGAGAGACATTTAATACTTTGATTGTATGGATTTGTTTTGAAAACAATGGTTCATTATATTATGGCTTGTTGAAATGGTTAAAAAAAATGAAAAATTTTATCATGATTTTTGGGATGTTACAAAGACAGTGAAAGGGTATGATTTTATATGGGTTGTGGTTGATATGTTAACTAAGACCACCCATTTTATTACAATATCAGAGAAATCTTCCTATGAGGCACTTGCATATATCTATGTGAAGGAGGTAGTAACTCTACATAGAGTGCCAGTTTCTATTATCCCCAACATAGATACTAGGTTCACTTCTCATTTCTAGAATAAATTTCATGAGTATTTGGCTACACAATTAAAATTTAGTATGACTTATAACCCTTATACGGATAGACAGAGTGGGAGGACAATTCAAGCTCTACAGGATATGTTAAGAGCTTGTATGATCGAATTTGCTGGTAGTTGGGATACATACCTCCATTTGGGAAATACACCTCATATAAGCAATCTATCCCATTCGATCGATCCTCACACTATAATCTGATACAAAGACATAATCCATACTCTCGGATTTAGAAATGAATGGCTTGACTTAATCCATACTCCCAGATCAGGAATGAATATTGATGTCTAATCTATGCTCTCGGATTGGTGACAAATGACTATATCTAATGAGTAAGCCATACTCTTGGATCAGGAATGAATTCCTATTTCTAATCCATACTCTCAGATCAGTGATAAATGGTTATACCTAGTTTATATTCTTAGACTAGGGACGAATAATTATATTTAATCCATAATCTTGGATCAGGAATAAATGACTATGTCTAATCCATACTCTACGACCAGGAACGTCAAAATTCTACTCTTCGTTCATTTCTCACATGTACTCTTAAGGATATGTTTCCCATTGTCCAACTTAGTTATACTTAAGTCTCTTTTAAAAATCTTATATTTTCTCTTGATAAGACTGATAGGTTTTGAGAATTCTAACACTCCTATGCTGTATATGCAACCTTAAAACCCATGGATCTATGTTTTCTCTATTATACATGCAAATATTTTGATATTCAAAGGTTTCATCCTAACTAGCATAACATGAAGCAACTCTACTACAAAAGCCTAGTTAGACGACATACCTTTTGATGGAGCTTGAAATCTTGATCTTTAAGAGCTTAGCCCCAATAGTGTGGAAACCTCAAGTGGAATCACAAATCACCAAAACCACCTTAGAAAACTTGAGAGAATAGAATGCACACTAGAAATCGGCCCACTCTTGTATTCTCACACACTAGTGTCATTTCATGTGCCAAGGATCTCTTTATATAGTATTGAGGATTAGGGTTAATTTCATGTAAACCCTAATACCCATGACCTTTCATTTCAATAGGATCCATGGGTTAAAAACTCCATAGATTGTACATGCCAGTTTAGAAACCTAAATGAACTTGGCCCATCCTATATATAAGAGTCCATATTTAATTAGTTCCTTTTTTTTATCTCTAAATTAATTCTTGATCAATACTAATTAAATAATATGATTCCATATTAATATATTATAACTTATAATATATTAATATAAATCATAGATGTATTATTATCAAAGGACTATCTATATAAATTGTTCCAGTGAAGTGCAACCCAAATGGACCATGCTACTCTCGGGTTTAGGCATCTAATCCAACAGTCTCCCACTTTGATAACTCTTAAACTATTATTGCATATGACTCCAAGATCCAGACTAGCAATCATAGCTCTTAAAGCCGCTGTCGAACTCTGACCTAGTCAAATGACTTGTCCATTAGATAAGGGATCATATATTCCTCTATTCTAGATATCATATGGACTGAGACATGGATTATAATCATTCTCTTTGTCCATTTGGTTTTGCATAACTTGAGGACAAGCAATGGAATCCATTAAAGGCCATTTAGATCATCTAAAAAACAAACAAGCATGTCAAGAAAAAAAATATGATCTAGATTAAACTCTTATGAACAAGACAATTCAAATCAAACAATTTTCATGTAATTAGCCTAACCACAAAACATAAATCTATTGACAATTATCTTTGGAATTGGATTAGAATAATCATTACCACACCAAAAAAGGTTTATAAGTTCAAAAACAGGTTAGGGTAATGATTCTAGTCCAATTCCAGCCTTAAAAGTCAAAAATATGCTATAAGGGGCTCTTACTCGTCGAGTGTATGAACCTACTCAACAAGTAGGATGAATTTCTTCATGGAGTTGCCGAGTCCACAACCCAAACAACCAGAAAATCGATTTTTTCATCTTTTTTCAGCAATTTGCATCAAGCATAATTGAAAACAAACCTAGGCTCTGATACCACTAATGGGTTTCGAGCATTCTAACACTCCTATGGTGTACTTGAAATCCTAAAAACCTTGGATCTATGTTTTCTCTATTATACATGCAAATATTTTGATATTCCACGGTTTCATCCTAACTAGGATAATATGAAGCAACTCTACTACAAAATCCTAGTTAGACGACATACCTTTTGATGGACCTTGAAGTCTTGATCTTTAAGAGCTTATCCCCAATAGTGTGGTAGCCTCAAGTGGAATCACAAATCACCAAAACCACCTTGGAAAACTAGACAGAATAGAATGCACAATAGAAATCAACCCACTCTTGTATCCTCAAAAACTAGTTTCATTTTATCAACGAAAGACCTTTTTATATTGTATGGAGGATTAGGGTTACATTCATGTAAAACCAAATACCCATGAACTTTCATTTCCATAGGATCCATGGGTTTAAAACTCCATGGACTATCCATGCAAGCTTAGCCCAACCTAAATGAACTAGGCCCATCCTATATATAAGAGTCCATATTTAATTAGTTCCTTTTTTATCACTAAATTAATTCTTGATCAGTACTAATTAAATAATATGATTCCATATTAATGTATTAGAACTTATAATATATTAATATAAATCATAAACATACTATTCTCAAAAGACTATCCATATAAATTGTTCCGGTGAAGTGCAACCCAAATGGACCATGCACTACTAGAAAAAAGGCCTTTAATGACACGCAATTTATGGCACGCATGGATTTACGATATGCAAAACTGTGTGATGTAAAAATAATGTCATCCCTCCAAAATTTTATAGGATTAGGACGCACATTTTTGCTCACCCTAGAATTTGTGTCAGAAAAAAATAAAGTTAAAAACACAGAAGACACCCATAATAAACGCGTGTCCTATGCACCATGTCGATTTATAATTTTTAAACGCACGTTCCTATTACAAAAAACAGGGACCTAAACTAGGGCTTTTTTTCAAGAATGTCACGAGGATTATCATTCTCTCATATCTCACATCCTTCGTCTCTGCCTTAACCCACCACCACCGCCTCCAACACTCACTGTCTCTTTTAGACTCACACGGCGGCGACACACCGTCCCTATCGACGAACACTTCATCTACCACCACATTGCACTACCCAACGCTTGTATCGTTCCTGAAGCATCACATATGGCGGAATCAAATCCAAATCTGTTATGGATAAGATTCAAGGTGAATTCATATTTCCTTGGGTAGGGTTACCTCAGTATACCCGCTTCTCCTCCAATATTTTCTCCATTCAAAAAACTACTAATTCTCACCACTGTTTCCAACAACGATTCCCCGGTAGTGGTCGGTACCCTGTTTTCTTCTCCACCCTTTTCCTTGCGACACTTTGATCCTTAAGTAGGCCTAGACTGCTTTGATACGAACCCTAAATAGTTCTATTTTATATTTTGCAATTCTGCACAAATTCATTATGTTGTTCATCCAGATTTGTCTTCTTCACCGTCATGGAATTTTTTCTTTTCCTTGTCTTAGGATGCCAGTACTTTTATGTAACATCGAAGTCGATGGAGAAATTTAAAACCATAGAGGATGCTAGCAATAGGTGTTTTCTTACCCTTTGTACTTCATTTCAATTTCTTTTCCAGTTTTCTCTGGTAAATAAATACATGGTTTTTGAACATCAACAATTTTCCCTCCTTAATTTATTCAAAAACATATATTTCAGTTGCTTTTGATTTTTGTGTTTTTTCAACCTCGGTGTATTGTTGTTGATTTTTGGCATTTGATTGTTGAAGGGAGGGAAGAGGGATTACACAGTATTATTCCCTTAAATGAGGACATGTACAAAATCCCACATGATATGCTTTCATCTCTCCGGTAAGCATTTTTCAATATAAGCAATGAATCATCTTTTTTACTCAATTTTCTTCATCTTCTAATCTATGGGTTTTTATTCCCCTCATCCGTGCTAAAAATTCAGTTTTCATGTCGATAATATACCTTTTTCATTATAATCCACATCAATTTTCATTTTAAATTTAAAAATAAAAAAAGTAAAACTATTTTATGTCGTTGGATTCTTAAATGTAGAATTAACAAATGTATGATACATTCTTTGCACGCATATAACTAAGATCCCTCTTGCTGTTTGTAAATGATCTTATAGAAGGCTCTCACATATAGTACAACCCAAACTAGAAATCCTTTGTTAGTAAGGTTCATATCAATAGGACATCATTCGTACAATATTCGTATGTGTCTTGTCCGGATGGGATTCCATGTTGCTAATGCTACATAATTCAAAGAATGCACTTGCACCTGATAAACTAGCGAGTTCTCACCGTGATCGCTCCCAATAGAGCTAAAAGGTTCAGATCATTTCGTTTTTATTCCTCTTAAAAATATTTGAAAATTTTATTCATTTTTCAATTGTGTGTTATGTATTGGGGCAATTTGCGGTCTTAATTAGGCATACATGATCAATTTTTTCACAAGTTTACATAATTTTCTGTTATTTTACTAAAAGCTTTCAAAATATCTTTTTTTTCTTATTAGCATATAGTATTCGTATGCTAAGGGTGTTTAAATTGCACATTTTGAAAGTAATCACGTGATTATTGGCACTTAGATCAATAATGTTTGAGTGACATGGCTAACTGCCTTATGAATATCATCATAAAATTATTGGTTTGATAATTAAGCTAGCATATTGAAATCAGTTACTAACTTTGAAATCATAATGGACCTAAATTAATTTAACTATAATTTTTTTGGCGGTAGATGCTCCATGAGGGTACAAATGACTTTTCTTTAATAAAATATATATTCTCTGATAACAAAGAGATTTTCTTTGAATGTTTATCTGGTTGTGTTGAATACTATTGAGTACTTTCTTCTCCTTCTAATCGATATGGACTACTTTAATTAGATATGAATTTAGACTTTTGAGTATTTGTTGATCATCCAGAGAAAAAAGAAGGCCTTATGGTTGGGAACGCTAGCTAGCTCAAGTCAACTTCAACAACTTGTATGTTTTATTTGTTATGTGACTACCAACTAAAACCTCAACTTTTAGTTTCATCATATAGTATGTCATATATGATATATGTACTCTACTCTACTTGCAACTTTATTTAAATTCATTCATGGATCTCGATTTTGATATATTATAGATATAAAGATTTTTTCTTTCTTTATTTCTTGGTTGCTGGTAGTTGTTAGAGCCTCAGATAGAGAGGGGTCAAGTTATGTTACCTTATTACCTTAAAGTAAATCATAATGTAACCTGTGAGTGTTTTGTTTGTAAATTGCATCTCAACCTTTGATAATGTCCCCGCCATTTCCTGTTGAACAGTTTCAGATCCTGTGTTGACTCTTGGTTCATTATCACTTTTATTGGACATTAATTACAGGCATAAGAGATTATTCTTTACCTAAAGAAAGAAGATGAAGTACAAGTTCAAAATAATTAGCTTTGGCCATTTTCATGATATTCTGATGAAGAAAAGAGATATTATCCAAGAGCTTTTTGGCATCAGTGGCAGCTTGGGGGTCATCACTACCAAATATGGTAACAAGAAGAAGTATGCAACCTTGACTACTCCCAATTATGTTTCTTGATTGTTATGGCCAAGTAATTTATTTATCATACCTTATATCATTCTATTGAAGCTATTTTAGTCTTTTTCTTATTTGTGTACATTTTCAGACAAATTGTGACTGCTATTGGTCCATGTGGAAACAACAGAGACTACATATTCTTGCTGAAGAAGCTATGTATGATATTGGTATGTTAATCTTCCCCTTGTCTTTTATTCTTTTTATTCATTTGTTAAATTACTTAATTGCCCTATGTCAGCTTTTGTTTTTGCCCCTCTAGATTCTTGCTTATCTCCTTGAACCATATCTAAACTATGGTTTGTATATAATTAGGTCGTGAAGACGACATGGTGATAAAATTTGCAAATGAAGTGAGAGCAACAACAACACCACCAATAACAATAGATTAACAGGTCCTTCTCATAAAACGAAGTCACCTCATAAATTGCTTCATCTTCTTGAAGCAATTGCCATAGACACCTGACCTAAGATAAGAGGAGAGTGGAAAAAAGACAAACATATATAAAGAAAACTTGATTCACTTAACTCCCACTGAATCGGTTGGCCAATAACACGACGACACATCAACAACCTCGTTTACTTCTCATTTACAGCTGGCTAATATGGGTGCTCATGTAACAATAACACATATGAAGTGATTTCTTTTAACAAGAACAGTGTTAGACATGTTGGCTAGCATTTTTTTCAGTCTCTGCTTTGTATTTCGCCTCACACTCTCACAGTATGAAAGTATAAATGAAGTTTTTTTTTGCCACTAACTTGAATGCAAAACAGGTGTTGGTTTAGATAAGCCAAACGAATGGGGATTTGATACTAGACAGGTTATAATATTCTCAAAAAGTTGAAAGTTGTAAGTTCTTCAATCTTCTTCAACTGAGCATGTTCTCTCTTTTTTTTAAAGTTTATTCACATAAATTATGTTATTAATCAAAATTTCATGTATATTTTGACAGCAAGCAACACAAACAAAACATGATGAAGGTATGCTTAAGTAACAGATTTGTAATCGTGATGAAGCTTTAGTATTTGTTAGCTCATGATCCTTGTTTTCTTATCTCATAGGATGATGATGAAGAAATAGACTTACCAAAGGACAATAATGAAAAAACTACACATCCCCAAGGAAGATCATTTGCTTGCTCAAAATCGAATTTAATTCTAAATTATTCATTATATCCAAATTATTAATATATAGCTATATATTAATATATTATCAGATACAAGAGAAGGGATAGAGGAAATCTTGTGAATGCATACTCTGCTCAGGATCTTAAAGCATCTGATATAAGCAAATTCGTGTTGATGCGCGTCGTACAAACTTCCTACCTTTAGACCTGTTCCAATTCAAAATCTTCGTTTTACCAGACTTCACTAGTTGTTAAATAGCTTCTGTATGAAACAAACCTCTGTGTTTGGCCCAATTTTTTATATTATTATTATTATTCAATTATTTGATATTGTTTCTAATATTTTTTTGTATGAATATGTATGTATTGTCTCTTTTAGGCTGCTTCTCAAATTCATAGAGGTCAATATTCAACTAGCTTTGTTGATGGTTTTGTATGATTATTAGACATTCGAACGCTTGATAAGTATGTTTTCCATTTCATCTTAATTCTTTCACTGTTACTAATTTACCTATATATGAATTCATGATTACTTAATTTAATGGTGATTTCCAATCTTTTTTGATTTCCAACTTTCATTGCTCAAAAAATGGGATCTGTAGGTTGCTATTGTTCCTCACAAGTTTTATGACAAGTTTAAAATCCTCCATAACATCGTTGAACTATTTCCTTGAGAAGTATGTTATGCGGTTTTATGACAAGTTTAAAATCCTCCATAACATCGTTGAACTTCTAGAATACCAAAATGCTTTGAAACAGGTAACTTTTTATTATTATGCCTCCAATAATTATGTATAGAGTACGAGAGGCTATGTGACTGGAAATCTTCATATTTGATCAACGAACCTATGACATCCAATAAGTCGGAACAACTTGTATGAACAAGGTATGTAAAGAAAGATTCACTACAAACACATTCGATGTGGTTGAGTATAGTTATCGATGTGCTTTTAGGGAACCTTTTTGGCCTTAAATTGCTGACACATGCAAATTCCGCCTCTTTGACTATTTTGACCATCACTAGTGATGTTACAAACCACTAATAAGTTGTGCACGATTAATGGGAAACCCTACATGTTTTAAGTTGAATACTAAGCTTGCAGGAGTTCTTCACACTCTTTCTTTAAATTCAACTCAAATTTGGCCTACAATATTAGGCTCCATGCATTTTCTTTTTATTTTTTTTCATTAAAAGTGTTAGCCATAACCTGGGTTAGTTTTGGCAATACAACCCATGTTGCACTAACACTTGACATGATTACTATCTCAACAACATATATATTCAACTCTACATTGGTTAATATCCCTCATTAATTTTAGGCAGATACAGGAAACAACGACATTGTGGCGTCATTTTTGGTAATCAACAATCTCACATCATTACCCTTGAGTTGTTTAAAAATGGTTATTGTTTGATGTTTTGAATTTTATTATAGGGGCAGAAGTGGAATTCACATTGTGAGAGGTTAGATAGCTATGATTTGTTTTTTTGATTAAAGAAAATGTATGTTTTTCTGTTTTTTTCCTACTTAACAGACATTACATTGTTGAGATATTTCCTTGAGAGTTTCTTGACCCAACCAAGTATTGTTGCTGAAAGAAGCATGCTTTGCCTCTGTGATGGAAGCTTTTCCAATATATGCTCTACATCTTCCTCAAAACCAACAACAAACATTTGATCAGATTCATCAAGAACCAAGAACCGAACCCTTAGTGATGTTGGAGCCCTTAGAGAAGCTAAGGAAAAACTGGAGAAGTGATTTGAAGAGCTGACATGGAATTAGACTTTCAAAAGCATTTGAGGGTATATTTTTTTATATTTATTGTATCTAATAAGTTTATAAATTTTTGTTACAATTCTATTGATTTGTTTTATCTTTCCATGGAGTGATTATTTGTATGGCATTAAATTTTATGCAATGGATTGTATTTTTTGTATATGATATTTTATTTTCTACTATGAGAAATTAAATACAAAATTAATTTGAAAAATTAGTAAACCTATAAATAATATTTTTTTAAACATTTAAAATTATGATACGCAAAAATGTGTGTCATATTCATTTATGACATGGCCTTTCTTGGCAGGGGCTTTAATGATACACAATGCGAGTCGTAAATGCGTGTCATAAGGTTATGACACGCAAATGCGTGTCATCTTTCTTTATGATAGGGTCTTCCTTGATACGTAATGCCTGTCGTAAATGCGTGTCGTAATTGCGCGTCGTAAAGAGACGACGCGCAAAAGCGTGTCGTCTCTCGTTATGACAGGGCCTTCCTTGTCACGCATTTGCGCGTTGTCTGAGCGTTTTACGACACGCATTGTGCATCGTAAAAGGCTCTTTTTCTAGTAGTGATGCTACTCTCGGGTCGAATACATACCAACTATCACACCCCCGAACCAGACGGCGGAAACGTCTGAGGGCTCGTGTGACTTAAATTAAATATCATCACAATGAATATACATGAATCATAACATAAACATCACCATGCATCAATATCTTACAAGTGACATTGTTCACATCAAGTACATTGTTTTAACGGTACAATTCCATACATAAATTGTTTGATATTTTTCAAAAGCAAAACAAACTAACATACTTGGTACTTATTCCTTAGCTTACCTGTTAACTGAGAATACAAGTTATTTTGAAAAATGGTCAACATATGGAATGTTGGTGAGTTCATAAGCAAGTTTGATATGAAAATGTTTTGTGTAGTTTGAATGAAAACAACCCAGAAAATCCGATATTTTCTGAAAAGACCATTGTTTATAAAAAGGTGTGAAGATCCGCAATATATGCATGATGATTTCAAAACATGTATAATTGAAAAACTTTGTATTAACCATACAAGTGAAAATGTTGAACTTCCCCGGAAAACCCGATGTTTTTCAAAATAAAAATATCATATAACGGTTTGAATGGTTATCTATCACGTGAATGATTTTGAATTACCTTGATTACTTGATTTATATTGGATTTATTTATGTGAGTCGTTCTAACCAAGCATGATAATGACTAGTTTGTCTGTCATGGCACTCTGGTGAACGCCAGAATTGATCTTAAGATTTTTTCACCCTAGACTGGCTGAGTCTAACTGTAGCAGACAGGTGAGGTGTGGGGGAGTCACCCACGTATAGATCTATACACAAACTCTCGCTCTCCCTCCAGGAGACTTTGATTATAACTACAGACTACGACCGACACACGTTGGTGCCACCCGTTATTATTCACTAAATCGCAATTGACTTTGATTACTATTGATTATCAACTTGTATTTGTTTACTTGGACCTTACTAGCAGTACAAATGGGCCACTAAGACCCAATAGCACTTAAAAGCCATTGAGGGTCCCTTAAATATGAAATTGGCTCGTAGGAGGCCAAATAACATTTATTACTATTCCTTGGGCCGAAAATCATGATAATGGGTCACGAAGGCCCCAACAAGCATGATTGGACTTTCAAGCCCAAAGTTTGGATTGTTTACTTGTTTTTAGAAATTTTATAATTGTTGGAAGGTTTGATTGGACAATTGTTATTTTGGATTGGCATGAGGCCGCTCGGTTGTTGTTAACGATTCTTGGAATTATACATATATTCATCTTCAAGTGTTGTAGTTTTGTATTTTTTTGACTCAAACATCTTGATAGTAAAAGAATTGATTCAAAATATTGGTTTGACCCATTTCAGCCCTTCTTTAATAAAGATGACAATTTTAGTCCCTTTTATAAAAAAAAGACTTTTCAAGCCCTTAAATCATTTTCTTGACACAATTGACCTACAGACTTACTCATTTGATATTTTTAGCTCAAATTTTATTCTTTGGCAGTTTCAGCCCTTCTAGAAAAGTGTTTTTCGGTTAAAGCCCAAACTTTTGCAACTTTTACAATTTTTGCCCAAAATCCAAAAACTTTACATTTTTTTATCCTTTTTGGTAAGGATAAGCATTTTAACCCCTGAAATAATTTTGTTTTCCTTTTTATCCCCTGTTTTGAAATTTTTTTCATTTTAGCCTTTGAAAATCAAATTTTTCGCAACTTTGGGCATAATGGGCCGAAAAGTCCAAATATTTTCCCACTAAGCTAATATTTACATTTCAAGTCCTTTGAAGAGCATAATTTTCATAAAAACATTTATTTTAACTGTTTTGACTCTTTTGACCCTCAAGAAAACCGTGAATGGCAACTTTTCACCCAACATTTGTTTATTTGACAATTTAAGCCCCAAAATTTGGTTTATGTTACAATATGTATATTTTAAATCTTAGAGGGTATTTTTCTTGAATTTTTTAGTGTGGTATACCTTAGATCATGTTTGTTTTCCTTCTTATGTCATAGATCTCCGGATTTCTTCTCTTTTTGTTGCATATTTACCACATAAACACTTACAATCACACATACATGCATAAAACCATACATAGCACACACATATACATAAATATACACATTTTACTTGTATTCTCCCCCATAAAACTTGTAAAAACCGAAAAAGAGGGGTATGAACTCACCTTTTCTTGTTGTTTTCGATTTAGAAGGAAGAGATGAAGAAAATTTGGTCCTAGCAAGCCTTCTTGGAAGATCTCGAACTTAGAGGTTTCAAAGATGGTGATCATGAGTTTAAATGAGTTAAGAATAGATTTTTGATAAAACAAAGAATCTAGATCATGGATCCAAGCATAAACTTACCTAAGATGATGATTTTTGTTGAATAACCTCCTTGGAATGCTTGTAATTCTCGAAAATTTGATGGAGAAAGTTATAGTGTTCTTTGAGAGTGTTTGAGTGAATTGTATGTGTGTCTTTCTCTTGTGTTCTCCGCCGAGAGTAGAAAGGAGAGGAGAAGAGAGAGTGTTGATAGGATGGTTGCTTGGAAATATAAGATATTGCATGGAGAACCAAAATATAATAAGGAGGTGGCAAGTGGAAAGTCAACTCTCCCCTTCATTTGTGTAGTTGGGCCAAAAAGAGGAGAAAAAGAAAAGAATTTGGGCCTTTTTGGTGCTTAAGTCCATTTTATGACCCAATTAGGTGATCTTTGGCCCAATTGGTCTTGGGAGAGGGTTCACGGCCCAAAATAAATCAAGGAATGATTTTTATGGCTCATTAGGGCTAATTAGGTTAGTTATGGCCCAATAAGGTCCATTAGGGTATTTTATTTCATTCTAGGCCCAATATGGCCCAAATTATTAAAATAAATGGAAGTGGGTCCAGTTAGAGCCCATTTAAGAGTTCTAAGCCCATAATAGTTAAATTGGAAACTTATTGGCCCATTAGGCCCAATAAGGAGGTCCTAGTTTAAAATGGACTTAAACCGGGATTTCTAGGGTTTCCAATTCTTTGTTGACTATTTGATGTGCTTGTATAAAGTGTTTGATGGGTGTTTTGTTTTTATTGAATAAGCATTGTACATGCTTTCGAATTTTTGGTTCACATTTGTTATCATTGTTGTTGTTACAAAGCATCAAAATTCCTAGTTGTGACACTAACAATAGTTATGGACTTAGACATCTAATCCAACAAAGACTACAACACTAAACTCCTAATAGCGGCTTCGTGTAGACAACATTATCCTAATTTGGTATGTACAAAGTATTTAGGTATTAATAAAACTCTATCCTTCTCTCTAATGATACTTTTATTATTTTTATCATGAAATAATAACTTAACTCATATAGAACCATACTTGGTTCGCATATCATATATTATCATATATGTTCTTAACACGTATTCAGGCAATAGAAATATCTCACACATAAACTCTTTAACATATTTTTACTACTTTATGTAATACCTATATTAAAGTGATGTTCATGAAAGGGAATATGCACTAACTTTATAAAAATGGGTGACTGATGATTTCGGCTGCGTTTCGCTTCGTACTTTGAAATGACCTAGACGCATAAAGTACTAAGCCCTAGTCTAGTTTCGTAATCATGGTGACTATAATAATTGTATTCTTCATTACTCACTAATCCCAATGTTTACATCAAGATCTATAAAGTAAGGATCAACCAGGCAGGAAAATTGGGAGGTATGATCCTTTATGCATAATTGCTTTTCTAAAATCCAACAACCAAGCAAATGAGACCATTCTAGATAGCTCTGCCTTAAGTAGATCAAGTAGTATAATTACTTGGAATTAATGATAAATCTTAATTATAGGGTCCTAATAATGACGTATAACTATAAATATAAATACAATGAAACTGAAGAGTGTACCTTAACTTACAAATGTTCTTGATGAAAATCGGAATCAAAGCAGGCATAATACTGACTCGGGTGAAAGATCATGTATGCGCAAGAGTCATTATAGAATGATATTGCTAATAATATATGATCTTATAAAAAATTTGAAGGTAGGCAATGATGATTCACCAATTTCCACCATCAAAAATGAAATAGAAATTAGGTTTTAATTGGTTTAAAACTCTTAGATCTTTTTAGATTCATTGAACTTTTCAATGGCATGTTTAAATCTCGATTGTGCCCTCTCAAGTTTGTGATTGGGATGCCGAGGATCACAAACAAGGTGTGAATAACCATGCAAATTAACATGCTGCTCTTAATTTTTATCACCTAATCGACGTGCCAGTTAACCATGCATGCTCCACCGATCTATGATAAACCTTAAGTCACCCTTTGCCAACCTTGTTAAATCCAAGTTAGTGTGTCGGTTAACCACACACGCTCCACTAACGACTTAAGCAAGATGCAAATTGTAATTTCATGGGTTAGCACCAAATTCACATTTTCCTAAAGTAACTAAGATTGCGAATTTATAAAAGGTTTAGTTACTTTATATTTATTATTATATTTATAATGAGAATTATAGTCCTTGTCCTACCT
Organism: Lactuca serriola; assembly: GCF_051521515.1. Classification (NCBI taxonomy): domain Eukaryota; kingdom Viridiplantae; phylum Streptophyta; class Magnoliopsida; order Asterales; family Asteraceae; genus Lactuca; species Lactuca serriola. Next base: position 34,339,079 of record NC_136412.1, on the reverse strand, counting down.
GTTCGGCTAACGACCCTCCACTAGTCAAGGAAGCTGTTGGTGAGAGTGGACACTCATTAAAATGCCATTTTATGGGCAGTAACCTTATACCCCCCTTATAGACCGGCTTCGTGAATGAGGCCTACTAACGGTAAAACTGACTTAATATTATATATATATATTATTAACTCATAATACTATAAAGTATAAGGGTGGAATTTTAACTTTTAAAACTCTAGGGTTTGGAATTAAAGTGTGTGTGAGACTTTACAAATTCCAAAACTTGAGGGAAAGTTTTGAAACTATTAAAAAACGTTTCAGTTTAATATGGCTTTTAATGACAAGACACTTGAAAATCCATAACTTAAGGACAAGTTATGGAGGTCATAAAACAATTTATGGGAAAAGACTCTTCAAGTTCATAACCTAAGACTCTTTAATAATTCTTTTAAAGAAAAACTTTTGGTTTTCCATAACTTGAGGACAAGTTATGCAATCTATTAAAGGCCATTTAGATCATCTAAAAAACAAACAAACATGTCAAGAAAAAACTATGATCTAGATTAAACTCTTATGAAGAAGACAACTCAAATAAAACAATTTCAATGTAATTAGCCTAACCACAAAACATGAATCTATTGACAATTATCTTTGGAATTGGATTAGAATAATCATTACCACATCAAAAACAGGTTTATAATTTGCAAACAGCTTAGGGTAATGATTCTAGTCCAGTTTCAGCCTTAAAAGTCGAAAATATGCTATCAGGGGCTCCTACTCGTCGAGTGTATGAACCTACTCGACGAGTAGGATGAATTTCTTCATGGACTTGTCGAGTCCACGACCCAAACAGCCATAAAATCGATTTTTTAGCTTTGTTCAGCAATTTGCATCAAGTATAATTGAAAACAAGCCTATGCTCTGATACCACTGATAGGTTTTGAGAATTCTAACACTCCTATGTTGTACATGCTACCCTAAAAACCATGGATCTATGTTTTCTCTATTATACATGCAAATATTTAGATATTCCAAGGTTTCATCCTAACTAGCATAATATGAAGCAACTCCACTACAAAAGCCCAGTTAGACGACATACCTTTTGATGGAGCTTGAAGTCTTGATCTTTAAGAGCTTAGCCCAAATAGTGTGGTAGCCTCAAGTGGAATGATAAATCATCAAAACCACCTTGGAAAGCTTGAGAGAATTGAAGGCACACTAGAAATCCTCCCACTCTTATATCCTCACACACTAGTTCCATTTTATGTGCCAAATACCTCTTTATACAGTATGGAGGATTAGCTTTACATTCATGTAAACCCTAATACCCATGAACTTTCATTTCCATAGGATCCATGGGTTAAAAACTCTATGGACTATCCATGCAAGCTGAGCCCAACCTAAATGAACTTGGCCCATCTTATATATAAGATTCCATACTTAATTCGTTCCTTTTTTTATCACTAACTTAATTCTTAAATAATTCTTGATCAATACTAATTAAATAATATGATTCCATATTAATATATTATAACTTATAATATATTAATATAAATATAAACATATTATTCTCAAAATACTCCATATAAATAGTTCTGGTGAAGTGCAACCCATATAGACCATGCTACTCTCGGGTCGAATACATACCAACAATATTTATGGGCATAGATATCTAATCCAACAAAGACTACAACACTAAACTCCTAATAGCGACTCCGTGTAGACAACATTATCCTACTTTGGTGTGTACAAAGTATTTAGGTATTAATAAAACTTTATCCTTCTCTCTAATGATACTTTTATTATTGTTATCATGAAATAATAAATTAACTCATATAGAACCATACTTGGTTCGCATATCATATATTATCATATATGTTCTTAACACGTAGTCAGGCAATAGAAATATCTCACACATAAACACTTTAACATATTTTTACTACTTTATCTAATACCTGTAATAAAATCATGTTCATGAAAGGGACTATGCACTCACTTTATAAAAATGTGTGACTGATGATTTCGGCTGCGCTTCGCTTAGTGCTTTGAAATGACCTAGATGCATAAAGTACTAAGCCTTAATCTAGTTTCGAAATCCTGGTGACTATAATAATTATAGTCTTCATTACTCATTAATCCCAATGTCTACATCAAGATGTCTAAAGTAAGGATCAACCAGGCAGGAAAATTGGGAGGCATGATCATTTCTGCATAATTGCTTTTCTAAAATCCAACAACTAAGCAAGTGAGACCATTATAGTCTTCATTATAGTCTTAATTATAGGGTCTTAATAACGACTTATAACTATAAATATAAATACAATGAAACTGAGTGTACCTTAACTTACAAATGTTCTTGATGAAAATCGGAATCAAACCAGGCATAATACTGACTCGGGTGAAAGATCTTGTATGCCCAAGAGTCATTATAGAATGATATTGCTAATAATATATGATCTTATAGGGTCACACCATATAGCAAGTTACCGTCAATTTATTATTTATTAGTATAATTTGATTATTAATAAATATATCAACACTTGTATTTAATTGAAATATTATTATTTCACGGAAATAATTTTTTTAACTAATTGGGAATCTATTCTTTGTGGAAATAATGAGAAATAAGAATTTATGAAATAGATCATAAAGTATGATTATTTATAAGTTATATATATATATATATATATATATATATATATATATATATATATCTTACTAAACTAGTTCAATTTATATAAAATGTTGTTTTATATAAAATAAGACATTTATATATTCATATTTACATCTTAATAAGCTAGTTACAATATATATATAAAAGATAGTTTTATATAAAACACGATATTTATATATAACTAGTTATATATATATATATATATATATATATATATATATATATATATATATGTTATGTTTAGAATTCTTCACAAAAAATAATTGATTTTTATAAAGATTATATATATATATATATATATATATATATATATATATATATCAACTAACTAAGGGACAAGCTTCTTTTATGTTTTGTTGTCTTGCATATTTTCGAAAATATGAAGAGACCAAGCATGGTCTACTTTTCAATTGTTTATTTTTTGCTACCATCCTTGTAAGAAACATGTCCCGTGTTGCTTTTGCTTTATGGTCTCCTTTTGCTTTTTTGGCCATTATATAAGCGAGAGCATGGAAGGGTTTTTGACACGCTTCTTGCTAGTCTTTTTCTTCCTCTTCTTAGAGCCAAATCCAAGAGCTCCATACTCTCTAAGAGGGCTGCCAATTTCGAGTTTTACAAGCTCTTCTTCTCCTCCATTCTCTTGTATATTGATGGTAGACAAATCCCTTTTGTTGCTTCACCTTTGAACATATATTTGGTATATATTTCAAGGACTTATAAACAACAAATTATAAGTGAATATTAGCTTGTTTAGATGGTTCTACTATTGCTTGGTGGATACTTGTAGAGAACTCTTGTTTTAGAGTTTCATGCCACACTTCATCAACTTCCAACCTTCGATGAGGTTTAAAGTCTTCAAAGATTGTTATGCTTTCCTTTCTATGGTTGTTTTAATTTTTCTAACTCTTGAAAAATTATCCTTGGTGGGTAAAATAGTTTTAGTTTTATTCAACAATTTTAAAGTTCCCGTTGTCATTTTTACTGGTTGTGAAACCAAGATTAGTTAGATTATTTCTTTAGTTTATGAAATCTTTATTTTTGGAAAACGTGGATGATTTTCTCTTTGTTAGAAAAATCCATACATATTTTCCATGAAAACTTTAAAATGTTTATAATTGTTATTTTTGATCAAAAGTTTACATGCATCTTTTTGGTCATAAAAGTTGTCTTAGAAAAAAAAACGTTTTTGATATAATTTTTGAGTAAATAAATATGTCTGATGTGCATAAACTTGCCATGGACCATTGTGTTGTTGCATGTGTTGATTTATTTAAAATGGTTGTAACTAGTTATTTATTCATATGGTATGTAATAATTAAATAGATAATTTTTCATTTGTTAATTTTTGTAAGTATTAGATTAGTTTTAGAAATAGTTTAATTTTATAAAAATGTAGCAATAATGAAGATGGTGTCCATTTTGAAGATCAAAAGTTTATAAATTTGATTTTATTAAAGTTTCTCAAACTTAATAAAATTATTTTTATAAACTTACTACAAGGTGTTGAAGCAAGTGGAAGCAAATGAAGACTTTACAAGCGAAAGGTCCCTTATGTCCCTTTAGGAATGGACTTGATAATTTTATGATGGCTCATAAAATTATTACTAGTTAATGGCTTGGTTTATGCACATATGTTATAATTGTTATGCATGCTTGTGTTGTTTTATTGCATGCTTGTGTTGTTTTATATTTATGTTATTATTATTATGTTATGGTTGATAAATTAGTTTTTCAAATGTAAATTAATATTTGAATATAAATAAACATTACATGGAGTTTGGTTTAATTGAAATTTAGTTTTTAACATAAGATGCTAAAAAAATAGTTTTACAATAAAACAAGCTTTATCGTTAAAACTAGTAACCGGTAAAATTTCAGGATTAAAATTGTATACGTTTAAAATACAGATTTATAAACTTATCAAACTCCAAACCTTATTTTATAAATGGGATTTTTATTAAAAGGTTTTCAAATGTTCTAAAGCGCTCAATATATAGAATATTGTTAAAAATGTGATTTTAACATGAAATAATTTTTTTAAAGTATACCATGGTTTATTGATTTCATGCAATAAACATGATATAACATGTTTTTTAAACTAGAATTATAAAAACATCAAAGACCCCTTACAAACCTCAAATCTATGCAATCCTTTTTAAAGAACACTTGCATGTCTCTTGTATGCACTAGTGGGATAAAGGATACATAACCGCTTGGTGTTATCTTTTGATGGCCGAGATGTTTTTGTGATTTCTATATGCAAGTTATAGGCCGATTAAAAAAGTTTTTCAAATTGGATGGTTTGATCGGAGATCTCTTGTGATAAAGGATACCCACGCAAGAGAGTTCTGAGGCATAGATGGGATCAAACATGTCTAATTAAATTTGTTATTAGTGATCCCATAAATCTACGAATTATATGGTAAAATATAATTGATAATCGATATCTACCGGGTAGAATTCAGATGAATGAGATAAAAGATACCTAACCATTTATTTGTTTTGCAACTTGGATCCTAAACTTTGATAATGAATGTTTTTAGAAAATAAAAGGGTATGAATTATTAAAAATTAAATATTGAAAATATTAAGTGAATATTGTTAAAATTTTGTAGATATATAATCCACTTTCATAACCATGAATTGTTATTTCACTTTAAATGACTTAATGAGACAATAAGATTTAATAGATACAACTCTAATGAATGGGTTCATGTCTTAAGAGACAATCTCGTGAAAGATGTGAAATTGTATACACTAAAAGGACCTATCCCTAAACAAATTGTCTTGAGCAATAGACCCAAATATGATACCTAGTAAATGCATCACAGTGACGCTTCAGATGCTTCTAACATCATACTAGGAACAATTATTCATGACGTCTTGGAAGTTTTTGATAATATATATATATATATATATATATATATATATATATATATATATATATATATATATATATATATATATGATAATATAACATGTTAAGTAATATTCCAATGAAGATAGTGATATTTTGTTGGAATAGTGCAAGGCTAAAAGAGTCACCTTGTGTGATCTAAAAGGCCCATGTTTTATGGAATAAACACCTTTAAGCCCAAGAAATCCAATAAAGGTCACATAGATGGATCATGTTTCTTTTGTGAAGAAACTGGACACTAGTAGATGAACTACTCCTCTTATGTAGAAAGAAAGTCCAGAAGAGACTAGTACTTCATGTATCTACTGGATAGAACTCCTACTTCCGTGTAACACTCAAGTACTTGGTACTTAAATGTTAATCTGATATTTGGAACTTGATTGCAAATATTTACAAAAAAGAAACTAGCTGAGCACAAGCAAGTTGGAGCTATAGTCTCGAAGTTTAGTTTGTGATTTATGCTTAGAACATAATATGCTTGTAATATAAAACAATGTATATTTTAAATTTAGCATGTCTAAATATGTATGTCTCAGTTATTTGTATAAACGTTTGCTTATTTATGAGATCGTTTTTCATATTGATAATACTCATATTCTGAAATGATTGACTTCTATTTCTGATACTAGATCTCTTTATAGAATTACAAAGTAAATATCAACATTTTATAAATAAAATTAAATTCTATATGAAGCACTTTTGACTTAAACTTGTTTTAAATAAAACTTATCCATGATATTGTTATCTTTATTGTATAAATGAAATCCACATATTCCAACTTCAAGAAATGGATCTTTGAAGGCAAAGAATGTAGTTTATTTGACATATTTGAATCTTACTTATCTATAAAGGATTTCTAATAACATTTTCACTAAAGTGTAGAGATAATAATTATTAAGGAACTATACACTTTTTTGTATGACTTCCTTTCTAATGAATGCCTATGATTGATCACAAGAAACAACCCAGTAATACCATCTAAAGCCTTTGTGATGATCAAGGGTGAATTAAAGTTTACTATATATAGTTTACTTTCGAATCGGTAGAAATGTCCTCCTTTTAACCTTTTTGGGATTATACTTCAATCATTCTTAATTGTACCTAGAATACAAACACCAACTAGTTACATAATTATAGAATATTTGTCGCACCCCCAAACTTGAATGGCGGAAACGTTCGGGGGCGGAGGATGTCACGTATAGTATCATATCAATTCATAATAGTAAACAAGCAACAACATCATCCATTGCACTAATAATGTAAGTTAACACAAGCGTGTTCTAAATGTATTTGTAAGACACCAAAAATATATGTATCAAAATAAAAGACGGGTCTTGAACACGCCCCATCTTCTCAAAACCTGGTCCAGTGTACCTGTCTACTGGTGACCAGAGAATTCAAGTTATTTTGAAAGAATAGATCAGCATTAAATCTGGTGAGTTCATAAGTATTTTAGTGTCAAATGTTTGTATAAGTTTCAAGAAAATGTTTGTATGTGGTTGATGTAAAGTTTGTATACTTGCTACAAAATCCTATATTTTCTACTAAAATGGAGAGTAGTCTTCTACCAAGACTCGACTGTTCTGTATGTTTGTTATTTTGTAAAAGTGAGTGTTTTCCCAAGTATATGAGTATTAGTAACGGTTATAGTTTATATTACCTTTTATGTGAGAAGATCACTATATGAATGTAATGGGAAATTGACAGTGTACATTAATGTTGTAATAATCCACTATTGAAGCACTAACTACCTTAAAATAAAATTGTTTAATTAAGTTTAAAATGTGATGTGGTTATAACCATAGTAATTGACTAGTGTTTAGCACGACGACCTGTTGGCGACGAAACTATTGTGACATTTGTAACCACTTGGTCTGCCGGCCAAACTGTAGTGACCAGTCGGGATGCGGGATTGGCAGTCCCGTATAGATCTATACACAAAATGCCCACTCTCCCTCCAGGAGACTTTGGTTACAAAATGCGACCTAACAAGTATATTGTTGGATAAAATGTCTAAGTCCATAACTATTCCTAGTATGTACTTGACCCGGTTTGGCATGGTCCATTTGGGTTTCATGGCATCATGCATTTGGATAGACTTAATGAGAGAAATAACACTTATGGTTTATTAATATATTATAACTTCTAATATATTAATAATATTATTTAATTAGTATTGATCACTAATTAATCTAGAATTAATTAAGTGATCAAAAGATGACTAATTAAATATATAGGTTGATTATGTAAATCATCCATAACTTGTATAGTGGGCTAATGCGCCATGGATTAATCAAGTTGGGCTAAGGGCCATAGGGTGCTCCATGGATGCTCCATGGGAGTTACAAACCCATGGGTCATGGAAATGAAGATTCATGTCACGTTAGGGTTTACATGGTGTAACCCTAGATGTAACACATTATATAAAGGATATGATGCTCACCAAAATTGGCTACACTAAGGATAAGAGAGGGAAAGCCGATTTTAGAAGTGTTATACATTCTCTAAAAGTTATTCCAGAGCACTTGGTGTTGTGTGAAACATTTGAGGCATCACACTTGGGGTGCTAGGCTCTCAAGGTTTCCAAGCAATCAAATCAACTACAAGGTATGTAATTCTAGAAATCTTTTATATTAAAATTTCACCATGTATGCTAGATAGGATTATGAACCATGGAAATTATATTTTGCATGTATTTTAGACAAACATAGATCCATGGTTTTCTAGGGTTGCATGTACACTTAGGGTGTTAGAATGCTCAAAAACCATCAGTGGTATCAAAGGCAGGTTTGTTTGTTAGTACTTGATGCAAAATAGTGTAAAAATCGAATTTTTAAGCTGTCTACACAGGCGAATCGATGAGTCCATAGGGGACTCGACGAGTCTAAGTGAAACTTCAACCAACTCAGCGAGTCATTTCATGCTCTCGACGAGTTGGCCAGGGAGAGTGCAAAATTTCGATTTTTGCTGCTGGAAATGGACCAGAAACATTACCCTAAACTGTTTTGGTGTTGTAAAACTTGTTTTAGATGGTGTAATGGTTGTTCTAATCTATTTATAATGGCTAATATCAAAATTTCATGATTATATATGTGCTCATATGTTCTTGAAATTTTCATATGAATATTCATATTCTTATGAGTTTTTGATAGATCATAGGAATTACTTATTTCATGCTTAATTCATGATTTTTATGTGTTTAAATGGAGTCTATAACTTATCCACAAGTTATGGATAACCAAAAGTCACTTTGTATTAAATCCATTAAAAGAACACATAAGTTACAAAAATGAAGAGTCTTCATTTTAATAACTCCTAAGTTATGAATTGAAAGGTTTTGTAAAGTTACAAAATTTGCCCTCAAGTTTTGGAACATGTAAAGTCATCTAATAAACTTTAGTTCCAACCCCTAGATTTTTAAAAGTTAAAAATCATCATATATATATATATATATATATATATATATATATATATATATATATATATATATATATATAAGATCAAGTCGTCTTACCGTTAGTAGGCCTCATTCACAAAGCCGGTCTATAAGGGGGGTATAAGGTTGCTGGCTATAAAATGGCAGCTTAATGGGTGTCCACTGTCACCCACCGCTTCCTTGATCGGTGGAGGGTCGTTAGTCGAACCTGTAGGACAAGGACTTATAAAATTCTCATTAAAAGTATGATGAATATTATAAAGTAACTAAATGTTTTATTAAATTTCCAATCTTAGTTACTTTAGGAAAATGTGAATAAGGTGCTAATGCATGAAATTACACTTTACACTTTGTTTAAGTCGTTAGTAGAGCGTGTGTGGTTAACCAACACACTAACTTGGACTTAACAAGGTAGGTAAACGGTGAATTAAGGTTTATTATAAGTCGGTGGAGCGCGTGTGGTTAACCGACACATTGATTGAGTGATAAACTTTAAGGGTACCAAGTAATTTGCATGGTTACTTCACACCTCATTTTGTGATCCTTGGTATCCCAGTCACAAAACTTGCAGGGCACACTCATGATTGAAACAAGCCTTTGAAAAGTTCATTGAATCTCAAAAGAATCTAGGAATTTCTAAGAACGAATTAAAACCTAATAATATTTTGGTTTTTGGTGGAAATTGGTGAATCGTCATTCACCTACTGTAGCACCAGGGTCTTGGTACGTATTTCTTTCCAAGTATTTTGCATTTTTGGCCTTGGATTCGGCAAGTTGAAGGACCAACTCGCCGAGTAAAAGCGGGACGGGACGCGGGATTTAAGTGATGGACTCGACGAGTCGGGTCCCGGACTTGACGAGAAGACCCTGTCTGGACAAAAACCCTAATCCGAGGGTTTTTACCCTATTTAAACAATGTTATGATGGACACAACGTCCCTTATGCTCCCATAACACCTCTCATTGAAACCCTAGCCGTTATTGAAGCAATCTAAGCCTTGTTGGTGGATTTTGGTGCTTGTGGTCTTAAGAAGGAAGGAGAAAAGCTTGAGGATGCAAGTAAAGACCAAGGGAACCCGAGTTTGTGCACCTTCTAAAGTTCATTGAAGGTAAAAAGTTGTAACCTTGGTCCTTATTTTGTTAGATCCCTTTTTGGGGAGATTTAGGGCTTTTTTAAGCCATTTTTTATTTCCAACCATGATTGCAAACATGGTTGGGGGTTGGAGGTTCTGAATCATGTCATTAAGGGAGTCAAAAGGCAGTTAGGGACTGCTTTTGCACCCATGAAAGGTCCCATGCATCATAAGAACTTGTTTTATGTCCTTTTGAGCTCAAAATCCCATGCAAGCACGTAAAGTTTGTAACTTTACTTGCTAGATCGATTGTAGAAGCTTGGATCTATCTTTTGATCAAAGGTCGTACATAAGAAATTGAGGATTTAGAGTGTGGAAGTGACCGACTCGACGAGTCCGTTCTTGGGACTCGACAAGTCCAAGGTTCTGAGTCCCATATCTGTTGAAGATCAAAAGAACTCAGTTGAGTGTTAGAAGGGTTGTAACCGAGCAGGAAGAGTGACCTAACAGATTAGATGTAATTTAGAACTGGAGTTCATAGGACTCGACGAGTGCTAGAACAAACTCAGCGAGTCCAACGCAATCTTCTTAAGTTTGAAAACGAACTCGACGAGTTGTTCATGCAACTCAGCAAGTCGAGGACAGGACATGTTCATCAGATGAAAGTGGACTCGACGAGTGTTCTTATAACTCGGCGAGTCGGATAAGTTTCATGCGATGTTCAAACAAGAGAGGAACTCGTTGAGTCAATGCCAAACTCAACAAGTCAAGATGTGGATAGGGACGAGTAAAGGGTTAGGGACTCGACGAGTTGACGGCCCAACTTGACGAGTCGGGTTAACTTGAAGTTGACTTTGACTGGACTTGGACTAACCCTGTTTAGGGTTGCACGTGCTGTGTGTTGCCTTGAAGGTTGTCTTATAGGAATCGAGGAGTCGAAGGGAGTCGATATGTGCGTCGAGGATAATTCAAACACTGCACGACATTGAGGTGATTTACCTTCCAGTAGGGGTGGGTCTAAGGCCACAATGCCGGCCCACCAATAAGGGGTATTTAGAAGATAATGCTCTTTGTGATAATTATCTTGGTCTGGTTATGTGTTTTGATCATGAGATTTATCTGTATGATATGTTATATGTATAGTAGGGATTAGTTTCCCTGACAACGGTCCTTAGGACCAAAGGTTAGGTCAGCACCCGGATATGCCTGACTGTATGCTTATATATGTTGTTGCATGCTAGTGGTAGTGGTGAAATAGTCCCTTGTTGAAAGATACCGATGATGATTACCGGTTGAAAGATACCGATGATGGTTACCGTTTGAAAGATACCGATGAAGGTTACCGGTTGAAAGATACCGACGAAGTTGTATGGTATGTGGTATGATGGGAGAAATCACTAAGCTTTGTGCTTACAGTTTTGGCTTTGGTTTCAGGTACCTCTTCATTAAAGGGGAACGAGCCCGCGGCATAGCAGTGCATCACACACACATGGTTTCTGCATCGAGTTTCTGAGATTGTACTCTGATTTTCATTACTTTTGATGTCATGGTTTGAGACACAACATTATGATTTTGTAAGGTGTTGTTTTATCGACAATGTTTTGGTAAAATGTTGATTAAATATATTAATTGAAGAATAAAATTTTCGGGCTTGAATTTTGGGACGTTAAAACTTCGTATCAAAGCCTTGGTTTGAGGGAATCGGACACACCCCCGGGGGTGTCTGGACCCAACAGAGGGACTGAAACATTTTTAGAAGGAAAATGGTTTTCTAAAATATAAATTGAGAAGTTTTAAGAACGACGAAGTATGTGATGCGTGCGACTGGCCGGGCTCAAGTCAGTTTTCCTCAAGATACCCATACTTGCTGTGTTATGTTATAGGGTTTTGATTTAGGGGACTGCATGATAGAATAGGACTAAGGATCTAAGAGGATGCATTGTGTGCCTAATATATGATTCTGAAAATTTCATGCTAGTTAGGGCTAAGGGTCTAGGAAGGATGCCTTATACGCCTGTTGTATGAGCTGTATGCTAGGACTGATTAGTCAGTAGTAGGATGGCATGTGTAGGTTATGACTGGTTTGGTTACTCAATGCATGAAAGCTACTTACTTTGTGCTATGGGGGTTTTGGCCAACTTCAACTAACTAAGGAACGGATACGTAACAGTATCCGCAAGCTAGTTAGGGGGAGGTGGTGGGAAATCCTAGTGTAGCTGATGGCGGAGAGTAGGTCGGAGAGTGCTCTAGGGAAGCCTAGGATGAGGTCGGTGGAAAGGGTATCATAAAAAGGGGACTTGGCGAAGTCGATGCAATACTTGATGAATGTACGGATAGATGTGGAAGGTAGTATGGGCCCGTACTACTAAAAGCAAAGGATCCGTACTCAAGGCAAGGAGGGCCTAGATGGAACCAGAAAACTTGGAAAGTGTATGGGACCCTAACAATAGTATGTTTATTTTCAGAATGGTGGTCAGGCGACATGGAGCGGGAGGTTTAGGATCCGGGTCAGGATCGGGTTCGGGTGCAGAATCTGAGCATGTGGATGATCGATTACGCGAGTTCATTGCGTCCGAGATCACGAGAGGTATCCTTGATGTGACACCGGTTATCTTCAGATCGATCAAGGAGGGGATCATTGAGCTGATGGAGGATCGCCTCCTATAGTTCAGGAGTGATCTGATGTCTGGCCAGACGAGCACGCGCACACTGTCCTTTAAGGACTTCAGAGGGAGTGGTGCGCCGGATTTCCATGGGGTGAAGGACCCCATTGTCTCTAGGAGATGGATCGCAGACATTGAGTCTGCGCACCTGAATAGCTTCTGCCCGGAAGGATCGAAGGTCCGTTTCACTGCAGGATGTTTGAGGGACCGAGCCAGAGATAGGTGGGAGTTGATTGGTGACACGATGGGAGCCCCAGCCATTGAAGCTATGACGTGGTCAGATTTTGTGGCCCAATTCAGAGCCGAGTTCGCACCAGCTGTGGAGCTTCGACAACTGGCCAGGGAGTTCTTGGGTATGAGACAGACTACGGAGACTGTGGCGGAGATCACCACCAAGTTCCGGGAGAGGGCTTTGCTAGTGCCCTAGTATGCGGGTGATGAGGACATGAAGAGGACCCGCTATCATGACATGCTACGAGCTGACATCCGGGAGCATGTCATTTTTTCAGCTTGCCCTACCCTGGATTCCATAATTGTCAGGGCTAAGGAGAGGGAGATTGATCTGGAGCACATCCGGAAGAGGAAGGCAGAGGAGGGGTAGACGACGGGGGTTTCGGGGAAGAAGCCCAGGGGATCTGATGATAGGTCGAAAGGCCGGTCAGGACGGGACCGCTGTGTGAAATGCGGTCGGTCACATGAGGGGGCTTGTCGCAATGGGTCGGGATCAGGCTGCTATAAGTGTGGCAAGGTTGGGCATTTGGGCAGGGATTGTACTACCCCTACTCCTGCGATTCAGACATCAGACCTGATTTACTTTCATTGCAATCAGAGGGGCCATAAAAACGCCAATTACCCTAGATTGACAGCAGCATCGGCGCTGGCAGTGGCACCGATGATAGCGACAACACATGTTGTGGATGGCCAGAAGGTCAAGTCGGAGGCTCCAGTGGTTGGAGCCGAGCATTTCAGCTGACAGCCGAGGAGGCACACGCTGCACCCGATGTGGTGACGGGTATGATTTCTTATTTATGCTTATATGTTATGTTGTTGTGATTCTGATATAATATGTGCCTTGCTTAGGATCGTTCCATGTGAACGGTATCCCAGTTTAGGTGTTGTTTGATTCCGGTGCCACCCAATCATTTGTCTCTCTTGCGCTTAGCAAGAAGTTTCCTGAGTCTTCGGGCATGTTGGATTGCCCTCTAGAGGTCGAGATTGCGAACGACCGATCTGTGCGAGCGTCAGAGGTCTACAGGGATTGTGTTTTGTGGCTATTCGAGGAACGTTAGCTGGTGGACTTGGTTCCCATACCTTTGCGGGGGATCAAGGTTATTATTGGTATGGATTGGCTGAGCCCCAATGTGGTAGTGATCGACTGCACGCAGCAGTGAGTGCCGATCAGGACCCCTAGTGTGGGAGAGCTAGTGGTTCAGGGCAAAAGGCCACAGCGAGGACCAGCCTTATGTTCAGCAGCGAGGGCTAGGCGCTACCTCCAGCAGGGTTGCGCAGGTTATGTCGCCTATGTTACGGATACCCGGGAGGCGGGAAAGGCTACGGTGGGCGATGTGCCCGTGGTGCGAGAGTTTGCGGACGTATTCCCCGAGGAGTTTCCTGGGATACCTCTGGAGAGACATGTGGAGTTCAGGATCGACCTAGTCCCTGGTGCAGCTCAGATAGCCAAGGCTCCATATTGGTTGGCTACTCCTGAGATGCAGGAGCTGTCTACACAGTTGCAGGAACTGTTAGACAAGGGGTTCATTAGACCGAGCAGTTCACCTTGGGGAGCCCCGATTCTGTTTGTGATGAACAAGGACGGGTCGCATCGGATGTGTATAGATTATCAGGAGCTGAATAAGGTGACGGTGAAGTACCGTTACCCACTCCCGCGGATCGATGATCTCTTTGACCAGCTATAGGGTGCATCTTGGTTCTCCAAGATTGATCTGCGTTCGGGGTACCACCAGATGAGGGTCAGAGAGGAGGATGTGCAGAAGACCGCCTTTCAGACACGTTATGGTCATTATGAGTTTGTGGTGATGCCGTTCGGGCTCACTAATGCTCCTGCCGCGTTCATGGATCTCATGAACCGTGTTTGCAGACCGATGTCGGATCGGTCTGTGATAGTTTTCATCGATGACATCTTGGTCTATTCCAAGACGCGAGAGCAGCATGAGGAGCACTTACGGGAGGTTTTTAGTACTTTGAAGAGGGAGAGCTTATATTCTAAGTTCTCCAAGTGTGAGTTTTGGTTGCGCGAGGTGTAGTTTCTTGGGCACCTTGTCAACCAAAACAGGATTTTGGTAGATCCGGCCAAGGTAGAGGTCATGATGAGGTGGGAGGTCCCGAGGTCTCTATCCGAGATTTGGAGCTTCCTGGGACAGTCAGGTTACTATCGAAGATTCATTCAGGATTTCTCCATGATATCCGTGCCCCTGACCAGGCTGACAAGGAAAGTCGTGGTCTTCCGTTGGGGGCCTGAGCAGTAGGCTGCATTTGAGACATTGAGGCAGAGATTGTGCGAAGCGCCAATCTTAGCCCTGCCAGAGGGCATGGAGGATTTTGTTGTATACTGCGATGCGTCCAACTCTGGTTTCGGCGCAGTATTGATGCAGAGAGGGAACGTCATTGCTTACGGTTCGAGGCAGCTGAAGCCTCACGAGGCGAATTACTTGACGCATGATTTGGGGATGGGGGCTGTTGTATTCGCCCTCAAGATTTGGCGACTTTACCTATATGGGGTCCGGTGTACCATCTTCACGGACCACCAGAGTTTGAGGTACCTCATGGACCAGCCGAATCTAAACATGAGGCAACGTCGGTGGTTGTACGTGGTGAAGGATTATGATTGCGAGATCCTTTACCATCCGGGGAAGGCCGATGTGGTGGCTGACGCACTCAGCCGCAAGGCAGTGCCGATCAGGGATATATGTTTGAGGATGACAGTGGTGACTCCGTTTTTGGAGCGGATTCGGGAGGCCCAACAGGAGGCCATGAAGGAGGAACATCGGAAGAGCGAGCGGATAGTAGGGCAGGTTTCCTCCTTCGACTACGACAGTCGAGGACTACTTACACTACACCGTAGGGTGTGGGTGCCGTACCACGGCGGTGTGCGTTAGGTCCTGATGGAGGAGGCGTAAAATCCCGATTCTCCATTCATCCCGGGGCGACAAATATGTATAGGGATCTTCGTCTGGACTATTGGTGGCCCATATGAAGCGGGATGCGGCATGGTACGTGGAGCGGTGCTTGATCTGTAGGAAGGTCAAGGTTGAGCATCAGAGACCTCACGGCAAGATGCAGCCGTTGGATATCCCAATGTGGAAATGGGAAGACATTACGATGGATTTTATCACAAAACTTCGCAGAACCGCGCGGGGAGTGGATTCGATTTGGGTCATCATCGATCGGTTGACCAAGAGCGCCCACTTTATTCCAATTCAGGAGAGTATTTCGGCCGAAAAGCTGGCCGACATCTATATAAGGGAGGTGGTGGCACGACACGGGGTGCCAATGTCGGTTATTTCGGACAGGGATGTTCGGTTCCCTTCCAAGTTTTGGAAGAAATTCCACGATGAGTTGGGCACTCGTTTACATTTCAGCACCGCCTTTCACCTGCAGACGGATGGCCAGAGCGAGCAGACCATCCAGACTCTGGAGGATATGTTGCGGGCATGTGTGTTAGATTTTGGAGGTAGTTGGGATACTTACCTTTCGTTGGCTGAGTTCTCCTACAACAACAACTACCACGCAAGTATCGATCGTCCTCCCTTTGAGATGTTATGCGAGAGGAAGTGCAGGACCCCAATATGCTGGGGCGAGGTCGGCCAGAGGGTCATGGGCAGCACCGACGTAGTGCTCAAGACTAAAGAAAGGATTCAGTAGGTCAGGAGCAGGCTTCAGACTGCTCAAAGTCGGCAGAAAAGCTATGCTGATAAGCGCCGATCAGACCTGGAGTTCCCGGTCGGGGATATGGTTCTCCTGAAGGTGTCGCCATGGAAGGGCGTTATCCGATTTAGGAAACGGGGAAATTTGGGCCCCATGTACATTGGATCTGCCAGCCGAACTCAGTCAGATACACAACACTTTCCATGTTTCTCAGCTACGAAAGTGCCTGGTGGATGACTCAGCAGTACTGCCCTTAGAGGACATTCATGTTGATGACAGCCTGAATTACATCGAGCGGCCTGTGGTAATCCTCAACCGGAAGTCGAAGAATTTGAGGAACAAGAGGGTGGAGCTCGTGAAGGTGCAATGGCAGCACCGAAAGGGCTCGGAATGGACTTGGGAGCTGGTGGACGAGATGATGGAGCATTACCCAGAGCTGTTTCAGGAACGAGCAGCATACTTCGAGGATGAAGTCTAAAATAAGTGGGGGAGATTTGTAGCACCTGGGTCTTGGTACATATTTCTTTCTAAGTATTTTTGAATTTTTGGCCTTGGACTCGGCGAGTTGAACGACCAACTCCCCGAGTAGAAGTGGGATTGGACGCGGGATTTAAGTGACGGACTCGATGAGTCGGGTCCCGGACTCGACGAGTAGACCCTGTTTGGACAAAAATCCTAATCTGAGGGTTTGCACCCTATTTAAACAATGTTATGACGGCCACAACGTCCCTTATGCACCCAGAACACCTCCCATTGAAACCTTAGCTGTTATTGAAGCAATCTAAGCCTTATTGGTGGATTTTGGTGCTTGTGGTCTTAAGAAGGAAGGAGAAAAGCTTGAGGATGCAAGTAAAGACCAAGGGAACCCGAGTTTGTGCACCTTCTACAGTTCATTGAAGGTAAAAAGCTGTAACCTTGCTCCTTATTTTGTTAGATCCCTTTTTGGGGAGATTTAGGGCTTTTTTAATCCATTTTTTATTGCCAACCATGATTGCAAACATGGTTGGGGGTTGGAGCTTATGAATCACGTCATTAAGGGAGTCACAAGGCAGTTAGGGACTGCTTTTGCACCCATGAAAGGTCCCATGCATCATAAGAACTTGTTTTATGTCCTTTTGAGCTCAAAATCCCATGCAAGCACGTAAAGTTTGTAACTTTACTTGCTAAATCGATTGTAGAAGCTTGGATCTATCTTTTGATCAAAGGTTGTATATCAGAAATCGAGGATTTAGAGTGTGGACGTGACCGAATCGTCGATTCCGTTCCTGGGACTCAACGAGTCCAAGGTTTTGAGTCCCATATCTGTTGAAGATCAAAAGAACTCAGTTGAGTGTTAGAAGGGTTGTAACCGGACAGGAAGAGTGACCCAATGCATTGGACGTAATTTTAGACCTGGAGTTCATGGGACTCGACGAGTGTAGAATAGAATCAGCGAGTCCAGGGCAATTTTCTTATGTTTGAAAACGAACTCGACGAGTTGTTCATGCAACTTGGCGAGTCGAGGACAGGACATGTTCATCAGATGAAGGTGGACTCGGCGAGTGTTCATATAACTCGGCGAGTCGGATGAGTTTCATGCAATGTTCATACAAGGGAGGAACTCATCGAGTCAATTCCAAACTCGACGAGTCGAGACGTGGATAGGGACGAGTAAAGGGTTAGGGACTCGACGCGTTGATGGCCAACTCGGCGAGTCGGGTTAACTTGAAGTTTACTTTGACTGGACATAGACTAACCCTGTTTAGGGTTGCACCTGCCGTGTGTTGACTTGAAGGCTGTCGTGTAGGAATTGAGTAGTCGAAGGGAGTTAACTTGTGCTCCGAGGATAATTCAAACACTGCACGACATTCAGGTGAGTTACCTTCCAGTAGGGGTGGCTCTAAGCCACAATGCCGGCCCACCAAAAAGGGGTAGTTAGAAGATAATGGTCTTTGTGATAATTATATTGGTCTGGTTATGTGTTTTGGTCATGAGATTTATCTGTATGATACGTTATGTGAATAGTAGGGATTAGTTTCCCTGACAGTGGTCCTTAGGACCAAAGGGTAGGTCAGTACCCGGATATGCCTGACTGTATGCTTATATCTTTTGTTCCATGCTAGTGGTAAGGGGTGAAATAGTCCCCAGTTACCGGTTGAAAGATATCGATGGAAATTATCGGTTGAAAGATACCGATTGCAGTTACCGGTTGAAAGATATCGGTGATGATTACTAGTTGAAAGATACCGATGATGGTTACCGGTTGAAAGATACCGATGAAGGTTACCAGTTGAAAGATACCGACGATGTTGTATGGTAGATGGTATGATGGGGGAACTCATTAAGCTTTGTGCTTACAGTTTTGGCTTTGGTTTCAGGTACCTCTTCGTCGAAGGGGAAGGAGCTGGCGGCGTAGCAGCGCATCACACACACACATGGTTTCCACATGAGTTTCTAGGATTGTACTCTAATTTTCATTACTTTTGATGTCATGGTTTGAGACACAACATTATGATTTTGTAAGGTGTTGTTTTATTGACAATATTTTGGTAAAATGCTTATTAAACATATTAATTCAAAAATAAAATTTTCGGGCTTGAATTTTCGGACGTTACACCTACATTTAAAATATGTTATAGCTTAGATTACGGCATCCCTCTTCTACGTTATGATATATTGTGATTGGATCCTAGCCTTAATATTACATTTAGGTGTTTTATTAAGGGCTATCTTTATATCTAAACTAAACTTGTTCTCTTCTTTTCAGATGTCTTCCAACAACACTGCTTCTAGTTCAAACCCTACTGGCTCCTTTTCCCTCATGAACCTATGTGGGAGGGTCATCTTCGATGGTTCCAACTTTATGGATTGGATCCAGAACATCAGGATGCTGACTCGCTACGAGGACAAGGAATATGTCCACGATAAGGAGCTAAAGCAAATCGATGAGTCCACTGCTACTCCCCAGGAGATCGCTGACTTCCGGACTCATGAAAGAGATGCCACCAAAGTGGCATGCATCATGATGGCCACCATGACAGCTAGACTCCATAAGTCCTATGAGGACTACTACCCTTTTGAGATGCACCAAGATATGATGGAAAGATACCATCAGAGTGCTCTTCAAGAGCGATATGAAATAATCTCCTCCATAATAACAACTAGGATAACGGATGGAGAATCCGTCACGAGCCACATGTAGAAAATGCAAAGGTATGTGGATCGTTTGCTAAAGCTTAATGTGAAATTCCCCGAAGAACTAGAAATAGATATCATTTTTCACTCCTTACCCTCGTGTTATGATCCATTTCGCATGACATACCACATGAATAAGGAAGAAGTCACACTCAGCAAACTTCAAGGACTCCTAAAGACCGTAGAAACAGGTCTGAAAGGTAATTTGGTTGTTACCACTCCTACTCCTACTCCAAACTACGCCCATGTCCTGGCAATCAGGAAAGGTAGAGGGAATAAGAGGAAGAGTCCTTTGAAGGGTACCAAGGGTAAGACCCTTGTTGGCTCTTCTTCAAGTGGAACCAAGAAAGGTTTCGTCACTCCTTCTTCTGACCCACAAGAGGCTGAATGCTTCTATTGCCATTAAAAGTCGCATTGGAAGCGGAACTACCCAATATACCAGTAAGATGTGAAGGATGGGAAAGTCAAACCCAACCATGCAGGTATTTACACTATTTTATCTAATAACTCACCCTGTTCTAACTCTTGGGTCCTTGATACCGATTATGGTATTCATATCTGTTCTGATTTGCAGGGACTAAGAAGAAGTGAGAATGTGGAACATGGAAAGATAATCTTGATCATGGGTAATAGGAAAGCTTCACTTGTCACCAAGATTGGAGTTTATTCTTTGTTTCTAAGTAGTGGGTTTACTTTAGATTTGAATAAATGTTGTTATTCGCCAGAAATGGCAAGAAATATTATTTCCTTGCGTGCTTTGTACAAACAAGGGTCTACCTTTTCTTTTGATAATGAAATTGGTGGAATAAATGCTTTCTTTAATAATGTTCTTTATTTTAATGCATTACCTTACGATGGTGTGTATGAAGTTGTGTCTATTGTAGATAACCTAGGAAATAATGTGTTGTGTATTGATTCTTCTAGTAATTATAACTTGGATAAAGCATCATTATGGCACTGTCGTCTTCGACATGTGAGCAAGAAACGCATAGGGAAACTCCAAAAGGATGGAGTCTTGGAGTCATTTGACCTAATGTCAGATGATAGTTGTGAATCATGCTTACTTGGAAAAATGATAAAGTCAACCTTCATTGGTTCTTGTGCTAGGGGTGAAGACTTGTTGGATCTGGCACACACAGATGTGTGTGGACCCTTCAAATTTTCCACAAGGGATGCTAATCGTTATTATTTGAATTTTACAGATGACTATAATAGATATGTATATGTCTATTTAATCCAGCATAAGTCAGAGACTTTTGATAGGTTTAAAGAGTTTAAACAGGAAGTCGAGAATCAATTAGGCAGGAACATTAACATGCCTCGATCTGATCAAGGTAGGGAGTATCTTAGTAAAGAGTTCCTCGATTATCTTAAGAAATGTGGGATTATCTCATAGTTGACACCTCCCAAGACACCACAGTTGAATGGTGTGGCTAAGAGGCGTAATCGAACCTTGTTGGATATGGTTCGTTCCATGATGAGTCAAGCTTTGCTACCAAACTCATTTTGGTGGTATGCCTTAGAGACTGCCGCCCATATCCTTAGTCTAGTCCCTACAAAGAAAGTTTCCAAAACTCCTCATGAGATGTCGACTAGTAAAGTTCCCAAACTAGACCACAAGAAGATTTGGGGTTGCGAGGCTTTCGTGAGGTGCGAGACTCGTGCTAAGCTCGAACCTCGAAGTGAGAGGCGTATTTTCATCGGCTACCCACATAAATCCTTTGGTTACCTCTTCTACAGACCTAGTGAGAATGTGGTCTTTGTAGCAAGGAGAGGCGTCTTTCGGGAGAGAGAGTTCATAAGCCAAGGAAACAGTGGGAGGAATATTGACCATGAAGAAATTCAAGAGTCAAGTGGTGAAGGAACTTCAAACCCTAACACTCAACCTAAGGAGGAAACTCCTGTTGAGCCAATTGACGAGTCTGTACCTCTAAGGCGTTCCACAAGGGTTAGGAATGCACCTGTTGAGCCAATTTTGGTAATTTACTTTAACTGTTTAATAATTATTCTCCAATTAATGATTATTTAAGAGGATAAAACAAATAAAAATAGAAAGACAAACTAAAAAATATCTTTTCTATTTTTCACAGCTTCTAAATGTATAATAACAGTGTTACAAAAACTTTTGGGCAATTTTGGAAACTGTTTGGAAATCCATTTTTATATTTTTCCCAGCTTGATTATGTCTAATGGCAGTATCATAAAAAGTTAGGGAATTTTTATCATTTGGATTCTATTTTTCACGAATTTATATTGTTATGAAGGCTTAAAATTTTGGAAAAATAGTTAATCATATCAAAAATTCAAAGGAAAATTTATGGAAGACCTTTACTGTGTTTACAATCAAAATGCAAAGTTTGAGAATTTTTGGAAACTGTTTGATAATATTTTGGCTTTTTAAGAGCTTAAAACAGAGTTATAAAACTTCACCATTTCAAAAAAAATGTTTGTAACTTATCAATATTAAATTTTGACACAATATTGGCATAATTTTATTGTAGTAGAAAGTACACTAGTGTTAGCTTTCTATTAGAGACTCATTAGTGTGTAACATCGTGTAGGAATCAATAGTGATATAAGTGGCTCATAGTTGAAGCACCATTTGCATCATCTCAATGTATATTGTGAGTATTCACGACTCCCCTATTTTTGGTTTTATGTTTTGGGGTGGAAAACCATGTCCTAAACTATTTATGTTCGTTCTATTTAATTGACTCGTATAAACTTGGTTGCTATATTTTGCATATTGTGAGTATTCACCACTCCCATATTTTTGGTTTTTAAATGTTTTGGGGTGGAAAAGCATGACCTAAACTTTTTATGTTCGTTGTATTTATTTTGACTCGTATGAAACTTGGTTGCTATATTTCGTATGTATGTGTATGTTACATTAATTCATGAGGACTGTATCGTGGTTAAGTCCCTGGAATCTCTAGACACAACTCATTAACTCTTTTGAGCTTATGGTTATTATGGATAGCGCTATCAGGAGGTAGACAACTCCTCACTCGCATGATTCTCTTGAGTACATTTTACCATTTTATACACTATGTTTGCGATACACATAGTAGTCAATAGGGCACGATTCGGTCATTAGGCTTGGGTTGTGAACTCATGAATGGAGACTTGATGCACATATGAATCTTTATGTACATACCAAAATTGTATTCTCATGTTAGCAACGACACTTGTATACTTATTTTAGCAATGACACTTGTTACTTATTATAGCAATAAACCTGTTATTTATTATGGCAATAAATTTGTTTATTAATTATAGCAATGAACTTTATTTTTCATTACAACAATGACCTTTGTTTATGCATACTTAATACGCATTTTTGCAATATTTTTCTATTTATGAAAACTTTTATCAAAACTTTGATTTCGATTCATGAAAACAATATTATTATTATTTTTTTATTTGTGAGTACTCACCAACTATTTCTATAGTTGACGCTTGTTTTACATGCTTTTTCAGGAATCATCGAGTAAGTGCCACTTAGGGAAACTTCACTGTTAGGAGCATTATCATGTGTTGTATTTCAATTTACATTGTAATTTCATTTAAAATTTGTTCAACCCCATTGTAAAATTGTAATGATTTTTAATACTATGGTTGGTGTTGTATTTTAACTTTTACTATGAAACCCTTTATATTGACACGCCTTGTGTTTCCGCTTTAGTGGGGTGTGACATGGTGCTAGGATTTCAAGGTTTTCAAGGAATCAAATCAACTACAAGGTATGTATTTCTAGCCATCTTTTATATTAAAAGTTCTCCATGTATGCTAGATAGGATTATGAACCTTGGAAATTATATTTTGCAAGTATTTTAGACAAACATAGATCCAAGGTTTTCTAGGGTTACATGTACACTTAGGGGTGTTAGAATGCTCAAAACGCATCATATATTGCTAAGCCGTGAAGTAGTGGTTTCATATTAAAGTTATCTTGTTCTTGTAAAAGGATGTATGTTCCTTTCTGTTCTTGTTATTGTATGTTAATTTATGGTCTAGTTATTGTATGTTTGAATTGACTCATGTATGAATTGATTCATGTATGAATTGACTCTTGTAAGTTTCATTGTTCTAGAATTAGTAAGTAGTAATCCTCTAAACTATACCTATTATAGTGTACTAGTAATGTTGATTGAATGAATGGGTATGTTTGCATACCTTTGCTACCCAAAGGTGTTGAAATGATGTAAGAACTTTTATATTTATACACAGATACATAATATATAACTAAAACTTAAACGACACTGGGACAAACAACCGAAAACTCTAAGTCCACAACCAAACAAGGAACATGAAATAAAGCGAGTTATCAGTCCTAAGCCCTTTCAACCTCATTTATATAATTATATCTATATAGACATGATTTTGACAATATATAAGTTTTTAAGAGTTTGATAAAGACTTTTAACCATTTGAATGGTTATAGAGGATTTGATGTCAGTTTATAAATTGTTTTGAAATAGTTTGTTTGATAACACAGTTTGAAGTATAAGAGATCCACTTGTTTTGATAGTTATAAATAACATGTAATTGATTATACAACTATATGGTTTTCTACTAGTATTCCCCCCATAAAAGCATTTTAAAATCCTTTAAAAGATAAGTTAGGAGTATGAACTTAGTTGGTAGAAGTGACGATTTGATGAAAACGATACTTTTCTCGGGCAACACTTCGACCGGAAAGACGCCGACTTCTCGGAAATCTTGGGAACTTCGGGACTTCAGGCTTCCGTCAGGGCTTTGACATGTAACTAGGGCGTTGGGGTAGTCTCTGGATGCTTAACACAGAGTAAAAGTAGAAAGGGAAGTAGAGTTGAGCTGCCTAAACCCGAGACCTTCAATTTTTATTTATAGGGAGTGATTTTGGAGCTCACGTCGTGAGCATGGAGTGGCTCACGTCGTGAGGCCGATCACATCCATCTGCTGACTCGACTTCTGACAACTCAACGTTAGACCCTATCCATCCCTAGCTCATGTCATGAGTCCTCTGACAGGGTGGGAATTTGTGTCCTGAATTTTGGAAACTCATATCTCTTGCATACGAGTTCCGATTTCGACGTTCTTTATATCCACGCGTAGGTGATATTATGCTCTACAACTTTTGTTTAGACTTTGTCAGGTAATTTTGACTTTTCTTTTTAATATTATCTTTTTAACAGGTCGGGGCATGAAATGGCCGTTAAAAATTCAAAACTTCTTTACCCGACGTCCGTTTTCATTTTGTCTTTTTACCATTGAACTACTATTGTCGAGATCTCCGATTCTCGTTTAGGTTGTGTCGGCTAAAAGTCGCTCGATCTCTATTTCGAGTTTTTAGTTGTCTACTGTTATATCTGAAACTTAGAAAAATCATATCTTCCTCATAAGAAGTTATAATTGGACGTTCTTTTTATATACGTTTACGGTTTAATGATATCTACGAGTTTCATTTAGATACCTAAGGCTAAAAAGCATTTTATTGAAAATTCGCATTTTCTGCATAACAGTGTTTTACCAGTTTTGTTGATGATCTTTGGTTGGTCATAACTTCTTCATTATAATCCGGAATTTAGTGTTCTTTATTTTTATGAAAACCTTGTCACGATACCTATCGCTTTATATATATATATATATATATATATATATATATATATATATATATATATATATATATATATATATATCCTAATTTGAGATTTTTGAACATTTCATGTTTTACGCTAGTCTTATTATTTCAAAAATAGGTTACAATACTTGACTTTAGATCGTTACATTGACTTGAAAAATATCGGGTTTTTACAATATTCTAAAAGGGCATTTAGATTATTATATACAAACCCACCAGGAGTAAGTTCATTTATTCCTCTGAAAATTGAGTTAGCAGAAAGCAACCTTGTAGTGACAAAGCAAGTGGGAGGCATGTGGAACTTGAAGCAGCTCAAGAACCATAGCCGGATGTAACAATTGTTGGCAATAGTTTCAATAAGGAATTTTTGAACATGAATAGTAGCTATTCATAAACATAAATTGGTCAAAATAATGGTAGAAATCATCTCTGACTTGAAAATTTTAGAATCTCTCATTAATGAGTTCTTGATGGTTTCTAGTCAAACCATCAACTATCAGAATGTTATATCAGATCTTGGATTTGACAAATGACTTATAATCATGAACATTGAGATGTAATCCTCGTTTAATAATCAAGTATGGGCTTGATTAATCTTCCTTTCTATAGCAAGGCTAGAAGGAATAAGATATTCTTCTAGAAAGAATATATACATGGATATATATAGACATTTAGTAAGACTTGTTATATAAGGATTTTCTCATACTCTTGTCATTGACTATATTCCTTATCATACTCATGACATTGACTTTGATAAAAAAAATTCACGAGTAGCTATGATTAGATCAACAAGGATATTATTTACTATAACTTCATATTCTTAATATGAGATATAGCAAATAGATTTCAAGAAAGACCTCTTTTCTTAATAGACATCTACTAGAAGATATCTATATAAATTAGTATAGAGGTTTTCTTAATCCATGTTATCCTAACCAAATGTTTAAGGCTTAAGATGCACATGTGGATATAAAACAAGCATATCAAGGTTAGTATAGTCATTTTAATATAAAGATACAAGGTATGCTTTTATATCAAAATGAAAAAAAAAAATACATGTGTGTGTTTACTAAGAACTAGTGGGAGTATAGTGATATTCCTAATCTTGTATGAAAGAGGCATACTTAATCATTTGAAATGACATTCCAACTATGCATAGTGGTTTTCACCTTGACTCGGAAAGTATTTCTAAAATGAAAGACTTAGGAATGACAAGATACATTCTTGAAATGTAAAATCTATAAGACATAGATAAAGATGAATTTTAAAAGTTTTAAAATTCTTTTTGCATGAAATTACAATATCTTGAAAGAGGTGAAGAAGCAAGATTTCTTTGGAAGATTCTTGACACTCTCACATGACACCATTTTTGAGTTTGTCTCAATCGACCTAAGTCATAGGTTGAGCTAGATGAAATAATTTATATTCTATTTGCTTGGAAAATGAATCCATCATTTATGTCATATCATAAGATACAAAATTGAATACACGGTTAAGTCACTAGATAACTATGAGAATATTCTAAGAGTACTTAAGAAGAGATAAGAGAATATATAAGAAATAATTAGTTTAGAATAAAATCTTAATCTAAAGAGCTACATAGGATTTTGATTTCTAATTAAATATAGATAATTATGAATTATAATTGGATTATGACTTCCTTTTGGAATGAAGAGTACGTTTAGTTGGAATGAGATCCAAACAAAACAAAATAACTCTATCGACTAAATAAGAATACACTACTTTTCAGAAGAGGAAATCAAATATAACTGGATTAACTAATTCATTGAAAAACTATGTCAATTTCTATCATTCAAGGATCACATAGAAATCTTGGTGACTTCAAGAGTTGACTTAACCAAGCTAAGGGACTCTATGTCTTGAAAGAACACCAATCATATTCTCCAAGATATTTAACTATACCTAGAGTAAATGTCAACTATGGAGAAGATTGTTTTCGTAGAATTCGCAAAAATTAAATTTAGTCAAACTCATTAATAAAGTCTTTCCTTTTGAGCTAAGTATGAGTGGTCACATTTAAGCCATAACACTTTTATTTTTCTAGAAATTGGATTTTGGTTTGGATTTAGTATTTGGATATTGGAACATTGTAACAACAACTATTACATAATGTTTTGATATACTGGGATATGATCTTTACGTTAATACTTGTTCTCTTCTATATTAACATGTTTAATCCATGAATAATCTTATTATTCTAAAGGTTCATAGACAGTCATGATTGTGGGAACAATTATGAATTAAGACTAATATGAAATGGATTGGTTGACACTCAACAAATGAAAGTAGGAAACAAGTTGTAACCAAGTTTCATAGGTACTTGTCAGAGAACTAGTAATGAATGGACCCACATAAAGATCAACTCATAGATCGCAGTCATGAGTGTCACTTGATTAAAAGGAATTATCTTTCTATCCTTAACACCTGAGACACGTAGTGGGACTTAAGTATAGGTAGTATTGTGCTTTGATATGGTCAAATGTTGTTCCTTGACCGGGCAGTTATAAAAGTCATATTCATGTATCGTGTGAACTATGCAAGAGGCTTGTGTAGTAAAGATGGATTTGTTCCTCTTATGTGTTGAGAGTTAGACTTCTAACGCACATTACACAAAGTTGAATTACAAATGAGATTGATTGCGACCCAAGGATCATGTTCAACAGGATGACTATAACAAATGGATAATTGATAAACTTACCTTAATACATCAATTGAAGCTTAGAGCTTTTGGGAATTGGACGTTGATGAATGGCACTCTTCGTCATATGTTATTGGGGGCAGTGAAATGTTGCTAGACGTTCACCACTGTCTATATCAATCTATGATGAGTCTTGTGAAAGTGGGAGATTGAAAGATCTTATATGCCCAAGAGTCATTATAGAATGATATTGCTAATAATATATGATCATATAGGGTCACACCATATTGCATTTAATTGTATAATTTGATTATTAATAAATATATTGTCACACCCCAAAACCGAGAACGGCGGAAACGTTCTGGGGCGGAGGACGTCATGTAAAGTATCACAACACAGTAATAGTAAACAAGCAAACAACATTATCCATTGCATTAAGTATATATAATTTTAATACAAGTGTGTTCTGTACAGTTATAGACACCAAAAATAATGTAAATCAAAATAAAGAGATGAGCCCTGACTTCGCTCCATCTTCTCAAAAGTTGGTCTCGGTACCTGTCTATTGATGACCTGAGAATACAAGTTCTTTTGAAAGCGAGTATCAGCATTAAGCTGGTGAGTTCATAAGTATTTTAGTGTCGGGGTTTGTTATCAAAACGTTTGAACATGTCTCCATTGTAAGTTTGTCAAATGTATGTAAGTGTTTGTAAAAGTTTGAATCTCTCAGAAAAACCTATATTTTCTATTAAAAGTAGCCTTCTCCCAAGGCGTAACTGTTTTGTATGTTTGTTTATCGTAAAAGTGGGTAATTTTCCAAATGTAACTATCATTATCAAAATATAGTTTATACATTATTATTTAAGTGAAATAGTAACTAAATGTATATAAAGGATAAATTACTGTAGTACTTGTAGTATTGTATTATAATAACTACTGTTTTACTATCTACCTTAAACCGGATTTTTATTAAGGTATCATGTGATAAATTGCACCATACTATAGACTGGTAATAACGACAACGTATAGTCGAAAAATAAGGTATGACGTTTGGCACCCGCAGACCTGCCGGTTCGGCTGTAGCTAGCAGCAAGGTGTAGGATAGTCAATCCAGTATAGATCTATATGCAAACTCACGCTCTCCCTCCAAGAGACTCTGGTTACAACTCGGGCCATGACATTTAAGGCATGCTTCGATACAGTGGATCACAATTGTAAACGTATTCATGTATAGGTAATGTAATGTTACTTGTTCTAGTATCGTTGTATATGTTCTCTTCCTAGTATAGTCGTATGTGTTCTTCTCTAGTATAGTTGTGTATGTTCCCTTTCTAGTATACTTGTAAATGTTCTCATAGTAATTTAATGTATATGTTCTCATAGTTAATAAGTATTGACTCATAAATGAACTGACTCATTGATCTAGAATTTGTAGTAGTATGATCCTGTGTTACCCCGATGGTAACTTACTAATGATGTAACTGATACACATGAATATGGAAGTACTTTTGTGTCTATATATGCACATATGATATATAATTAATATTGAAACGACCCTCGGACGGCTACCCGACATCCCACCAGACCACATCCAAATCGAGGAAAAGGAAATAGGGCGGATGGCCTTCCTAAGCCTTTTAAACATTTCATATATATCTATGCATATATGGACATGCAATTTATAAGAAGTATAATAAAGGTTAAATAAAATTATTTGATAAGTAAAAGGTTTTGTAAAACATTTTGAAGTAAAACAGTTTGATAAACATTTTGAAACAGTGATGGAATCATTGGTTTTGTAGTTATTAATCACATGTGATTGATGTAATAACTATAAGTATTCAACTTGTATTCCCCCCCCCCCATAAAAGCATTTAAAACATTTAAAAGTATTTCAAAGGTTAATTAATGGGGTATAAACTCACCTATAGTGAATGGTTCTGATAACAATGTTGGATTAGACGCTAGGTGCCAAGTGGTGACTTGAGTACATGCGCAAATCCTATTTAGCATATATTGGCACATATATGGATTTAATTAGTGTTATGAACAACTAATTGATGATTTTGGGACCACCTTAGGGACTTGTAAACACTTATAATGAAGTTTTATAATCATATATGATTTTATGAGGGTTTATAAGGCTATACAAGAGGGTGTATGGCCAAAATACACACTATATGTGTATGTGCGGCTAGGTGTGCGGCCCTGTGTGTGGCCATGTGTGCTGCCAGGTGGTGTGTGCTGCCATGTGTGCAGCCAGATGATGATCTTGGTGTTCTTGGTACCTTTTATGAAGATCTTCAAGGAGAATGGATGATACTTGAGAGGATTTTCGTGTTCTATTCTTGAAGAAGTGAATGAAGTGTTCAAGAATGAACTAAGTGTGGCATATATCTATGGAGTGTGCGGTTGGGAAGGTGTGAGGCCGCAAACAAGAGTGTGTGGTCGCACACTCAAGTGTATGGCCGCACACTCCATGTGTTGGAGTGTTTGGCCCGGTTTTGATTCCTACACTTCGAGTTAACCCTTCTTAACACTCCTACCTTGATTATATCACATTTAGAACGCTCCATTAGACTCTAAAGGGTACTACTATATAGTAAAATAAGTCTAATATTGGAAAGAATTGAAGAGTGCATGCGAGAAGTTTTTCGGGTTGTCACATATATCAACACTTGTATTTAATTGGAAAATTATTATTTCATGGAAATAATATTTTTTTTTTACTAATTGGGAATTAATTATCTGTGGAAATAATATTTATTGGAGAAATAACAACTTATGAAATTTATCATAAAGTATGATTATTTATAAGTTATATATATATATATATATATATATATATATATATATATATATATATATATATATATATATATATATATATATATATATATGGTCTCCCTTTCCTACCATGCTTGTAAAAAACATGTCCCATGTTGCTTTTGTTTTATGGTCTCCGTTTGCTTTTTTGGCCATTATATAAGAGAGATCATGGAAGGGTTTTTGACACACTTCTTGCAAGTCTTCTTCTTCCTCTTCTTAGAGCCAAATCCAAGAGCTACATACTCTCTAAGAGGGCTGCCAATTTTGAGCTTTACAAGCTCTTCTTCTCCTCCATTCTCTTGCAATTTGATACTGGACAAAGCCCCCTTGATGCTTCACCTTTGAACATATATTTGGTATATATTTCAAATGCTTATTAACAACAAATTGCAAGTGAATACTAGCATGTTCTGATGGTGCTACTCTTGCCTAGTGGATACTTGTAGAGAACTCTTGTTTTAGAGTTTCATGCCATACTTCATCAACTTGCAACCTCCCATGAGGATCAAAGTCTTCAAAGGTTGCTATGCTTTCCTTTCTATGGTTGTTTTAATCTTTCTAACTCTTGGAAAATGATCATTGGTGGGTAAAACAGTTTTAATTTTACTCAACAATTTTAAAACTTCCATTTTCATTTTTACCGGTTG
The DNA here is from genome assembly GCF_051521515.1 of Lactuca serriola. Lineage (NCBI taxonomy): Eukaryota > Viridiplantae > Streptophyta > Magnoliopsida > Asterales > Asteraceae > Lactuca > Lactuca serriola. The sequence continues at coordinate 34,307,521 of NC_136412.1, read as the reverse complement.
TGAACCGTAGTTTTTGAATAAAATCCCAACATCGGGAACTCCATTCGAAGGTTACAACTACCTATGTATTTAGGGGCGTCGCTGGGCTACACCATCAGCTTGAAACTCAAGGAAAAAGGGTATACAGGAGGAAGATTTTAGAGTGAGAGGTTCTAGGGGTTAGATGTGAGGAAATTATACAAAAATGAGCAATATATATAGACTTTTTTTAAATGCGTGTCGCGCATGGTATAAGCGCGCGCCATGCATAAGGGTCATGTTGGCTCCATGGGACTTCTACCATGTGTTGCGTCTCCGTTCGCCCACCTCACGTCCTTCTAGGATGTGACATGTGTCACATTGCTTTGGAGCCACGTGTCAGATTTTCCTTGGGCTACATCGTCTTTTCTCGCGAGAGAGCTTGCCGCCCGACATTGTGTCACACCCCAAAAACCAAAGGCGGAAACATTTCCGGGGTTGACTCCACATTGAGTATCAAATCCAATGCACATAGTAAAGAAGTAATAACAAAACATTACATTACATAATATTGTTTACATCTGTTTGAAAGTAAAGTTGTACAAGTGTTTTACATATTTAATATGAACAAAAGTAAAGACGAGTCTTCGGGACGCTCCATCTTCTCAAAATGGTTGCGGTGTACCTATCTAACGTTGACCTGAGAATACAAGCGATTTGAAAATCAACATAAAGCTGGTGAGTTCATAAGCGGTTTAGTTTTGAAAAGAACGAGTTCCTTTACTTTCTGGAAAAGTTGTTGATCAAGAAAATCCCATATTTTCTTATGAAAATGGTTTGGGTATCCTTTGTTACAGTTTCGAAAACGGTTGGTTATGTCATTCCAGGAAAATCCCATATTTTCCTTATAGTTTTAGTTATTCGTTTGTTACTTTATCTGTTTATGTGTTGTTGTACTACCCAGGAAAATCCCATATTTTCCTATGTGTTGAGTTGTCTATTTGTATCTAGGTTCATTACTGGTTGTTATGTTATCCTAGGAGAATCCCATATTTTCCTATGTGTTGAGTTGTCTATTTGTATATAGGTTCGTTACTTGTTGTTATGTTATCCCAGGAAAATCCCATATTTTCCTATGTGTTGAGTTGTCTATTTGTATCTAGGTTCGTCACTGGCTGTTATGTTATCCCAGGAAAATCCCATATTTTCCTATGTGTGGTGGTTGGTTTCTTAAGTTTGATTTCGAAGTAATAGTAATTCCCATATGTGTAGTATTGGTTAAGTATTCTAAACCCTTAATTATTCTACTTTAGAATGGTTATTATTTACTAATTTAGTTGTATTTTCAAATATTTGGAATCACACAAAAGCGTACATTACAGTATTTTCGAAGTTCTGCTGAGTTCCAAAAGAGTATATTAGTTGTGTATTCGAAGCTCTGTCGAAATTCTGATGCGGATATATTTGAAACTCAGTAGAGGTCCAGAGGCGTATTTTCATATTAGATTCGAAACTCTGGTGACACTCAAGGAGTACACTAACTGTATATTTGAAGTCTTAGTGTCAACCAAAGGCGTCATTTCGCATTCATAGTCGTATTCGCATTCGTAGTCGTATTCGTATTCATATTTGTATTCGTATTCGTATTCGTATTTGTATTCGTATTTGTATTCGTATTCGTATTCGTATTTGTATTCGTATTCGTATTCGTAATCGTATTCGTATTCGTATTCGTATTCGTATTCGTATTCGTATTCGTATTCGATTACATTCGTAGATCTTAAATATGATTAGTATGATTTCTTATTCAAAAAGAATGTAGTTATAACACTTTTTAAAAGAAATCTATGTTTAACTTGCAATTCGAAACGTCAGTTACCACAAATCTTTGGAAATCAAGACATTTAGTAAGTAAAACCATTGAGTTGAAAATCAGTTTAAGTACAAAATACACTTGTACTTTTTGCTTGTATTCCCCCCCCCCCCCCCCTGAAAACATTGAAAAACCATTGAAAACACGGAAAAACGGTAGGGGTATGAACTCACCGGACTCGGAAATGCGACGATTTCGGACACTAAACGTCGGTTCGGGGCCTGGTTACTCGCGATGTCCCTATATAAAATGCAATAATGTCCATATATATATCTAATTAGATTTACAATCACTAATTATATGGAACATTATACTCCAATGAGATTATACACCTCAAAACGAGTGTTTGGAGTGACCCGGGTGACATCTACGGACGTGTAATGGCACGAGGGACTTGGGATTTGAGTTTACTCCCCAAGTGTAAATATTTTAGGAAGTTTACAACCATAAAACACCTACATACATGAGTTCACGGCCGTGAACTCATGTTGGTGTGATTTTGATTGCTTAATGGCTTGTTTGGACTTAGGAAATGTTAGAATGGACTTCTAAAATGCCTTGGATTAATTTAAGGGGACTTATACCATGTTTAAGGGAGTTCACGGCTGTAAACTTGGAGTTTACGGCCGTAAACTCTCCTAGGGTCATGAATAATTAATTTGGGGCACAAGGGACAATCACATGTGATTCTAGTTAATTTTCCAAGCCTTGTTATGATTTAATGGCATCATTTAACACATATTTGGGAGTTTACGGCCTAAGAGCATGATCTATGGCCGTAAACTCTTATATGATGCATTTTGATATGTTTAAGACCTCCAAACTATTTTTAGATGGTTATAGGATTTACCACAAGGCTATTGGTTAAGTTTGAAGGCATTTGGACATGTGAAAAGGAGTTTACTCTCCATTTTTGAGCGGTTTACGGCCCAAGCATGAACCTTGGCCGTAAACTCCTATTTACTCCTCAAAAATTATGTTTGTAATGTTCTAAGGCAAATACCATTATTCTATAATCCATATCTAAGCCTTGTTTGAGTCTAGGAAGGGTTTAAGGGCTTAAAACCCTTTTAATTTAGTGTTTACGGCCTAGGCACCTTCTTGGGCTGTAAACTCATGATAATCCCTCAAAATCCATGTCTATAGTTTTCTAACTCCAATCCATGAAGTCATTTAGCCATATCTAAACTCTAGTTGTGGTTTGGAAGGGTTTTGTTTCTCAAACCCCCCCCCCTTTAGATGAGTTTACGGCCTTGGATACTTCTAGGGCTGTAAACACATGATAATGGTCCTAATCCATAGATTAATCTCGAATTTGAAGGCTAAAGAGGTTACATAACAAGCTAGGGAAGGTACCTTGGTGATTAGAAGCCTTAAACTTGAGATTTGGACCCTTAAAATTGGATTTAGGAGAGAGGTTGGAGTGAAAGTTGTAGAATGGAGCAAAAGCTTCAAAATGAAGACTTGGATCACTTTAAATAGTGTCCAAGTTCGGGACACGGTAGAATTCTACCTGATACCGGCGTTAGACGGGGCTTTTGGTCGTACCCGGCCAATTTGCCGTAACCCGATATGGTTGATTCTAGAAACATTCCGATCATTAATATGAGACGTTAGAATGAGTTCTAAGGATATTAAGACACTTATTAAGTCATAAAATAAAATATACATTAATGACTTAATAAAATGTTGGAATCGGAAACGAAATCGGAAACGGCGATTGGATGATCGGAACGAGTCGCGAGAAGGGTTACAATTAGGGATATGAATTTGGGGTTGTTACATTATCCCCCCGTTAGAGGGAATTTCATCCCGAAATTCAAAGATTCGAACACAGATCACGAAATGAAAAGAGATATGAGAATGAATCTACTGCTTCGGGTCTTCAAGCTCTTAAGTGGAATCGGGTCACCGCTTGACATTCCAGCGAACCTTCACTGTCAGGATGTGGCTTTGTTACGCATGGTTAACTTCTCAATCAATGATCTCAATTGATTCATCCATGCAGATTCATATTTTTATCAGTTTTTATCTCCTCAAAGGAATTACTAGGGTTTCGTCAGGTCGGCAAGCCTTACGAATAAATATGCGGAATATCAGATGGTTGCTACTGAGTCCTAAAGATAGCTCGGAGAGGGCTATGGAATCGATTCCTCACGAGGATCTCGAAGAGTCTAAGGTTCCACAATTTAAGTTTTCCGCACTTCCCAAGGCGTACTATGTCTTTCCAGGGTAAAACTTCCAACAAGTGGGTACACTTTCACATGGCAGAGTAACTAAGGGTCCGATGGTTCTAAGGGAAACTTCTACATGAGTCTACGATTATAGTCGATGGAATCCCAAGAATCAACAGGTTTCCATGGGTGTTCCCGGTGTCGACTAATTCCTTATTGCCTTTGCTTTTGGAAGGGTTTACGAGTATGACTGCTTTACTTAACTACATTACCAAGAAAATGGTTCGACCGAAGGGCGCCACTACTACCTCGTAGTGATCGTATCATGCCCTGATTGCTGCCTTGCACATATCGTACTCATTGAGGTTTGGCTACGAGGAAATTCCTGGAATTAGGTCGATGCAAGACTGGATTGCACATTCGGAAAGAATTACCAAGAATTCTTTGGAAACAGTATCGGGGAAGAAATCATAGACTTCTCGTTTCTCGATGATCACTCGGACGAGAAATACATGGAAAGACTTTTTAAGCTTTGATGTACGAAGATCATGAAAGTCGAGTCGGAGGAAGGTTGGAACGAATGGCTTTCTCGAAACTAGGAAAGACAGGATGAATGAGGCTCAGTCATTACATGCTAATGGTGACATCAAAGCATCTCATAAAAGTTTGCCACTAGGTCGAATGGAAAAAAGAATATCGCTCGGATTGAGAATACAATCTACGGATATGACACAAGCGTTCTCGTTCTCACGTGATAACCATCTCGAAGATATACATTTTCAGTTACTCGCAAACGACGGGGTTAGAAAATGTTTAAATGGATGGTTAACGAATTTCTTTCGGTGCTAGAATCGAAAAGAATCGTAGACATATAATTTTTAACAAGGAGAAATATACCTATGGCAACGGTGGGATCGGCGGCTGTCCTTTCTTGCTCCATAGTTAGGACTCTCCCGGTGTTGCCAGACGTTACTGTCTTTGGACAGTTTCGCTTATAGTGCCCGACCTCTCCACAGCTGTAGCAGGTTTGACCGATACCTGCTCTAGAAGCTTGACTAGTTGACGAAGTTGGGGTTTTGCAGGTTCGTGCGAGGTGACCTTCCTGGCCACAGCTTCTACAGAACTTTGCACGACAAGGGCCAGGGATGCGATGGTGGTAGTTACATCGGTCACACCACGGGAGGGTACCGACATATCCGGTAACAGGTACTTGAGATGTGGAATTGACAACAAAAACAACAGCAGGGGTAGTGGCAGCGTGGACTGCCACTATTTGTTGTTTCTTTGAGGGTTCTGGGGAAGACTGACTCTTCTTCTTCTTTCTCCAAAACTTTCTTTTCTCGCCACTCTTTTCTGTTGGCTTGGGAGTGGTGCCTGCTTCCTCTTGATCATCATTGTGATCGATCAAAGTTTGTGCCAGACATTTGGCGCTGTCATAGGTATCTTGCTTTGCTTCTATAACTTTCCCTTTGTTGGCTGGGTTAATCCCCAGATGAACCTTTCTACCTTTTTGCTTTCCGGGGTAACCATTCCTGGACAAAGAAGTGCCAAGTCATCAAACCTTGAAGTGTAAGAGGCGATATTGGAACCTTTCATCTTCAGGTTCCATAGCTCATGTTCCAGCTTCTGGATTTCACCCCGAGGGCAATAATCCACACGTAGTAGTTCCTTCATAACTTCCCATCCCATAGCATTAGCTACAGGTAGAGTCAGGGATTTGACTCGGTCGTTCAACCAAGTCAAAGCCTTATCGGTGAGCGTACAGGTGGCAAATTTCACCTTATCAGATTCCGAACAGGCGCAAATCTCGAAGATAGATTCGATTTTCTCTAACCACCGAGTTAGAGCAATGACACCCCCTGTGCCATCGAAAAATGTGGGTTTTGCATTCATAAAGTCTTTATAGGAACACTCCTTCCGGTGTCCTTGATTACCTTCTTGGTTTTGGTTTTGGGAACCACCTCCTGAACCATTGGGGTTTAGTTGAGGTAGGAGAGCTGATATGGTGGCAGAAATGGTTGCCTGAAGTGTTTCTTGATCGATTTGAAGAGGAGGTGGTGGCGGCGGAGGGTTGTTGGTGTTCTTTGAGCTGGGTCTCTTTCTTGGAGGCATCTTGATCTAATAAGATCAAGGAAGAGAGGATGATAAGTCCTCTGAATTGAATCAAGAGATATGACAGATATATGATGAATAAGCGATAAAGCAGGATAGAGTTATCAAGACAAGAAAATTATCGCTAAGAGAATGATCAAAGAACAATGCATGAACGAGGATTTCTACCAAGGATTGACTCGAGAAATACTCCCATAGTATTTCATGATTCGTTATGATGCTGGTTCGATGTTTGTGGTATTAGGGTAAGTTTTAGGCATGCCGCATACCACAGTCACTCCCAAGCACATGTTGGCCGTGTCTCGAATGAATATACTTGGCCAGGCTATATTGATCCTAGACACGACTACATAACTGCCCAGGTTTAACCGCAACGTACAACACCCATTTACTTATGTTTTGTTCTACTTGTAGTTACGGATCTCGACAGTCGGTATACTTGTATGCTTTTAGAAAATACTTATATTCGTAGAGTATACTTTTAGTTCAGAGCACTTAGGCCCCTTTAATGTTTATAGTCTTATACCATGTAAGCTTTGGTATACGAGTTCACTATAAACAAGGGCTCTGATACTAATCTGTCACACCCCGGAAACCAAAGGCGGAAACATTTCCGAGGTTGACTCCACGTTGAGTATTAAATCCAATGCACATAGTAAAGCAATAATAACAAAACATTACATTACATAATATTGTTTACATCTGTTTGAAAGTAAAGTTGTACAAGTGTTTTACATATTTAATATGAACAAAAGTAAAGACGAGTCTTCGGGACGCTCCGTCTTCTCCAAATGGTTGCGGTGTACCTGTCTAACGCTGACCTGAGAATACAAGCGATTTGAAAATTAGCATAAAGCTGGTGAGTTCATAAGCGGTTTAGTTTTGAAAAGAACGAGTTCCTTTACTTTCTGGAAAAGTTGTTGATCAAGAAAATCCCATATTTTCTTATGAAAACGATTTGGTTATCCTTTGTTACAGTTTCGAAAACGGTTGGTTATGTCATTCCAGGAAAATCCCATATTTTCCTTATAGTTTTAGTTATTCGTTTGTTACTTTATCTGTTTATGTGTTGTTGTACTACCCAGGAAAATCCCATATTTTCCTATGTGTTGAGTTGTCTATTTGTATCTAGGTTCGTTATTGGTTGTTATGTTATTCTAGGAAAATCCCATATTTTCCTATGTGTTGAGTTGTCTATTTGTATCTAGGTTCGTTACTGGTTGTTATGTTATCCCAGGAAAATCCCATATTTTCCTATGTGTTGAGTTCTCTATTTGTATCTATGTTCATTACTGGTTGTTATGTTATCCTAGGAAAATCCCATATTTTCCTATGTGTGGTGGTTGGTTTCTTAAGTTTCATTTCGAAGTAATAGTAATTCCCATATGTGTAGTATTGGTTAAGTATTCTAAACCCTTAATTATTCTACTTTAGAATGGTTATTATTTACTAATTTAGTTGTATTTTCAAATATTTGGAATCACACAAAAGCGTACATTACAGTATTTTCGAAGTTCTGCTGAGTTCCAAAAGAGTATATTAGTTGTGTATTCGAAGCTCTGTCGACATTCTGAGGCGGATATATTTGAAACTCAGTAGAGGTCCAGAGCCGTACTTTCGAATTAGATTCGAAACTCTGGTGACACTCAAGGAGTACACTAACTGTATATTCGAAGTCTTAGTGTCAACCAAAGGCGACATTTCACATTCGTAGTCGTATTCGCATTCGTAGTCGTATTCGTATTCGTAGTCGTAGTCGTATTCGTATTCGTATTCGTATTCGTAATCGTATTCATATTCGTATTCATATTCGATTACATTCGTAGATCTTAAATATGATTAGTATGATTTCTTATTCAAAAAGAATGTAGTTACAACACTTTTTAAAAGAAATCTATGTTTAACCTGCAATTCGAAACGTCAGTTACCACAAATCTTTGGAAATCAAGACATTTAGTAAGTAAAACCATTGAGTTGAAAATCAGTTTAAGTACAAAATACACTTGTACTTTTTGCTTGTATCCCCCCCCCCTCCTGAAAACATTGAAAAACCATTGAAAACATGGAAAAAGGGTAGGGGTATGAATTCACCGGACTCGGAAATGCGACGATTTCGGACACTAAACGTCGGTTCGGGGCCTGGTTACTCGCGATGTCCCTATATAAAATGCAATAATGTCCATATATATATATATATATATATATATATATATATATATATATATATATATATCTAATTAGATTTACAATCACTAATTATATGGAACATTATACTCCAATGAGATTATACACCTCAAAACGAGTGTTTGGAGTGACCCGGGTGACATCTACGGACGTGTAATGGCACGAGGGACTTGGGATTTGAGTTTACTCCCCAAGTGTAAACATTTTAGGAAGTTTACAACCATAAAACACCTACATACATGAGTTCACGGCCGTGAACTCATGTTGGTGTGATTTTGATTGCTTAATGGCTTGTTTGGACTTAGGAAATGTTAGAATGGACTTCTAAAATGCCTTGGATTAATTTAAGGGGACTTATACCATGTTTAAGGGAGTTCATGACTGTAAACTTGGAGTTTACGGCCGTAAACTCTCCTAGGGTCATGAATAATTAATTTGGGGCACAAGGGACAATCACATGTGATTCTAGTTAATTTTCCAAGCCTTGTTATGATTTAATGGCATCATTTAACACATATTTGGGAGTTTACGGCCTAAGAGCATGATCTATGGCCGTAAACTCTTATATGATGCATTTTGATATGTTTAAGACCTCCAAACTATTTTTAGATGGTTATAGGATTTACCACAAGGCTATTGGTTAAGTTTGAAGGCATTTGGACATGTGAAAAGGAGTTTACTCTCCATTTTTGAGGGGTTTACGGCCCAAGCATGAACCTTGGCCGTAAACTCCTATTTACTCCTCAAAAATTATGTTTGTAATGTTCTAAGGCCTAGGAACTTTCCTGGGCCGTAAACTCACCATAATCCCTCAAAATCCATGTCTAAAGTGTTCTAAGTCCAATCCATGAAGTCATTTAGCCATATCTAAACTCTAGTTGTTGTTTGGAAGGGTTTTGTTGCTCAAAACCCCCCTTTAAATGAGTTTACAGCCTAGGATAGTTATAGGGCCGTAAACACATGATAATGGTCCTAATCCATAGATTAATCTCGAATTTGAAGGCTAAAGAGGTTACATAACAAGCTAGGGAAGGTACCTTGGTGATTAGAAGCCTTAAACTTGAGATTTGGACCCTTAAACTTGGATTTAGGAGAGAGGTTGGAGTGAAAGTTGTAGAATGGAGAAAAAGCTTCAAAATGAAGACTTGGATCACTTTAAATAGTGTCCAAGTTCGGGACACGGTAGAATTCTACCTGATACCGGCGTTAGACGGGGCTTTTGGTCGCACCCAGCCAATTTGCCGTAACCTGATATGGTTGATTCTAGAAATGTTCCGATCATTAATATGAGACGTTAGAATGAGTTCTAAGGGTATTAAGACACTTATTAAGTCATCAAATAAAATATACATTAATGACTTAATAAAATGTCGGAATCGGAAACGAAATCGGAAACGGCGATTGGATGATCGGAACGAGTCGCGAGAAGGGTTACGTTTACAGATATGAATTTCGGGTTGTTACACATCGCCACGTGTCGCCTCCGGAGAGTGCCATGTAATCGAACACATCAAACACTTCATGTGTACGATTTTACAAATTTTTAAAGTGGTGTAACTTCTTCATACGAGCTTTGTTTTTGACGTTGTTTATATCCTCGGAAATCTCTCAACAAGGGATACAACTGTCCTTTACACCTCAACAGCTAATTCTTACTCTATCAATGTTTTATATTTTTTGATAGGGTTAAGATGTTAGAGATTGTTGTAGAAACCATAATACGAACTTCGTTCCCGATGTTCTCTATATCGACGGATTCTTATTGACGAGATCTTAAACTCTATTTTAGATTGTTTCGGCTAACAATCAACAGTTAGAATTTCTATTTTTGTGCCCTCACTGCTGCGCTGAAACTTCGAAAAATCATAACTTCCTCTTGCAAAGTCAGATTTGGATGTTATCTATATGCATCGTCTCGTTTTAATGACTAATATGACTTTCGTTTAGATCTTTTTAGGCTAAAATCAATTTATCAAAAATTCACTTTTTATAATACGTAAAGTCGTGGCAGTTTTATAAGCATAACTTCATCATACGAAGACGGATTTCAACATTCTTTATATATAAGGAATCCTTGTCACATATATTATAACTTTTGTTAAGATTATTCGTACTGAATAATATCGTATCAAAAAGTCATTTTTAACACTTATTATCTCTAAATTGACTAGCCCGAATCTGCAGATGTTACACCTAGCCTATAAACTAGCATGCAATTTTCTTATATAATAATTCATAGACCAAGTGTGGGTATCTTAGGGAACACTTTCCCTAGCTCCGAATGATTATACACATCACATCCTTTCTAACGTTTTTTAGAGTTAATTTTTGAAAAATAGTTTGTGGATCCTTAGTTTGAGTTTGGAATCCCACAATTGTTCATCCAATTCTTTAAAACCAAGGCTATGATACTAACTTGTAACATCCCAAAAATAATAGCAAAAATTTCATTTTTAAAACACTTTAATAAGCCATAAATCATACAAAAACGTTGTTTACAAGAGCATAGTGAAAATCAGAGTATCCCAAAATCATCAATCAACACAATATCCAAAGATGATGTGCACAATCACGCCATCACCTTGCCCCGATCATATGATGTACCGGAAATCAAGAAATCAAATTGTAAGCCAAAGCTTAGTGAGTTTCCCTCTATATAGCACACAAAACTAAACAGATAAGAACATGTAGATATGAGCCATCAGCCTGACTCGACCACCTCGTAAGGCCTATAACCTATCCGGACTGCTCTACATGCCTACGACCTAAACAGACCACCTCGCAAGGAGTACAGTCTATCCAGACTACCTCGGGTATCTTGGCCTTCAACACAAAGTAGGAACGCCTCAACTCAACTCATCACAATATGTCGACATATACACAAAATTAAATAATGAATACTAAAAAGAAAATTAGGTAATCATACAAATTTAACTACTATCAAATATATACAACATACCACATTCTGTATACCTAGATACATACAAAGTCTAGAGGGTTGGTACTAGTGCCTTCGACCCCTGAGTATAGTAAGGAAGAGCTCACCTTAATCAGCTATTAGAGAAAACATAAACTTGAGCTGTTGACACACGAACTTCTCATACTATCAATTCACCAAAATTACTAAAATCAAATCCAAGGTAAAAACGTCAAACCAACGCCTTAGACTAAGACTAACTCCTCTAAGGGAAAAATACCATATTTCCCTTCTCGAGACCTTCCCTAACAGTTGACCAAAAGTCAACAGGTCAAAAGTCAGCGATCAGACTTCTATTAACCTATGTGATGTGTATTCCTAGCTCTACACATGGCGAAGAGATTATCTTAGTAACAGGACTCCACCAGGCTACACTGTGTGTAGACTAGATTACGCACTAAGTAACTGCCTCAGTGTCCAAAACTCATATTGAGCACTTAGTTACTTAAGACCTTTCATTCAATACACAAATCTAGCCCTAATTAGCATTCTAAATCATAAAGTCTCCAACTTTAAGCCGTTGGATGGCTAAAGAGAGTTCAAATCCAAAACACTATCTTATTACACAATCTCAAGATCCATATCTCATGCATGGGTGGAAAAAATGGACCAAGATTGCATTTTTATGATTTCATGCACACAAAAACTTCTGATAAGGCTACTTATAAAGCTTGGAGTAGCTCATACGAATTTAGACCAAGAATATAGGTCAAAAAGGACATAAACCTAAAGATTAACAAGATCTAACAAAACATTCATCAAGTTCTGAACTGTATACCTCTTAGAGAATGTTTATAAGATGCAAATTCGAGATCCACAAGGCTTGAAGATTGCCAGTGTTGCTCATTTAAGCCCCGCTCTAAGTTATCCTTCTACACATCATGTAGAAGGCTATCTACGCCTTTCTTAGATACACACCCAACATTATATCTTAAAAAATAAGGTAAAGGAATTCGCCAACATGTATCGGGTGTTACACGATTCAAATTTTGGGTGTTGGCATTTTTGCTATATTTATCCCATGACGTTGATAAAGTGTTGGTGTGGAATTTCAGTACATCCCTTGCAGTAATTACGTGAAGGTCTCCTGTCATAGTTCGGGTATGATTCCTACATAGAGCCCAGGTTTGATATCGTATAAGATTGAAATAGGATTTATACGGGGTTTTCTAAAGATATACTAGTAGAAAGAGATTGTATGTAGTGAGATAGTTTGTGACTCAAATGATAAGTGTCACCACAAAAATTAAGTCATAAATCACTTAGTTAATTATATGACATGACTGAACAAGGTTTTAAACTTACAAATGAATAAGTTATTTTCTCCCAAACCTTTCATTTTTTATAACGGTATTTTGGTGAAACGGATATCTTTCGACTTAAATAGAAAGGGTGCAATATGATTTCATTTTATTTTCAAAATCTATTTATAAATGACATACTTTTTGATTTAAATGAATATGTGTTAAAATCTATAAAACTCACCAACAGTTCTTTATTGTTGTATTTTAAAACATGTATTTTGAGGGAAAAAGAACGAAGGGAGTTCAAGTAAAGGATTTATGGCATCTTCTTTTTTTATTAATTATGTTTTGTCTCCACTCTTTGCTACCTTCGAGATATGTAATGATACTCCTGACGATGTAAGATATTTTGAATTTTTAAAATCAAGATGCTTCATGCGTTTATGTATTGTTCATGTATGCTTTGACTGTGATATCCATTGACATTGCGCACCACGACGTTTCCACCGCCGGTTGGGGGTGTCATAAATTGGTATTAGAGCCTAACTTATAGTGAACTAGTATCTGCTTTAGGATATAAGACTCTAGCAATAGGGAAAGAATTTGTTTAGACTTAATCCTTTAAGTTGACCAAAATCCAAAATATCATTAATATTACAAAATGTTCCAAAATGCAAGACTTTTGATCAAATACTCAACTAGGTTTTTTACTTCACAAGTCGCACCACAACTAAAACTAGTTGTGTGCCTAAGTTTTATTATGGACCATCCATTTGAATTACATAACATAAGAGAAGTATTTGGTAGCCAATGACACTTGGGTAAAACAAAAAGATAAATCACAGTTTGATAATGCACAATTGCTTGAAATTATATGGTATATGGTGTTATATATATATATATATATATATATATATATATATATATATAAAGAAAGTACTAATTTTTTTTCCTTATATTGATGGTGGATTGGATGAATCACGGCGGAAACGACGCCATTTTTCGCTTCCAACCCGTAGATCCTTGCTACTTGGAATAGGAGACTTGTTTGTACTTAGCCGTGTTAGAAGATGGAATTCCAGTGTCCATGGTAGTGGAGAAGCCTGAGGATAACCCATAAGAAGATGAAGAGTTGGAAGTGGAACTTGAAGAAAAATCAAATCCTGTTGAGGATGAGGAGGCCGTTGAGAACAACATGGACGTGGTTGTGCCACCTAGATCCTCACCACCAAGCCCTTACATACACATCCTTAAATGGGTGGGGAAAACGTGTTAGACAACCCGAAAGTCTTTCCCCCCCCCCCCCTCTATGGGGATCCAAAAACCCATACATGGACTATATGATGAATGGAAGAGGTACCTGAGGGACCCTGTCTGGATAATTATGGTAGCGAAATATAGAGTCTCCGGTGCGAGAATCACCACTCGGTACAAGATTTGTCAGTGCTCCGGAATGCGCCCTCCACATAGTGCTAACATAGGTTCATTACCCCAACTATTTGAGAGTACCCTAAAGATTGAGAAACAATTGAAGGTGTTGTAGGGCGAGATCAACATCATCGAGAATAACAACACCTATAAGGCATGACTTACTATTATGATTGAGAGCCAATAGAATCTACACCACACCACTATGACAGAGATGGAAGGGAGACATAACACAAACTTCACTGCGAGGATGCAACATGAGACCCATATGATGGAAGTTGAGCTTCAAACCTAGACGGCCATTCTTTGAGTTGGAGCTAGTGAGGGAGAAATACCAACCGTAAATTAGAGGCTAGATGTGATTGGAGCGTAGGTAACTGAAATCACTAATACTTTTGTTGATTGTCTACGATTCTAGTAGTTTGTGTGGGCTGGTGGTGGTGGAGATAGAGATGAGTGAAGAAGAGTTTGGTAGGACTGGTGACTATGGGTAGGTAATATTAAAATTGTTAAGTTCAAGAGAAACAGTCGTATAGAAGGAGCATATGAGCTCTTGTGAATTTTGGAGCCTATAAACTATGAATGTAATAGTTACTATGACCTTTTGTTTTACCCAAAAATTAGGAACAATATTTGTAATAGTATTTGTAATCAGTATTTGTAGAATATAATGATGCAAATATTATATTATCTAAGTGTGTGAATGTTTGTTTATAAAGTGCGACTGGAACGGTGTTTCTAAAAAAATTTGGTGGTTACATTATGAAGAAAATAAGTTATGTAACATTCTGGTTAACAAATAACAAGGTACTAAAAACCTGTAATAAGACAACTAGCACACCACCTAAAATGGAAGCACAACCTACGTTTGAATAGTAGCCGTTGCTTGATATTGGACTACCTAAGACCGCAACAGAGTTGGAGCAATTGATATCTGACCGCCTCACTGATGCTTTTGCATAAGCAGAAACTGTCCCCAACGATGCATCTAGTGCTAGTAGTAATGGTCGTGGAAGTAACTCAAACTTAAATTTTGATAGACCTCCAAGGACATGTGCCTACAAAGACATTAGGAATATGGACCCAAAATTTTCTATGGAACCGATGGCATGATTGGTCTAACAAGGTGGATAGAAAAGATTGAATCTATTTTTTAGATAAGTTTTTACCCTAAAGATAGTAAAGTTTGATTCTCAGTGTGCACTCTCATGGACACAACTCTCACCTGGTGGAACGACCAAGTGAACACTCTAGGCATCCTTCCTACTAACTCTATGAGATGGGGAGAGTTAAAATCAATGTTAATTGAAAAATATTGTTAGAGGGATGAGATTCATACCTTGGAACAAGAGCTAATGGTTTAAAAGATGGAGGGATTATAAATCAAAACCTATACGACCAGGTTTAATGATCTCTCTCTACTGTGTCTGGAACTTTTGACCCCGAAGTACAAGAAGATTGAACGTTATCTTTGGGTATTGTCCCCGCAAATCAGGGGAATGGTTATGTCCTCTGGTTCCACAACTTATAAAATCACGAGGAACCTAGCCTACCATTTAATCAAGAATGAACTCGGTCACGAAACTATTAACACAAAGGTCGAAACCCCCAAGTCTGAAACACACAAGAAAAAGTTCTCAAGGGGGAAACAAAAACAACATAAGAAACAACAAGCCAAGAAAGTATATGCAATAACCCAAAACTCTACACCATCACAACAGAAGGGATATGTTATAATGTCCCGACAATGTAACAAGTGTAACCGACACCATGTCGGAGAATCTTATGACTACACTAAGTGTAAGAGGAAATGTCACACAGCTACCATTGTCAAATCTCAACATCTGTTGCACGGAACCCAAAGGTTAATAACGGAAAAGTGGTGGAAGTGAAAGAAGATGTTATGAATATGGTGAATCAAGGCACTTCAACGGTGGGAATGCTTGCGAGAGAGATTTCATGATTGGGAGCAAGGATACAGTTCAAGATCATTCAGTGGTTTTTGGTACATTCCTCATAAACAACACATATGCTACAATACTTTTTGAATCCGGTGTTGATAAGAGTTTCATAACCCCTACATTTAAACAACTCATAAATCACGAGTATAGTAAATTAGATGCAACATACAAGGTAGAAGTAACTAACGGCCAGATAGAATGCACTACTGAAATAGTAAAGAATTGCACCATAACCCTAACACAACCGCTCATTCCAAATAGATGTCATGCCCATTATGATCGAAAGCTTTGACATTATCATAAGTATGGATTGGTTGTCTCGTCATCATGCTGAAACTCTATGTTATGAAAAAGTTGTACGAATGAAACTAATTGGCGGAGAAACTCTAATAGTCTATGGAGACGAGTCGGGAAAAAATTAAAGCTTATTTCCTGCATTAGAGCCCAGAGATATCTACACAAGAAGTGTTATGCATTCCTAACACATATTTAAGATAAGAAAATAAAGGAGATCGAAATCAAAGATACATCTCAGGAGTAGGATTACTCTTATGTATGTCCCGAAGATTTACCTGGAATTTCGCAGAGTCTTCAGGTTGTGTTCAGGATTGACATATTCGAGAAGCAGCATCTGTAACTAAACCCCACTATATATTGGTTCCATCTAAAATGTAGGAACTTTCTAACCAACTATAAGAACTTCTTGACAAGGGCTTCATCAGGCCAAGCTTTTCTCCTTCAGAGTGCCAGTGTTATTTGTAAAAATGAATGATGGGTCTTTTAGAATGTTTTATCGACTACATGGACATGAATAAGTTAACAATGAAGAAGAGGTACCTGCTCCCTACAATCAGTGATATGTGTGATCAACTCATCGGATCCACCTACTACCGAATGATAGACCTATTATCAGGGTACTATCAACTTAATATGTTAGAAGATGATGTTCCAAAGACCACATTAAAGACTCAGTACAGTCATTACGAGATACTGGTTATGCTTTTGGGTTAACCAATACTCCAACGGTGTTCATGGACATCATGAATCGAGTTTCCAAGCCATACTTAGACAAGTTTTTCATTGTGTTCATCGGTAACATCTGTTGGATTAATCTCTAAGTCCATAACTATAATTGGTAAGACTTGATCTGACCCGGCATGGTCCATTTGCGTTGCATGGCATCATGCACTTGGATAGACTATAATGAGAGAAATAAGACACTTATGGTTATTAATATATTATAAGTTCTAGTATATTAATAATAAGAATAATAAGATTATTTAATTAGTATTGATAAAGAATTAATCTAGGATTAATTAAGTGATCAAAAGAAGACTAATTAAATATATGGGTTGATTGTGTAAATCATCCATACTTGTATAGCGGGCTAATGCTCCATGGATAGTCAAGTTGGGCTAAAACCCATAGGATGGTCCATGGATGCTCCATGGTGTATTTGAACCCATGGATCCAAAGAAATGGAAAGTCATGACAATTAGGGTTTACCTTAATTGTAACACTATATAAAGATCTTATTCTTGACAAAATCGGCGACTAGTATCATTTCTAGAAAGGGCTAGCCGATTTCATGAAGTGTAGATTTCTCTCAAGTTATTCCAAGTGTATTTGGTGTTGTGTGAACCATTTGAGGTGTCACACTTGGGGCACTAGGCACTCAAGCTTCATGAAGACTTTCTACATCAAAGAGGTATGTATTCTATCTTGTTACACTCATTGTTTTGTATGCTAGATTAGGATAATACCTTGGAAGTTCTTATTTGCATGTATAATAGAGAAAACATAGATCCAAGGTATTTAGGGTTGCATGTACACTTAGGAGTGTTAGAATGCTCAAAACCCAACAGTGGTATCAGAGACTATGCTTGTTTTCTTGTTATACTTGCAAAAGAAGCTGGAAAATCGAGTTTTGATACTGTCTGCCGAACAGACTCGCCGAGTCCAAGGCAGAAAGCATCCAACTCGCCGAGTTGGTTCGTGCACTCGATGATTGAGGGGTAAACACTTAAGGGTACCAAGTAATTTGCATGGTTACTTCACACCTTGTTTTGTGATCCTCGGCATCCCAGTCACAAAACCTAAAGGGCACACTCGAGATTGAAACATGCCATTGAACAGTTCAATGAATCTCAAAAGATCTAGGAGTTTCAAAACCAATTAAAACCTAATAATACATTTCGTTTATCTTGGTGGAAATTGGTGAATCGTCATTCACCTACCTTCAAATATTTTATAGCTTGGATTACGGCATACCTCTTCTAAGTTATAAAATAGTTTGTTGGGTCCTAGCCTTAATATTTCATATTGGGTGTCATATTAAGGACCTAAGATCAACTATCTTGAATATCTCCCAAAAGATGACTGGTTTAGACATTTATGATCTTCCCAAATCTCTTGAAACAAGCTTTCCTAAATGAAGATGATGTCCCATGGAAATCATACTTCATTCACCTCCTCCAATTATTCTCCCTAACCTACAAGTTCAAGGTCACTCAAACCCTATTAGCAAGGCAAGGTCTAGGTGTGATCACATCTTGGAGATGTAGTCACATATTGACAAGCCGGGAGAGTTAGGTGTCAAAGTCTTGAGAAAGTTGGTGGTTCAATCACTTTCTAAGTCACATAGTGAGTTCCTTTGGGACACCAATGAAACAGACTATGACAACACCCTTAATGATCTTATCTATTTGTTAAGATCAACTTCCTTAAAACTTGATGGATATTGACAATAGTGACACAGGAAATCCAAAAAAGCATTCTCTTCCCAATGGAAAGGGATCGGCCATAGTCAACTCGGTTGACCAAATGGTAAAGAGAAAAACTAAGTCTGTGATAGTCCCGTGTACCATTATCAAAGGGTCCATATGTTTATATTGCCAAAGGAAGGGACATTGGTTACGAATCTGCCAAATTTACCTAAGGATGTTAATGTCAATAGTTTGACTCTACTTCAGGTAAAGTCCACTATCTAACTCTGCTAAGTTTCTATTCTGAGATTCTTGATACATGATGTGACTGGGTCACGTGGTGATGTTTTTAAGAATCAAAGAAAAGGTGAAGAAACTTAAAGAAAGAATATGTTGAATCTGATCACGTAGATGGATTTCTATTGCGTAGTTTGAAGATCAGATTCTTGAGCTACTTCTTAGGAGTTATGAGATATGTTTGCTTAGGAATAGATAACAACAAGTTTTCATATGGATTGTAAGGATAAGTTTTTCCGCAAAGTTTTAAAATAAAAGAAAATTTTAGATTTTATTTATTTTAAAATATCCTTACAGTGGCATTTGAGGAAAAATTGTTGCTTATATAATTCCATTAAATAGCAAGAGTGGAAGTATGAAATTGATTCTTGCATTTGTGGTAATGTCTAAATTTACCAAATAAGGAAAGATTCTCATCACCCAAGTTTCAATTGGACCGGGACTTGGGATCATGTAAGTTGTATAGCATGATGAATGAGAACTATCAAGTATTGGAAAATTAAGACGAATTACTCGTTCACATGGATGTGCGAGTCAAGTAAAGGACTAAGGCATCGAGTTCACATTCTTGTGCACTGATTAAGTCCACCACAAAAGATTGATAAGACTATTCGTCATAGTTTACAAAAGCTCAGTAAATATGATTATACTTACAAGCTTAAGTGTAACTTTGAGACATTGGAAAAGGTTCCAATGTATGGCAGAGCGAATAAGAAGGTTTAACTTGAGTGACATGTCTTAGAGTCATACTCCAAGATTGTAACTTGAGTGACATGTCTTAGAGAAGGTTTAAAACACGTGCCATATGTAAGAGTAAAGTTTTCTACTCTTGTACATTTGAAATTGGTAAGTTGTGATGTTTTGGATAAAACAAAGACCAACTTAGGCCAATTGTATGAAGTGTTTGTCTTGATTAGAATCTGCACTATCTCTTGGATGTTTGACAAGGGAGTCTTATAGGTCAAGAGGACAGTGGGAGTCTTAAAGGTCTTGAAAGTATCAAGAACTAATCAAGAATAGAACCTGAAATTCTTCACTAGCACACGACTTGAGGTTTATAACCTATCGTGTTGACATATTCTGTGCCAATTCCAGTTAAAGTTGGCTTTGCATATGAGTTCTTAGAGTTCTCAATTAGTTGCACAACAACTTGGAAGCAATGGCAGGCCCTTGAGCTGCCAGGTGGCAAGAAATTAAGATTGAGTTCAGTCCATATGAGTGTGGATTTATCATTATCCTTGTCTTGTGTCTATGCTTTTGACAATTCACATAGATAAGAACACATACACCATTAAATCTAACTGTCATAAGGTTTCTCTCTGATTCATGAAAATGATGGTGAGGAAACACTTTCACTAAGTAGATTTTATCTAGATAGCAATTGTGATATTTGCATTCTCAAAGTCGTTAGTGGAGCGTGTGTGGTTTACCGGCACACTAACTTGGACTTGTGAGAAGTGGCAAAAAGGTCTAACCATTATGATTACGGCATCCCTCTTCATAATTGTTTAGACACACAAGTGTGCTATCTAAGGGAAGGTGTATGATTTTGATAAAGTCTTATCAAAACAATCTAGTATTAGAAATCTGAACTTTGGTAAGAAAGTCAGCTGATTTCTGAGTACATGTCAAAGCTAGTGGGAGCATAAGTGTTATGCTAATAATCATCATGTTAGTGGGAGCATGATAATTATGATAAGTGTTGCAAGTTAGCAATGTTAATTATAGAAAACAAAGGTTTCAATAGGGAAAGAGCTGTTTTGCTATAATTAAGGGGGAGGAACTTATACTTCATCTCAAATCTATAAGCTTAGATCGTGAGGTTTTAATCATTTAGTCAAGGATATATATATATATATATATATATATATATATATATATATATATATATATATGAATTTCATGTTGGAATTCTCAAATCTATAAGCTTAGATCGTGAGGTTTTAATCATTTAGTCAAGGATATATATATATATGAATTTCATGTTGGAATGGCTCAACATAAGGAAATTTTGTATATGGATCCATTTTTTGCTTTCTAAAATTCGATTATGATTACGGCATCCCTTTTCATAATCTGAATTATGAGAACTTGGCAAATAGAAATGGAAATGTTATAGCAAAAGACTGGTTTAGTCTTTATGTGAGACATCATGAATCGTGTCCCATATGCTTCGGATATAGGATCGATTACATGTGCTATATTCATCCTTTCTAAAATTTTCCAAATGCCTGGGGCATTAAGAAGGGAAAAGGTTTAGAACTGGATATGACTAAAAGGATTAAACAATTGTCGAGGACAATCTAAGGTTTACCAAAGATTGGTTGCTCAAGGACAGTTGGAAGTATAGTGATAATTATGGAAGGACCATATTGACATAGTCTGTAAGGAGGCAACTCTTGTTCAGAAGTGATTAGGAAACTTAATGCAAGAAGGATGTTTCTAAGGAGCTGATCTCCTTTGGAATGCTCTGTAATGGTTGTTGTCAAGTCTTTCTGACTTTGTGCATAATCATTACAAGAAGATCAATGCATATAAGTTTAGAATCTAACAGATTTCAGTAAATGGCATGAATTTGGAATTCTTGCATTTGCAGTAAGGATTTGGGAGTGTGAAAAGAGAATCATTGAAGTTATGTTAAATTGATCTAGTTCACAAAGTAAAAATCATAGACAAACATAGTATGCATACTTGGTGTGTGGCATGACTAGTGTTTAGAAAACATAGTGTACATGCTTGGAGCATGGGACAACTATTGTTTTAAATTCAAGAATAAAGTTGATAGCTGAAATAGTATACAATAAATAATGTGTAATCATACGGTGATAAATAAAAGGTGTTTTATTTATGTTCATAGGTTTTGATACCATATTGGATTCAATTATTATTGTGTTTCATTTTGCATGTTTTGACTTCCCGAATAAACTAGGTTATTCTTCCGGAATGACTAAGTTATTCAAACCATCCATAGTCGGTCATATGTTGGAAGTAGATATGAATTAAGACTGTCATGGGTTGGCTTGAAGAGGTCTAAGGTGTTGGACAAAGGGCTACAACACTCATGAGTGCTCATAAGTTCTGAGTATTGGATTCAACCCGCGCTCATTGGAATCACTTCATGGATTTTATCACGAGTGATCATGAGAAGATAATATCTTATATTCTTCAAACCTAGAGATATGAGTTGTTACTATGAGTTGGGTGTACATTGATTGCACGAAAACGCATTTGGTAACTCGGTGCTATAAAACGTGCCTTTGTGTATGATTCAACAAGTAGTAGAACAAGCCATATGAGTCGAAGTTTATCCATTCCTTTTACCTTCGGGATAAAAGCGATATCTGTGGGTCCCTCGATTATTTGATGATGACAAATGGAAGTGCTCGGCCGGGCCAGGAGTGATTTGATTTGTTCAATTAGTCAGTCGTCATAAATCGGAAATCGGGAAACAACAAATGGACAGAGAGAATGATTATAATCCATGTCTCAGTCCATATGATATCTAGAATGGAGGAATATATGATCCCTTATCTAATGGACAAGTCATTGACAAAGGTCAGAGTTCGACAGAAGCTTTTGAGAGCTACGATTGCCAGTTGGTTCCTGAAGTCATACGCAATAATAGTTTTAGACTTATCCAAGTGGGAGACCATTGGATTAATGTCTAAGTCCATAACTACCATTGGTAAGACTTGATTCGACCCGGCATGGTCCAT
This sequence comes from Lactuca serriola, assembly GCF_051521515.1. Lineage (NCBI taxonomy): Eukaryota > Viridiplantae > Streptophyta > Magnoliopsida > Asterales > Asteraceae > Lactuca > Lactuca serriola. The sequence goes on along the minus strand of NC_136412.1, from coordinate 34,284,892 downwards.
TTGGGTTGCATGGCATCATGCACTTGGATAGACTATAATGAGAGAAATAAGACACTTATGGTTATTAATATATTATAAGTTCTAGTATATTAATAATAAGAATAATAAGATTATTTAATTAGTATTGATTGAGAATTCATCTAGGATTAATTAAGTGATCAAAAGAAGACTAATTAAATATATGGGTTGATTGTGTAAATCATCCATACTTGTATAGTGGGCTAATGCTCCATGGATAATCAAGTTGGGCTAAAACCCATAGGATGGTCCATGGATGCTCCATGGTGTATTTGAACCCATGGATCCAAGGAAATGGAAAGTCATGACAATTAGGGTTTACCCTAATTGTAACACTATATAAAGATCTTATTCTTGACAAAATCGGTGACTAGTATCATTTCTAGAGAGGGCTAGCCGATTTCATGAAGTGTAGATTTCTCTCAAGTTATTCCAAGTGTATTTGGTGTTGTGTGAACCATTTGAGGTCTCACAATTAGGACACTAGGCACTCAAGCTTCATGAAGACTTTCTACATCAAAGAGGTATGTATTCTATCTTGTTACACTCACTGTTTTGTATGCTAGATTAGGATAATACCTTGGAAGTTCTTATTTGCATGTATAATAGAGAAAACATAGATCCAAGGTATTTAGGGTTGCATGTACACTTAGGAGTGTTAGAATGCTCAAAACCCAACAACATCTTCATCTACTCACGAACGAAGGAGCATGGATAGCACTTGCAATCGATCTTAGAACTGCAGAGAAAATAAAAGTTGTATGCCAAATTCTCTAAATGAGAATTTTTGATTAAGGAGGTACACTTCCTAGGCTATCTGGTAAGAAATAAAGGAATTCATGTAGATCTCGCAAATATTGAAGCAGTAAAGAATTGGGAAGCACCCAAGACGCCAACATAAGTGCACCAATTCTTAGGCCTTGTTGGTTAGTACTGGAGATTCATAGAAACTTATCTAAAATAACAAAGCCTCTCACCACATTGACACATAAAGACAAAATATTGGACTCTGGAGATAAAAAAAATGTTGCATTCCAAAAGTTTAAAAAAAATGCTCTGTAGCTCCCCAGTCCTATCTTTACCTGAAGGAACATAGGCTTTTATTGTGTACTATGCTGCATCAATCCAAGGAGTGGGATGCGTTGTGATGCAGAGAGACAAGGTGTTTGCGTATTCCTCTCGAAAATTAAAAGTGCACAAAGTCAATTATATGACTCATGATCTTGAGCTAGGAGAAGTTATATTTGCTTTGAAAATCTGGAGACACTACTTGTATGGTACAAAATGTACTATTTTTATAAATCAAAAAAGTTTTCAGCACATCTTTGACCAAAAGGCACTAAACATGAGGCAACTGAGATGGTTCGATCTATTGAATGATTACGAACATGAAATTCGATATAATCCAGGCAAGGAAAATGTAATGGTTGATGCCTTGATTCGCAAAGAAAGTGTGAAACCTCGTCGAGTACAAGTTCTAACCATGTCCGTTCATTCAAATCTTGATGCTCAGATCAGAGTAGCTCAGCTTGAGGATCTGAAAGCAGAGAACATTACAGAAGAAGCCTTTAAGAGGGAAGGGTACATAGTTCAAGCTTAGGGATGATGGGACTCGTTGCTTCATGAAGAAAATATGGATGCCAAGGTTTGGAGATATCTGGGGCTTACTCTTGGACGAAACTCATAAAACAACATACTTAGTTCACCCAGGTTCAGGTAAGATGTATATAGACATGAAGAAGCTATATTGGTGGCCTAATATGAATGTTGAGATGGCCACCTATGTGGGCAAGTGCCTAACCTATTCAAAAGTCGAGGCAGAGCATCAAAAGCCCTTCGGATTGCTCCAACAACCGTAGATTCCTAAGTGGAAGTGGAAAAAAATCACGATGTACTTCATTACGAAGCTACCCAAGACTCCTAATGGTTATGACACTATTTGGGCAGTGTTCAATCGATTGACTAAGTCCGCCTACATCCAACCAATCAAAGAAATTGACAAGATGGAGAAGCTGACAAGAACCTACCCCACAAAAATTCTCAAACTTCATGGGTTACCAATTTCCACTATCACTGATTGAGATAGTAGGTTCACATCTAGATTTCGGCAATATTTCCAAAAATCCTAAGGAACGTGTTTGGATATTAGTACAACTTTATATCAACTGACTGACAGGAAAAGTAAATGAACAATTCAAACTTTGGAAGATATGTTATGGTCTTGTGTGATTAATTTCGGTAATTCTTGGGATACTCATTCACTACACATTGAGTTCTCATATAATAATAGGTGCATATTAACATAAAGGCCGCATTGATTGAGGCACTTTATATACAAAATGCAGATCACTGATATGTTGGAGTAAAGGTGGGAGATACTCATTTGGCCATGAACCATGCGAGTGAAACAATATTCACTGGGCCTAAAATAATTCATGTAACTATGAAGAACATAGTGCAAATTAAATAAAGACTTAACATGGCACAAGATCAACAGAAAAGCTAAGTCGACATAAGGCCCAAGCCTTTGGAATAACAAGTGGCGGATAGGGTCATGTTAAAGGTCTCCCCTTGGAAGGGTATGATATGGTTTGGAAAGTGAGGTAAACTAAACCTATGATACATAGGACCCTTTGAAATTCACAAAAAAATTGGTCCGGTGGCATATCGACTCAAGTTACATCGGGAACTAAGCAAAGTGCATGATGTATTCCATATCTCAAACATGAAAAAGTGTTTGTCTGATGACACCCTTACTATTCCTCTTGATGAAATTCAACTAAATGCCAAACATCACTTCAGTGAGGAATTTGTAGAGATTATAGACCATGAAATCAAATGCTTAAAGCAAAGAACATCCCTATCGTTAAATTGCGTTGGAACTCCCAACGAGGACCAGAGTTCATGTGGGAGCGCAGAGATTAAATGAAACAGAAGACTTTGTATGCTCACCCTAGTCCAACGTCTTGATCATTAATATAATTTAGACCTATTGTACGATAATTCAATGCTTATTAAGCTATTTTAAGTAGGGTTTTACTTGATTTATATCTATTTTGAACTCGAAAAATTGAACATGAAACCTTAAATAATTGATTTCGATATGGTTTCTAGTATTGGCAATGCATTTCGGGAACAATATTAATAAATCCAATCCGATTGATGAAAACTCTAAAGATAGATATGCACAATATTTTAAAATGTGTGTGTGTATGTGTGTATGTATATATATATATATATATATATATATATATATATATATATATGTATATAAATATGTGTGTGTGTATAAACACATATATACGTATATTATATGAAATATGACTTTAAAAGACCAAGATAAAATAAATTAAAATTTTGAAACTCCCTAACATATGGAATTCAATTTATATACATATGTTACATATATTTCTGTAACAAACTCATATAAGTACATATTACATGTATAAAGAAATGTTTTCTAAAATTTTAAAACATATATACACATGTCTATATTCCAAAGACTACTATTCATCATGTATGATAAATTTTGGCACTCATTTTCTTGATAAAATCAAATTCCTTATATATACCATATACATGTATAACAAACCAACAATATGTGTATATACACACCATAAGCATATATAATTATTATTAAAAGACCTAACAAATTTTAAAAGGCATGACATCAAATAAAAATCTACTAGTACATGATTGAAATCAGTTCTAGCATCCTCCCATGCCTCATTCTCGAATTCACCCTCACACACAACCCACACATGCATACATGAAGAAATAGGGTTTGTATCCTTCAAAATCCTTTAAAGATTCATAGTACACCAAAATCATGACAAATTCTTTTACTACAAGAACTTAACATTTTTAAGCGAACATGTCCCTATGCCATGAATACATCCGAGCATGCTTTTCTTAGGTTGATTTCCTTTATTTGATCAAATGAAAAGGCCATACCTTTGAATCTTTCTTTCCTTCCTACGGTTTTGAGCCAAAAGAGAAGTAAGAAAGTTTATAAAATTTACAACAAGTTTATAAGTTATAAACTTTAACCTTTTGGTAAAGGACAAAAATTTTTGTCTAGTCCAAAATATTGTGCCTGGCATATTAATTCATAACATATGAATTAATGTGTTACTTATTATTGCAAAATAATTATGTTCATAAAATAACCATATTTCCAATTTAATGTACAATTTTATGAATATTTATCAAAATCAATCTCTAATAAACAATCAGTTGTATTAAGTACTTGTTATTGTGACCCTTAGGATCATATGTTAATTAGAAATATCATTTTAATATGACTCTTGAGCGTACATAATCTTTCACAAAAAAGGATATACATATTAGAATCTCAAGAGAGGGAGACTAGGGTTTGCTATGAAAGTTATTTGGATATAGAGGGTAAGGATAAAGCAAACCCTAGGCATCTCATTCCTTAAATAGGACTCAAAAACTGATACCTAGGTTTTTGGGAATTGGCGGCCACCATGGTGGGACCAACATATGACTATATCGCTACTTAATGACGTGGCTCACACTACGAACATTAAGCAGTTGATAACGTCTATTTTATGCATATATTTATGACGTTTTCTTATTATTTTATAATATTTTTATGTTATTTAGCACTGAAATATACATAATATGCTTTGAAATGTTAAATTACTGTCAAAATGGGAGCTGGAATGCAAAATGAGGAGAAAGAAGCCAAAAAGACGCAAAAGGGGTGTTGTTTGACAGCTTGACCCCTCGTCAGTGTTTTGGCCATATCTCATGACTCATAACTATGATTTACGTGATTCAAAAAGTTATGAAAAGTAGAAAGAATTTTGGACGACGTTTGTCTTTTGAGAAAATGTTAATTCCCAATGAACTCACCGAGTTTATCACAAAATCGTCGAGTTGAATAGAAGCTTCACAATTCTTGACGCTGACTTGGGGAATATGAAATTTTAATGAATAACTCGCCGAGTTGGTGTCCAAACACATCGATTTGACACTGAAAACTATAAATATAGTTGAGAATTAACCCTAATGATAAAATTTACACCCTAGATTGATTCATGCGATTATAAAACACCAAGAAGCCGTTTTGAGGGTCTAGAAGGCGGCCAGGAGGCCGTTAAGCTGACAAGAGCGAAGATCTGAAGGATTGGAGAGAGCAGATTCATACCGTTAATCATGTGGTTCGTTATTCCAACCAAGATTAATGTTCAAAAATGATTCTATATGCAATTACTTTCTGATTTGGGTGTTAAAACCTTTTGCTTTGTGTTTAGGATTAGATAAACCCTTGATTTTGTGGATTAATTGTTATTTTTATTTTTTTATTTGTGTTTATTTTACCTCCTTAAGCTTGTTAAAAGATCCTTATGTGTTAATGACAATCATTTTCTATTAATTACTAAGTATATTGAGTTGTATGAACATGTACTTGATTGCTTGCCTCTTATAATTGTGATGATCGTCAAGATTGTAAGCCTATTGTTGTGAACATAACCTAGAGTTAACTAGAAAATAAGTAAATTAATGTGTGAGCATGTGTGATGACCAACCACATATGAGTTAATTAAACCAACCAATTTGATTAACTATTATTACAAGTCTTGCTTGATACGAACTGAACACTAGGAAACCTATTAGTTTAATCAACTGATCATTGTTTAAATTTACTCGTTTGCTCAAGGATTAGTATTAGTAAACATGAACCTGATCATTTTTGAAATCGATGAACATGAATAAGTAAATTTGTGTGCGCAATTATCTATGATTTTAAGACATAATTTGTCTAAACCAAAGTTCCTAAAAAGATTTGTCTTTGTTTAGTTTATCAAGATTTGATGTTTAATCGATTGTTTGAGATGTAATTCTATAAAATCTTTCTTCACTGCTTTTCTGTGTTTTGTGTAACTTATAATCCAAGATTTTAAATTAATTCACTATGGGTCCCATTGTGTTCAACACTCTTGCTTATCAAAACTATACTATACTCGATCGGGTTCACTGCCTGTAAGGTGTGGTTTGGATACAATAAACTAGGAATTACAAATAAAAAACTAGTGCATTAAAAAATACACATCAAGTTTTTTGCGTCATTGTCGGGGAGCGGTTTTCAATTAATTTGGTTTATTTGATTATTCATTATTTTTTCATTTTTTGTTTTATTTTTATTTTATTTTCGTTGATATCATGTCACTTGTCGAGAACATTTGTGTTGTTATGTGCAGGAATTCCTGATCATACGCATTGCTTGGTTTTCCTTTTTGCATGGGTTGTGAGATTGCAAGCTATTAGGTAATTCTTGACTTGTTTAGCCTACTACTTTGATGATTTGTCCAACTCAATCCACGAGGCATAGTATAGCAAGGCGTATCGTGGTGGTTAAGTCGAAGACCAAACTGTAAGTCCCCAAAATTAAGAATCCAATTTAGTAATCAATGAAGTTAATTGCTATTAGATTTTGATTCAGATTTTGATTTAGAAGAAGAAGAAATTGAATCAAGCATGCACACATTTATATCATATAAATGTCAGGTACATCTTGGGGAAAACACACACATACGTCACTGACTTCTAGCCAAAAAGTACAGACTGACACACCTCAGTTGCTATTTATAGTACTCCTCCTACCAGTACAAGAGTGTGCAGCCAAGCACATGTGTGCGGCCGCACACATACATGTGTGGCAGCACACATTACACGACTATATACAAAACACTGCAAAAAGACATAATTAACTATACAAAATGATGCCTAGATCAAACCACAAATTATGTTCTTTCAGTCTCCCCCTTGGTTTGAGACTAGCATAGTCTTGTCATCATTCCTTTGGCTCCTCATCAGGCTTCTCAAACAGCCTCAGATCTGATCTCCTCATTGAATCCATCCACAACCTTCCATTTATGATTGTAGCAACCATTGCAGTGTATTCTTTGGCGGCAGCTTCCATTACTTCTTTTCTGCAAATTATCTGGTGACGAGCCAGAGTCCGTATGTCCCTTTCTTGAAAGCGAAGAAGATCTTTTGCATTTATCAGCCTCAAAACACGTTCTTGATCGTTGAATTTTATGGCCGCAGTTGCAGTTTCGTCATCGTATGCCCAAAATTCCATATTGTCAAGATATCCCTCCTGGAAATGCTGAGGGATTGGAATTTCTTTTTGCTTCTTTGTAGCGGGCCATAAGATAATCTTCATAGGTTCACCTGTTTCTGGGTCGATAACATCCTTATCCTTTCAATAAATAGCTTTAGCAGTCTTCATGCTGGGAAAATTTTCTTTGACCTGCCTATCAAGGAACCTCTTAAAGTTTGATGCACTTGGATCTTGAGAGGGATTGTGAAAGGGATTGTGAAAGGGAACTCTAGATAATTCTGCTAGATCAGTCTTAGTCCAAGAATTAAAATCATGGGTGCTTTTGTAACATTCAGAAATTCCTGAATTTCGCTTCACCACCCACAAATTCGTTTCTGGATCGAAAGCCCACATACGGATACCAGATCTGTCACCATACTTATCGCCAAACTTTCTCTTTTTCAAATCTGTTACAGTCAGGGCAGGTTCTTTTGCTTTGCAATTTTCATTTGTATTTTTCATAAACAGAAGTCCCTCGCGTTGGTTTGCAGTCACAACTCTTTTGCCCTGTTTAATTGTGATTCTAGCTCTGCTTCCTTCTGGTTCTTTTTCAAATCTGTCTACAATGGTAGTTGTTCTTGGAGCAGGTGGGTCAACAGGAAGATCATCAGATGCATGAGGTGATTGAGCTGAAGGAGGATCATCTACTCCATGAGGCTGTTGGAAGAGGGCTTTAACTTTTTCACCAAAAGCATCATACAATACGTTCTTGAGATTAAGATAACTAGCTAGAACGGATCCAAGACTTGTTTGTAAATCTTTGATTTGTTTGGTCTTTTCTTCATCCTTTGCCTTGAGCTCAAAGACATATGCAGAAAGTTGATCCATTTGAATTGATTTTTCAATGAGCTGTTGGCGGAGAACTCCAACTTCCTCTCGAAGATCAGATGAAGAGAATTTTTCATCATCTATCCGATCCTCGTTAAATGATATTCCTTTCCCGCGTGAAGAGGTTGGACTTGATTGAGCTAAATGTCTTACTAGTCTGATAGAAGCTTCATCTAGAGAAGGTCGAGTTGGAGAATATTCTGGAACATAAGAGGATCCACCAGTCTCGAACATTGTGCTTGGACCTTCATTAGACTGCATTGGAGGAGAGTGAGCAAGGTTGCAGTGATTGTTGAGGTAATTTGAGGAGCACCTTTTACAGCGGGAATCTCCAGACTTTCAAGAGATTGGCTTGTTCTTAAGGAAGTCTAAGAAGTCTGAGGTTCAGATAAGACGGAAATGATTGGAGCTGATGTTGAGACAAGTGACACAGAGGGAGCAATCTCTGATGTGACATCCCCTTGTCTTGTTGTGACCTCCAAAGGCTTTGAGGTGGAGAGTAGAATTTTGATAGAATCTTCTTCAGCTCTAGTCTTGGTTGCTAGCGAAACAACTTCATTGACTTTATTTGCACTGCTGCTGGTGATACCGAGAAAAGGATCAAAGTCTTCATCATTGAGATCAAACTCTATGGTAGTTGGAACGTCATCGTTGATTCCAGTAAAGTCAAATTCATTCAAAAACTGTACGTCATCATAAATATCATCGTCATCATCACCTCGAGAAGACCTTGAATCATTTGTTTTCTGATAATCATGTTCATCAGCTACACATGCTCTGGGAGAATGATGAATCTCCTCCACTTCAGGCTCTGAGGGAGAGTGATGAATATCTTCATTTTCCATTGGCATTGATTGTTCTTCCGATTCGTCTCTATCATCTTCTTTAAAGATTCCAAATTTTATCAATGGGAATTTTCCTTCAAAAACAAATTTCCCACCTCTCTTCTGTTTCATTAGCCCAAAAGCACTTGGACCAATGGATTTAAAATCTAAGACATCATTTCCTCTCTGCAGCTCGGCGTGATTCACGTTGAGGATGATTTGCAGAAATCTTGGATACATCCAGAATTTATCTGTTTTGTTCCCTTCAAGATTCAGGATCATTTCATTCAGAATAAATTTTGAGAAGTTAAACTCAAAACCTGCAGCCAATGCTGCAATGGCACCAGTGTTAGCAAGAGACATCTCATTAGCTCCAGATCTCCTTCCGGAAATACAGCTCACGAACACATGAGCCAAATACTTCCAACACGAAGGAAGCAACTTCTTGATTGTAGGGGGAAATGTTCCCTCATAACCCATATGCTCCAAGACATCCTGAGTCTGATGAATATCAATCTCCATGGTATACTCAGGTTTGTCTGATATTTGAAGGGATTCTCTTACGATGCTCTCTGTTACTTGAATTTTCTTTTCTTCAATTGTTGCTTCAACAAATTTGTCACCCTGACCATTTTTCTTTACGACAACATTTCTCCAAAATTCTTTGATCAAACTCTGGTAGATAGCAGGACTTGTTGTTAAGGCATGAACTAAACATGATTTCTTCAATCCATCAACAATGAATTTCATGTCTCTGTGGGCTGTAGGAGGGTCTTCAAGAAAAAATTGCAGAATTGTGAGCTTTAGCAAATTCCTGGTCTCCCATTTTAATCTGAAAGTAAACACATGAAAAATTAGGGCAATAAGAAAATGTTCAGCTGCACGTTCATAAAATCATGTAACCGCACATGGTCAGCCGCACACGCTTGTGTGGCAGCACACGGTCAGCCGCACACGATCAGCCGCACATGCTTGTGTGGCAGCACTCGGTCAGCCGCACACTCATGTGTGCGGCCGCACACGGCCAGCCGCACACGCATGTGTGCAGCCGCATAAACATCTTTATTAAAATCAAACAGCAAACAACAGACAATTTTTTGAAAAATTCAACCGCATTCATAATAATTACCGAGTACGATCTTGTTTTTACTGAAACTTGAAGAAAATTTGAGAGAGAAAATAAGTGTGTGCGGTTGAGGCAACAGTAAATGACGGTGAAAAAGCCTCACCGCACACACGCTATATATATTCACAAAATTTACATATTCTCCCCCTTGTCCTTTAAACATTTATTCCAAAACCCCTTTTCGCACACAATTTTCTTAAAAGGAATTGTTTTGAGGATTAATAGATTTTTTTTTAATTTCAAAGTTTTAATAATAAAAAAAATAAAAATAAAAAAAAATAAAATAAAATAAAATTTAAAAATTTATTAATCGAAAAGAATCAATTTAAACCTTTATAAATTCCTTTAATCTGTTGAGGATTAGGGATCAAAGTTTTTAGACGACCGTTATCTGCTTGTCGGTATCTTTCATATTCACATCTTTGTCTGGTCGATTGTCGGTATTGTTGTCCACTTAAGCATGAAAAATTGTGACAAAAATAGGACATACTATAAGTGACAAGACAATGTGATCCTAAGTTCCTAGATATTATATCTGATCCTAAGTTTCTAGATACTATATCTTAAGGACCATTAGCTGACGAAGACCAGGGGTATTGTTGTCCACCTAAATTGAGCAGCGAGATCTATAGACAATCTGTATGTGTTCAATTTTAAGTGTACTAGAACGTGTTTCCCGCTTCCTGATATGCCCCAGCCATCAAGAACTTCCAGAGTACTCCTTACACCAGGTGAGCAGACAACCATTCAGAGAGAGAAGAGATACAGAATTCTTCAGAGGGGTTGAGAGTAAGAAGGTTGCATATGCTGTGTACCAGGTCGGATTTTTGTCACGCAAAGGAGACAGCATATGGCTAACATATAAGAAGTTTTTCATACATTTCACACATTTATATATATATATATATATATATATATATATATATATATATATATATATATATCTAGCTTGCAGAGAAATAGACTTGCATATGTTGTGTACCAGGTCGGATTAGAGATCGCGCAAAGCAGACAACATATGACTAACAGAGGGAAAGAAAGAAAATGATATTCTACAGACCTAATTTATCGGAATTTACCAGTCGCCCCATCCAACCGGAATTAAGGACAGAATCCGCACATCGAGGAAAAGTAAAACCACGGTTCCAAGTACGGGTTCAATTAATGTGACGAGCAGATTCCCATATATATCTGCCGGCTCAACCTATCAGAGCATCGTATTGTCAGGCTAAACGGAACTATCTAGGTCAAAATTTGTCAAGTCATTTGATTTCCTAAGTTCAATTCTGCCTAGTCATGTCCATTTAGAATCTTTCGTGCCTACCGACACATCAAACTAGAGCATAGACCCTTCAACTTTGGGTACGTTACACAGACTCAGGTTGCCTGTTATCACATGATCATATCACTTCCCAAATTATGTCCCTCAAACACAATCTATAATCAGCATAATTTTATTTTCTAATATTTTGGATTTTCACTTTTTTTAATGTTTTTGGTTTTTTTAATTTTTTAATGTTTTTGGTTTTTTTAATTTTCTTAATGTTTTTGGATTTTCTTATTTTAATGTTTTTGGTTTTTCTAATTTTCTTAATGTTTTTGGATTTTCTTTTTTTAATGTTTTTGGTTTTTCTCCCCCTAAATTTGTGCATAAAAGAAATGAAATGCACAAATTTATTTAAAAAAAAATTAATCCTCAAAATGAATCATTTTTAGAAAATTAACCAGCACATCGAATCGAGCTTTGTTAAAAGGTTTGGTGAACAGATCTGTTACATTATTATCAGAGCGGACCTGTTCTAACCGAATAAGCAAACGTTCATAACATTCTCGAATAAAATGAATTTTGATGTCGATGTGCTTGGTTTTTTAGTGCAAGACCGGGTTTTTGGCAATTTGAATTGCAGCCTCATTGTCACAAAAAATAGGGGTTTCTTGAAAATTCAAACCGTAGTACAACAATTGATGTTGGATCCAGATGACTTGAGAACAACAAGCAGATGCAACAACATATTATGCTTCTGCTGTTGAGGTTGAGACTATGTGCTGCTTCTTGCATTGCCATGACACCAATCTATCTCCCAGAAATTGACATCCTCCTGAAGTCGATTTTCTATCAAGCTCACACCCGCCATAATTGTTGTCTGCAAAAGCATAGAGATCAAATTCGGGATTTTTCGGATACCAAAGACCCAGTTTTGGGCACCCTTTGAGATACCGAAAAATCCTTTTAACAACAATTAAATGAGAGAGTTTAGGATTAGCCTGGTAGCGAGCACATTGACAGACCACAAACATGACGTCTGGGCGACTAGCAGTAAGATACATGAGTGATCCGATCATTGATCGATAATGAGTTTGATCTACGGATTCACCCTCAAGATCAGGAGTCAGAAGAGGCCGTTTTGCCATGGGCGTAAGAGCAGGTTTTGCGTTTTGAAACCCGAACTTCTCCATTACATCTGCCACATATTTTGCCTGATGAATAAGGATTCCGGTTGAAGATTGTTGGACCTGAAGCCCCAAAAACATGGTCATTTCCCCAAGAGAACTCATCTCAAAACACTTCTTCATCACCGCTTCAAACTCCTTGCAAAGTTGCTGGCTTGTCGACCCAAAAATGATGTCATCCACATAAATTTGAACGAGAATTTGATCTGGACCAACATGCTTGAGAAATAAGGTTTGATCAATGGTGCCTTGGGAATAGTCATGATTTAGCAGATGCTGAGTAAGAGTAGCATACCAAGCTCGAGGAGCTTGATGCAATCCATACAAAGCTTTGTCTAACTTGTAAACATGGTTTGGAAGAGATGAATTAACAAAACCCGATGGTTGGTCAACGTAAATCTCCTCCTTGACTTTGCCATACAAGAAAGCCGTCTTGACGTTCATTTGGTATACAGTAAAGTTCATGTAGGAAGCATAAGAAAGGAAGATACGAATGGCTTCCAAACGAGCAACTGGAGCATAAACTTTTGTATAGTCAAGACCCTCAACCTGTCGAAACCCTCGAACCACCAATCTTGCCTTGTTGCGCACAATGACACCTGAATCGTCTTGTTTATTTCGAAATACCCAACGAGTATCAAGAGATTACTTTCCTTTTGGTAGTTCCACCAATTTCCAGACTTCGAGTTTCTTAAATTGATCTAATTCATCATGCATGGCTTCAACCCAACTGGGCTCATTCATAGCCATTTCAACAGATTTAGGTTCTATTTGAGATATGAAGCAAGTGTAAAGACATGTATTTACATCCCCACTTTTACTTCTCGTTTGAACCCCGTCGCCCAACTGGCCAATGACGTTCTCTATTGGATGATCTCACTGAATGCGTGAAGGGATCTGATAACTAATATCAATGACCGAAACAGGAAGATTATGAATGTTAACCGCTCCATCATTTGTTGTATGGTCTGAAGAGGATGAACTAGGTTCGTTAGAAGAATCTGCTACAAACTCTTCTGCAATATTTTCTGGAAAAAGAAGTTCCATCAAAGTTGAAGTTACAGCGGAAGTCTCGTGATTCATGAACTCTTTCTCCATTGGAGTTAAAGGAGTAGCAATGGCATCAGGAGAAGGTTGTTGAGGAGATTCAGAAGATTTAAATTGAGTAGGGGGTACCGAAGGAGGATTAGTGGAAATCAATGGAGGTCGATAAACAACTTTATCTTCTTCGTCTTCACTAGGAATCTTCAAATTGGAAGTAGATCCTTCTTGATTATCTGAAGACACATTGAATGATTTGAAAAGAGATGTGTAGTCAAACAACCAGTCAGGACCCACTCTAGCATCGGTCTCATTCTCTTCAAGCCAACGAACATCAAATAATTCTACAATCTGTTTAGTCTTCTTATTGTAAACCCTGTACACAGTTCGAGCAGCATATCCAACAAAATAACAGTCATCGGCTTTGGCATTGAATTTGGGATTTGATTCCAAGTGGAGAAGGGTACAAGGGCAGCCAAATACTCGGAAATGACTGACAAATGGCTTGTGTCCAAATAAAATGTCATACGGCGTCTTCATTCTGGTGCTTAGCACACGATTTTGAACATAAGACGCAGTGTTAATCGCCTCTGCTCAGAAGAATACAGGAAGCTTGGAATCATAGAGCATCGTCCTTGCGGTATCTTTTAGAGTTCGATTCCGACGTTCAGCAACCCCGTTTTGTTGAGGTGTTCGAACGTAATTGAATTGACGCACAATCCCTTTCTCAGTGCAAAAATGATCAAGAACAGCGTTCTTGAACTCTGTTCCATTATTAGTACGCAGCGCTTTCACTTGATTGTTAGTCTGATTTTCGATCATCACAATGAATCTTTTGATAAGGTTAGGAATTTCTGCTTTGTTAGATAGAAAGAAAACCCAAGTGAAACGGGAGTAATCATCTATCACAACGAGGCAGAAAGAGTTGCGATTTATGCTCAAAACATTAACCGGACCAAATAAACCCATATGCAATAACTCGAGCACATGACTTATGGAGTTTATCTGCTTTGAAAAGTGTGGTTTTCGATGATGTTTTCCTTGTGCACATGAAACACATTTCTCAAAAGTAATGAAATATTTGATAGGTAGCCCACGAACCAATTCGTTCTTCGCAAGCCGATTCAGGTTCTTTGCATTCGCATGACCGAGACGACGATGCCACAACATTGCATTTTGTTCAGAAGCTTTGGAGAAGAGACACGTGACATTATCAGGGAAATTGCTATTCATGTCTATAATGTAGGCATTTCCATCCCGTTTAGATCTTACAAGAATCCAATCGTCAGGGATAATAATGCCAGGTTTTAAGATCAGACATTCCTTATCTGTGAAATGAGTAGAGTAGCTCTTGTCACATATCTGGGATACACTCAGCAAGCTGTGCTTCAGTTCTGGAGCAAAGTTAACATTCTCAAAATTCAACACTCCATTGGACACAGTTCCTCTTTGAGTAATTTTTCCACCCTCTCTGCCCGCAAAAGAAACATATCCCCCATTAAAAGTTTGAATGTCGTGCAATTGGGATATGTCTCCAGTCATGTGCCGGGAGCAGCCGCTGTCAAGATACCAAGGTCTAGCGACATTCCTCCGCAACTGTCCCTGCACGATGAATGGAATTATTTAGATTTGGGAACCCAGGTCATCACAAACCTGGGTTGACTTTTTCCTTTTACAAGTTTTTCATTTGATTCTTTCTTTGCTTTTGAATTGGAGATTAATGGAGATTGATCTGAAAAAGATTTTGGAATCCATTGAAAGTTAGGTTTCAAAAATTTGTGAGTTTGCTTTGAACTGGTGGATCTTCTACTTGAAGAGTTAAAAGATCCTGTCCTGCTCTTTCACAAATTTGACTTAGGCTTGGCCTGAGTTGACTTTGGCAAACTTCTGTTGTTTTTGCAAAAAAACTATTTATTCTTTTGAAATCTTTTGAATTTTTTGTTTAATGCTGTATTCAAATCTCCATTTCTAGAATGAGTTTTGGGAATTTTCCTAGTCAAGGATCGTCCCCAAAATTCATTATGCCCTCTTTTTGTTGTATGAGATACAAACATCCGGTTCATGCAGTTTCTTGCAATGTGTCCAGCAGTGCCACAGTTAAAACAAATTTGTTTGTTATCAGAAACTTTGGCACTGCTGTTGTCAGTGTTGTTCTTAGCTTTTCCATTTCTAACACAATTACACTTGCAAGATCCATCATAGAATTTAGTAACATATGTGTTAGATGCAGAGACATGTAGATCAGATTTACCAGTTTGATCAGAAACAACACTATTAGAATCATTTTCAGACTGAAATAAAATACCACCCGACACAAAAACGTTTGTGTTTGATTTTGACACAGACTCATGACCGACACCAGACTCAATCACAATATTATTTGACTCAAAAGTTTCAGCAGCATGCTCCCCCTGGACTATTGATATATCTGCACTTGAAGCAAAATCATTAGTATGCAAAGTCTCATAACTAGACTGTATTTCCTGCTCAGAAGCTGACTTTCCATACACCATGCAAGGTTCTTTGTCAATTTCTTCTTGAGATAGAGGAATAGCAGTATAATTGTGATTAAAGGAAGGAGGGACACTCTCATAACCTAATCCAACTTTTATTTGATTACCATGAGTGATATCTCTCCAGTGTGATTGCCCTTCGATTAATTTTGCAATCTTTTCACTTGACACATCGTATTTTTTGAAATTAAATTCAGCTTTTTCAAAACAATTTTTCAATGTGTCAAGTTCCATGGTTACAACAGCAAGTTTTCTTTTGAGATGATCATAGTTCTCGCATTTGTTGCTGTAATCCTCTTGCAATTTTTTAAAATCTTTTGTTTTATTTTCTAATTGAGTTTTTAAGGGCTTTTGATTTTTTCTAAGAGTATATCCCTCTTATTTCAAGTCCTCGTTCTCTCTCTTGATTATTTCAATTTGATCTCTCAAAAACTTAACAGTTTTAATACAAGATTGAGAACAACCGAATTCACTAACCTCAGATTTGACTGGTTCAAGAGTGGTCTGAACCATGAATGCAAACTGCAAATTCATCATCTCCTCCTCTGGATCAGCTTCCATTTCTTTATTTGCATCCTTGACTTGAGCAAGATTTGCCTTTTCAGGTTCTGAAATGTTTTAGGCTTGAACTTGATCTTCCCAGTTGAACGATTGAGCCACCATTTCCATGTTTGCAGACTGATTGTTTGAAGATGATCCTCTATTGTTGATGTGAACGTACGTTACTGGCACCATGGTTCTTTCGGAGTTTTCTCGCTGATTTGGTTTTGGACATTCCCTCGCAAAGTGTCCTGGTTCATGACAATTATAACAACGCAACTTTCCTTTGCTAAAACCCATCTTTTTGTCTGAATTTACACCCCAGTTGTTCTTTCCAGTCTTTTTTGAGAATTGTTTAGCCTTGAATACTGCCATTGCCATTTGCCAAGTAATATCCATCTCTTCCACATCTTCAGGATGAATTTGATCAAGATCCGTGAATGAAAGTTGTGGAGAGAGCTCTCCAGCAACAAAGGCATTGTAGCAGTTCACCAACCCAG
Organism: Lactuca serriola; assembly: GCF_051521515.1. Taxonomy (NCBI): domain Eukaryota; kingdom Viridiplantae; phylum Streptophyta; class Magnoliopsida; order Asterales; family Asteraceae; genus Lactuca; species Lactuca serriola. The sequence continues at coordinate 34,267,916 of NC_136412.1, read as the reverse complement.
TAGCTAAAGCCATATTTTCCTCCTTTTCTTTTGCGAATGAGCTTTGGGAACCAATTCCATGAGATTGAATTAAAATATCTGTGGAAGGATTAACACTAGAACCAGCTTGAGATATGGTTTGAGGGATTTGAGTTTGTTGCATGTTAGGTATGATGTATGGTATGTTTTGATGGACTGTGTGAGGTTGAACTTGAGGAACTTGGATTTGAGTATTTTGAAGAGTGGTGAAACTTGAAAAGGCGGTGTTGTTATTTTGAAGTCCAATATTGGCTGTAGAGTATGAATTGACATGATTGATTTCTCTTTGTTTATCATCAAGATCGCAAGCTTTGATGATTGCCATTGTTTCGGACAGGCTTAAACGATTCAGATCTTTTGTCTTTTTAATCACCGAGACATTCATGTCCCATGATTTTTGAAGAGAATTTAGTAACTTCTTGTTGATTTCAGATCTAGTAACCATCACTCCTGCGGAGCTCATTTCAGTGGTTAGTGTGATAAATCTTTGCAATTGATTTTCCAATGTTTCTCCCAATACGTAGTTAAACATGTTGAATTTTTGTCGAAGCATGTCTTGTCGACTTTGCTTCATGTCTTCATTTCCTTCATAAACTTCTATATGAGTGCTTCCCATAATGCTTTTGCTGATGTATACTCACGAAACCCTTGTGCTATTTCCGGAGACAATGCCATAGTCGGTGTGGCAAGAGCCTTTTCTTGTTCTTCAACTCATTCAAAATCATCATCAATGTAGTTTTCAACTTGTTTGTCAATTATTGTTCCATCTTCTAAAGTAGTAGTAATCCGAATTGGTCCTCTCAAAATGCTTCTCCAAATTTTGAAATCCTTCATTTTGATGTATTTTTCAATTCGATATTTCCATTCAGGAAATCCTTCAGCTGATAGCAATCTAGGAACACGAGTAGTTGTTCCCATTATTGCATCCAAATCTTGATGAACAGTCATTTTTTGAGATTCCATTTTAGTAATTTTAAACTCTTAAACACACACTCCTTAACCGCACACACTTATCCATCCGCACACTGAATTGAGCCGCACACACAAATCTAACCGCACACTAAACCAACAATCACTTCAACCGCACACACTTTCAACCGCAAACTCCTTCAGCCGCACACACCTTCAGCCGCACACACACCTTCAACCGCACACACCTTCAACCGCACACACCTTCAACCGCAAACTCCTTCAACCGCACACACGTATTTTAACAGCAAATCTTGAAAGTCAGCAGCAAACCTTCAGATGGCAGCAAACCTTCAACAGTTGGCAGCAAACACTCAAAAAAACAACTTCAATTGATACGAAATTGGCTCTGATACCAATTTTAAGTCCCTAAAATTAAGAATCCAATTTAGTAATCAATGAAGTTAATTGCTATTAGATTTTGATTTAGATTTTGATTTAGAAGAAGAAATTGAATCAAGCATGCACACATTTATATCATATAAATGTCAGGTACATCTTGGGAAAAACACACACATACGTCACTGACTTCTAGCCAAAAAGTACAGACTGACACACCTCAGTTGCTATTTATAGTACTCCTCCTACCAGCACAAGAGTGTTCAGCCAAGCACATGTGTGCGTCCGCACACACACATGTGTGGCAGCACACATTACACGACTATAAACAAAACACTGCAAAAAGACATAATTAACTACACAAAATGATGCCTAGCTCAAACCACAAATTATGTTCTTTCACGAACCCTTGCTACTCTTGACTAGTTTTGTCAGCTCTTTTTCTACTTTTTAGTTAATGGTGCAAAGAAACGGAGGAAATAGTCTGACAGGTCCCGAAAGTTTTTGTTTTCACAAACCACCTCTTGCATGCAAGGTATTTAATCAACAATTGTAGCTTGATTTCGATGAAGACGAGTGATTGTGGTATCCTTTTTATTCTTTTTTGGTTTGCTATTTTTTAGATATTTTAGTGAGTTTTTATTTCTATTTTTAGTTTATTTAAAAAGAAATTCTATGTTGATGTTCTTGATGTTTCAGATCTTTGCAGAATTTTTTCCCTTTGGATGCTTTCAAAACTTTCAACAATTGGGTTCTAATGCTGATTTGTCACACAAAAAAAAATTGTGAGAGAGTTTGAAGTTGACAATTGAGATCCACGACTTTTATAAAGTGTAGGGTGCGCGTCGATATTTGGAGAGATTATTATTTCAAAGAGTGGCATTTCCATCTATACATTGATTCCTATGGTATGGATGAGTTATTCCCACACCATGGAGTTTTATTTCGACGCGAAGTAGAAGTATCATCCTGGCAGCCACGACATGGTTAACACCTTCCTATGTCATGGGGGAGCTTTTCATCGCAAGAGGAGGTTGCCATTTTTGATACCACGATGTGACCACTACTTCGCACCTCGTGGCCATGCTATTATAGCTATATGGATTTTTCCTCGTTTGACGAAAATGCATGGTCGAGACTTCCCACGTCGCGGTCACTATACGTTGCATTAGTTTGCAATCTGTTGCACCACATTTTAGAAGTCAATGTTCTTGATTTTATTTCTAGCACATCCAAAAGCAGCAATTATAGTTTCCGGTCATCCAACAATTTATGGAGCAACTTTTAGCAGCCCGATCCAATCTTGCCACTACTACCCCAGGGGAGTCTTTTCCAATTCTCTCTCTTTAATTTAAGTTCTTTAACTGTTATAGCATGCAAAGAGGACATTGCATCAAATAAGTGTAGGGTAAGGGTCGAAATATAGGAATACAAGCTTACTAATAAATTAAAATTTTGAAAAATGACTAGGATTTAAAAATTATTAGAAAATTTTGAAACAATAATCTATAATTGAATCTAGTGAAAAAAAAATCTTGTGTTGAGATCTAGGTTGCTAGCGTTGTGTGGGACAATCCGATGCGAGTTTCAATGTTTATTTGTGCTAATATTGATGGGTCTTGAACATTACATCATTCCTATGTGCACATGCAACCCTATTTGATTTGGATCTAGGTTTTGCTCAAGTTATACATGCAAATTATTTTCCAAAGCAAGAACCATAATTCTAAGATATAAAATCAAAATCTAATCATATTAGGGTTTATATGAATACCTTTCTTGTTAGCTAGTAGTAACAAGCAATCCTCACTTCAATTCCTTGACCTTCGAAAGCCTAGTGCCCCAAGTGTTGCACCTCTAATGGAGTAAAAAATACCATAAGCAAAGAAGGAGGGAGAAGAAGTATGAAATCGGCTAGGTTCATAGTAATCAAGTGGCCGATTTTCATTAGGCTAGGGGTTCCTTTTATAGTTGAGGCTGCTAGGGTTTTCAACTGGAAAGCCTAATTCCCTTGCTTAGGCCCTAAGCAATCCATAGACCCCCATATGATAGGGCTTGGACAAAAAATCTATGGGCTTCCCATAGATTTTCGTCCACTCCTTATCAGTAGAATCCATTAGCCCAAACTACAAGTGTTACTGATTACATAATCAGTCCCCGTTCATTTAATCAGTTTGTTTTGATCATCAAATTAATTCCAAATTAATTTCTGATCAATACTAATTAATTAATATGATTGCTCAATTAATTTGTTATTCTTATAATATATTAATAAACCACTAAGTAACCTCTTACTCCAAAACTCATCCTGTCCAGTTGCTATGGTGAAGGCAACCCAAAAGGAGTATGCTACAATCAAATCAAGTAAATACCAATTATAGTTATGGGCTTGGATACCTAATCCAACAGTCTCCCATTTGGATAAGTCTAATAACTATAACTACAAGTACGACTTCAAAATTCGATTAGTAATCGAAGCTCTTAAAAACCGATGTCGAACTCTGACTTAGTCAACGATGCGTGCTTTAGATAAGGGATCATATAATCCTCCGTTCTGAGAAATATCGTGTGGACAAAGACATCGAACATAATCATTCTCAATGTCCAACAGTTAGTTTCCCAACTTCAAATTTGTCTGACATAGAACTTAATTGAACACATCAATTCAGTCCTGATCGGGCCCGGCACATAAGTCAACACAAAATCATCGTGGGGCCCAAGATATCGCTTTTACCCTCTTAGGATAAAAGGAACAGATAAACTTTGACTTATATGTTTGTAATGTTTACTCATCAAATCATACACAACAACACATTTTATAACATCAAGTTACTGATGTGTTTACGCATGATCAATGTACAACCAACTTGCAAACAACAACTCATATATCTCAGTTTAAAGATTATACAATATTATCATCTCACAATCACTCGTGATAAATTCCATTAAGTGATTCAAATGAGCTTGGGTTTAATCCAACACTCAAATCTTATTTCAGAAGTACTCATTAATGTTGCAGAAAACCTTTGTTATGTCTAAGCCCTTAGACAATCTACAAACCAATTCATGACAGTCTAACCTCACAACTTACTTCCAAAGTATGATCGACTGTGGATAATTTGAACAATCTAATTATTCAGGAAGTAAAACATGCAAAAGTGAAACAATAATAAACAATTGACACAAGATAGGACGTAAGTCCCAAACTCTGGATCCAAATCAGTAATCAATAAGATAATAACAATCAAATGGAGTGTTAGAAGGAGTAGAACAAGAATCAAAACAAGCATGCACACACTTATGTCATATAAATGTCAAGTACACCTTGTCACACATACACTGTTCATTCGTCACTCACTAACAGACACAGACTAAGACTGTTTATACCACCTAAAGCAGCACACAAGTGTGCAGCCGCACACATGTGTACGGCCGCACACATATAAACTGCAACACACACCCAAAACAAAAATTACAATTACCACAACACTTCCAATCATCCTACCAAGACCTATACAATAGAATGCCTAGCCCAAACCACAAAATCATAGACTATCAATCTCCTCCTTGGTTTGAGGCTAGCATAGACTTGGTCTTCATTCTTTAGGAACTTTGGACAGCTTCAGGTCAACTTTTCCCATGGATCCCATCCATAGCTTTCCATTTATGATAGAGGCGACCATTCTAGTGAATTCCTTAGCAGCAACCTCCATGACATCTTTTCTGCAAATAATTTGGTGACGAGCTAGGGTACAAATGTCTCTCTCCCTGAATCTCAGAAGATCCTTTGCGTAGACGAGTCTGAGAATGGTGTCCCAGTTTTTGAACTTGATTGCTGCAGTTGCCATTTCCTAATCAAAGGCCCAAAACTCCATATCATCAAGATATCCCTCCTGAAAATGTTGTGGAATGGGAATCTATTTGACTTGGTTGACAATGTCCAAGTAAGTAATATGACTAAGTCCTATTAGTCTTCTACTCCTATTTCTCAAAATCCTTTTCCCCATAATATAAGCATCTTCTCCTAGATACTTTATAGTGAAACACTTCCCAAGCCAGGACTTAACCTCCTGTAAGGTCACAATGTTGTTTCCTATGAGTATTATTTCATCAACATACAAAACTGGAAAGCAAACTATACTCCCACTAGCCATGAAATTCACACAGGACTCATAATCGCTTCTCGAAAATCTAAACTCTTTGACTTTCTCATCGAAACTAAGATTCCATCTGCGAGACACTTACTTTAATCCGTAGACGGATTTCTCAAGCTTTCACACTCTATTGGGGTACTTTGCATCTACAAAACCCTCTGGCTGACACATGTAAACATCTTCAACCAACTTCCCATTAAGGAAAGTAGCTTTGCCATCCACCTACCATATTTCATAATCATGAAATGCAGCTATGGCCAGCGTAACCCTTATAGACTTTATCTTGGCCAAGGTCTTATCATAGTCAACCCCCGAGGTTTAAGTAACGCCCTTCGCAACCATTCATGATTTATCTGTACTTTCCCATCCATGTCGGTCTTCTTCTTGAAGATCCAATTACACCCGACCGTCTTACGACCCGGTACATTGTCAACCAAGTTCCAAACTTGATTGTCATACATGGACTGAATCTCGTTGTCCATTGCCTCCTTCCACTTTGTAGACTTTGGGCCCGCCATGTCTTCCTTGTAGTTGTTAGGTTCATCCAAATTTATCAGTGTACTATCACTGATAAACGTATCACCTTTACCAGTTATATGGAAACCATACAACAGAGGTAAGGACTTGTCAACTGGTTCAGCAGGAATCTCTTCCTCAGGTTGAGCGCTAGTGTTAGTGGTTCCTTCATCATTTGTCGCTTGAAGCTCTTCAAGATCAATTTTCCTCCCATTGTCTTCTTGCATATGAGTTCTCTTTCGCGGAAAACCTCTCTCCTTGATACGAAGACCACGTTGTTACTAGATTTGTAGAAAATATATCCAATAGATTTTTGTGGGTAACCGATGAAAATACTCCGCTCATGACGACGTTTAAGCTTGTTCTGAGTCTCTCATCTTACGAAAGCCTCACAACCCCAAACCTTGATATGTGCCAACGAGGGAACCTTCTCTGTACACATCTCGTGAGGTTTTTTGGAAACTTTCTTAGTTGGGGCTAGATTAAGGATAAGGGCAGAAGTCTCTAAGGCATACCCCCAGAATGAGATACGTAATGAAGCTCAACTCATCAGGAAATGAACCATGTCCAACAAGGTTCTCTTGCACCTCTCAGCCACAACATTGAGTTGTGTGTTCTAGGTGGCATCAATTGTGAAACAATTCCACATTCCTTAACATAGTCGTGGAACTCGATACTAAGATACTCACCACGCCTATCGGATCTGAACATCTTTGTCTTCCTTCCCACTTGATTCTCCACTCCTTGCTTAAACTCTTTGAACTTTTCAAAGGTTTCTGACTTGTGCTTGATTAAGTAATATATCCATATCTGCTATAATTGTTGATAAAAGTCACATAGAAGTGGTTAGCATCCCTTGTGGTGGACCTGAAGGGCCCACACACATCGGTGTGTATGAGATCCAACAATCTCTCACCTATTTCACAAGTACGAGTGAATGGTAATTTAGTCATCTTTCCAAGTAAAAAAGATTCGCACATTTCATCTGACTTTAGGTCAAATGACTCCAAGACTCCATCCTTTTGGATTTGGGCTATGCCCTTCTTGTTGACATGTCTAAGACGACAATGCCACAACCATGCCTTGTGTAAACCATTAGACGAATCGATATGCAACACATTATTTCCTATGTTATCTATAATCATCACAGCTTCATATACATCATTACAAGGTAATGCTTCAAAATAAAAAGTACCATTATAGAGAACATTAATAGACCAACTTCATTATTAAATAAATATCTAAAGCCTTGTCTGTACAAACCATGAAAAGAAATAATATTCCTCGTCATCTATGACGAGTAGCAACAATCATTCAATTCTAATCCTAACCCACTAGTAAGTACTAAATAGAAAATCTTGATCTTGGTGATAGGCGACGATTCCTATTCCCCGTTATCAGGTATATCTTTCCAGGCTCCACATCCCTACTTCGTCTTATCCCCTGCACATTAGAACAAACGAGAAAACCACATCATGTATTAAGGACCCAAGAAATAGCATGTGATGATTTATTAGATTGAATAGTATTAATACCTATGAAGGATGGATTTATTTTCCCATCCTTGCCGTCCTGCAAGTATTTCAGGCAACTTCGTTTCCAGTGCCCTGTCTCGTGATAATAGAAGCGCGTTGCTTCTTTAGGATTGGATGAGGGAGTGGCAGAACTTGCTTTACCTTTGGATCCATTTGAAGAAGATCCATCATGGGAATTTCCCTTGTAGTTCTTAGAAGGAGCTTTCGTATTTTTCCCTTTTCCATGTCCTATAGCAAGGATAGGGGCAGCAGTAGTAGGAGTTGACTTGACAGCTTTACCTTTAAGTCCACTTTCAATAGTTCTCAACAAACCTTGAAGCTTGCTCAAAGTGACTTCCTCCTTGTTCATATGATAATTCATCTGGAACTAATAATAACAAGGAGGTAAAGACTAGAGGATAATATCAATCTCCAACTCTTCATCAAAGTTGACATTCAACTTGAGCAAACGATTCACATACCTTTTCATCCTTTGCAAGTGGCTCGTGATGGACTCTCCATCTTTCATCTTGGTTGTTATTAGCTGCTCCCTATAAAGACTCAAGAAAAATGTTAGCGCTGTGAACTAGTTTATCGACTTTTTCGGTCGCTTTTGTGCAGACTTTGGTTGAGGCAGCAATTGCATCTGTGGCTTTAGAAATTGATGCTTCATGAGCTTTGACAAAAGTGTCAACCATGCTCTGAATAGCAGCTTCAGAGTAGGGATAGTGAAAGGAGGAAGAGGCCATGAGATTGTCGATTTTGTCATTCAGCTCCTTGATATGCTTTTTGGTAACTGGAGCATCATCATCTTCATCACTCTGAACACGGTAGGGGCTGTAGTAGAAAGAATCAAAATCCATTTCTTCACCACCAAGGACAATATTAGTTTCGGTTGAAGGTGTGGGAGATAGAGGTTTGGATGTTTCAGGGACTGAAGACCGAACCCCCGTATCAGATACGTTGGTCTGAACTTCAGTTGTTTTAGCAGCAGAAAAAATAAGAGGAGGAATTAGAATTGTAGAAATAGGTTGTGATGTGATAACTGGGAAAGAGCGAGGTAAGGAAATAGGAATGGAAATAGGTGGAGGAGAAGGTGCGTTGGAGCGAACTTGTACCTCTGGTGTAGGTGATCGAGGTGGGGTATCACCACCAACCGAAACCTCATCATCAGAGCTTTCACTCTCAGATGCGCTAGGAGTGGGTTGTTTATGGCCAGTAGGGATATACTCGGAGTCGGAGTCGCTCGATGACTGAAGGATAAGCTTCCGAGCAAGCTTCTTGGCCTTCTTCTACTTGGGCTGGGAAGGTGCTGCCTTCTCAGACTTTCGCTTCCTTTGAGGTTTCCCCTTAACTCCTTTGGAAACCCTTTCTTCCTTCTTTTTTTCTTGTTTCTTTCCCCTCTTTGACGGCTTATCTACTTCCTTAATGGAACGAATCATTGCGGGTGTGAGTTCCCTTGGGCCCAAAGATGGAAGCTTCTTGTACTCTTGTATGACATTACTTGCCTCAAACACACAGGCATACATGGACGCCGGAATCGATCCAATAAACAAGTACTTGGACGGATCAGTGACTATAATCTTCGTTGTGTGGAATGTTGCGATGGAGGAGAGAAGCAAGTCCGCCATGATTGGGACATGAAGACGATCCATCACCCATTGTGTGACAATAGTCCAGAACCTGCCACACAAAACTTCTGAATGGTGAGAAGAGGAGGATAGACTTTGAACAAGTTGTTGCCATAGGACCGAACCAAAGTCAAGATGTACCCCATTGTACAGCCCATAAAGCATGGTCATAAACGACTTGCTCGCCCCGTCTAATCCAGCGCTTCGCTCTGGGAGACCTTTGAACAGGAGAGTAAAGAGGTCATTCCATTGTGTAGAAGGCATGATTTCTTGAACTTTGTCACGATGGTGAGGGTTTCAGTACACCCCCATGTTGTAGAACATTGAGAACAGTTGGCCAGTTGAGATGGAATCAGGGTCTACCATGGTAGGTTCGTGAGCAAAACCTAGCAGCGTGCAGATTTGATTCTTGGAAATCGAGGTCTTCTCGTTGTGAATATCGAAGTGGATTTTCTCAGCGACTTTGTCATAGTGAGCAATTGAGTAGATATGAGATAGGCAAGACATGGGAACAACCTCCACCTGTAAGAGAGCGATGACAAGCAGAGAGTATTTGAGGCATTCCATAACTTGCAGCATGTAGGGTTCATAGGTGAGCGATGTAAGGTCGATTATTAGGTTTTGGTGAGGCTTGATGGTCAAAAGGGTGGAGCGAACAAAGGTGTCTTGAACAGAAGAAGATTCTGTCATTGACGTGGCTTAAGAAGAAGATGATGAATAGTGAAAGAAATCGTCTTTTTGCTCTAGGAGATTAGAGAGCGGCAAAAGAATAAAGGTGATTTGGAGAAACCTTTTATACTTGTGAGTAGGAGAGAGAAAAATCCGCCAAAATCTTTTCTTTTGTGAAAAGGTTCCTGATACAGTGGGGATTAGACAGTTGGCAACTCCGATGATTACGCAAGAGAGAGAAAACATTTCATTTTTACGCGCCTTTCCATACAAATCGCCTTTTTAAAATCATCAAACATTTGGATAACTGCTGAATGACATGAATCTTTGTCAACTTGATCATTTCGTTTGAGAATTACCATGTCACTTTTAGAACCCAAGCTATATAATGAAAAATAGCTTATACAAAATAGAACTAGATTTTTGGAAAATCAAAGATTTTCGTGCATAGAGTGTGAAAGATAAAGAAATAAATCAAAATTTTGTGGGATAGTGTGATGTTGATTAAGACATAAAGCAGTGGATCCCGGGCATGAATCTCTTCCTTCAAAGTCAAGAAAGACTTCAGAGTGTATGTGTGGTTTCCTGTTGAAATAAGATAATGTACTTATTAAGAAGCAATGAAAGGCATCTTTTATATATAAGGCTTGTAAGGGTGGCTTTTGCTTCAATTCAAGTTTCGGTTCTTGATATAAGACCGAAAGAGAATGAAGTACCTGTGAGACCAATGTGGCCTGTTAAACAAGTAGGTTATACACATATTCAGTGACTTGATGAAAGTCAATAAGAAATCTAAAAAAAAAAAAAAAAAAAAAAAAAAAAAAAAAAAAAAAAAAAAAAAAATTGGATCCTTGGGGAAGAAAAGTCTTGGTGATAGACAATTTCAAAAGGATCTCTCAAAATAGAAAGAGATATCATGGTAACTCCACATAGAGTGGTTTCGTTAATTCATTGGTGAAAAGCAGAACATATTAATTGTTCACCGTCAATTCATTATGGGTATAGAATTTTGGGTTTCACTTAGTACGTAGTAACACGAGACTAAGATCATAAATACAAATGTTGTGTAACCATAAACCTCAGTGGCAATTGCTGAGAGTCTCAAGGGTTACGTTAATGATATGAAGTGAGATGGAGAAAAATGGTGTAGGTGTTTAAGGAGCCGAATGTACCGCTGCTATAAAAGTAGGACCAAGCAGAAAACTCTAAACTCAATATGAGAAGATTAAGGTAGCTCATGATTAGAGTGAATCTAACAGCCTAATTGGGAAAACATTATTTGTATATATCACATCATTAAGGCTTCACTCAAAATCTATAGAGGCTTCAGTTGACAGGCAGCAGCATGCTTCCATGGACACTTAACTAATACATAGAGATATTTATACCTGCTCTAGCTCCATCGTCGAGAATAGCTTTTAAACATGAAATCATGAGAAAGATAAAATAAAATAAAAAAAATATTTTTGTATTTTGTACAAAATTTCTAAAGAAAAGGAAATAAAAACAAAGAGAAAATTATTTTTGGATTTTATGAAAATAAGAAAAAAAGGAAAAGAAAAACATAAAAATGAGTATGTAAAAGAGTGTACAAAAATATACAACCGAAATTCCTTTTAACGAAAATAAAGCGAACCGAGTTCAATAGGACCGAACCCGAAATAGACCGAGCATTCGCTCTATTTCACTTCCAACCTTTAATGGAGCGAAGCCGATTTCGATACAGATTCATCTTCCATCATTCCTAGGCCTTGTAGGATCTTATTGAAACTTGCTTTAGGTAAGGCCTTATTAAAGATATCTGCTAATTGATCACTGGTTCTCACGAAATGAATCTCTAAGTTACCATCTTCCACATGATCTTTGATAAAGTGATACCACAGTGCGATGTGCTTTGTCTTTGAGTGTTGCACTGGGTTATGACAAATCCTAATTGCACTTTCTAAGTCACAATATAGTGGGATTTTCTTCATGTTCAGCCCATAGTCTCTAAGTTGACTTTGTCTCAAAACGACCAAAGATGTGCATGATGCTGCGGCTATATAAGCAGCAGCAATAGCATCAGCCTAGAAATACAAAGGTAAGGAAGCAAAATTCAGCATAGTTCGGGCTGCTTCACATAGTGAATGATTTCGCCTTTCAATGATTCCATTCTGTTGTGGAGTATATAGAGCAGAAAAGTTGTGAGGTGTTCCCTTCTCTGCTAGAAAGTCTTCAAAATCCTTGTTCTTGAATTCCAAGTCATTGTCGCTTCTCACGTTACGAACCGCTTTTCGTAGTTGAACCTCTACTTGTTTTATAAAGAGTTTGAGCTTGGGAGTGGCCTCTGATTTTTGCTTCAAGAAAAATACCCATGTGAAGCGAGAGAAATCATCTACTATAACAAGTATATACTTGTTTCCACCAATGCTTTCGATTGAAGAAGGACCACACAGATCGATGTGTAGTAGCTCTAGTGGTTCTATCACCTTTGTGTTGATTATAGTAGGATGACTTTGTCGACTTTGCTTTCCCATTTCACAAGCTGCACATAGATTTTCTTTGTCAAATTTTAGAAGTGGAAGACCTCGAACGTGATCTCCAAGCACCAGCTTGTTGATGTCTTTGAAATTGAGATGTGAGAGCCTTCGATGCCATAACCAGCTTTCGTCTGAGTGTGCCTTCGTTAGCAGGCAAACAGCTGGTTTCCCTGGAATTGGATTGAGATTTAGAGGGTACATTTCTCCATTTCACTTCGATTTCAGCAGAACATTATTGGACTTCTTTTCCACAATTTCTGAGCCTTCGTCATCAAAGGAGACCTTTAATCCGGTACCAACCACCAGTTGTGAGACACTGATGAGGTTATGCTGCAATCCTTCAACATATGCTACCTTTCTTATCGAGAGGCCACCATTTGTAATCATACCATAGCCTTTGATTGTTCGAAACGAATTGTTGCCATATTTCACCATTCCACCATCCTTGAGGGACCTAAACTCCCTCAGTTCTTCCCTTCTACCTATCATGTGACGCAAGCAGCCACTGTCAATGTACCATTCTTCGTCGAACTGCTCGTCACGAATAGCCTGTAAAATATCAAGAAGATTTACGAACCCAAAGCTTCTTGGGTCCTTGTGAGCCTTTTACAGGATAGGGAATTATAAGAGAGACATCAATCAGATAAGTTCTTTTTATTAATGTATTTTCATCTTTTCTCTTGATAGTAAAAACTTTGATTTTATTCGTGTTGGACTCGTTTGATTTAGACGTAGGATTTGTGGTTTTGATGTCTGCATGCTTTCGGGTTTCTATCGGGTGTCTTTCGTCTTATGGAAAGAGCTTTCCTTTCCCTTTTGAATCTTTTGTTGAGTGAGAATGAGAATAAGAAGAAAAAGATTTAGAAGCAAAGTTAGACCTTTGGTTATTAATCTTCCTTGGTTGAGAATACAAACTGCTTTCCCTACGGTTCTTCTCACATGTGGACTTGGGACCAAACCCATCCATTCGGTTACCTACATGTTGAGGACCAAAAACTTCCTTCTGGTTGTCATTGCCCCGAGGACCAAAATTTCTCTTTCAGCCTGTTTTACTTTGGGGACCAAACCCACTAGTTCGGTTGTTTATCACCTAATCACCGAAACTTTCCTTTCGGTTGTTTTCATGGTAGTAACCGAAATGCTTGTTTCGGTTGTTCTTGTCATGTAAGGGAGTCTGATTTCGTGAAATGGAATTGGCTCTTGTTTCTCCTTGCGACTTATTTGTCTTTTCATACCTAACGTAATGAGCATTCTGGGATCGCTAAAATTGTTTCTGCTCTGTGAGATTCTTCTTACATCTCAAGTTACATTTGTGCTTTCGTTTTGACACCTGTTTCGGGGTCTTGTGGATGTTAGCTTTCTGCTTCAGTCTATGAGCATGTGTTTCGCTCTTTAGAGATGAGGTTTCTCTTGCCTCTTTGACTGGTTCGACTCGAACCTCTTTTGTACCACTAGTGCTTGGCATATCAAAATTGTCATGCTTGTTGAGTGGTACTGCTACATACCTCCCCTTAACTTTCCAGGATGTTTTCTCCGATAGGCCAACAGTTTCATCAGCGTTGTCAATTGGAGTAAACCAAAAGAATTCATCACAGCCATCAACATCATCTTTGTTAACTAATGTTGTGAGTTCGGCTGTTTGATGTTCAGTTACTCCAGTAACCTTATAGACCTGATTAGGAGTAGTTTGGACTTTTTGGAATACGACTGCTTTTTCTTTAAGCAGTTTGGTCTTTTCTTTGGATATACGAGCAAACTCAGCTGAATTTTCAGAGATGAGATTCTTGTGGTTTTCAGGTTCGCTCTTGACAAATTCTGAGCAGTCAACCTCATCCTCTATAGAGATTTCACTCATGTCATCACCCTCATTAAGTTCAGATGCATTTTCAACATTAATTTTATTTTCTGAACTTAACTTGGCATTCAACGAGTCAAATTTATGTATAGTTTTGGTTCCCAGTTTTAGTTTGTCGTTTTCATCCAAAAGATTTTTGAGCATGTCCTTATGGTCTTTTGACTTTATGTAGGACTCCATTTTGTCAAGACAAATTTTGTAGGCAGGAGATATTTCATCAGAAGATACAAAATTTTCACAGTTGTAAGCTTCGGCATCGACTTCATCCTCCTTTAGCTCAATGAAGGGTAAAATCATGTTATGTATCTTCTTTCCTATTTCACAATTGAGTTGTAACAGAGTGATATTAAAATATAATCTTTTAGCAATCAAACAAAAAACATTTCGTTGTTTTAAAAGCTTAAGATTGTCTCATTGCAAATAAATAGATTCATCCCTAGACCTAATTAATTCCTTCTCCTTTTGCTCAATCCAGATTCGCCTCTCCTCACTCACCGACGATACCCTGCTAATTTGATCAGTCAGGTTAGAGTTTGTGACACGAGTTTGGGTAAGACTACTACTTAAACTAGAAAATTTAGATTTTAATCCATTTAATTCCTTTTCATAGTTTGTAATGGGTGTTTTTAGAGAAATAGGAATACTTTGTACCTTATTGATCTACTCATCACATTCATTGATCTGTGTACTAACAGGTTTCGCAGCAAAACATCTGTCCTCTTGCTCCTTCTTGTCATCCAGTCCACCATCTGTTGTGTATCCTCGCATCGGTGACACACCATCCGTCACCATCAAACATCTTCCTTTAACCTTTTTTTTTTCTTTCACCAGCAGAGCCTTGCCATGAGTGGGCTTTCTTACTTCTTCATCCTCTGAATCTATGGAACATACCTGAACTCCACCAAACTCAACATTATCACCTGTACCCTGCACAATTAACTCATTCAAGGTATTATTATCAGTTGTTGATTTCTTTTTCTTGATCTCCTCCAATCGTCTCAAGAGGTTCGCTTCTTCATCGTCTTCATCAACCCTTTCCGATGTCTTCTTCAGCATACAATCTTTGGCAAAATGATTCTTGCTTCCACAATAATGGCAATCAAAACCTGAGCGACCTCCAATCTTTGTTTCCTTCTTCGATTCTTCAGTCTTAGAAACCATCTTCGATTCCTCCTTCACCTTTTGCGAACTATAACTTGCCTGCCAGTTTCGGTTCTTATTGGCGGGGAACTTTCTTTTGAATAACTTTCTCGGATTGGACACCATCAAAGCATATTCTTCACTAGTTAGATCATAGTCAGCAAGATCCAACTCTTCTTCTTCAACTACACTTTTCCCCTTGGAGATTAGAGCCAACGAACGCAAGTTGGAAACCACATTCATTTCCTTTGACACAACACTCTCATGAGACTTTAGAATTCCCACCAGCTTTGCTAGAAAATAGGATTTAAATTGTTCGTGTGCCTTCACAGTAGACACAACTGCCATCCATCCGGATCTAAGACCATTCATGAAGGTAACCTTCTGCTCAATAACCTTTCTTTTTATCCCATGTTTTATCATTTTACTAAGAAGATGATTAAATCGATCAAAAGCCTGAATAAGTTTCTCTTCGGGCTTCTGTTTGAAGTCACCAAATTCAGAAAGCAATAGAGTTTAAATTGAATACTCCAGATCTTCATCAGTAGAGTACAATTCCTTCAGCCTAACCCATATCTCCTTCGTTGTAGTGCAAGAGCTTACTATTCAAAAGGTATCCGATTGCAAAGCGAACCTAATCATCCTTAATGCTTTAATTTTGCGTTGAAATTTATTTTTTTCGTCTTGAGCAACTTCCTTTTCATCGGCGAGTAGTTGGTTATACTCCTTTTGTGTTTTGATTATTTTTGAAGTGCTTGAGTGAGCAAACGGACCTACTGTAATTGCTTCCCAAATCAAATACCCATTATCTTCTGAACAGATTACATAATCTTCGAAGTGGTGCGTCCAAACTTCATGATCCTGGGTATACAGGATTGGAATCCTTGTTGTCGATCCAATACTATTGGAGATATTGATCGGATTAGATTGTGAATCATCCATATACATTGTGATAATGTTTTATCGATAACCTGCTTAAGATCAGACGTGTAATTTATCGTTAGGGCAAGATCGATAATTAATGAGATACACCAATGTGGAATGACGGTGTAACAGCCTGGATTCCCCAGGTATTATTCATTCTTATATTTTTGGTGATTTGTGAGGAGACTCGGCGAGTTGGAGCCCAAAGTCGCCGAGTATGATCGCGGCTATGGGCACGGGTTCGCATCTGGACTCAGCGAGTCGACGTTGTTTAATGAAACCCTAATTCCCCGGGTTTGGAGCCTATTTAAGGGCACTTATAGCCTCCCATTGCGGCTACCAGTCCCTTGAGAGAACCCTAAGAGAGCTAAAATCGTTTTGGGAGAGAGGAAGTCACTTTTGGGCCTTTGTATTCCTTGTTTAGCAAGAAGAAGGTGGCAAGAGCAAGGAGGAGGTGAGATTCCAGCAGATCCTGAGTCCATAGGCTTAATTTTGAGGTAATAGTTCGAACCTCCTTCAGTTTTAGGGTTGATCTTTAGATTTAGGGTTTTCTAACCCCTTTGGAGAGTGATTATGTGAAGCAAATGGTCCCTCTTCGAGTTTGTGCCTTGGATCTGGACTCAAAGAGGTCCAGAGACCCTAACCCTTGGAGCTTTTTGGGTTATTATGGAGTTATTGGAACTAGGTTGTCCTTTTTGGGACCAAATCTCCTTTTGATGCCTTGTGGGGGTTATACAAGCATCAAGTTTCGAACTTTACATGACATTCATGCTTGGGAAGGCCAAATCTATGGGTTGGGGAAGCAGATCTGACCTCAGAAGGTCAATAGAGTTTGTGCATAGCATGAACTCACCAATTTGTTCTTGAGACTCGGCGAGTAGGGTTGGGGTTTCACGTAAATTGATCAGCGAGTAGACTCGCCGGGTTGGGGGATGACCCAGTGAGTTAGGGAGAGTCAATAGGGGGCTAAGTCAAGCCAGAACTTGCCGACTTATTCTTGAGACTCGGCGAGTTGAGTCGTGGTGGCCCCGTGATTCATGCCAGGTGAAACTCGTCGAGTTAGGGAAGTACTCGATGTGTCAAGAGAGGATCCGAGGGAGTCAGTGAACACGTATAGACTCGCCGAGTCGCTCTAGTGCACTCGCCGAGTCCGGTCAAAGTTGACCGTTGACCATTGACCAGAGTTGACCAGTGTTGACTTTGTAGGGTTAGTTAACCTTAGTTGTGAAAGTGTTAATTAGAGATATATTGTGTTATAGGAGGATTATAGCTTGGGGGATCGAGCGCGAGTGATTTACGGGATTTGCGAGTTATAGAGATACGCGAGGTGAGTCTTCTCACTATACTTTACCTTGAGTAGGTAATCGGAGTTATGTGACAGAGTATTTGTATGCTATATGTATGTTATGTGTTGTACTGCATTATTTCTATGTGATTTATGTTGTGCATGTTTATAGAGTTGGAACCGGAAGGTTCACAGAGATAGAACCAGAGGGTTCACAGAGTAGGGTCCACGGACCCACAGAGTTATAGCCTCGAGTGGCTAATATGTGTTATGTGTGGTATTTTGGGGAACTCACTAAGCTTTGTGCTTACAGTGTTTGGTGTTATTTGTTTCAGGTACTAGTGATGACCGTGGGAAGGCGCCGGCTTGATCAGTACACACACACGGGATTTTTATGTTATGAGATCTTGGGATTTTTATAGGACATGGATTGAGCTTCAAACATTGATGTTTTTATGAATATTAAATGAATTATGTTTTTATAAAATGCGAAAAAAATTGTTTTGAAATTTACAGTGTTACAAGTTGGTATCAGAGCCTTGGTTTGAGGGATTCGAGTACACCTTCGGGAGTACTTGAACTCAAACTAAGGATTTGAGAAGTATTTTCAAAAAGAGTAAAAGATTTTTGGAAAACGCAAAGCAGAGTTGTGTGTACGATCAGTCCGCGCCCGAACGGTGATTTCCCAAAATACCCTCATTTTATGTGATATTGATATTGATATGATGTATTCTCATGCTATAGTAGGCTAGGTACTCCTGCTAGGACTAGAGTGGCCTGATTTGTGATGCCTTAGCCTAGGGAGAGGTAAGCTGCTATGAGATGCTTGAGAGTGAGTAGGTAGCAGCGAGGGGCTTATGAGAGATTAGTTAGAGAGTGGATTATGCATAATAGAGTACTTGGAACTTGGGATCCGAAGAGGAGGACTTGGGGTGTATTCTGATACGGTGCAGACAGTAGTATTGGGCCCGTACTACTGAAAGCACCGGGGTGGTGTACAGCCCAAGTAAGAATCTTTGGAATGCCAAGGATCAAGGAGGAATGAGTTGTCGAGTGTGAGTATGCTCGAATGGATTCTAATTTATCGTATGTTGTATTTTAGAGGTAGATCATGGTGAGGACACGTCTTATGCCTGAGAGCAGTGGGGCCAGTGATGAGGAGATCCGCCGGATCATCCATGAGGAGGTGGCTACGGCCATCAGGGCAGAGATACCAGAGATGTTCGGGTCTATTAAGACCACGTTGATTGAGACTTTCGACGAGCGTTATGCTGCTGTTTCTGAGGCTACTGTTGCAGCGGCAACCGCAGTTATTGTTGCCGCGAGGCCGCATGGTGGTGATGCGTTGTTGTTCCGAGAGTTCAGCAACACAAAACCGCCGGAGTTTGATGGGACCCAGGACCCGGTGGCGGCTATGAGATGGATTTCTGACATAGAGGGGTGTTTCTTCACTTGCTCATCTCCTGAGCATTTGAGAGTTCGGTTCGCGCTGAACCAGCTTCGCTTGGGAGCGAAGGACTGGTGGAAGTTTGTGACGGCGCACTTTACGCCTGCTGAGCTTGCGGCAGTGACCTGGGAGAGGTTCACTGCCATGTTCTGAGATGATTATGTTCCCTAGGTGGAGAGGGAGCGTTTGGCCTAGCAGTTTTTGACCCTCAAGCAGGGTACTGAGTCTGTTACGGTGATTACCAGGATGTTCCACGAGAGGGCGATGTTCTGCCTTGAGCACGTGTCCACTGAGTAGGCACGTATGAGCTGATATTTGAGTATTTTGAGGCGAGACATTTGGGCGTTCGTGGCGAACTCTTCATACCGGACATTTTCCGAGCTTCAGGAAAATGCCCGGATGAGGGAGATTGAGCTAGAGACTCAGGCCAGGGAGGAGGCAGAGTCTCAGGGGAGGGATCGGCGACCAGCACAGTCCCAGCCGACAGCCAAGCGGGGCGAGCCCGCTGATCCCAAATCGGGGAGCCAGAAGGGCCGCACTTGTGGAAAGTGCACCAAGGGTCATGATGGAGTATGTAGAGCTGGATCTTGCTACAAGTGTGGCAAGGAGGGGCATATGGCCAAGGACTGCCCGAAGGGGTTTGCAGTGTGTTTTCACTGCAACCAGACCGGACACCGGAAGGTGGAGTGTCCGCAGTTGCGGGGATCAGCTCAGGGAGCACCTCAGGGATCTGCCCCTGCCGCCATCAGAGCTACCGAGAGTCGGCCAGTGAAGGCCGAGGTGCCGAGGGCACGAGGGAGAGCCTTTCAGTTGACCACAGAGGAGGTCCGCGTAGCGCCCGATGTCGTGGCTGGTATGTATTCCTTCGTGTATTTATTTTGATGTTGAGATATTATGCTTATATTATGTTGTGCGTAGGTACTTTTCTTGTGAATTCTGTACCTGCCTTGGTGTTATTTAACTCGGGTGCGAGTCGGTCTTTTGTATATTTGGCTTTTAGTCAGCATATCAGGGTTAGTCGTGAGGCATTGAGTCGGCCTCTGAGAGTTTCCATAGCTGACGAGAGCGTGATATATGCCACGGAGGTTCTCCGGGGGTGCGTGTTCGAGATTTTCTATGTTGAATTCCCGATTGATTTGGTTCCTATTGCGATGGGTGATGTCTGTGTCATTGTGGGCATGGACTGCTTGAGCAGATTCGGTGCGGTTATCGACTACGAGCGACAGCTGGTGACCATACGAGACCCTAGTGGGGGAGTTCTTACAGTGTACGGCGAGGGTACACGTTCTGGGTCAGCGTTTTGTTCGAACGCTAGGGTGAGGCAGTGTCTTCAGCAGGGCTGTAAGGGTTTTGTGGCGTATGTGATCGATACGCGAGTGGATTCCGAGAGGTCGAGGTCAGTTGAGGAGGTTCCGATAGTGCGTGAGTTCCCGGATGTATTTCCAAAGGATTTTTCGGGTGTGCCTCCTGTGAGGCAAGTGGAGTCCATTATCGATTTGGTTCCGGGGGCCGCGCCTATCGCTAAGGTGCCTTATCGCCTTGCACTTCCAGAGATGAAAGAGTTATCCTCGCAGCTTCAGGAGCTACTGGGAAAGGGGTTTATTCGGCCGAGCAGCTCGCCACAGGGAGCACCTATCCTGTTTGTCAAGAAGAAGGATGGTTCACACCGGATGTGCATTGATTACCGGGAGTTGAACAAGCTGACGGTCAAGAACCGTTACTCGTTGCCGAGGATCGACGATTTGTTCGATCAGTTACAGGGAGCATCTTGGTTCTCCAAGATCGATTTGAGGTCTGGATATCATCAGGTGAGGGTGCGAGATGAGGACATCCAGAAGACAGCGTTCAGGACGCGTTATGGGCATTACGAGTTTGTGGTGATGCCTTTCGGGCTCACCAATGCCCCGGCAGTGTTCATGGATCTCATGAACCGAGTGTGCAGACCGATGCTGGATCGGTCGGTGATTGTATTCATCGACGACATTTAGGTATATTCGAGATCTAGAGAGTAGCATGAGGAGCATTTGAGGGAGATCCTCGGAGTTCTGAGATCAGAGAGGTTTTATGCCAAATTCTCCAAGTGTGATTTCTGGTTGCGAGAGGTCCAGTTCCTGGGTCATCTCGTTAACCAGAAAGGGATATTGGTCGACCCGGCCAAAGTTGAGGCGGTGATGAGTTGGGAGGTGCCGAGGTCACCCTCCGAGATTAGGAGTTTCCTAGGGTTGGCAGGTTATTATCGGAGATTTATCAAGGATTTCTCTAAGATCGCAGTGCCACTCACCAGGTTGACCCGGAAGGGTATCGCTTTTTCATGGGGCCCCGAGCAGCAGGCCTCCATTGAGATGCTTCGCCAAAGGTTATAAGAAGCCCCGGTGTTAGCCCTCCCGGAGGGGATGGAGGACTTTGTGGTATACTGTCAAGCATCGAACTTGGGGTTGGGAGCGGTGCTGATGCAGAGAGGGCACGTGATAGCATACGCATCGAGGCAGCTGAAACCTCATGAGACGAGGTATCCCACCCATGATCTAGAGTTGGGGGCAGTGGTGTTCGCCCTCAAGATTTGGCGTCACTAGCTGTATGGGGTTCGGTGTACGATATACACGGACCATAAGAGCCTGAAGTATTTGATGGATCAGCCTAACCTAAATTTGCGGCAGAGGAGGTGGTTGGATGTGTTCAAGGATTATGATTGTGAGATTATGTACCATCCGGGCAAGGCTAATGTGGTAGCCGACGCCCTGAGTCGCAGGGCGGAGAGCGCCCCATTGCAAGGTGTATGTTTGCGATTGACCGTGATGGCTCCGGTGTTGGACACCATTCGTGGAGCACAGGCTGAGGCCGTGAGATCGGAGAACCAGAAGAGATAGCGAGTTGTTGGGTTGGTATCGGAGTTCGTTACCAATGGTCGGGGGCTTATGACTTTTCAAGGGCGTATATGGGTACCGTTTGTGGGAGGGGTGCGTACCATTTTGATGGAAGAGGCTCATCGATTGAAATTCTCGATCCATCCTGGGGCCACTAAGATGTATTTGGACCTGAGGAGGGAGTATTGGTGGCCCTGTAGGAAGAGGGATGTTCCGTGGTTTGTTGAGAGGTGCTTAACCTGCCGTAAGGTTAAGGCCGAGCACCAGAGACCGCATGGTAAGTTGCAGCCGTTGGAGGTTCCCGAATGGAAGTGGGAACAGAGTACCATGGATTTTATCACCAAATTGCCAAGGACTGCTAGGGGAGTCGACGCAATGTGGGTGATTGTGGACAGGTTGACGAAGAGCGCCCACTTCCTTGCTATTAGTGAGAGCTCCTCCGCATAGAGGTTAGCAGAGATGTACGTGAGGGAAGTGGTATTTCGGCATGGGGTGCCGATCTCGATTGTCTCAGACCGGGATGTACGTTTCACTTCCAGATTCTGGAAGAAGTTTCATGAGGAGTTGGGTACTAGGCTGCATTTTAGTACTGCATATCACCCCCAGACAGACGGACAGAGTGAGCGGACGATTCAGACGCTCGAAGACATGCTCCAGGCATGTGTGTTGGATTTCGGGGGGAGTTGCGATATGTACTTGCCCTTGGCAGAGTTTTCCTACAACAACAGCCATCATTTGAGAATTGGTATGCCGCCCTTTGAGCTGTTGTATAGGAGGAGGTGTCGGACCCCCATTTACTGGGGAGAGGTCGGACAGCGTGTGATGGGCAGTACAGAGATCGTGCTTCAGACGACAGAGCAGATCCAGCAGGTCAGACAGAGGTTGTTGACCGCTCAGATTCGTCAGAAGAGTTATGCGGACAGACGCCGGTCCGAGCTTGAGTTTCAGATCGGCGACTTTGTGCTCCTAAAGGTCTCTCCTTGGAAAGGAGTGATTCGATTCAAGAAGAGGGGCAAGTTGGGGCCCCGATATATTGGTCCATTCCGGGTGGTCACGAGGGTAGGCAGCGTAGCCTATCGTTTGGAATTGCCAGCAGAGTTGGGACAGATTCACGACACTTTCCACGTGCCGCAATAGCGGAAGTGTATAGCCGATGAGTCGACAATGGAATTGGCTCTTGTTTCTCCTTGCGACTTACTTGTCTTTTCATACCTAACGTAATGAGCATTCTGGGATCGCTAAAATTGTTTCTGCTCTGTGAGATTCTTCTTACATCTCAAGTTACATTTGTGCTTTCGTTTTGACACCTGTTTCGGGGTCTTGTGGATGTTAGCTTTCTGCTTTGGTCTATGAGCATGTGTTTCGCTCTTTAGAGATGAGGTTTCGCTTGCCTCTTTGACTGGTTCGACTCGAACCTCTTTTGTACCACTAGTGCTTGCAATATCAAAATTGTCATGCTTGTTGAGTGGTACTGCTACATACCTCCCCTTAACTTTCCAGGATGTTTTCTCCGATAGGCCAACAGTTTCATCAGCGTTGTCAATTGGAGTAAACCAAAAGAATTCATCACAGCCATCAACATCATCTTTGTTAACTAATGTTGTGAGTTCGGCTGTTTGATGTTCAGTTACTCCAGTAACCTTATAGACCTGATTAGGAGTAGTTTGGACTTTTTGGAATACGACTGCTTTTTCTTTAAGCAATTTGGTCTTTTCTTTGGATATACGAGCAAACTCAGCTGAATTTTCAGAGATGAGATTCTTGAGATTCTTTGGATATACGAGCAAACTCAGCTGAATTTCACTCATGTCATCACCCTCATTAAGTTCAGATGCATTTTCAACATTAATTTTATTTTCTGAACTTAACTTGGCATTCAACGAGTCAAATTTATGTATAGTTTCGGTTCTCAGTTTTAGTTTGTCGTTTTCATCCAAAAGATTTTTGAGCATGTCCTTATGGTCTTTTGACTTTATGTAGGACTCCATTTTGTCAAGACAAATTTTGTAGGCAGGAGATATTTCATCAGAAGATACAAAATTTTCACAGTTGTAAGCTTCGGCATCGACTTCATCCTCCTTTAGCTCAATGAAGGGTAAAATCATGTTATGTATCTTCTTTCCTATTTCACAATTGAGTTGTAACAGACTGATATTAAAATATAATCTTTTAGCAATCAAACAAAAAACATTTCGTTGTTTTAAAAGCTTAAGATTGTCTCATTGCAAATAAATAGATTCATCCCTAGACCTAATTAATTCCTTCTCCTTTTGCTCAATCCAGATTCGCCTCTCCTCACTCTTCGACGATACCCTGCTAATTTGATCAGTCAGGTTAGAGTTTGTGACACGAGTTTGGGTAAGACTACTACTTAAACTAGAAAATTTAGATTTTAATCCATTTAATTCCTTTTCATAGTTTGTAATGGGTGTTTTTAGAGAAATAAGAATACTTTGTACCTTATTGATCTACTCATCACATTCGTTGATCTATGTACTAACAGGTTTCGCAGCAAAATATCTGTCCTCTTGCTCCTTCTTGTCATCCAATCCACCATCTGTTGTGTATCCTCGCATCGGTGACACACCATCCGTCACCATCAAACATCTTCCTTTAACCTTTTTTTTTTCTTTCACCAGCAGAGCCTTGCCATGAGTGGGCTTTCTTACTTCTTCATCCTCTGAATCTATGGAACATACCTGAACTCCACCAAACTCAACATTATCACCTGTACCCTGCACAATTAACTCATTCAACGTATTATTGTCAGTTGTTGATTTCTTTTTCTTGATCTCCTCCAATCATCTCAAGAGGTTCGCTTCTTCATCGTCTTCATCAACCCTTTCCGATGTCTTCTTCAGCATGCAATCTTTGGCAAAATGATTCTTGCTTCCACAATAATGGCAATCAAAACCTGAGCGACCTCCAATCTTTGTTTCCTTCTTCGATTCTTTAGTCTTAGAAACCATCTTCGATTCCTCCTTCACCTTTTGCGAACTATAACTTGCCTGCCAGTTTCGGTTCTTATTGGCGGGGAACTTTCTTTTGAATAACTTTCTCGGATTCGACACCATCAAAGCATATTCTTCACTAGTTAGATCATAGTCAGCAAGATCCAACTCTTCTTCTTCTTCAACTGCACTTTTCCCCTTGGAGATTAGAGCCAACGAACCCAAGCTGGAAACCACATTCATTTCCGTTGACACAACACTCTCATGAGAGTTCAGAATTCCCACCAGCTTTGCTAGAGAATAGGATTTAAATTGTTCGTGTGCCTTCATAGTAGACACAACTGCCATCCATCCAGATCTAAGACCATTCATGAAGGTAACCTTTTGCTCAATAACCTTTCTTTTTGTCCCACGTTTTATCATTTTACTAAGAAGATGATTAAATCGATCAAAAGCCTGAATAAGTTTCTCTTCGGGCTTCTGTTTGAAGTCACTAAATTCAGAAAGTAATAGAGTTTGAATTGAATGCTCCAGATCTTCATCAGTAGAGTACAATTCCTTTAGCCTAACCCATATCTCCTTCGTTGTAGTGCAAGAGCTTACTAATCAAAAGGTATCCGATTCCAAAGCAAACCTAATCATCCTTAATGCTTTAATTTTGCATTGAAATTTATTTTTTTCGTCTTGAGCAACTTGCTTTTCATCGGCAAGTAGTTGGTTATACTCCTTTTGTGTTTTGATTATTTTTGAAGTGCTTGTGTGAGCAAACGGACCAACTGTGATTGCTTCCCAAATCAAATACCCATTATCTTCTGAACAGATTACATAATCTTCGAAGTGGTGTGTACAAACTTCATGATCCTGGGTATACAGGATTGGAATCCTTGTTGTCGATCCAATACTATTGGAGATATTGATCAGGTTAGATTGTGAATCATCCATATACATTGTGATAATGTTTTATCGATAACCTGCTTAAGATCAGACGTGTAATTTATCGTTAGGGCAAGATCGATAATTAATGAGATACGCCAATATGGAATGACGGTGTAACAGCCCGGATTCCCCAGGTATTATTTATTCTTATATTGTTGGTGATTTGTGAGGAGACTCGGCGAGTTGGAGCCCAAACTCGTCGTGTAAGATCACGGCTATGGGCACGGGTTCGCGTCTGGACTCGGCGAGTCCAAAAGTGGACTCGGCTAGTCCACGCTGTTTAATGAAACCCTAATTCCCCGGGTTTGGAGCCTATTTAAGGGCACTTATAGCCTCCCATTGCGGCTACCAGTCCCTTGAGAGAACCCTAAGAGAGCTAAAATCGTCTTGGGAGACAGGAAGTCACTTTTGGGCCTTTGTATTCCTTGTTTAGCAAGAAGAAGGTGGCAAGAGCAAGGAGGAGGTGAGATTCCAGCAGATCCTGAGTCCAGATGCTTCATTTTGAGGTAATAGTTCGAACCCCCTTCAGTTTTAGGGTTGATCTTTAGAGTTAGGGTTTTCTAACCCCTTTGGAGAGTGATTATGTGAAGCAAATGGTCCCTCTTCGAGTTTGTGCCTTGGATCTGGACTCAAAGAGGTCCAGAGACCCTAACCCTTGGAGCTTTTTGGGTTATTATGGAGTTATTGGACCTAGGTTGTCCTTTTTGGGACCAAATCTCCTTTTGATGCCTTGTGGCGTTATACAAGCATCAAGTTTCGAACTTTACGTGACATTCATGCTTGGGAAGGCCAAATCTATGGGTTGGGGAAGCAGATCTGACCTCAGAAGTTCAATAGAGTTTGTACATGGCATGAACTCGCCGAGTTGTTCTTGAGACTCGGCGAGTAGGGTTGGGGTTTCACGTAAATTGATCAGCGAGTAGACTCGCCGGGTTGGGGGATGACCCAGTGAGTCAAGGAGAGTCAATAGGGGGCTGAGTCAAGCCGGAACTCGCCGAGTTGTTCTTGAGACTCGGCAAGTTGAGTCGTGGTGGCCCCACGATTCATGCCAGGTGGAACTCGCCGAGCTAGGGAAGTACTCGACATGTCAAGAGAGGATCCGAGGGAGTCAGTGAACACGTATAGACTCGCCGAGTCGCTCTAGTGCACTCGCCGAGTCCGGTCAAAGTTGACCATTGACCATTGACCAGAGTTGACCAGTGTTGACTTGATAGGGTTAGTCAACCTTATTTGTGAAAGTGTTAATTAGAGATATGTTGTGTTATAGGAGGATTACAGCCCGAGGGATCGAGCGCGAGTGATTTCCGGGATTTGCGAGTTATAGAGATACGCGAGGTGAGTCTTCTCACTATACTTTACCTTGAGTAGGTAATCGGAGTTATGTGATAGAGTATTTGTATGCTATAAGTATGTTATGTGTTGTACTGCATTATTTCTATGTGATTTATGTTGTGCATGTTTATAGAGTTGGAACCGGAAGGTTCACAGAGATAGAACCAGAGGGTTCACAGAGTAGGGTCCACGGACCCACAGTGTTATAGCCTCGAGTGGCTAATATGTGTTATGTGTGGTATTTTAGGGAACTCACTAAGCTTTGTGCTTACAGTGTTT
This sequence comes from Lactuca serriola, assembly GCF_051521515.1. Taxonomy (NCBI): domain Eukaryota; kingdom Viridiplantae; phylum Streptophyta; class Magnoliopsida; order Asterales; family Asteraceae; genus Lactuca; species Lactuca serriola. Next base: position 34,240,574 of record NC_136412.1, on the reverse strand, counting down.
GGTGTTATTTTTTTCAGGTACTAGTGATGACCGTGGGAAGGCGCCGGCTTGATCAGTACACACACACGGAATTTTTATGTTATGAGATCTTGGGATTTTTATAGGACATGGATTGAGTTTCAAACATTGATGTTTTTATGAATATTAAATGAATTATGTTTTTATAAAATGCGATAAAATTGTTTTGAAATTTACAGTGTTACAGACGGCTCAATTAATATCAATCAATGCAGAAAACCCTAATAACTTCTTCAACAAAAGAGATGTGTGTGAATTACACAGCCTCCTACTTTGATATCGATTGATGAGATAAAAACTCTAAGATCGTTTAGATCTTTTACAGGTTAATCAATGGAGAAAAAAAATATAATAAACAAAAGAATGAACATAAGATGGAATCAAGATAATACTGAATGATTCAAATGTAGTCACGCCTCAGCAGAGCTCTATTAAGAACTTCCACTGTAGAGGCGAGCTATGGTTTACAAGACGATGATGAAAAATAATAAAATTCGTAATTACTAAGGATGCATGCATGCACCTTAAATACTAAAACCCTAGAATAAAACAAAACACGGTTGGACAGGCCCAAACCGGATACAAAACTGGGCTAACTATAACCGAGCCCAAAGACGCAACATTCAGAACTCAACAATACCATATGATATATATTAAGTTACTTGCTAATGGAATTTATTATTTCCATGAAATATTTAATTTCCAATTTAATTATAAGAGTTTTATTGAATATTTATTAAAATCAATTTCTAATAAATAATCAATTATATCAAGTTGCTGTTAGTGTGACCCATTAGTATCATATGTTATTTAGAAATATCACTTTAATATGACTCTTGAGCATACTGGACCTTTCTCAAAAGACTCAGCTTCCACCAAAGTTCAGGTTTAGGGGGAACCATCTTTCAATGATTCTATTCCTAAAAGTCATTTAGAATCTTCTGAACCATCTACCCCAACCTCCCATCATCAATCAAAGCCAGTCATAAGACCAGTCACTGCGTCTTTTGATGGGGAACCATCTTTAAATGGTTTCGTTCTTAAATTTACTTTACAATTCTCCCAATCATCCAGTACATGGCTTTGGGGGGAACCCCACTCAATTGGTTCCAGGACTTCAAGTTCCTTCACATTCACTGCATCTGTTGAATTCAAGCATGCAACAGTTGAGGGGGAACCACCTATTTCAGGTAGTTTCGTACTCTTTCAAGACAATCTTTTTGAAGGAACATTCACTTCTGACTACCCACCTCATCCAAATGAACAATATGAGATAGTTTGCACTCCTCAAATACTTAAGGAAAGTCGCCTTACAAAATGGACAAAGGATCATCCAACTGAACAAATCATAGGGGATCTAGATTCTGGAGTAGTGACTAGTTCAACAACTAAGAATTATTGTCTATAAACAAGATTTCTATCCATGATAGAACCCAAAAGAATCAAAGAGGCTCTACAAGATGCAGATTGGGTAAAAGCAATGAAAGAAGAGTTAGATGAATTTCAATGCAACAACGTGTGGGACTTTGTGCCAAAACCAGAAGAAGTATCAGTTGTTGGTACAACATGGGTCTATAGAAACAAGAGTGATGAAGATGGATTCATCATCGGGAACAAAGCTAGACTATTTTTCAAAGATTACTCACAACAAGAAGGCATAGACTATGATGAAACCTTTGAACCTGCTGGAAGAATAAAAGCCATTAGGATTTTCTTGGAATTTATTGCACACAAGAACTTTAAGGTCAACCAAATGGATGTGCAATGTGCATTCTTGAATGACGAAATCCATAGGGATGTCTATTTTTAACAACCTCCTAGTTTCGATGATCTAAAGTTCCCTAACCATTCAATGATCAAGTATGTCTCTCTTGAAGCGCCACCCTTGCATCATCAACCCTATTGCGCCATTGACGTTTGATCACGGACACCCTCTCGAGTAACACCATCAACCGGAGCAACTTCTTTTCTAGCATTCAAGCCCTTGGCGCATCTGGTATTGATATCCTTCACTCCTGACTTGTGCCAACCCTAATCTATAGGCCATAACACCTCTTGGTGCAACTCACACTTTTTCAAAGCCTTGGTGCAACTTTTTGTTATGGTCATTATCTCGTGATCAACTATTCTTTACGAATATCATTATATCGAGATCATCTTGGCGCAATATCGAGATCACATTGGTATGCCCTACGTGAGCCACACTTTCAAATCCTTCGAGAAACATCACAATCGACATTAAACATAAACAACTTGCGCCATCACATTTCTTTTTGTTTACTGATGATCATATTTTGAAATGCTTTTTTTTTGTGTATCAATTACACCATCCCTCATCAACATCAATTTTTTAGAGCACCTCCTGCCCTGGATATATTTTGACGTAGTATCCATCCCTCTCATGATCAATCAGGAGCATACCCTCGTAAGCATACTCTTTTGATCATCTGGTACTTACCCACGTGACTGATTTTTTTTGGATCATTACTCTTGAACCTAGTCTGATAATTAAGTGTGTCATCTTGAATTTTTGGGGCAAGCTCGATCCTTCATACCTAAGGGCCAGGGGAGCATCTTTTTAACCCGTAGTTGTTGGTCTACGATCCATGAGCATGATCTTATGATAATTTTTGTGTATCTACTACACCATCTCTCAACATCACGATTGGATTATTATCATAGGTGAGAATCAATTTTTTTAACCTTGTGATCATTTTTTTGTTGTTATTGATCATTGGTTATCATGCATGCATGCTTCACCTTATGTGATTCATAACATCAGGCTCATCTAGTCTATCTTCCCATTAATTAACATCTTGGCATACCTATTCTTGTAGTTCATTACCAAACCAAGTCATTTCTCAAAGTGTTCACTTCTTTCTCGTTGTGTTGCTTATTGATTATCCAACACATCAACTAGATCATCCAGTATTTGCATATCTTCTCTTATCTATAAACACCACTTCTTATTAACATCATCTTGGGGGAGCATCAATTTTTTTCTTATTTATTTATTTTGTTATTTATTTATTTATTTATTTTGGGTGATCATTGATTTTCTATCACAAAACGTTGATAAAGTGTAAGAAATCTTACTTTATTTTTTGATTCTTTGATCATAACCCATTTGTGGGCATTAAACTTTTTTGTGCACATCATAGTTGTTGAGCATTATTATTTTGTGCACATTATCAAAGAGTTCATTACCTTTACTCTATAAGCTTATCTTCTTACTCAAGCACACACCAGTTGGGAAACCCATGGAGAACCATCTCCAAGGAATAGTTATCCTCAATCATCTGTTGCTGGAAATAATTTCTTGGTTGTTCACAATGGAGTTATTACCAATTATGTGGTGTTAAAAAAATCTATTCTTCAACATGGATTCACTTTTGAATCTATGACAAATATTGAAGTGATCCCAAAGCTTCCAAAAAAAATTTTGTAAAGCAAATGAAGAAGTTGAACAAGTTGTCATGTTTAGTGAAGTTGTACTTGAGGTTATGTGACCTCTTGAAGGAGTCTATGAACTTATATTTCAGAGCATACATTATTCAAATGAATTGGTTGCTTGGAAACATGGAAGTCCACTTCTTGGTGTGAGAATTTGTTAAACAACAAAACAAAGGAACATCATCAACTCTTGTGTGTGTGAACATTATCATCTTACATATACATCCTCTCCTGGAGCATCTCATTCCCATCCGTGAGCATCGTCATTCGTGACTACATTAGATAAGAACATACATCCTTGCATAAGTAGATGGAATGCAGATGGAGGACAAACAACCACCAATTGTGTGTACCCTCAACAATGGGCAGCAAGACGTACACAATTTTTTTCACTTTTTTTACTTCAATTTTCTTTATTATTATTATTATTATTATTATTATCTCTTTCTTTTTTATTGTTTTTATAGGTATCTCTTGGATAAGGCATCAATAAACACTATTGTAGTTTAAATTTCACATCTTTATCGGGTTCTTAGTGTTTATCTGATATTCAAGAGATATTCATAAATGCCTTTTTCTCTCAAAACATATTTCAAAAATATCATTTCTGATAAAAAAATCTTTCTTTCAATTATTTTTTACAGTCTTTTAAGGTCAAGACTTAATAGCTTTGTTTTATCATAACACTCGTTGATATGATTTAGCAAAATATCAAAGTTTTTATTTATTTTTCATTTTGTAGAAAATGATCAAATATTTCACTTTTATTCAACACTTGATTTTTCTTCAAACTTTCGGCCTAAATAAAACACAACACCAGTTTGCAAGTTATTCCTATCTGTCATTTTACATTCGTACCTTGACAAAACAATTTTTGTCTATATCAAGCAAATTCAAACATTTTTTTAAATAATTAATTCCAAATTTTATTCCAATTTTCAAATTAAGAGTTACATTTTCTCTAAGAAAATGTTTCAACTTCGAGGAACACATTCACTCGAATCATTTTTGAAGTTTTTTTTAAATGTATCTGCTTCAACGGAAAATTCCATTGACGCAAAGGGGGAAATGTTAAATAAATATTTTTCCTTTTTACACATTTTTAAGACTCCTTATTTTTGTAACCATCACATGGGGGAAACTATTGGAAATATTTTTATATGATTGTCACTTGAAATAAGATGAGTATTAATTTATTTACATTTTTTAACAAAAATTATTAGAATGTTTCAGGTTGGAAAGATCCTGAAGATTCAACAAGTGTTTGAAGAATCAGATGTTGGAGCATTTAAATTTAACATGGAGCACTTGTAGTTGACATGGATCACTTTTTGAACATGGAGCACTTGTTGAAAGCAAGTTGGACAATCATGATCCTAGATGGCATATGTAGATTATATGTGGAGCGTCAAGATATTGATGGATCATCTGGAATATTAATGGCTCATCAGAAACATTGTTGGCTCATCCACAACTCTATGGATCAACAATACGTTGATGGATCAACATGAATACTTGGTGGTTCATCTCAAGTCAACGGACCAACATGATCACATTGATGGATCAACAAGATTACACATGGTACATCATGTACAATTATGGCATGTCCAAATTCTTAATGGCACATGCAGTTCGTCTGTGGTCTATCATGAACACATGATTGTACATCTTCAAGTTCAAGACACATTCCAACAATCAAGAAACAACTCAACTTGACGAATGACAGTTCTGGAAGTTGATGACATTCTAGAAGACAATTGAGCAACATGATGCTCATGATGCTCATCATAATTTCAATGTTGATCATGAAGGATCAAGAAATATGAAGACTGAAAACATGAATGCAACCCTAACGGAATACTAATGGAATTGTAATATTCTATCCATTCTCCGTTAAGTAGGGCAAAGGTGGCAAGTGATGACTAAGTCATGATGACGTGTTAACACCTGATTGGTCAAGCCATGTCATGGGCTTTTCTAAAGCCTATAAATAGGCCCCTTGGGATTCGTTATAAGGTTGCTCATTCCAGGCTCATTCCCTGCTTCTTCTTGCTCATGCTGCTTAATTGTTGTTTAGACTAGTTTTCAGAGAGCCATTTGAGTGTTTTAGTGTGTTAATCATTCAAACACTTGTAACTGGATCTTTGTGAATATGAGACACATTTGAATCATTGATCTTAAGCATAAAAATCGTTTTACCATTAATTTGGTTGATTCATAAATTTTTATTTTCCGCATTACTTGCCACTTGACGATTCTAAACTCTGTTTTAGTAATTTAAACACTTGGAATCTTCTAGTCTAAGGTTCACTGATTTTTATCACTTCTTCAGTTGGTATCAGAGTGACTGGATTTCTCACTTTTTCACACCCAACACACACAGTTAGCTCTACCATTACACTTGTACTCATATTACCTTCATCATCTTTGTAATATTAGACTTAAATCAATAAAACACATCAAGGCAGGTGATCATTATCAACTCCCTAGATTTTATGCATAAGATCCTATAAAGGATCAAGGGATTTTCTTGTAACTCACTTGTCTCTACTTAATCATTATTCCATACTTATATTGCACTAACATGACAGCCTCTCATACAACTTGGTCGAATTTCACTTAATCAATTTTTAACCAAAACAATACTAATAAGTACATTTGTGCTAGTTGATCAGGATAACTCCTTGTTATGTATGTGCAGTATGGGACACTTAGTGTCATGGTAAACCAAGATGGACATTGCAAGTATTTTTATAGTAAACCAATTTTACTTGTATCCCCCCCCCCTAAAACATGAAAACTCGAAAATGTGGGGGTATGAACTCACCTTGAGTGGATTTGTGGGTTGTTATAAGAGAAGATGTGAAGATTTCCAAGCCTAAACACTTTAATGTGGTTGATGAAATTCCTTGGAAATGATCTTATCATAAGAGTTTAATGCATAATATTGTGTGTAAATAAAATGAAACTAGTGTAAAAGTGTGTAATAACACTATATAACCAAGGACTTACCAAAACTCTAAAGAGAAACATGAAGATTCTTGAACTTAGAAGCTTGGACTTGATTTTTCTTGAGAGAAAATGGAGTATTAGGAAGTAAACTAGAAATGGTGGGGATCTTAAGGGTGATCTCGTCCAAAGATAAGGAGTAGAAATTGATGAGATATTTGCTTGGTTAACTATTGGTTAATTACGTTGATATATGCTGGATATTGTTTTGCATGGGAAAAAGGTGAAACATCAAGTCATAAAGTCAACTTCTTATCTCTTTATTCCCACCGAAATCACATTAGGAAGGATCAAATTGGTGATTTCGGCCAAGGCATGACCAAAATCACCTTGTTCCCCATGTGATTTTGGTCCTAATCCCTCTACAAATGGTGTTTTCGGTCTTAGTGGTTTGGATCTTGGGTGTTTTCGGCCTAGGCATGTGTTCTTGGCCCACCACAACCGAAATCTCATATTCATGGGTCCCCAAAACCGAAATCTCAAAGGCATGGCATAATTCATGCATCAAATCCTACAATATTGACTTCGCTTGACTTTTAAATGTTTATTACGAACATGATTTTCAAGTATGTATATATACATACACACACACACACACACACACACACATATATATATATATATATATATATATATATATATATATGTATCCTAATACAAACAATGCAACAAGGTTACATTGTGGTTGTACTTATACATAGATACATTTTAAACCTTGTTTAACACGAAATTTGCCAGTTGTCACATTTAGTAACCAGACGTGCGATATTAAACAAAATTTGTGAAGAAGGACACCGGCGTCTAATTCACGATTATGTTGCCGATAATTGTGTCTATCAGGAAAGCGATTTCAAAAGAAAGTTTCGTTTGTGAGTTGTAATTTATAAATGCAGCTTTTAGATAAAATAAATGCACTTTTTTACCTATTAAATATACGTTCAGGTATGAATTTTTCCAATTGAGATATGATGCTAGAGGTAAACGAGGATTTACAGGATTGTAGAAATGTGTTGCGAGTATTAAGCTTTTGGCTATGGGCGAGTTACATGATTGTATTGATGATTATATATGAATGTCTGAGGGAACTGCAAGAGAAAGTTTGTATAGATTGGCGAGAGGTGTTATTGAAACCTTCGGTGACATTTATTTGTGCATACCTTTGTTGAATGATATGCAACAACTATATGCGACACATGAAGAAAGACATGGTTTTTCGGGTATGCTTGGAAGCATTTATTGTACACACCGGATCTAGAGAAATTGTCTCGTGGGGGTGGAAATGCGAGCATGCTAGTGACATCATGGAATGTCTTCGTTGGTATTAGAGGTTGTTGTTTCCCAAGATTCATGGATTTGGCATGCTTTTTCCAGTGTTACGGGTTTCAACAACGATGTCAATGTTCTTGATTAGTCACTAATATTCGACGATCTTTTGTCAGGAAATGCATCGGATGCTCCCTTACAGTGAATGGAAATGAATATAATTCTAGCTATTACCTTAAGGATGGAATATATCGACCATATTCCATCTTCGTGAAGACATTTCGACACCTAGTAGAACCAAGAGACAATTTTTTTCAAGAGAAGACAAGAATGAGCACATAATGATGTGAAACGTACTTTTGGAGTTCTAAAGACGAAATGACACATAGTTCAACATGTGGCATGACCATATCAGTTAAAAACTCTACGAGATATTATGTATGTATTATCACAATGCATAACATGATGATTGAAGATAAATGACGAAATATTGTGGAATATTTGGCTACGGAGCTCAGACAAGTGCAATTTCAACTACGGATAGTGGAATATCAAATAAAGTTGTTGATATTCAAGATGCACGAAAACACAAGCAACTTCGAGAAAACTTGACAGATTATATATATGATGGTAACCAAGATGAATAATTAGGGTAAAAATGATTTTTTTTAAATGTTATTTGTTTTTTGTTTTAAAATCAGGACTATCGTATTTTTTCTTGTAATGTTTGTTTTAGATTTTAAATGTTATGATTTTTTTAGGATTTATTTAAACAACATGTATTATTATATTATATTTATTTTTAAAATTATTAAAAAATCAAAAATAATTGCAAACAAAATATTAAAATATCTAGAAAAAAAATAATAGATGTTATAATATGTTATTCATTTTCTCAATTACCTTAATTGAACATGACATATAAGATGACATTTTTTATGGTATACCACCCTTTAACATATCATAATGAATAACTCTATAAAACAAACACAACCTGAGTTTAAATCTTATTTTATAACATAATCGTAAGTCTTTGAATATATTAAAGTCAAACAAAGGACAAAAAGATAAAAACTAAAAAGTATTCATACCGACAAACAAAATATTCACGTGTGATCCAAGATCCATTAAGGGTCCCTTCTAATCGAGGAGCTTGACATATCATGGAGGCTTAAGGATAGAGAAATCATCCTATGTACTCGGTCGCACTCATCTATGTCCGTGCACTTCCCTTGGACCACGATTATTTATTCATGTATTAGTTTTGATATTCATTTATTCCACGGGTTTATAAAAAAAATTTAGTATAAAATTATATTTTTTTAAAATAATAATTTCACATAAATAAAAAAATATAATAAATAAAGTATGTAATTTAATAAGATATTTGAAAGGCTGTAGAGCATTTATTATGAAATTTAATTAAATCATCTATTTTATATATATATATATATATATATATATATATATATATATATATATATATATATATATATATATATTTCACTAAAATATGAATTTTAAATTTAAGAAAAATGAAAAATACAAGAAAATAAGAAATAGAAAATTGGTTTTCATTTGCTTGGTTAGATTCTATACATTTTATTTTGAGTATATTACAATTTTGGTTTTGAGTATATTACAATTTTGGTCTTCGGAGTTTACATATATATGCAGGTGAGTCTAATTTTTTATTTTTGATATGATTCGGCCTTACATTTTCCAAAAGCTAAACACATGGTTATTGAGGCTGTTAGTCTAAGAAGCCTCGTTAAATGTTGATAAAAGTATTGTTATATCTTTTTTATTATTTATTATTTTTTTCAATTTGTCTATTTTATTGATAATTTTAAATAATGTAGGGACCATTTCTATATAAAAAAAACAAACAAACAAACAAAAAAACAAAACAAAAGAAAATCACTAAAAGCTATCAACATCATTCATCCCATCGTTAGATCTCCTGTTTTTTAACATTGGTGCTCTCTTTCTCTGTCTCACTCACCTCCTACAACTCCGACGATCGTCAGCTTCAATGCTTCAATTACCGTCCCAACGTTTTAATTTGTACCATGACTACGTCTTTCAAGCATATTAACATTTTTGTTGTTCATTACCCCATCCACCATGTTTACAAATTTTACATTCCTCATTTGAAATCCGTATCTTTCTGTTGTGGTAAGTTCAACACCATGAACATTTTCGTTGATGGTTTCATCTCTGCCTGTTTGTATCAGTGAGCCGCCACCACAACCATTGTCTGTGTTGATAAGATAATGATGCAGCGCACAAAAATAAACAAAGATAATTAAGAATGAACTTGTTGAGTCTAAAAGAATAACCACGACAATCTCTTCAAAATCATGTTGATTCTATGAATACTGTGAGATTGACTTCAAAATCTGGGTTAACACGCACAAAATTTGGGAGAAAATTAAAAGTTCATAAAATTGATGATCGACCATTCAAATACATCAGCAACAGTTAAATAAGAAACATAAATTAAAACGGAACCCAAAAGGTCCATGGACCAAATAAAAACCCAAAAACAAAACCCAAAAATTATGGAAAAATAACAAAATTGCTCATAACTCCATTTAGAAATCGATTTATGGACATGGGTAAGTCCCCTTGGGGGACTTATCTAGATGTGCCCGTTGCTCCAAGCTTCCATTTGACTGGTCATAGACCCAAAACAGATTCTCATATCCAAATTTATGACCAATTCCGTAAAACCCTTTTCTCACACGACTGTGGGCCTCTAGAAACACAAGAGTGAACTTTTGTCACACGACCGTGGGCCTCTAGAAACACAAGAGCCCGATCCTCCACACTTGGCCCCGCATTAGATAATTAGTTTACAACTTCTTTAAGAAGCTTATGAGTTACCTTCAAATATTTTGAATTAAAGAGTGAACTTTTGTCACACGACCATAGGCTTCTAGAAACGCAAGGGCCCAATCATCCACTCTTGGCCCCGCATTAGATAATTAGTTTACAACTTCTTCAAGAAGCTTATAGGTTGCCTTCAAATATTTTGAATTAAAATTAAAGAGTGAACTCTACATATTATTCACTATTCTTAATGTCTCACACCATCACACCATCAGGAATTTCTTTCCATCAAATGCATCAAAACCAGCTGCAACCCATTCCCCTTGAATTTCCAAATTCCACCATAATAGGTCGCCATTGATCTCTATTTATCTTCTTTATATCCATTAAGTTCTTCACCACCACCAAAAGTGGTAGCGATGGGGTGATATGTGTTGGTATTAGTGACGGTGGTTGTGATTTGTGGTGTAATGGTGATTCTAAATTTGATAATTAAAACAAATAAAAAGATAATTTTTGTTATTTCATAAAAATTTAACAGAGCATATCAGATAAAGTTAGTCTCTAGAACCACCAATATAATTTTTAAAAACCACAAGGATAATCCATATCAAAAATTCATACTTCAACTACAAATATAGATGCGTGTAAACCACAAGCAAAATTGTATTTACTCTTTTATTTTCTAAACATCAATATAACATTTTCTTTTTCTTTTATAAAAATATACGTGATTTCATTTATAATGTTAAAATAACAAAAGTGTCTCGTTTACTTAAATGGAAAAATATGAAAACCTATTTCAACTTCTGATCTTCAATATTTGACTAAAGAATGTGAGAATCAGAAAAACAAAGAAGGGGGGCCGTTGTGGGTCGGCGAGAGCAAAAGGGAAAAATACGAAAAGGGAAACAAGAAAAAAAAATCATTAAAGTTTGTGAGGTTCAATAATCAATAGTCAATTATTCTATATTTTTAATATATACAATTATAGGGTTTGAATAGGTTGGGTTTGATAACATCCTATGTTCCTATTGATTATTGTGCATATATTTGGAAGTAAAACAAAAGATGTATGCAATTTATTATGTAGCGTAGACTTACATATGTTGACATTTAATTTTGTGAGACACTTGTAGCATATAAAAACAAATCGCAATGGCTACCGTTGCCAAGTTAAAACATTAATGAATGTCTTTAGATACAGTTTGTGTTTAGTTGATCTTGTTAATTTTTATTTTTTTTTGTATATTATTTTAATATAGGAAGGTGATACTTCCATGGATCTTTTTAATAAAGGTGTTCAAAATTTTCAAAACAACCGAACCTAAAAACGATACCGATGTTCAGGTTAACCGAGTCGATATTTTTTATTTTTTCGGTATGGTTAACTGTATCTGTAAAATCTTCGGTATTTTGTTCGGTTACAGTTGATGCATTTTGCTATAGACAATTAACCGAAAAACCGAAATTTTATTTTCTATTTTTAGAATATTATTTATGTTTAGAGGTTTATGCTGATATCAAATTATTTCTTAGAAATTTTCAATTACAATTAATTATTGTTATATTATTTACATTTGTGATTTTAAACCCATAATTTTCATCATTATTTTTTGTTATAAATATACATAAGTTGATATAAATTAAAATTGTCATTTGCATTTCATCAACATTTCACATAAATGACTAAATATTTGACTATCTTTTATATATTAATTAAAAATATATTTTTGTATTAGTCAGATATTATTTTCCATATTCCACGGATATTTGATAAGTTATCCAATATTAATTATTAATAGAAGCAAAAATATAATAAAAAAATTATAGGGATTATTCATTGCAATTATTTCCTTTTTAGGAGGTTTCTTATGGCGTTCCGTAATCTTAACATATTTTTATTAAATAATAACGGTAAATTGGTTAATCGGATAATTGAACCGAGAAAATCAGTTAACCGTATACCGGTTAACCTGATTTTTTGGTTTAGGTTTAACGTAACATCCTGTTTTGATTAGTTTCAAATTTTAGTATTTTAGACAATAAATTGATCAAATAAAGGCCTTGAGCTTCAAGGGAATAGGGTTTAGACCCTATTGGATGTTGTTAATATTCGTTATGTGATCCAAACTCTTGGTTTGTGTTTTGGAGTCAAAGGGTAAAATAGGAAAAGTGATGTTTCAGTCTGCTTTCATGAATTAAGGATTTTAGTTCGGTATGTTTTAAGTAAAAATTAATTAGATAGGATTGTGGGACTCTTCAATACCTTTCTGTGCATATAAAGAACGCCAAAATCGGAGTTGAAATATATAAGTTTTGGTCGTTTTAAGTTTAAGTGGAAATTGGGGAGTTACGGATTATGCGGGGTGTAACTAGAAGTTACACATGGCGTAACATGTATTTAATGAGTTATGCAGGGCATAACATTTGGTACGCAAGGCGTACTCCACTAGAGTGCAAACCTTAAATTTGGGGTTTTGAGCCCTATTGAAACACCTTAACCTCTATAAACCTCTTTGATTCTCAATCTCCATCTCTTCAAACGACTCCCTTGAAACGCTAACCCCATATTTGAGAATTGTGAGCTAAAAGTGTGTTTTCGGGTGCCTGTAAAGAAAGAAGAAGTTGGTGGTGTTGCTTGGAAAGCTTCAAGCTTTGTGGATCTGTGATTTGCACCTCTCAAGCATTCTCCAAGAGGTATAAAGTTCAGAACTTGGTGAATGATTTGATAGATCTAGTTAGTTCTTAGTTGTTTTGGTCAAAAATCGATCAAATATTATTCAACCAAATTGTATGAGACGTTGTGGTGTTTAAGGTAATGCAAATATCATATAGTGATCAAAGTGAGACAAGTGAGTTACAAGGAAAGCCCGTGATCCTTTTTAGGATCTTCATCATAAAACCTTGGAAAGTGATAATGATAACATGTCTTGTAGTTTTTATTAATTTCAATGAGAAGTTACAAAAATGATGAAGATAATACGAGTACAAATGTAGTAATAGAGCTAATTGTGTCTATAGTGTGTGTATTACAGGTGTTTTTACAGTCTAAACAAAATAACTATACGTCCGATATTTTTGGGATCCTCTTGCATGAACACATACACGTTGTTTGACTTGGTATTCCCGAGTCTTAAGCCTGTTTGAAGCGATTCTTCATTGAGAATGAGTCTCATATTGACCATTTGTACACATGTGAGAAAAAGAAATAGAAATTTGACCGTTAAAAGTGTTAGTAAATAAAAACAGCAATGGTCAGGAGTCTGTGAAAGGTTTGGGATCCTAAATAAGTTTGAGGATCTTGGCCCTAACAATTGCCCCCAAATTATACTTGCGAAATATCAAGGTTAATTTCAAATATTTATAGGTATAATTTTTTTAAATAAATAGTGAGAAAATAAATATACTGAAGTCCTAATGGATAGGGTAATTTGAATCTCAATGGGTAGATTTCTAGCCATTGAAGATGGCATAGTAATCTGTCAAATCACCCTTCTACCTTTCTATAATTTGTGTATAAATATGATGATCGGTGTTTTGTTTCATAGGTTTATCGAATACTATTGAAGGTACTATCTCTGTTGCTTTTCTTCTTATCTTTCTTCATCTGTACTCATGGGTAATCATTCAACTCTCTCTCGTACAAACATCATCGTTGTTCCTGATGATGATTTCATCAATCATAAGGCCTTGTCTTACGAGGAAACTTGTACTTTCATTAATAACAATATTGAAGCCTTGAATAGGTTGGGGCTTTTCCCGCCGGTAATGGTTTTACACCTTTTGATGCAAGGATCCAACTGGATTTTGTTTCTTCCTATAAGGTCTGTCTCCCCAAATACCCTTTTATTCTAGGTCTTTCTTAGCCTTTTCTCGGGATTATTTATGAGTTTTTCGAGATTACCAAACTCTCATATATTTAAGCTATGCCAACGGTTTCGAGGATCCTCTACTGGATCGATCGACTAAACCGCTCCATGGATATCGAGATTGGTTTGTGTTGAGCTAAAGAGAGTTTTGATGTTGCGTCTTTTGGGCTCGTTGATTAGCCTTGTATTCTCCGGTTTGGGCCTGTCCAACCGAGAGCCTTTTATGTATTGTATATAAGTTTAATGCTTGCATGCATATTAGGTCAAGATTCTAGAGATTATCGAAATAGCGATTGATCAAGAGTTTTATATTTTTCTGTAATCGTTCTTGTAATCTTCTAATCCTTTACAGTTGATGTTCTTAATCGAGCTCTTCTAAGGATTTTATTTAATCATTCGACACGATTGATTCAAGCTGTTTTGTTCTTATTATTGCGTTTTTACTGTTTTAAATTCATATACTTTTTCAAGATCTAATCGATCTTCATAGATTAAAAGTTGTTTTAATCCCATCAATTGGTATCAGAGCAGGAGGCTGTGTAATCGATACACATCTTTTCTGTGAAAAAGATTTCCATTAGGGTTTTCCGCAATCATCGATATTTATTGAGCCGTCATCTTAATTGACGTATCTTAATATTTATTGTTTTGCCCTAATCTGCTTTATTACAAGTCTGATCTTTGAACAGGTTTTACGATCATTATGGACGCAACGCAATCAAACCCTATTAATATTTCCAACAGCATCGGTTCGACGACAAAGATTCCAATCCTGTACACCCATGACTATGAAGTATGGGCGCATCATTTCGAAGATTATGTGATTGGATCGGAGGATAATGGTTATCTTATATGGGAAGCCATCATCAATGGACCGTTTTCTCATTCTACGACGTCCAGAATCATTAAGACGCAAAAAGAGTACAATGATCTGCAGGACGTGACGAATATTGCGCAAGATGAAAAAGACAAACTCCAGTGCAATATTAAGGCGCTAAGGTTGATCAGATTCGCCCTTCAGTCCGACACATTCAGACTGGTCAGCTCATGCACTACGGCGAAGGAAGTGTGGGATAGACTTCGCGAACTGTATTCCACAGACGAAGATCTTGAACATTCTATCCAAACCTTGCTTCTATCTGAATTTGGTGAATTCAGGCAAGGGGCCGAAGAAACTGTGACCCAGACGTTTGATCGCTTCAATCATCTTCTCAGCAAGATGATCAAACACGACATCGAAAGGAAGCTCATCGAACAAAAGGTTACTTTCTTGAACGGACTGCGATCTGAATGGAGAGCAGTTGTTTCCACAGTCAAAGCCCATGAACAGTTTAAATCATATTCTTTGGCGAAACTGGTGGGTATTCTAAAGTCCCAAGAGAAGATTGTGGTTCAAGAGAAGAATGTTGTCTCCAGTCTTGGTTCGTTGGCCCTCCTATCTAAAAGTAAAGCTGTGATGGAGGATGAAGAGCTCAACTTGGAAGAATATGACCTCACAACTGAGGATTATGCCATGATGGTGTCCAATCCTAAGAGGTTCATAAAGAAGAGATTCCCCAGCAACAAAAACCGAAACTGGCAGGGGAGTTACAGCTCTGAAAAAGCGAACAATGAACCGAAAGCTGAGGAGCCCAAGAAGGAACCGAAAGCAGATGGCGATTCCGGAGTAAGCTGTTTCTATTGTGGTGGCAAGAACCACTATGCTAAGGACTGTGTTCTTAAGAAGATGGCTGAAAAGGACGATGGAAAGGATGAGGAAGCTGTGTTACAGAAGAGATTGGATGAGTTGAGAAAGAAGAAGTCTACCGCTAACCCTTCTATTAATGCTCTTATTGTGCAGGGTTCAGTTAATGACGATGAGTTCGGTAGCACTGAAGTTTGGTCTACTGACTCAGAAGACGAAGAAGTGAGGAAGCCTACTCATGGAAAGGCGTATGTGGCTAAGGAGGAAAGCAGTGGTGGAAAATGCTTCATGGTGACTGACGTATCTCAAATAAGGGGATACAATACCGATGGAGGAAGCAATGGACCGAAGGTGCAGGAGGATATGTGCTTTACGGCCAAACCACTCAGCCAGCAGTTCAATGAACTCGATGAACTGATAAAGAAGGTACAATCTGTTTTTATTTCATCTAAAGTACCTTCATCCTCATATGAGAAAGAACTAAAAAATGTTAATACAAGAATTTCTCATTTAGATAGTAGCTTAACCCAAACTCGAGTCACCAATTCTAACCTGACTGATCAATTAAGCAGGGTGGCGTCGAAGAGTGAGGAACGGCGAATGTGGATTGAGTTAAAAGAGTCGGAATTAATTAAAGTTAAAGATGAAAACATTTATTTGCAGAGAGACAATTTGAAATTGTTAAAACAACGAAATGTTTTTTGTTTAATAGCTAAACGTTTATATTCCAATATTACTCAACTTCACTTGGATTGTGAGATAGGCCAAAAGATCCATCGCATGATTTTGCCCTTTCTAGAATTTAAGGAGGATGAAATCGATGCCGAAGCCTACAGATGTGAGAGTGTGATATCGTCTGATGATGTCAATCCGACCTACATGTATGGACTGGACAAAATTGAGTCCTTCATTAAGTCCAAAGACCACAAGGACATGCTCAAAAATCTTTTGGACGAAAACGACCGACTTAAACTGAGAACCGAAACCATGCAAAAATTTGACTCTTTAAACGCCAACGTAAGCTCAGAAAATAAAATCGATGTTGAAAATGCATCTGAGCTTAACGAGGACGAAAACATGAGTGAAATTTCTGTAGAGGATACGGTTGACTGCTCAGAATTTGTTAAAAGCGAAACTGAAAACCACAAAAATCTTATTTCTGAAAACTCTGTGGAATTCGCTAGACTGTCCCAACAAAAGTCCCCGAAATTAGTAGAAAAGGCTGTTGTGTATCAAAAGGTTAGGACCACTCCAAATCAGGTATACAAGGTGACTGGAGTAACCGAACATCAAACAGCTGAACTCACAGCTATTGTTAACGAAGACAATGCTGATGGCTGTGATGAGTACTTCTGGGAAGCTCCTATTGATAATGGAAACGAAACCGTTGGCCTATCTGAAAGAACCTCCTGGATGAGAAAAGGGAGATACATACCTGAACCCTTGAACAAGCCCGATAATTTCAGTGAACCAAGCACCAGTGGTACGAAAGAAATTCCTCAAGAGGATGATCGTTCAGCAAAAGAAGACATTCCTTCAACACCAACAGCTCGAAGTGAAACTTCATCAGATACTCCCTCCACTTCCTCAGGGCAAACTGAATCTTCTTCAGATATTCCATCTGCTCCCTCGGCTCAAAGAAAAACTCCTGAAGTTCAAAAGGAACCAGCCAAGGTGACAACAAAAACGAAAGCGAACGTTCATCATCAACCCAAGCAGATGAGGGATAGGAAGATAGAAAGGAACCAAAGATAGAGGAAAAACCTTTCTGAAAGGAAACAATTCTGGCACTCCCAGAATGCATACTATTCACACAAGGACAAGAATCTGAAGTATGAAAACAATCCTGTAAGAAAGCCTGAAAGTTCGCAAGAAAATACCAACCGAAAGTCAAGGTTCGGTTCGCAAGAAAATACCAACCGAAAGTCAAGGTTCAGTTCGCAAGAAAATACCAACCGAAAGCCAAGGTTCGGTTCGCAAGAAAACACCAACCGAAAGCAAGGGCTCGGTTCTGAAAAGGAATTCGACCGAAACCAAAGGTTCGGTTCCAAGAACAACTCCAACCGAACACAGAGGTTCGGCTCAGAAATCAAAAGAGAACAAGACTCGAAGGTTAACCCCACCAACGATCAAAAGCAAAAGGGTCACCTAGAGTCATCAGCAAGGAAGACATCTCCATCCAAATCCTCTCTTCCTAATTCTTCTCGTTCTTCTACTTCCACACATTCGTCTCCATCTTGCTCTAAAGCTAATTCCGTTGGTTCTCAAAAACCTCATTCATCAGCTGAACAGAAGGGAAAGCAGAAGGTCGATGAATCCAAACCTGAGTCCAAAACAAACAAACCCAATCCTATCAAAATAAAAGTCTTTACCATTAAAAAGAAAGATGAAACAACTCTAATAAAACGAACATATCTAGTTGACATCTCTCTTACTATTCCCGTTCCCATGAAAAGCTCACTTGGACCCAAGAAACTTTGGGTTCCTAAATCTGCTTAATTTTTGCAGGTTATGAGTGACGAGCAGTTTGACGAAGAATGGTACATCGACAGTGGCTGCTCGCGTCACATGACAGGGAGGAAAGAGGAGCTCAGGGAATACAGATCTCTTGCAAACGGTGGCAACGTTAAGTTTGGAAATAACTCTTTCGGCACCATAAAGGGATACGGGATGATAACGAATGGTGACTTTACAATAAGGAAGGTGGCCTATGTGGAAGGACTTCAACACAACCTCATCAGTGTATCTCAGCTTGTTGGAGGTACAGGTCTCAAAATTTCATTCGATGATGAAGGTTCTGAAATCATAGAGAAAAAGACAAAGAAAGTCATTCTGAAGTCAGAGCGAAAGGGTGAAATGTTTCCTCTAAACATGAAACCCATCAAAGGAAACCCAACCATATGTCTGCTATCAAAAGCTCAATCCGACGAAAGCTGGTTGTGGCACCGAAGACTCTCTCATCTCAATTTCAAAGATATCAACCGACTTGTCACTGGAGGTCATGTTAGGGGTCTTCCATTGCTCAAGTTTGACAGAGAGCATCTATGTGCTGCATGCGAAATGGGAAAGCAGAGTCGTCAAAGTCACCCATCCGTAATTAATACAAAAGTTGTTGAACCACTCGAATTGCTTCATATCGATTTGTGTGGTCCTTCATCTATCGAAAGCATCGGTGGTAGCAAGTATATTCTTGTCATCGTTGATGATTTTTCACGATTTACATGGGTGTTCTTTCTAAAGCTCAAATCTGAAGCAACTCAAAAGCTGAAAGTGTTTATCAAGCAGATTGAAGTCCAGCTCAAGAAGGTCGTTCGAAACATCAGGAGCGACAATGGTCTCGAATTCAAGAACAAGGAGTTTGAAGAGTTTCTTGCAGAAAAGGGAATTAGTCATAATTTCTCAGCTCCCTACACACCACAACAGAACGGAATAGTCGAAAGACGAAACCGATCCTTATGTGAAGCTGCCCGAACTATGTTAAGTTTCGCTTCCTTACCTCTTTATTTTTGGGCTGACGCAATTTCTGCTGCTTGTTATACACAGAACAGATCCTATCTCAATAAGCGATTCAAGCTCACACCATATGAGATAATAAATAACAGAAAACCCAACGTGAAATTTTTCCATGTGTTTGGCTCAAGTTGTTTCATCTTTAACTCTAAAGAACACCGCAACAAGTTTGATGTCAAAGCTGACGAGGGAATCTTTCTGGGTTACTCACTCACATCCAAGGCGTACAGGGTCCTAAACAAACGATCAAGAAGGATTGAAGAGACATACTATGTGACCTTCGACGATAACTATGTCAAGAAGCTACAGGCCATAGATGACACTGCCGGGGAAATATTTCCTCAAACTGGCCAAGTCACAGTCTCAATCGCCAATTTGTACGAGAATTTTCTGGAACTCTTTGACGAACCGGAAAAAGCTTCTCTCTCAGAAGCAGGTGCAGCTGACAACAAAATTGATCATATGAAGCAAATTATCGAAGATGCTGCGAAAAGAATGCATGAAGGAGAATCGCTCACTGATGAATCTCCAACCAACACTGCTTCAGTCGAGGGGGAGCCAAGTTCTCATGTCGAGGGGGAGCCAAGCTCACAAGTCCAGGGGGAGCCAAGCTCTACTACTTCAACCGAAGGTCCTTCACCAACCGAAGGTGCCTCTCCAACCGAAGATGCCCCTCCAAACGAAGGTGCTTCAACGCCTGAAAATCCAGCACCACAACAAAACCCTGAGCCTCATGTTTCTCAAGACTCATTATTTGAGGGGGAGCATGATGATATGACGCTTGATGACGATAGCCAATCTGAGCCCGAAGAGATGATCAACGCTGAACTAGATCCAACCTTCGACCCGAATTACCCTCCTCTTACCAAATGGACCAGAGATCATCCTATCTCTCAAGTAGTTGGTGATGTATCTGAGAAGGTTTTGACCCGATCTCAACTGAAGGCAAAACAGACATCCTTATTCTCAAAGGTAGAGTTTTGTATGTTTAACTCATTCGTATCAAAAGTTGAACCGAAGACAGTGAACACTGCCCTCGATCACTCTGATTGGGTTCAAGCAATGCAAGACGAACTGAACGAGTTTGAAAGGAACAAAGTCTGGCGCCTCATTCCAACTCCTCCAGATGCTTCGGTTGTTGGTCTTAAATGGGTTTTTAGAAACAAAATGGACAAGGAAGGTAATGTCATAAGGAACAAGGCTCGTCTGGTAGTCAAGGGATACTGTCAGGAGGAAGGAATAGATTACGAAGAAACGTTCACTCCAGTAGCTAGACTAGAATCTGTTAGAATATTTCTGGCCTATGTTGCTCACAAAAACTTTGAGGTTTTCCAAATGGACGTCAAGTGTGGATTTCTCAATGGAGAACTCGAAGAAACTGTGTATGTGGAGCAACCTCCTGGGTTCGTGAACGAAAAGTATCCAAATCATTGCTACATTCTGGATAAAGCTGTGTACGGCCTCAAACAAGCTCCGAGAGCCTGGTATGAAACGCTTACAAAATTTTTAAAGATGTCTAAATTTAAACAAGGTTCGGTTGACCCAACCTTCTTTCGCAAAAAGGAAGGTAACCACCTTATGATAGTTCAAATTTATGTCGATGACATCATCTTTGGCTCCACGAATCCCAGCTTAACAGCTGAATTCAGAAAGCTGATGGAGACTAAGCTTGAAATGAGCTCAATGGGTCCTATTAACTTTTTCCTTGGTTTAAACATAAGACAGGGACCCGAAGGCATCTTTATTAATCAGGAAGCTTACACGAAGACTCTCCTAGCGAAGTTTGGCATGATGGGAGACTCAAAAGTCAAAGTCCCAATGGCATTCGGCACCAAGGTTACCCCATCTCTAGACAAACCGGCTGTCGACATCACGCTCTATCGTCAAATGATAGGCTCACTGATGTATCTAACTGCGAGCAGGCCTGATATCATGTTTTCTGTGTGTTATTGTGCTCGATTTCAGGCTAACCCACGAGAACCTCACATGCTGGCAGTAAAGAACATCCTACGCTATCTCAAGCGAACCACCTCCTTAGGTCTGTGGTATCCATCCAATTCAGGCTTCTTTGTTCAAGCCTATTCTGATGCTGACCTTGGAGGATGTGGACTCGACCGTAAAAGCACAACTGGTGGCTGTCAATTTCTTGATGGGAAATTGGTTAGCTGGCAATCCAAGAAACAAACATGTGTGTCGCTGTCTACTGCCGAAGCGGAATACATTGCCGCTGCATCCTGCACATCCCAAGTGATTTGGATCCAGAGTCAACTTCAAGACTATGGACTCAATATGAAGAAGATCCCACTATATTGCGACTCTGAAAGTGAAATTAGGATCTGTCATAACCCAGTGCAACACTCTAAAACCAAACACATAGCACTCAGGTATCACTTCATCAAAGATCATGTGGAAGATGGAAATGTCGAAGTTCACTTTGTAAGAACCACTGATCAACTGGCTGATGTCTTTACCAAAGCTCTTCCTGAAGCATCATTCAATAAAATATTGCAAGGGCTAGGTATGATGGAATCAGAGTCAGTACCTCACACTACCTCTCAACCTCAAAAGTAAGAAGCGAATCCAACCGAACGTTCGGGTTCGGTTCCATCATCTGGTTCGCTCATTTCTTCAAAGGTAGTTTTTCTAAGTTGTATATTTCTTGTAAAATTTCGTTTTTCCTTATGTTAAAAGAATTTATATCTTGTATATCTAAATTTCTTAGTTTCTCAAAATTTTCCAAAAACCGGAACCAACCGAAGGTTCGGGTTCGGTTTTTCAAAATTTTGTGGAATTGAAACCAACCGAAGGTTCGGGTTCGGTTTTTCAAAATTTTGTGGAACCGAAACCAACCGAAGGTTCGGGTTCGGTTTTTCAAAATTTTTCTGAACCGAAACCAACCGAACGTTCGGGTTCGGTTTTTCAATCTTTTTCCAAGTTTTTTTAATCGTATTTTTTTTAACTTTCTTAAATTTTTTAGATCTTATTTTTATTTTTATTTTTATTTTAACTCTAATTTTTTTATTATTTAATTTTATTTTTTTTATAAATTTCAAAATCCAAAAATATTTTATTTAATTTTTCTTTGTGTGCTCGTTCGTTCATGGGGATATATTTGATAAATTACTTAAGTGTCCCTAGAAGCATGCTGCTGTATGTGTCCCAAGCCTCATAAGATTTTGAATAATAGCCTTCATGACCTGGTATACACAAACCTTGTCTTCCCAATAAGGCTAACTCATTTATTCTAATCGTGAGCTACCTCACACTCTTCTCACATGAGTTAAGAGTCTCCTGCTTGGTCCGTATTTTCGCAGCAGAGGTACTATGTTTTCTTACACCATCCCTATTACACTTCTCCATTACATTCGTTTCATCATTGTAACCCTTGAGACTCTCAGTAACTACCACTGAGGTTTATGGTTACACAACATCTGTGTTTATGATCTTAGTTTCGTGCCACTACGAGCTAAGTGAAACCCAAAATTCAACACCAACGAATTGACGGTGACCAATTAACTTGATCAAGTTTTCACCAATGAATTGACGAATGTACCTTCATGGAATCTCAAATTTTCTTTTGCGTGATTCCAATGAAATTGTTAAAACACCATAACATTTCTTCCCAAGGAATCCAGTTTTACAATTTTATCTGAGATTTTATATTAATCCAAGCCACTATACAAAATCAACTCCAACCTACTTGTTCAACAGACTACACCGGTCTCACAAGTACTTTGTTCATATTCGTTCTTATATCAAGAATTGAATTGTTGAATCAAAGCGAAACCACCCTTAATTAGCCTAATTAAAAGAAGCCTTTCAACATTTCTTAATAAATGTTTGATCGTAATTCAACGGGATTCCACACTAACACTTTGAGGTCTCTCTTGACCTTAAAGGAAGAGATTCGTGCCCGGGATCATCAGTTTCGTGTCATTATTGACATCACAGATAATCCTAAAAATAGTTGCTTTATTTCTTTTTCTTTTACACTCTTTGCACGAAAATCCAAGATTTTCCAAAATTCCGTTACTAATTAATTTACAGGCTGGATTATTACTGGATGGTTACTAATGAAGTTGTGGCCAAAAATTAGCCACGTGGGTCATTAATTGAAAACAGCCGTTTAAAAGGGGAAAAGACAAAAAGTTGCTGACTCGGCGGGAGTTAAATGGATAGAAATTCAAACGACGAAAAAAAAAGGAAGGCGCGTGAATTTGAAACGGCCGCGCTTTTTCTGACATTTGAGGACGCGTGTGCAATATCGAAGCGTCATATCTCTGGAGTTACAGGCGCGTGTGGAAATGGAAACGGTTTCTTTCTCTGAACCGGCGCTTATTGGGCGGCGTAATACTAGGAATCTGACACTCTCTCTCCTACGTGATCATCGCACGCCCCAACTGTCACCAATCAGTCACTCAAAAAACCCGTTTCGTATTTCCATAAGAGATTTGCAACGATTTTTCTCTCTCCTATCACCCACTATAAAAACCCATCAACACCATCTTTTACCTTTTTACTGCCCCCATAATTCCCAAAGCAAAAATACTCCCAAATACTCTCCCGATCTTCTTCTTCTCCAAACCTGCAACAATGGCTGAATCTTCATCTGTTCATGCAACTTCTCAGATTCTTCCCATCCGACCCCAGCAATGCCTTGTCATCGATCTGAACCCACTGGCGTATGATCCCTACATGTCGCCGGTCATCGAATGCCTCAAGTATTCCCAGCTGGCTCCTGCACTGTCGAGAATTGAAACGGTGCCAATGGTGGCCTTATCTCAGGTCTATGCGACGGCTTACTACGACAAGGCCGTCGACCGGGTATTCTTTGAAGTGGGCGAACACAAGACTTCAATTTCTCGCCCCCGTTTCTGCACGCTGTTAGGGTTTGCTGCTGACTCTTCACGAGTTCACCCGGATACGATTCCGGTGGGAATGTTCTACAACATGTTTTACAACATGGGCTACACAGAGGTTCTCACCTCCGTCGCCAGGTTCAAGAAGTCCTGCCTACCGCCCCAGTGGAATGGGTTATTTACAGTTCTCTTCAAGGGACTGTCAGAGAGGAGCTCAGGATCTGACGGTGCAAGTCGTCTTTTCCTTTCTATTATGTACGGAGTGTATAATGGGATAAACCTGGATTATGGGTTTGTCCTCTGGCAACAGCTGCTTCAGAGCCTCTCTTCCTCTTCCCGACACTCCGAGGTGTCACTGGCCCGGTTCTGGATCTTGATCACAAGATGGGCCATGGACAAGTTCGACGTTTCAACAGACGATGGTGCATCGATGTCTTCTATTGGTACGTTTCATACCAAGAAGATCATTGTATCCGACGCATCAAAGTTCTCTTTCATTGGCTCTATCCCGGAGTCGATGTATGGGAATGTGCCATCTGATAGCCAACTGATCAGGACGATCAAGGAGTCTGGGCCATCTGGTCCGAGGGAACTGACACCGGACATGCTGCGATCGATTCATGATGCCGATAAACCGGTGGCCAGGGGTAAAAAGGCAGAAAAAGGGAAGAAACCATCCAAAGCCCCAAAAGGACCTTCTCCCAAGAAGCGCAAACAACCGAAGGCTGCTTCATCCCCTCAACCGAAAAGGAGGAAGACCCAACAGAAGCGAAAGCTCGTCATTCCCTCATCTTCAAGCGAATCCGAAGGTGGGAGTTTGGACTCTGAGGGATCCCAAGGAGAAGAATCTCCTCAACGAGGTAACACACCTCCTCGGTCCCCAACCCCGGAGATGGAACTTCATCAATCCCCAGTTCCTTCCCCTCCACCCACAATACCTATTTTCATTCCCACCATAAACCCCATAATTCCCCCAAACTCTATCCCTATACCTCCACCCATATTCACCACATCAACCGAAACACCACCTGTCACCGAAACCCCTACAGTAACCGAACCTCCTCAAACCCATACACAACCACCACCCGAAACCAACCCCCCACCAACTCAACCAGAACCAACCAAACCCATAACACCCCCAGCTTCTCCACCACCTCAATCTCCAGAAGACGCCTCCGATGGCGGTGATCAATACCTTGGTGGTGATCACATGAACTTTGATTCGGTCTACTATAGTCCGTTTCAAGTTCAGAGTGATGAGGAGGATGATGCTCCAGTGACAAAGAAGCATCTTCGCGAGCTTAACGAGAAGGTTGATCAACTTCTCGCCTCCTCTTCCAACCAGCAGTCATCTTTGTCTGAAGCTGCTATTCAGAAGATCGTTGACGCCTTCTCCCAAGCTCAACATGATTTTGTCGCCTCAGCAACTGCTGCCATAGACGCCTCCACCCGAGCCTGTGAGGCCGCGACCGCAAAAGTCGATAAACTATTCAATGACGCTTCGGTCCTGCTGCAGTCTTTGCAGGAAAGCGCCGAAGCCACTAAAACAACTCTGGAACCAGTTGTTAATCAATTGGCCCAGTTTGTAAAGACGGAGCTGCCTTCGTTCGCTACCCTCAGACAAAGCCTTAGTGACGACAACTCGGCACTTCGTGCCTCCATCGATGCCCGCTTGGCAAAGCTACAAGAGGATCTTGCAGCAGAAAATTCACTGATGGACGTCTTGGCGAGCAAGACTACCGCCCTAAAGGTCAAGAGCATGCAGCTTTCCAACTCCGAACAACAATTGGAAGCTCTTCGATCCGAGAGGGAAGTCATAAAGACGTGTGTTTCGGATGTCCACGCCGCTCTCTCAAACATCCTGGAAGCACACGGCCCAATCCTTAACCACTCAGTGAGGCGTACCCTCGCTGAAAAACTCTCTCCGGCCATGGAACTATTAAGCAAAATTGAAGGCCTACCGAGTTTCGTGTCCATTCCGAAACAAGGGGGAGAAGAGAAGAAAGGATCGAAACCACCTCCGTCCTCCAAAGCGACTCACACAACCGAACCACCCCCAACTGGTCATGCCTCGGGTTCGGGTGTGAAGAACAAGGGCAAAAACATAGCAGAGGATGGAGATGAAGATGAAGATGAAGACAAGGAGACAATTGCGGACTTGTTAAAAAGAAAGAACAGTCGCAATGCTGAAGACGATGCCAGTCGTGTGGCGCGTGAGGCTGAAGAAGCCGAACGAAAGCAAAAAGAAGCCCACGATCTCCTTGAGAGCCGAAAGTTGCTCTTTCCTGCCTGGACCAGGGATCGCATGATAAAAGAGGCCATAGAGACTCCAAGCATACTATGGCTTGAGCCGGTGATATCATTCGACTGCAACAACTCTGTAGATTCGCAGTTTGATATGCCGCTGACTCGAAAGGCGTTCATCTTCCACGCCTTCTCTAACATTTTCGAAGTCCCGCATCTGAACGATGAGCTTGACAGGGAGCTCATTGACTTCTACCTGGAGGCCGCTCGCCCACAATACCTCACCTGGAGCGCCCAGAAGATTGTTAATGTTCGGGTACTGAAGCCTTATGCAGTGGGGAGATTCACAAACGTCAAGTTCAAGCTCATCCGAGGATCTGCAAGAACTGCCCACATGATCTCCCTGGCGGATCTGCCCAATCTGAACCCTCATGATTGGATAGTCTTGTACAATATCCTGCTGACAAATGAATCTGAATATGGTCCCATCATAGACCATGTCAAAAGGATGCTGGCATGCTATATCATGGAGGTGGCCCTAATGGATCAGGAGGTCGCCACAGTTTTTAAGAAGAAACCGAAAGTCAAACCTGTGGGATCGGCCAGTGATCTAAATCAAATGCAAATGGGCAAGATAGATTCAAGGCGAAACTCTGTGATGTTCACTAGAGTCGAAGGACACAAATGTCTCTTCGCTTTAGCTGACAAACATCTTTACACTACAACTTGCTTGGAGCACATCTTATTCATCATCAAGCAGTGTAAAGACAATTCGGCCGATGATATCAAGTACTTCAATGATATGATCAATTGGTACATCCGGTTTAGACAGACCATCCTCTCCATAACCAAGTGTCTGTTTAGCACCGTGAAGAAGAAGGTACCAGCTTCAGCCGCCGGCCCAAGTAGGAAGTGAAGGTCTCGCTCCAAATTGACGCAAAGGGGGAGATTGTTGAGCTAAAGAGAGTTTTGATGTTGCGTCTTTTGGGCTCGTTGATTAGCCTTGTATTCTCCGGTTTGGGCCTGTCCAACCGAGAGCCTTTTATGTATTGTATATAAGTTTAATGCTTGCATGCATATTAGGTCAAGATTCTAGAGATTATCAAAATAGCGATTGATCAAGAGTTTTATATTTTTCTGTAATCGTTCTTGTAATCTTCTAATCCTTTACAGTTGATGTTCTTAATCGAGCTCTTCTAAGGATTTTATTTAATCATTCGACACGATTGATTCAAGCTGTTTTGTTCTTATTATTGCGTTTTTACTGTTTTAAATTCATATACTTGTTCAAGATCTAATCGATCTTCATAGATTAAAAGTTGTTTTAATCCCATCAGTTTGAATTATTTAGCCTACGTCTATGATCTTTCGACATTTGGGAACTCTCGTTTATTGTTGAAAGTCAAAACTGATAAAGCACCCATTATTCTGAAATCGAAGCACAATGATGGTTCCTGGAAAGGAAAATACTTTTTCGGGAAACGCTATTCCTTTCCTGATGGTGATCTCTTGCCACATTCTTGGGTTAAAAAGGGTGGGGTTTCATATTTTTATGCTAAGGATACTGGCATTCACACTTTTTATGTTGTTTCATTTTTTTGCAGCTTCAAGTTTGAAGAACTTGTTCCTCCTGCTGAAGACACTAAAGATAGGATCGGGAATTTCCTCGCCCTGCCTGAGAGTGACAAAAAATTCAAGCTTTATATTCCTAGCCAATAAGAAAGTTCAACTGCAATTATCCGCATATATACCGATGAGGATCCTTAAATTTTATTTCATTTCTTATGAAGGATCTTGAACTGGTTTTTTTTGTTATGCTTAGGATTCAAATCTACCCATTCTAGTGCACGTTTTACCCTCACCGACCTTGATTTTGCCATGTCTAGTGACCAATTAGAGGTTAAGAAAGCATAATCTTCTCTTATTTCCAAGAAAGCTCCCATAGAGTTGACTGTTAAAACTCCAGGATCCCAAAAAAGGAAATATGTTGAAGTTTTCCACCTGGAGAATATCGAGGTGGACGAGGCATTGAAGAAGTTGCTCTTCTTCTTGCAATCTGTAAGTACCCTTGTATTTTCTTATATATGCCTTTAGTTTTCACATCGTTGTTTCTTAAAGGTTGCTGATCACATCTCCTATTCCTTTTAGGATCTAAAATCCAAGCTCGACCAAACAGAACAAACTTTGAGGGAACAACAAAAACCCAACAAGGACCTCTTACAAAAGGTGGAGATACTGGTCAAGGAGAAAGCGAAAATAGAAGATGATCATGTGTCAGAAATTAAATAGGTGATAGCTGAGGCCAGGAGTAGTGTTGCTGAGGTGGTTGGGAGGTAAAAATCAAATTGGCTGAGGACGTCGGAAATATTGGATCCTGGGATGTTGCAGGGTGGCGTGAGGCTCTGGCCAAACTGATTGGTAGGTCTGTCAACACTTGTCAAGATCATATAAGGGAAAGGGGAGAAGAAGGAGAAGAACAGAAGAGAAAGAAGGAAGAGGAATAGAAGAATAAAAAGAGAGAGAAGGGGGTGAATGAGCCTACTGTTATGTTTCAAAGAACAATTTAACATTTTCTCTGTAATATTTTGTTATTTTTTGTTGGGTTGATGGGCAACCCTTTCTAATTTTAAGCTATGGTTGCTCTATATCTATATCTTTGTTCGCGTGGTTGATATGATTGTAGCAGTAGGATTTCTGAGGATCTTCGGATGGTTAGGATCCGAAGAATTTCAGGTTTCACATCAACTCTTGGGATTCCAATGATCTGCAATAGTTAGTTATTTACTAAATATTTGAGAGCAGTTAGGATCCTTATAAAAATAAACATTTAGTTATAATATAGGGAAATAGTTGTCAAGGAATAAGGATAGATAGAACCTGATGATCCTTAGGTCTTATAACCTTTTGCTTTAGGATAAGTCTTGAGTTATGATCCCTTTAGTTCCATATGATCTTTAGAGACTGCATAGATATGGATCCTTGTTAAGAGATCTTTGAAGATCCTTACATTGTTTTCCAACTGGGAAATATATTATTTAGGAAATGACTGGGGAGGATCCATACTGGAAAAGATCTCTCTTTAGACAATATATGGGGAAAATCCCACTTTGGATAATAATTGGGGAAAATTCCACTTTAGACAATGACTAGGGAAAATCCCATAATAACTGGGGAAATTCCCAATCTTAGAATAAAATTATAATGTTATAAACCTTAAAATTTGACTAGGGAGGATCCCAACATAGGATAACATGATAATGTTATAAACCTTAGATTCAAACTTTAGGATCTTAACATATGTTCATAAATAAGAGGGTTTCCAAGTCACTAAAGGATGAAATTATCCCCTTATCCACAATCCATAATTAGATATCATGCATTCAAGCGAGGTGTAGAAACCTTAACTCATGTGAAAGAGGTCATTAACTCTTTACAACTTAGAGGGGATTAAGTACCCTTATTCGTAGGAGAGATGATCAATCTCTATTTGTGGTGATTAGGATCCTTAGATTCCGGCACGTTGCAAACAATAGCTTGGGGTGGGAATTAGCTTGGATAACGCCCCTCCGATGCTTAAGTCAATAATGGCCTTTGAAAACTTAAATGAAAGAATTAGATAAAAGTAACGTGCAACGAGTGTGTACCTTGTAGTTGTTAGAAAGTGATTAATACAACTTACATGAAGTATGAATTTAGTTGTTTAGCATTCTGGGATCTTGGCAAGATGTTTCCTTCAAGGGTAGCTAGCCAATATGCCCCCTTTCCTGCTTCTGAATCGACGAGAGATGATCCTTCCCATTTAGGTACCAATTTATCTGCATTGGGATCCTTGGTATTTTGGAATGTCTTCCTAAGACCAAGTCACCTATTTTAAATCTTCTTACTTTAATATTCTTATTGTATGCTTTATTGACCCTTTGTATACGAGCAGCAGTATAGGTACTAGCAGGATCCCTGAGTTCATCGTTAGTGTTAAGAGCCCATGCAAGGATCTTATTGTTGTTCTCTTGGTCCGGTAGTTGGTATTTTGCCGTTGGGATCACCACTTCAGTTGGGATCATGGCTTCTGTTCCAAACACTAGGGAGTATGGAGTTTGGAAAATGGTTGGTTTTGAAGTGGTCTTATATTCATGTAGGACGAAAGGGAGTTCTTCTACCCATCTTCTTTTCTTCTCATCTAACTTTTTTTTCAAATAGTTGACTATGATTTTATTGTTGGATTCAGCTTGACCATTAGGTTGAGGATGAACAGGAGTGGGCATTATCATTTTAATTCCCCAACTCGTGCAAAAGTCTCTAGTCCTTTTACTTAGGAATTGGGATCTATTGTCGCATACGATCTCAGAAAGGATCCCGAACTTGGTCAGGATATTATTTTTTCTAAATGAAACTACTTTCTTGTCTCATATTTAAACAAAGGCTTCATCCTCTATACATTTTGGTAAATAGTCTATAATTACTAACTTGAAGAACTTTCCACTAGGAGCCTTTGGTTACTTACCAGCTATATCCATTTCCCATTTCACAAATGGCTAAGGGGAAATGATAGGATCTAATGATTTTGTAGGTTGATGAAGGATGTTTCCATGCCTTTAACAAGCGTCACATATTTGTGCGTATAATAAGGCATATTTCTTCATCGTTGGCCAGAAGTACCCCATCCTTAACACTTTGGATCATAAGGATCAACCCCCACCATGATTACCACAATATCCTTCATGTATGTCCTTTAGTACTTTGGTAGCTTCATAAATTTCCAAACATCTCATGTATGGACCAACCATTGATTTCTTGCATAGCTTCCCTTAGATCATCACGAAGAGCGATGCCCTTATGTGGAATGCTCTATTGGTTTTAATATTATTTTTGAATCGTGCCATTCTGGAGATATTCCACAATGAGGTGGATCAAGGATTTTGAGCTTTCCGGAGGATCCTGGATGTCGGGATCCTAACGATTAGGATCTTGAGGAAGTGATTGGGTATTAGGATCTTCGACTATTGCTATGTTGGTTGTTTGATCATGGTCATTAGGATTGTCTGCTTTGTTGGATGGATCTTATATCGCTGGGATCAGTATGTGAGTTATCGGGATCCTGGTTTCTGATAGGATCCCGAGGGAAGATCCTAGGTTCGCCAATGCGTCTAGCTCAACGTTTTCTTCTCTGGGAACTTGACTTAGGCTAAAAGCTTTGAATTTGGAGGCTAATTTGTGAGGATCTGGAGGTATAGTGCTAGTCTCTTGCCTTTTACAACATATGATCCATTAAAATGATTAGTTAATAATAGGGAATCAACGAATACTCGAGGATCCTTGACGTCAAGATCCTTGGCCAACTATAATCCCATGATCAGTGCTTCGTATTCAACCTTATTATTGGTTGCATCGAATTCACAGTTGACTGCCTAGGGTATGATGTCCCCCTGTGGCGATTTTAGTATGATGCTTAGGCCTGTTCCTCTAAAGTTGGAAGCTACAAAAAGTGAAGTGTCCATCTTCCCATGCTTTTTTCTTTTTGGAGTTCCTTGCTTTCAAATTTTGCTTTAGGTTGTAGATCATCACTAAAATCAGCCACAAAGTTTGCTAGTGCTTGTGATTTTATTTCTGAGCTGGTTTTCGCATAACATTCTTAACGGTGTAATTAGTTCTTACATGTATAGAATGTGTTTCAAAGTAGTGTCTTAATTTTGTGGAAGCAGTTACTAATGCGAGTATTAGTTTTTCAAGGTGGGAGTACCCGATATTGGGATCCAAGAGACTTTTAGTTACATGGTAGATGGGATGATGGTCCTCATTTAGAACCTTGGCTAGAACTGCACTTACAGTGTTAGATAACACTGAAAGGTATAGAAGTAATGATTCCCCATCTAGTGTTTTCACCAACAAGGGTGGTGAACTTAAATAATTTTTAAGTTCCTGAAAAGCATCTTCATGCTCTTTAGTCCATTCAAACCTTTTGTTCTTCTTCAAGATGTCATAGAAAGGTTTACACCTCTCTAAAGATCTCAAGATGAACCTGTTTAGGGCTGCCACTCTTCCTGTTAGTCTTTAAATATCCTTTGTTGAGGATGGGGATCTTAAATGAATGATGTCCTTTATTTGCTTTGGACTTGCTTCTATTCCTCTTTTAGTCACCATATATCCAAGAAACTTTCCTGATCTCATTCCAAAATTGCATTTAGAAGGATTCAACTTCATGTTTTGTTCGTCTAGTATATTGAAGGTTTCTTCAAGATCCTTGAGGTGATCTTTAGCTCTCTTTGACTTGACCACCATATCATTGATGTAGACTTCCATGGCATCCCCCAACATACAAAGCATACAAAGTGGTCATCGGGCCCTATATCGGTAAGCATATAAGCACATAACACATGTAAGAGTCGCGCATATAGCTAGCACACTAACATAGCATAAACTTCGGCTAGAATTGGTGCCTTCGACCAGTTAAAACCAGTGAGGAAACTCACCTCAAATGTTAAATGAAACTAAAAAATCCTTGGCTACTGGTCCTACACTCCTCGAGCTATCAATTGACAAATAAAAGGCAATTAACATTTGGGATCTAAAAGATAATAAAAAATCCATACTTGGGGTAAAAAGACCGTATTACCCCGTAGCCTAGCTTGGTCGAAGACTGAAGCCCAATTTCACAACCTAATGGGCCCAAAAGGTCAAACAATCCATCAAGGCCAAATTATGGCCCAATTTCCATTTGGCCCAATCCCTTATCATGGGCCTTAGACCAAGGCCCAACAACGTTCCTTGTCCAACACTCCCAAAATCAGATGGACCAACTAAACCCTAACCTTCTAAGCCCATAACGTGGCACAAACCTAAATCCCAACATTGAAATGCCACCTGACTGAGTACACGGGGTGTACTTGACTTGTACATTAAGCGTATTGGCTTGAAGGCTTGTACGATGAGCGTATAGGCTTGTATGCCCAGCATACTCTTCCAAATCAACCATATTTCTAGATTTTAGCTCCTAACCCATTAAAAATTTGCTCCATAATGCATATATGATCTCCTTGTGTTGGATTATCATGTAAAGTTGCTAACTTTACGTCCATGCATGGCTATATGAAGCCCTAAACCTCAACAAGGACTTAATAAGAGATTTAATGAATGCATGAGGCACTAAACTCCATAAAGTTCACACCTTTATGCCTATAGAGCCCATGATAACCCTAGATATGAAAGGATAAGTCCTTTGGACGTTTTAACTCAATAATCCACCCAACAATGGCCAATAACATGGAAAAAGACCCAAAAAAAGAGATATAAACAACTAGAAGTGAAGATGAGAAGTTGATACCTCAAAAGCTTTGGAAACAGGGTGGTGATTCTGGATCCAAGACCGTCTCTCCAAGCTTAGCAACTTCAAGTGCTTCTAACTCCTTCAAAATGCACACAGAGAACACCAAACTCTCTTCTAAAGCTCAAATGCTTAACAATGGAAGCTAGAACTCGATTTAGGGTTTTAGAGGCTTTAGAGGCTGATAATGAGGCTATCCCTAGATTATATAGAGTGCAAGACCCTCAATTAGGGTTTCATTAAAGTCCATGTACGCCCAACGTACGCATACATATGCCCATCGTACGTGACCTGGGTCCTGACTCGCCAATAAATCAGTACACTAAGCGTACTAAGTGGTACACCCGACGTACTAGCTTTTCAACCAGTACGCTAAGCGTACCAAGTGGTGATTCTCCCTCATCTCATCTTCGGGCTCCCAAGTCCATTCTGAACCCTTGCGGTTCTACCATTGCAGCTTCAGCAACTCAACTACCTTGTTCCTCAAGGTTTTCGTTTTTCGATCCAGAATCGTCACCAACATCTAAATATAATTCAGGAGGTCATCCACCTGAATGTCCTCCAAAGGCACCACTGAGGAATCATCTACCAGGCACTTCCGCAACTGAGAGACATGAAACGTGCTATGAATCTGTTTGAGCTCGAGTGGAAGAATCTAAACGATACGCAACCCGACCCACCCCGGCCAAAACCCTGATGAGACCAATATACCTGGGGTCCGACTTTCCAAGCTTCCTAAACCGGATGACACCTTTCCAAGGTGACACCTTGAGGAGAACCATATCTCCCACCTAGAACTCCATGTCTGACCGACTTTTTTCAGCATAACTCTTCTAGCGACTCTAAGCGGTCTGGAGCCTGCTCTGAACCTGCTGAATCAGTTTAGTGGTCTTGAGCACCATCTCGATACTCCCTATAACCCACTGATCGACGTCAACCTAACAAATCGGGGTCCTTCATTTCCCCCCGTAGAACATCTCGAAAAGATG
Organism: Lactuca serriola; assembly: GCF_051521515.1. NCBI lineage: Eukaryota > Viridiplantae > Streptophyta > Magnoliopsida > Asterales > Asteraceae > Lactuca > Lactuca serriola. Next base: position 34,205,520 of record NC_136412.1, on the reverse strand, counting down.
TCGTTCAATGTTGACGTGATAACTGTTGTTATACGAAAATTCCATTAACGGAAGATACGTATGCCAACTCCCACCAAAATCCAACACGAATGCACGCAACATATCCTTAAGGGTCTGAATAGTTCGCTCACTCTGACCATCAGTCTGCGGATGAAATGTTGTACTAAAGTGGAGATGAGTGCCCAACTCGTCATGAAACCGCTTCCAAAATCTAGAAGTAAGACGAACATCCCTTTCAGAATGACTGATACCGACACCCCATGATGTGCCAACACCTCCCTGATATAAACCTCAGCCAACTTTTCTACAGAAACACTCTCCCGAATTGGAATAAAATACGTGCTCTTGGTCAATTGATTCACGATGACCCATATCGAATCCACCGTGCGGATAGTCCTGGGAAGCTTTGTGATAAAATCCATGGTAATATCTTCCCATTTCCATACAGGAATCTCCAACAGCTGCATCTTGCTGTGAGGTTGCTGATGCTCGACCTTGACCTTCCTGCAGGTCAAGCACCGCTCCATGAACCATGCTAAATCGAGCTTCATGCATGGCTGCTAACAATCAGGCCGAAGATCCCTATACATCTTCGTCGCCCCAGGATGGATGGAGAACCTCAACTTGTGAGCTTCCTCCATCTGAATCTGGTGCACACCGCTCCAGAGTCAACAACCCACAGCTATCATAATCGAAGGAACCCACCTGACCTATAATACGCTCACTTTTCCAGTGCTCTTCCTTCATAGCCTCAATCTATGCCTCCTGAATCCGCTCCAACAGTGGAGTAATCACATTCATCCTCAAACATAAATCCCTGATCGAAGCCGTGACCGCCTTATGGATAAGAGCATCGACCACCACATTAGCCTTCCTTGGGTGATAAAGGACGTCGCAATCATAATCCTTCACCACATCCAACCATCAACATTGCCTCATATTCGGATTTAGTGATCCATCAAATACCTCAAGCTCTTGTGATCCGTGCAGATGGTACACCCGACCCCATAAAGGTAATGCCACCAAATCTTGAGAGTGAAAACCATGACCTTTTACTCCAAATCATGTGTTGGATAATTCACCTCGTGAGGCTTCGGCATACTCGAGGCGTAAGCTATCACGCGACCCCTCTACATCAACATTTCCACCAAACCGGAGATCGAAGCGTCACAATAAACCACAAAATCATCAACGTCCTCTGGCAGGATCATAATCCACACCTCACACAACCATTGCCGAAGAGTCTCAAAGGCGCCTGCTGCTCAGGCCCCCAATGAAATGTAACTGTCTTCTTTGTCAGTCGGGTCAATAGAAGTGTCATCTTGGAGAAATCCTGTATGAATCTTCGATAGTAACCTGCTAAACCAAGAAAACTCTGAATCTCAGATGGAGACTTCGGAACCTGCCACTGCATCTCAACCTCAACCTTGGTCAGATCAACCAAAATACCCTTTCAGGTTGATAAGGTGTCCCAGAAACTGCACCTCGTGCAACCAGAACTCGCATTTGGATAAATTTTTAAAAAGTCTCTCCCTCCTCAGTGTCTCTAACATCTCCCTTAGGTGCTATTGAGTCTTGGAATAAACCAAGATATCATCGATGAACACTATCACAGACCTATCTAACATCGGTCTGCATACACGGTTCATGAGATCCATGAACGTGGCTAGAGCATTGGTGAGCTCAAAAGTCATCAACACAAACTCATAATGACCATATCGATTCCGTAAAGCTTTCTTCTGCACGCCCTCATCCCTAACCTGCATCTGATGATAACCTAATCACAAATCAATCTTGGAGAACCAAGATGCGCCCTGAAGTTGGTCAAAGAGATCGTCAATCATCAGGAGTGCATAACGATTCTTCACCATTACCTTATTTAGCACCTGGCAGTCGATACACATACGGTGAGACCAATCCTCGTTCTTCACAAAAAAGATTGGGGATCCCCAAGGCGAGTTGCTCAGCCAAATAAATCCCTTGTCTAACAGCTCCTCCAGTTGTGTAGACAACTCCTACATCTCAGTAAGAGCCAATCGATATGATGCTTTGGCTATCAGAGCCGAACCTGGAACCAAATCGAACCTGAACTCAACCTGCCTCTTCGGAGGCATCCCAGCCAAATCCTCTGGGAATACATCCGAATAATCTCACACAATCGGCATAGCATCCACGGTCGCCTTGCCCTTATCCCGGGTATCCATGAAATAGGTGGCATAACCTGAGCAACCCTGTTGAAGATAACGTCAGGCCCTCGCCGCAGGACACATAATCCGCCCATGCTGCGATCTTTCACCATGAATCACCAGCTCTACCCCACTTGGGGTCCGAATCTGTACTAACTGTTGCTCACAACCGACCAGTGCACCATTATGGATCATTCAATCCATTCCCACAATTACCTAGTTCCCACAAAACATAATGGGAACCAAATCTACTCGATACTACTCACCAAACAACTGAAGAGTACACCCCAGATGAACCCTCGTAACCCGAACAGTCCTATCATCAACGATGTCCACATCAAGAGGACAATCCAGGTCCCCTGGAGCTCCAGCAAACCGCTTGCTCAGTGCAAGCGATACAAACAATCGGTAGCCCCCAAATCAAACAATACTAAAGCAGAAATATCGTTCATAAGGAACGATACTAAAATAAAACATATAAACATAAGCAGGCAATTCAATATAAAACATACTGATGGGTTTTATATACTCTAACATTCCTATGGTGCACATACAACCCTAATTCTTTGGACCTAATTTTTCTCTAATTATACATGCAACATTGTTTTTCGAATGCATAAATCCTAAACTAGCATGCAAGGTAACATTTGAATCATAAAACAGTTAGAAGATTACCTTGTGTAGTAGATTGCTTGTTTTTCAACTTTTGGAGCCTAGCACCTCAAGTATGATGCCTCAAATGTCTTATAACAAACCAAGAGCAAGAGAATGGACTTGAGAGATAGGTTTGGGAGATCAAAATCGGCTAGCCACCACTATTGTGTGTATGAGTGTCGATATGAGGTGTTAGGGACTTCTTTTATAGCTTCGGATTACAACCATGCAAACCCTCATGACTATTCATATTTCTTAGTCTTTTGGGCTAAACTTTCTTGGACTTTCACATAGGTTGAGTCCAACTCTAATCAACATGAGTCATGAGTCCAACTAGAAGTATTACTTATTTACTTAATTAGTCCCTGTATCGTTAATTAGTTTCTTTTGATCACTCAATTAATATCAAATTAATTCTTGATCAATACTAATTAAATAATGTGATTTCTAAATTAATATATTATACTTATAATATATTAATAAACCACAATAACGTCTTCCTCAAGTACCCATCCTATCAAATTCTTCTTGAGTGTTATAACCCAAAAGGACCATGCTATTATCGGTTCAAGTACAAACTAATTATAGTTATGGGCTTAGACACCTAATCCAACTGTCTCCGACTTGGATAAGTCTAATAACTATAATTGCCAATGTCCTTCAAAACTCGAGTAACAATCGCAGCTCTCTAAAAGCCAATGTTGAATCCTAACGCGCCATTTAGACAAGGGATCATATAATCCTTTGTTCTTCAAGATATCATGCAGACAAATACATGGAACATAGTCATACTTAATGTCCAACAGTTTGTTTTTCGATTTCTGATTTGTATGACATAGAACTTAATTAAACACATCAATTTAGCTCTGACCAGGCCTGACACATAAGTCAAAACAAAATCATCAAGGGGCCCAAGATATCGCTTTTAATCCTCTTAGGATAAAAGGAACAGATCAACTTTGACTTATATGCTTATACTAACTATTAGTTAAATCATACTCAACAGTACGTTTTATAACATCGAGTTACTGATGCATTTTCGCACTATCAACGTATAACAAACTAATAATTGCCAACTCATATATCTTGGTTTGAATATTATATGATATTATCATCTCACAATCACTTGTGATAAATTCCATGAAGTGATTCATGTGAGTGTGGCTTGATCCAATACTCAAATCTTATTTCAAGAGTACTCATGAATGTTGTGGACAACTTTTGCAATGTCTAACTCCTTAGACAATCTTACAAAATCCATTCATGATAGTCTACTAACATAACCTACTGCCAAAGTATGATCGACTGTGGAGAGTTTGAATATTGTTTTTATTCTAGAAGTCAAAACATGAAAAACGAAACAATAGTAAATAATTGACACAAAATAGTAACTTTACTTATAAATAAAATTCCTTTTATTCAGTCATCAAATTTTAATTACATTTTAGCTATTACACGTTTCTAAATATCTATCTAATCATTAAAAATAGTATAGTTCTTCAGCCCAATACTCCTTGGATGCAGCAAGTGCTTATCCCTGCTCAGTCCCTTTGTAAGGGGATTTGATGGGTTCTTCTCTGACGATATCCTCTTCACTATGATTAGTCCTTCTTCTACTTGATGTCTTATAAAGTGATATTTTTTGTATATATTATTGGATCTGCCATGATCCCTTGGTTCCTTGGCTAAGGTAACTACACTTTCATTGTCACAGAAAATATCCATAGGCTCCTTTACAGCTAGTATAACTCCAAGGTCTCCAATAAAGTTCTTCAGCTATATTGCCTCCTTTTATACTTTGCTTGCTGCTATGTACTCTAATTCACACATTGAATCATCCACAGTTTCCTGTTTGGAACTTTTCCATGTTATTGCTCCTCTATTAAGGGTAAATACCCAGCCTGACTGAGAGCGGAAATTATCTCTATCGGTCTGAAAGCTGGTGTTACTGTACCCTATCACTCTCAATTCATCACTCCCACCGAGGGTAAGGACCCAGTCCTTAGTCCTCCGCAGGTACTTAAGAATGTTCTTTACCGCAGTCCAGTGAGCTTTACCAGGGTTCCCTTGATATCTGCTGACCATGCTCAAAGAAAAGGCCACATCAAGGCAAGTACATGTCATAACATACATGATCGAGCCAACTGCATAAGCATATCATCTCTATTATCTCAGCCTCTGTACTCGGACTTTGAGTCTTATTCAGTTTAATATTGCTCTTGATTGGTAAGTCTCCTCTCTTTGGAATTCTCCATGCTGAAATGCTTCAACACCTTGTCCAAGTAGGTATTTTGACTAAGTCCTATTAGTCTTTTACTCCTATTTCTCAATATCCTTATCCCTCGAATATAAGCAGCTTCTTCGAGGTCCTTCAGAACGAAACACTTCCCAAGCCAGGACTTAATCTCCTGCAAGGTTGGAATGTCGTTTCCTATGAGCAATATGTTATCCACATACAACACTAGAAAACTAACTATACTCCCACTAACTTTGACATATACACGAAAGTCATCCTCGCTTCTCGAAAATCCAAACTCTTTGACTTTCTCATCGAAACAAAGATTCCATCTGCGAGATCCTTGTTTCAATCCATAAATGGATTTCTCAAGCTTACACATCTATTAGGGTACTTTGCTTTGACAAAACCCTCTGGCTGATTCATGTAAACATCTTCAGCCAACTTCCCATTAAGGAAAGTGGTTTTGACATTCATTTGCCATATTTCATAATCATCAAATGCAGCTATGGCTAGCATAACCCTTATAGATTTAATCTTAGCCACTGGTGAGTAGGTCTCATCATAGTCAACTCCAGAAGTTTGAGTAAATCCCTTTGCAACCAATCGTGCCTTATAAGTGTGTACTTTCCCATCCATGTCGGTCTTCTTCTTAAAGATCCATTTGCACTCGACTGTCTTACGGCCCCGTACATTGTCAAACAAGTTCCAGACTCGACTGTCTTACGGCCCCGTACTGAATCTCGATGTCCATAGCCTCTTTCCATTTTGTAGACTCGGGGCCTGCCATGGCTTCCTTGTAGTTGTTAGGTTCATCCATGTTTATCAGTGTACTATTACTGATAAATGTGTCACCTTGAGTAGTAATATGGAAGCCATAAAACTCTGGTGCCTGTCTAACTCTACTAGAATGCCTCAGAGGTAAGGACTCATTAATCAGTTCAACAGGAGTTTCCTCCTTGGGTTGAGCATTAGTGTTTGAGGTTCCTTCATCGCTTAACTTTTGAAGCTCTTCAAGGTCAAGTTGCCTCCCACTGTCCTCTTGGCATATGAGTTATCTCTCGCAAAAGACTCCTCTCTTTGCAATGAAGACAACATTGTCACTCGGTCTATAGAAGAGATATCTAAAGGATTTATGTGTGTAGCCGATGAAAATACATCGCTCACTACGAGGATCAAGCTTGCCGTGAGTTTCTTTTATCACAAAAGCCTCGCAACCCCAAACCTTGATGTGTTCTAATGAGGGAACCATCCCTGTCCACATCTCGTGAGGTGTTTTGGAAACCTTTTTAATTGGGACTAAATTAAGGATATGGGCGGCAGACTCTAAGGCATACCCCCAAAATGAGATAGGTAACGAAGCTAATCATCATAGAAGGAACCATGTGTAGCAAGGTTCTATTGCACCTCTCAGCCACACCATTAAGCTGTGGTGTCCTAGGTTGCATCAATTATGATGCAATTCCACATTCCTTAAGATTCTCGTGGAACTCGATACTAAAATACTCTCCTCCTCGATTGGATCAGAGCATCTTTATCTTCCTGCCCAACTGATTCTCCACTTCTTGCTTAAACTCCTTGAACTTTTCAAAGGTTTCTAACTTATGCTTGATTAAGTAAATATACCCATATATACTATAATCATCAGTAAAATTCACATAGAAGCGGTTAGCATCCCTTGTGGAGGTTCTGAAGGGTCCACACACATGTGTGTGTATGAGATCCAACAAACCCTCACCCCTTTCAGAAGTACTAGTGAAGGGTGACTTGGTCATCTTTCCAAGCAAACAAGATTCACAAATATCATCCGACTTTAAGTCAAATAACTCCAAGACTCTATCCTTTTGGAGTTGGGCTATGCACTTCTTGTTAACATGTCCAAGAGGAAAATGCCATAAACATGCTTTTTCCAAACCATTGGACGAATCGATATGCAATATATTATTTCCCAAGTTATCTACAACCATCACAATTTCATATATACCATTACAAGGTAATGCTTCAAAATAAAATACACCATTATAATAATCATTAATACAACCAATTTCATTATTAAAAGAAAAGTTAAAACCTTGTTTATACAAATTATGAAAGAAAATAATATTTCTCGCCATATCTAACAAGTAGCAACAATTATTCAAATATAAATTTAACCCACTACTAAGTAATAAAGTATAAACTCCAATATTTGGTGACAAGCAACTTTTTCCTATTCCCCATGATCAAGTTCATATTCCCGTGCACCACATCCATACTTATTTTAGTCCTTGTAAATCGAAGCAAATGTGAAAATGGAAGTATTTGGGGCAACTTAGCTTCTAGTTCCCTTTTTCATGACAATGGAAGTACTCTGCTTCCTTTGGGTTTGAGGAGGGTCTAGTAGGACCACCTTTAGACCTACTAGAAGAGGATCCAACATGGGACTTTCCTTTGTGGCTCTTTGAGGAAGCTTTCCTCTTCTTTCCCTTCCCATGTCTAGTTGCCAAGACAGGGGCAGTAGCAGTAGGACTAGAAAAAATAGATTTTCCTTTAAGACTACTTTCAGCAGTCCTTAATAGGCCTTGAAGCTTTCTTAGAGTGACCTACTCCTTGTTCATATTATAGGTCATACGAAACTGATCAAAACATGGAGGCAAAGAGTGTAGAATAATATCTATGGCCAACTCATCATTGAAGTTGGCATTCAACTTCAGCTGGCGGTCCATAAATTTTTGCATCTTCTGCAAGTGGGTTGTGATAGAATCTCCATCCTTCATTTTGGTAGTAATCATGGAGGCTATGATTTCATACTTTTCCTGCCTTACACTTTGAAGGTACCTTTCCATCAAGTCTTGGTGCATTTCATAAGGCCAAAAGTCCTCACAGGACTTCTGAAGCTCAACAGTCATGGTAACAATCATTATACACGACACTTTGGTCACGTCCCTCTCATGTGCCTTGTATTCAGCAATCTGTTCGGGAGTAATGGTAGATTTATCAATTTCCTTAAGCTCTTCATCTAGGACATATTCTTCGTCCTCATAGCAAATGACTTTTCTGATGTTTCGAATCCCATCATTGAAGTTCGATCCATCAAATATGACACTCCCACATAGGTTCATGAGGGAGAAAGAGCCTGAAGGGTTTGGGTTTGAAACAGTGTTGGAAGACATTTGAAAAGAAAGAAAAAGTTTATATTAGATAATGATCCTTAACATAACACCCAAATGAAATATTAAGGCTAGGACCCAACACAATATTTTACAATTCGGAATAGGGATGCTGTAATCCAATTGCAAAATATTTGAAGGTAGGTAAATGACGATTTACCAATTTCCACCATGAAAAACAAAATTGATTATTAAGTTTTAAATGAATTGAAATTCTTAGATTCTTTTTAGATTCATTGAACTTTTCAATGTCATGTTTAAATCTTGATTATGCCCTTCAAGCTTGTGACTGGGATGCCGAGGATCACAAAAGAGGCGTGAATAACCTTGCAAATTAGCTTGGTACAGTTAATGTTACAAATCATCCAATCAATGTGCCGGTTAACCACACATGCTCCATTGATCCACAGTTAACATCAAGCTACCCTTTTCCAAACATTGTCAGTCCAAAATTAGTGTGCCGGTTAACCACACATGCTCCACTAACGACTTAACAAGGTGCAAAGTGCAATTTCATGGAATAACACCATTTTCACATTTTTCCTAAAATAACTAAGATTGGGAATTTATAAAACTTTAGTTACTTTAAAAATTATCATTATACTTATTAATGAGAACTAATGTCCTATCCTACCCCTTCGGCTAATGGCCCTCCACCAGTCAAGGAAGCGGTGGGTGACAGTGGACACCCATTAAACCACCATTTTATAGGCAGTAACCTTATACCCCCTTTACAGACCGACTTCGTGAATAAGGCCTACTAACGGTAAGACTGACTTGTCTTTTATATATATATATATATATATATATATATATATATATATATATATATATATATATATATATATATATATATATATATATATAAGTATTAAACTTTAATATTATAATAGTATAAGGGTTGAATTTTAAACTTTTAAAATACTAGGGTTCGGAATTAAACTTTCATAAATGAGACTCTACAAATTCCAAAACTTGAGGGCAAGTTTTGTAATTTGCCAAGACTTTTGATTTCATAACTTATGGATTTTAAAGTTCCATGAATGAGACCTTTCAAATTCCAAACTTGAGGACAAGTTATGAAACCTTTCAAGATCTCTTGAATTTATAACTTACAGTTTCATAAAAAACGACTTTTCATATTGCATAACTTGAGGACAAGTTATGGAACTTTTCAAGAAACACATAGATCAAATTAAACAAATCCAATTATCATATAATTCATCATTTACCAGTTATTAGTTTTTTCCGAAAAATCAAGTAATTATCTTAAAATTTGATAACCTTCATGGTTTCGGATGGGGATAAACATTACCATACTAGTAAAATCATATTTTATGAACGAAAATAGTTTGTGGTAACGATCCTATTCTAAAACAGGCCAAAAACTCAGAAATTTTGCCATCTGATGAGCCAACTCGTCGAGCCGGTCTTTGGACTCGTCGAGTTTAAGGAAAAACTCATCCAACTCGTCGAGTATATAAATGGACTTGTTGAGTTCATCAGACAGTGGCCAGAAAACTCATTTTTCCAACTTTAAAATCACACATTTGCATTAATATAATAGAAAACACCTTAAGCTCTGATACTAGTGATGGGTTTTATGTACTCTAACATTCTTATGGTGCACATACAACCCTAATTCTTTGGATCTAAGTTTTCTCTAATTATACATTCAACATTGTTTTTCCAAAGCATAAAGCATAATCTAGCATGCAAGGTAACATTTGAATCATAAAACAGTTAGAAGATTACCTTGTGTAGTAGTTCTCTTGTCGTTGACCTTTAGGAGCCTAGAACCTCAAGTATGATGCCTCAAATGTCATATAACAAGCCAAGAACAAGAGAATGGACTTGAGAGAGAGGTTTCGGAGATCAAAATAGGCTAGCCACCACTATAGTGTGCATGAGTGCCGATTTTAGGTGTTAGGGACTTCTTTTATAGCTTAGGATTACAACCATGCAAACCCTAATGACTCTTCATATTTCTTAGTCATTTGAGCTAAACCTTCTTGGACTTTCACATAGGTTTAGTCCAAATCTAATCACTAAATTAATATAAAATTAATTCTGGATTAATACTAATTAAATAATGGGATTTCCCAATTAATATATTATACTTATAATATATTAATAAATCACAATAACATCTTCCTCAAGTATCCATCCTATCAAATTGTTCCAGAGTGTTACAACCCAAATGGACCATGCTATTATCGGGTAAAGTACATACCAATTATAGTTATGGGCTTAGCCACCTAATCCAACAGATACATACCCGTCACCACATTGGGAGCTACAAGCACCTTCTCTGCCGTCAGCTGGAAATCCCTACTGTTCGCCATAGACATGTCTTCCCAGCCCTGAAGGCCGTCAGTAATCCGAAGAGTTGTAGGAGCGGGTGCTGATACCAGAGATGTTGTAGCTAAACTCGAACAATGGTAGTTCTTGTGGCCCCTCTGATTCTAATGCAAGAAAATCAGATCAGATATCAGAGTATTAGAGTGGTGGTGGTGGTAGCAGTATAATCCTTTTTGTTATGACTAGTTCGGCCGCATTTGAAGCAGCCAGAACCACCCACTCTACATGCCCCTCGTGCATCTTGGTGCACTTGCCATAGTAGCTATGACCCTGACGGCCTCTTGGTCTTGAATCATATACATTGGGCCTCTTGCTCGAACCCTCAGCAGTCGACAAATACTTAGGCTTTCTCTTTTTATCCATCTCCCTCTCCCTAGCTCGAGCTATCATATCCTCTAGCGTCTTACAACTGGATCGGATCACAAATTTCCGAATGTCACTCCTCAACATCTCATGATACCGGGACTTCTTCATCTCCTGGTCTGCCACATATTACGGAACCAAAAGTGCCCTTTCCCTGAACATGGTGGTGAGCTCATCCACCGTCTCAGTAGTCTGGCGGAGATCCTGAAACTCTCATGCCAATTGCTGCACCTCAATCACCGTTGCAAACTCAACTCGGAACTTAATCGAGAATTCATCCCATGAAATCAAATCAACAACATCATCACCCACAACATACCCTACCTCCTCCTGCCAGTCTCATGCCTTGGGCAAAAGGCAAGAAGCTAGTCTGACCTTGTCCCCCTCGGGAAAATGGTTGGTGCGGAAGGCGTTAGCAACATCCGCTAACCAGCTCCTGCTCGCTATCAGGTCCCCCGCCCCATGATAATCCGGAGCTCCACTTGCTCAGAACTCCCTGAAGGTTAAAGAACATGTCCCAACCAAAACTACCATCTTAACGCAAAAGGTGCTCACCCACTCATCCAAAATCTCTAGTATACCCTCCTTGATCGTGCCAATGATCACAATAGTCTGCTCAAGAATACTATGCGTAATCTCAGACGAGATGGACTCCCTTGTCTGGTTATCAAGCTGGTTGGCTCCGGAACTTTAGACCGAACCCTCACTGGCACCAGAACTGCCAGTAGATATGCCTCTCAATGTTACCAAATTGAAAATAGACCAAATAAACCATCATAATACACATCAAAATAAATAGAAAGAGGGAATCACAACTCCAAAAGTTCCTTGGTGTTACCACAACCCTCCTTGAATCGAGTACGGCTCCTATACTTTCAGTAATATGGGCCCATACTACCTTCCACATCTACTCGTACTTTCATCAAGGATTGCCTTGACTCCATCAGGTCAGTCTATGTCCATATAGTTATCCCTCTCAGATAAGGCTCCCAGCACAAGATCTCATCTTAGGTTTTCCTAGGGAAAACTCCACTCCACTCTCTACCATCAGCTGCATAAAGAATTCCTGCTAACTTCATCTAACTAGATCATGAATACCATTACATATTACTAAAACCAAATAATTCTTCGAATGAGAGGTCTCACACTACAACGGTTGGACTCAAACAAGAGTCGCGCAATAGATTTAAAACCTAACCTTCTAAAATTATTTAGTTCCCATAATAGGTAACTTAGCATATTCGTTTACTAGTTAGCTGAAGCTAGCTAGAACTCCTAAAAGCACCAAGCAAGTAGCATTCTAGCATCAAGTAATCAAAACCAAGCATATTCTAATTAGGCCTTCCTATTGATAATTTATCAATACTAGCATGCAAGTCTTCAAGCTCATACAAGAGGCATGCAAAGGCATCTCCCCTAGCATTGTATTATGCAAAAACTGAGCAGATCTTAGCCCTAACTAGCATGTGATTCATAGATTCACAGATCAAAGCATATCAAATAACATGTATGAATATTTTGGAAAAACAAATTTGAGCTCGGCTGATTGCATGCACCACCCTTTCTTATTTTAGAAAAACCATTTTCTTAAAATATATTTCTTTTCGGAAAAATTTACCAAATCTTTAGTTTGAGTTCAGACACACCCGACAGTGTGCCAAAATCCCTCAAACCAAGGCTCTAATAGCAACTTGAAACATCCCAAAAATATGACCCAAAAATTTCAGTTTTTAAATTTGAATAAAACAATATTCCAAAAGCATTGTTCATACAACCCATAAAATAAGTATATCAAACATCATGAAAATCAGAGTGTGTTCCAAAAAAAGAATCCATATAGTGTGTGCGATGCATTTAACCCGAGCTCTTCCCCTCGGAACAGGAAGTACTTGAAACATAAACTAAAAATCGTAAGCATAATTCTTATTGAGTTCCCCAAAATACCACACACCATAGATACAAATAAACACATAATGGGCCTCATCCTTTCATCAGTCTCCGGCCAGCATCGAACCCCGCCCGGCATTGGGCCTCGCCCATCGTTAGGCCCCACCCGACATCGAGCGCCGCTTGGTAAATAGATCAGGCCCTGCCCAACATACATATAACATAAATCAAGTAAGCATATACACATGCAATCTTCACAAAGATACATAGAATACAAAGTGGTCATTGATCCCTAGCCCGGTAAGCATATAAGCACATCACACATGCAAGAGTCATGCATAAAAATAGCATACTAACATAGCATAAACGTGGGTCGGCATTGTTGCTTCTGACCTGCTAAACCTAGTGAGGAAACTCACCTCGAATGTTGACTGAACCAAAAATCCCTGGTTGTTGGTCCTACACTCCCCAAGCAATCAGTTGACAAATAAAAACCAATTAACATTTGGGATCTAGAACATAACCAAAATCCGTACTTGGGGTAGAAAGACTATTCCCTAACCTAGCTGGGTCCAAGACTAAAGCCCAATTTCACAATCTAATGGGCCCAAAAGGTCAAACAATCCATTAAGGCCCAATTATGGCCCAATTTCCAATTGGGCCCAATCCCTTCTCATGGGCGTTAGCCCAAGGCCCAACAATGTTCTGGCCCAAAACTCCCAAAATCATATGGCTCAACTAATCCCTAACCTTCTAAGCCCAAAACATGGTCCAAACTTAAAGCCCAACATTAAAATGCCACCTCACTGAGTACGCAGGGGGGGATGGTACTGGCTTGAAGGCTTATATGCCCAACGTACTCTTCCAGATCAACAATCTTTTAGATGTAGCTCTGAACCCTTTAAGACTTTGTTCTAGAATGCAAATCTGACCTCCTTGAGTTGGATTATCACGTAAACATGCTAACATTATGTCCATGCATGGATATATGAAGCTCTAAAGCTCAACAAGGATTTAATAAGAGATTTAATGAATGCATGAGGACCGAAACTCCATAAAGTTCACACCTTTATGCCTAAAGAGCCCATGATAACCCTAGATCTGAAAGGATAAGTCCTTTAGACGTCTTAACTCAATAATCTACCCAAAAATGGCCAAAAACATGGGAAAAGGCCCCAAAAAGAGATCTAAATAACTAGAAGTCAAGATGAGAACTTGATACCTCAAAAACTTTGCAAAAAGGGTGGTGATTCTAGATCCACGACCTTCTCTCCAAGATTAGCAACTTCAAGATCTTCTACCTCCTTTACAATGCACAAAATAAACACCAAACTGTCTTCAAAGGTTCAAATGCTTAACAATGGGGGCTAGAAATCGATTTAGGGTTTTGGAGGCTTTAAAGGCTGATAATGAGGCTAACCCTAGAGAATAAAGTGGCTATATAGGGTGCAAGACGCTGAATTAGGGTTTCATTAAAGTCCATGTGTAACACCGTAAAAAATACAACCAATTTAAACTTTTCAAAAACAACCATAATTATTAAGTTATTACAAAAAGGTTTTCAATTCATTTATTATCAGAGTATCCTAGAGACATCAACATAAAACTGAGGAGCAGTACGATCACGCCTTCGCCTTGCCACGATCTCCTGAAGTACCTGAAACAATACACTGAAACTGTAAGCCCGAAAGCTTAGTGAGTTACCCCTAAAATACTACATACAACACATACGCCCTTCCAGGCCATAACAACACATACGCCATTCCAGACCATAACAACACATACGCCCTTCCAGACCATAACAACACATACGCCTTTCCAGGCGATAACTCCATGGGATCTTCTGATCCGAATGTCTCATGGGATTTCCATCCCATAACTCTGTTGACCTGGTCCATACTCTGTTGACCTTTCGGTCCATATCATCTTGACCTTCTGGTCCTTACCATACGTAGCATACATAGCACATACATAATTATCATATTAACCTTCCGGTCCTTATCATACATCACATACATATCACATGACCACATATAAAATGATGACCTTCCGGTCCATAACATACTGCTCATATCGTAACATAACATATACAACTCTCATATCATCTAACAACATATATCTCATACTATTCATAACACATAAGACCTTCATAACATGATGACCTTCCGGTCCATAACATACTGCTCATATCAGGAGACCGACCTTAACCAGGTCTCTAACATATACCATCATAACTATTAGGATGCAAACGTATCAAAAGAATTACATAACAGCAATACCCAAATTTCCATCCGATAGAGGGCCGACCTTGGTGCCGTAGACCCTGTCAGTATAGTGAGGATAACTCACCTGTAACTGCCAACTGAAGAATAAGATCACGCTGCTCTGACCACCAGTACGAACTCCGCCACTGATCATTACCAAAAACCAAACCAATAAATACCAATAATTACCAAAATACCCCTGGAAGTCAACTGGTCAACCCTTGGTCAAAGTCCAAGTCCTCAGTCAAAGTCAAACTTCCTAGTTGACCCTACTCGCCGAGTCAACCCGTTGACTCGTCGAGTTCCCATACTCAAAACTCTCATATCACGACTCAACTCACCGAGTCGCCCCAAGACTCGCCGAGTCCAACAAAATCTAAGTCCCTTCATGCTCAACTCACCGAGTCATCCTTCGACTCACCGATTCACGACTTAACCAGAAAAGGTTAGGACTCCTCGACCAAACTCGTCGAGTCCAAAAATAGACTCGCCGAGCCCAAGGCAATCTTCAACAGACTTGCCGAGTTGTTCTTCCAACTCGTCGAGTTCCTGCCTATCTTCATCCAACTCGTCGAGTACACCCATGTGACTCGCCGAGTTACTATGCGACTCATGCCAAATCTCTAGTCCGACTCGCCGAGTCATCTCGCAGACTCGCCGAGTCCATACGTAATACCTTCATTCAGACGATCACAGGCCAATCCATTGCTTCCAATACATAGATTTGGACTCCTAGGGCCAGATCCACATGTAAAGTTTCCAACTTTACGTGCATGCAAGGCTCAACAAGTTCTACTCAAGCTAAAGTGAAGGTTTAAGGCAAGGACACTCTCAATCAAGCCCCAATGCTATCACTTTTCAGATTCATGAGTCAGGACCAGTCTAGATCTATAGTAGCAACCACAGATCTGAACTCAATACTCGAAAAGAGGCTCATATATGACAATTTGGCCCTAAAACTTCATTCATGAACAATCTAAACACAACAAAGTCAAGGCAACAACTTTTTACCTTTAATCTGATGGCAACAAGCAAGGAAATCAGATCCACTTCGCTCCTCTATGATCCCACCAACTCTTGCTTCAAGTATCCTTCTTCTCCAAGCTCCAAAATACACTTAAATCCTTCTCACTCTCAATTTAGGGTTTGAAATCGATGGGGAAAGCTTCTGGACGTCAAAGGGAGTGCTAAAGAGGCTGGGGTGGGACTTAAGGTTCCTTATATAGGGTGCAAACTCCAGGAATTAAGGTTTCTCATTCTAGCACTAACTCTCCGAGTCTAGCCGCCGACTCGCCGAGTCAGTCACTTAGCACATGACCAAATCGCGACTTGACTCGCTGAGTCTATCCATAGACTCGCCGAGTCGATCTTCCTTAATTACACGAAGAACCCTAAACTTGCACTTCTGAACTTGGGGTGTTACACCATGTATGTGTAGCGTATGCATACGTACACCCATCATACCTGACCTGGGTCCCGACTAGCCAATAACTCAGTAGGCTAAGCATACCAAGTGGTACGCCTTGCGTACAAGATTTTTGACCAGTATGCTAAGCGTACCATGTGGTACGCCCCATGTAGTACTTCAGGGACCAAAATTCATAATTCCAAAATGAAGGGGTCATAAGGTATATACTTGGGAACAAGTGTTACGTTATACTTGAATATCTGGTTGAATAGCCTTTGGTATGTTGCACCTACATTTCTAAGACCAAAGGGAATAATAGTATAACAGTAAATACTTGTTTGGGTTATGAGTGTGGCATCTTCCAGTTTAGATGATTCCATTTGAATTAGTTGGAATCCTACTGATGCATCCATGAATGTTAATAGCTCATGTCCAGTCGTAGCGTCTATCATGGAATCTATGTGTGGCAGGGTAAATGATCCTTAGGGAAATCCTTGTAAAGATTTGTATAGTCCACACATACTCTCCATTTTGCATTCTTTTTATATACAATGACCACGACGGCCAACCACCTTGGGAACCTGACCTCCTTGATCATCCTTGACTTATGAAGTCTTTCCACTTCTTTTTGGATGATCTGATTTCTCTCGGGCACAAAATTACTTCTTTTTTGATGCATTGGTGTGAAAGAAGGATCAATGTTATGTTTATGAGTTATAATATTTTTGTCTATACGTATCATGTCTTCATGTTTCCATGCAAAGGTTTTCCTTCTTTCTACCGACACACTAACCTGGATTTAACAAGGTAGGAAAATGGTAACTTAATGTTTATCATAGTATCAGTGGAGCGCGTGTAGTTAACCAACACATCGATTGAGTGGTAAATATTAAGGGTACCAAGTATATTTGCATGGTTATTCACACCTTGTTTTGTGATCCTTGGCATCCCAGTTACAAAATTTGAGAGGGCACAATCGAGATTGAAACATGCCATTTAAAAGTTCAATGAATCTCAAAAGATCTAGGAGTTTCAAATCCAATTAAAACCTAATAAATTATTTTGTTTTTCACGGTGGAAATTGCTGAATCGTCATTCGCCTACCATCAAATATTCTATAGCTTGGATTATGACATCCCTCTTCCAAGTTATAAAATATTGTGTTGGGTCTTAGCCTTAATATTTCATATTGGGTGTTATATTAAGGACTTAAATAACCTAAGTTGAATATCTCCCAAAAAGGTGTCTGGTTCAGAAAATTATGATCTACCCAAATCTCTTGGAACAAGCTTTCCTAATGAAGATGATGTTCCGTGGTTGGATAATGGAAATCATACTTTTTTCCTCCACCTCCTTCAATTATTCTTCCTAACCCACAAGTTCTTGAATAGTTCAAAGTCACTCAAGCCCTATTGGCAAGAAAAGTCTACGTGTGCTCACATCTTCGAGATAAAGTCACATATTGACAAGCCAGGAGAGTTGGTGTAACGCCTGTGTTTCCAGGCTTGCCATTTTTAGCAATGTAATAGTCTAGGTTAACCTCTGTAACCCGTTTTGAAATAATAAAGATTGTATTATTTAAGTATTGTGTGTTTTATGCTTAATTGCTTAATTATGTGGTTTGATTAATTAAGAATAAAAATAAGCGTCAAAATTTAAGTGTAAAATAAACTTAATATCTTTGAATAATGTTGTAGTAGTTAAAACGAGGTTTCCGAATATATATAGAACGCCCAAATCTGACTTCGTATGAGGAAGTTATGATTTATCGAAGTTTCGGCTTAGCGGTGTGCAGCCCGAAATACTCGATTTGAGATCGAGCGGTTTTTAGCCGAAACAATATAAATGAGGATCGAAGGTCTCATTGTTGGTATCGAAGCGATAAAAAGTTAGGCGAGAACGGACGTCAAACGAAGAAGTTATGAATTTATAACGAAGTTTTTTCTGTCGCGGCCTATTAAAAAATAAATAATAAAAATAAAGTTAAAATTAGCCGACGGAGTCTAAACGAAAGTTGTAGAGCGTAGTCTCACCTTCGTGTGGATATAAAGAACGTCGAAAACGGAGTCCGTATGAAGAAGATATGAATTTCCGAAGTTTATTAAATATTTTGTAATTAAATTTAATCTTTAATTTCGGTATTATCCGAGGACGAGTCATCGGACTCATCCGAAGTACGCCCCGCGTACAGCGAAGCACGACAACCCTCACAGCAAGTGGCTTCGGATGACGAACGCAGTGACGATTTCGGACTAGTACGCCCCGCGTACTCCGAGGCTCCAGCCTCCTATAAATAGGATCCGAAGGCAGCCGAGTCTTTTGTTCATTTTCTCTCTTCTCTCTCCCGTTTTGCATCGTTTTACGTGCCAGAAATACCCCGAAGCCCCGGTATCATACTCAAGCCCCGAGGCAAGTCCCGAGATCCCGAAGATCCCGAGAAGTGCGGTTCCCGAGACGAAGCTCTACCCGCGAGAAGTTCGATTTTTGTGAAGATCTTTCAGATCTGTCGAGGATTACTACTTCTGCAAGTCATAGTGTTGTCCGATCATCTTCTGATCAAGTGAGTGTGTAGTTACCTTCTTCTAACACATAAATATTAAGTATCTTTTTATAAAATACGTGCTATGTGTATGGTATATTGTTGTTTATATGTGTGAATGTGTATTCACTTTTTTCTATCTCATAGATATGATTTATTCTCTATGAAATACGTGTTATGTGTGTGTGTGCCTCATCTGTTATGTGGAATATGTGTTGATTAAAGCATGCTATACAGGTTTTTAAACTATGTATAAAAATGTATATTTTATCTACTAATATGTTGGGTAGATAGTTGGTGTGTAATAAACAGATGAGAGGTCTCGTTGTTGTTTGATTTAGTCATCTAGCGGAGTTTAGATGACGACCACGGGCTACTCTAGACAGTCTTGTGGAAACATTAGCAGGTTCGCCACCTGTAGGTGTTAATGAACTTAGGTGTTCATTCGCTGTACTCCGTCCCCCTCATGGTTTCCTTATTTGACTTATACTGCTGAGGTACCCACGAAACATGTGTTGTCGCCCCGATGAAATATTCTTGGACTAGGTCCCTTATGTTTGTTGTTTTAGGGACATAAAGTGAGAATAACAGGAATGGGTAATTGGGTTATTGTTGGTTGGTGGAAATTAAATATGATTATTTATTGTGGGTTGAAAACCCTATATGCTCACCAGGCTCCCAAGCCTGACCCACTCAGTTTTATTTGTATTACAGGAAGTGGCACGAGAGCATGAGATGGATGAACCATCAGTTGTTTTGTTTACAAGTCTGTATATATGTATATATTTGTTGAATGACTTGTAATGTTATCGTTTATGCTTATTGGTCTGTATCGGAACATGACACCCCGAGTTTTGATTATATAACAAAAAATACATTTCTTTTATGAAATGCTTTGGTAAACATTGTTTTATCATGTTTTGTTTTTGGGAACAAATTCCGCAATTCTTTCAAATCAAAAGGATTTACTCTGAAATTATTTTAAAAGCATAAATGAAATCGCTCTTTTCTGGCCGAGATTTTGGGGATGTCACTGTTGGTATCAGAGCATTAGTTTAAGCGAACTAGGAATTTGTAGGATTTGTAGACTTAAACTTAGAATGCTAAGTGAAGTTTTGAGATGTGTGTCTGTTGTGTTTTAGACACGAGGACTAGTTTATTTTAGGGAAGTTGCCTAAAATGCTTTATGTGCTAAATATTATATGTTGCCATATATGATATTATTTGTTCGGATCTTTGGTCTGTTGTCGACCGGATCTAGAAACCTTATGTGTGTAGGATTCTAAGCGTGCGTCTACGATATTAGAACTAGCATGTAAACGTTTCGGAGTGATAAGGATGATTTGAATATCTATCGTGATTGAGGATCTAATTTCACCTTATTCGGTGTGTAGATCAAAATGGTGAGAACAAGAAGTGGAGTTGGAAATGCTGACGAAAACAGGAATCAACCACCAGTGATTGAACAAGTACCTGTCGTAGCAGCAGCACCTGAGCCAATAACCATGGCTGGTGTGCAAATGATGATTCAGACGATGTTGGATCGTCAGATGGATGAAACTAGATGGTTGCTTCAACAGAATCGTGAAGAACTGTCAATTCGTGTGGAAGAGCCTGAATTAAATGAAGGGCACTCGGAAGGTGGAAACTTCAGTGGGTCTATTGGTCAAGCCAACCCACCGATAGTTAGGCATGATAACCATGATGGAAGGAATGGGATGCAAGTACAAGGACTTTCTAACTTGCAAACCATCGACCTTCAATGGAAAGGAGGATCCGATTGGAGTTATGGATTGGATCTCCGAAATGGAGTTAGCCTTCATGACGTGTGGCTGCAGAGGCAAGTTGCAGACTATCTATGCAGTGCGACAGTTCCGAGGTGGAGCCATTTGTTGGTGGAACACTCTAGGGAAGACGTTGAGCCCTAATGAGCCACTGCAATTGTCATGGGCAGAGTTCTTGGTGCAAAAGATGAAGTTGATGTCGCTTCAGGTACCTTTCTCGTAAATGAATTACCTGGTCAAATTTTGTTTGATTCTGGAGCCAACTACTCCTTTATTTCGCATGAGTTTGGTAGGAAGCTAGCTTTGCCTATTGATAGACTAGATGATGCTTTATTAGTCGAAGTAGCTAGTGGCAAGTTTGTACCTGTTAGCCATCGTATGAAAAACATTTTAATCGACATTGATGGGAATAAGTTTCACGAGGAATTATTGCCCATCGAACTTAATGGTTTCGACATCGTGTTGGGAATGGATTGGCTTAGCGCCAATGATGCCGAAATTTTATGCAAGAAGAATATAGTTAAAGTAAACCCGCCTGGGAAGGATTCATTTATGGTGTATGGGGACAAACGCAGAGTGAATTCTGGAATCATTTCTCTAATGAAAGCCAGAAAGTGTTTGACCAAGGGATGTACATCATATTTAGCATTCGTGATTGATGCTAAGAAAGAAAAGAAGGTGATGCAGAGTATTCCAGTGGTGTGCGATTATCCGGAAGTATTTCCCGAATATCTTCCTGGATTACCACCTGATAGACAAGTGGAGTTCAGAATAGACTTGTTACCAGGAACCACGCCAATAGCAAAAGCACCTTATCGATTAGCACCGACGGAGATGAAGGAGTTGATGATGCAACTTCAGGAGTTATTGGACAAAGGTTTCATTAGACCTAGTTCATCGCCCTGGGGAGCTCCGGTGTTATTTGTGAAGAAGAAAGATGGAAGTATGAGAATGTGCAATGATTACAGAGAGCTGAACAAGGCAACAATAAAGAATAGATATCCGTTGCCAAGGATTGATGACCTATTTGATCAATTGCAAGGTTCGAGCTATTTCTCGAAGATCGATCTAAGGTCTGGATATCATCAGCTGAAAGTAAGAGAGCAAGATATCGAGAAGACTGCATTCATAACTAGATATGGACACTACGAGTTCTTGGTTATGTCGTTTGGACTAACCAATGCTCCGGCAGCGTTCATGGATTTGATGAATAGGGTTTGTAACCCGTTCCTTGATAAATCCGTAATAGTGTTCATAGACGACATTCTGATTTACTCGAAAAGCCAGGAGGAGCATGGCAGACACTTGCGAGAAGTGTTAGAATTTTTGAAGCAGGAGAAGCTGTATGCGAAGTTCTCCAAATGTGATTTTTGGATTCGTGAAGTCCAATTCTTGGGTCACGTGGTCAACCAAGAAGGGATAATGGTTGATCCAGCGAAGATCGAAGCTGTGATGAAGTGGGAACAACCGAAAAGTCCCACGGAGGTCTGAAGCTTTTTAGGATTAGCCGGATATTACCGAAGGTTTATCCAAGGCTTTTCTTCGATTGCTACTCCATTGACAGCTTTGACCCACAAAGGAGCTACTTATGCTTGGAGTGATAAGCATAAAGAAGCATTCGAGAAGTTAAAGAAGAAGCTATGCGAGGCACCGATACTTTCTCTACCCGATGGAGTTGAAGACTTTGCTGTTTATAGCGATGCGTCTGGGGTTGGATTGGGTTGTGTTTTGACCCAAAGAGAAAAGGTGATAGCATATGCGTCTCGACAGCTGAAAGAGCATGAAAAGAATTACCCGACTCATGATTTGGAGTTGGCAGCGGTACTTTTCGCTTTGAAATTATGGAGGCATTACCTCTATGGCACGAAGTGCAAACTTTTCACTGATCATAAGAGTCTCCAATATCTCTTTAATCAGAAAGAATTGAATATGAGGCAACGACGCTGGCTAGAATTACTTAAAGACTACGACTGCGAGATACTTTACCACCCCGGTAAAGCTAATGTTGTTGATGATGCTCTCAGTCGGAAGGTCAATCTTGAAAGGAAAAGGGCAAGAGCGTTGAGAATTGAAGCTGTCTCGACAATTGTGGAGAGTATAAAGAAAGCTCAAGAGGAAGCTTCTGAGAAAAATGACCGAAAGGAGGAACGTTTGGGTAAAACGTTGGTGTTTGGTACTAACGGTCATGGACTGAAGGTATTCCAAGATCGTATTTGGGTACCTAAGTCAGGAGGAATTAGGGATCTTCTGATGGAAGAAGCTCACAAGACCATGTACTCGATTCATCCCGGTAGCACTAAAATGTATAGGGACCTGAAACCCTACTACTGGTGGCCGACGATGAAGCTTGATGTTTCAAAGTATGTGGCTGAGTGTGTGACTTGTGCGAGAGTCAAGACACAACATCAGAAACCTTACGGGAGTTTAGAACCATTGCTTGTGCCTATGGGTAAGTGGGAAGACATTGCTATGGATTTTGTCACTAAACTGCCCAGAACAAAGAATGGTCACGACATGATTTTGGTGGTCGTTGATCGATTCACTAAGAGTGCGCATTTCATAGCAGCCAAGGAGAAATGGTCTATGGAAAAGCTTGCGAATTCTTACGTGAGGGAAATTGTGAGGCTTCACGGTGTTCCGTTAACGATTGTATCGGATCGTGATAGCCGTTTCACCTCAAGGTTTTGGAAAAGTCTACAAGAGGAAATGGGTACCAAGTTATGTTTAAGTACAGCTTACCATCCGCAGACTGATGGTCAGAGTGAAAGAACGATACAAACACTTGAAGATATGCTGAGAGCATGTACCTTGGAATTCCTAGGTAATTGGGATGAACATTTACCTTTGGTAGAATTTTCCTATAATAATAGTTTCCACTCGAGCATTAAGATGGCACCTTATCAAGCTTTGTATGGACAGAAGTGTCGTACGCCGTCTTGTTGGCTCGAGGCTGGGGAAAAGCAGTTTATGGGACCGGAGATGGTTCATCAAACTGCTGAAAAGTTGAAAATAGTTAGGGAAAGAATGTTAGCAGCTCAAGATCGTCAGAAGAGCTATGCTGACAAGAAGCGAAGACTGATGACTTTTGAAATTGGAGATTCGGTTTTGCTTAAAGTCTCGCCGTGGAAGGGGCTTATAAGATTTGGTAAAAGGGGAAAGTCGAGTCCAAGGTTTATTGGACCGTTTAAAGTTCTTCAGAAGATTGGGAACCAAGCTTACAAGCTCGAATTAGCCGAGGAACTGAATGAAATTCACAACACTTTTCATGTGTGTTATTTGAGGAAGTTCACGGGAGAACTTCCCGACATAATTCCAATTTCTGAATTGAGAATTGATGAGAACAAAAGGTTGATTGAAGAACCAGAGGCAATTGTTGACCGAAAGACTAAGAAGTTGCGACACAAAATGGTTGGGTTAGTGCTTGTCCGATGGAAACACACGAATGGGCCAAATCTCACCTGGGAAACGGAGAGTGACATGTTGAGTCGCTATCCGTATTTGTTTGTTGATGTGTGATTCCGGAGACGAAATCATTCTAAGGTGGAGAGAATTGTAACGCCTGTGTTTCCGGGCTTGCCATTTTTAGCAATGTAATAGTCTAGGTTAACCTCTGTAACCCGTTTTGAAATAATAAAGATTGTATTATTTAAGTATTGTGTGTTTTGTGCTTAATTGCTTAATTATGTGGTTTGATTAATTAAGAATAAAAATAAGCGTCAAAATTTAAGTGTAAAATAAACTTAATATCTTTGAATAATGTTGTAGTAGTTGAAACAAGGTTTCCGAATATATATAGAACGCCCAAATCTGACTTCGTATGAGGAAGTTATGATTTATCGAAGTTTCGGCTTAGCGGTGTGCAGCCCGAAATACTCGATTTGAGATCGAGCGGTTTTTAACCGAAACAATCTAAACGAGGATCAAAGGTCTCGTTGTTGGTATCGAAGCGATAAAAAGTTAGGCGAGAACGGACGTCAAACGAAGAAGTTATGAATTTATAACGAAGTTTTTTCTGTCGCGGCCTATTAAAAAATAAATAATAAAAATAAAGTTAAAATTAGCCGACGGAGTCTAAACGAAAGTTGTAGAGCGTAGTCTCACCTTCGCGTGGATATAAAGAACGTCGAAAACGGAGTTCGTATGAAGAAGATATGAATTTCCGAAGTTTATTAAATATTTTGTAATTAAATTTAATCTTTAATTCCGATATTATCCGAGGACGAGTCATCAGACTCATCCGAAGTACGCCCCGCGTACTCGTGTACGCCCCGCGTACAGCGAAGCATGACGACCCTCGCAGCAAGTGGCTTCGGATGACGATCGCAGTGACGATTTCGGACCAGTACGCCCCGCGTACTCCGAGGCTCCAGCCTCCTATAAATAGGATCCGAAGGCAGCCGAGTCTTTTGTTCATTTTCTCTCTTCTCTCTCCCGTTTTGCATCATTTTGCGTGCCAGAAATACCCCGAAGCCCCGATATCATACTCAAGCCCCGAGGCAAGTCCCGAGATCCCGAAGATCCCGAGAAGTGCGGTTCCCGAGCCGAAGCTCTGCCCACGAGAAGTTCGATTTTTGTGAAGATCTTTCAGATCTGCCGAGGATTACTACTTCTGCAAGTCATAGTGCTGTCCGATCATCTTCTGATCAAGTGAGTGTGTAGTTACCTTCTTCTAACACATAAATATTAAGTAGTTTTTTATAAAATACGTGCTATGTGTATGGTATATTGTTGTTTATATGTGTGAATGTGTATTCACTTTCTTCTATATCATAGATATGATTTATTCTCTATGAAATACATGTTATGTGTGTGTGTGCCTCATCTGTTATGTGGAATATGTGTTGATTAAAGCATGCTATACAAGTTTTTAAACTATGTATAAAAATGTATATTTTATCTACTAATATGTTGGGTAGAACATGGGTAGATAGTTGGTGTGTAATAAACAGATGAGAGGTCTCGTTGTTGTTTGATTTAGTCATCTAGTGGAGTTTAGATGACGACCACGGGCTATTCTAGACAGTCTTGTGGAAACATTAGCAGGTTCGCTACCTGTAGGTGTTAATGAACTTGGGTGTTCATTCGCTGTACTCCATCCCCCTCATGGTTGCCTTATTTGACTTATATTGCTGAGGTACCCCCAAAGCATGTGTTGTCGCCCTGATGAAATATTCTTGGACTAGGTCCCTTATGTTAGTTGTTTTAGGGACATAAAGTGAGAATAACGGGAATGGGTAATTGGGTTATTGTTGGTTGGTGGAAATTAAATATGATTATTTATTGTGGGTTGAAAACCCTATATGCTCACCAGGCTCCCATGCCTGACCCACTCAGTTTTATTTGTATTACAGGAAGTGGCACGAGGGCATGAGATGGATGAACCATCAGTTGTTTTGTTTACAAGTTTGTATATGTATATATTTGTTGAATGACTTGTAATGTTATCGTTTATGCTTATTGGTCTGTATCGGAACATGACGCCTCGAGTTTTGATTATATAATGAAAAATACATTTCTTTTATGAAATGCTTTGGTAAACATTGTTTTATCATGTTTTGTTTTTGGGAACAAATTCTGCAACTCTTTCAAATCAAAAGGATTTACTCTGAAATTATTTTAAAAGCATAAATGAAATCGGTCTTTTCTAGCCGAGATTTTGGGGATGTCACAGTTGGGTGTCAAAGTCTCTTCGCGTATGAAGTGTTTATCTTGATAAAGAATCTGCACTATCCCTTGAGTGACATATAAGACTCTCTTGGCATTACTTTATCAAGATTCTCAAAAGGACAGTGGGAGTCTTAATGATCCTGAAAGAATTTCAAGATCTAATCAAGAATAAAGCCTATAGTTTCTCACTAGCTCACGAATTGAGGTTTATAACCTATCGTGTTGATATTTTCCCTATTTCTTTGCCCATTCAAGTTAAAGTTGGCTTTGCATATGAGTTTTGAGAGTTCTCAATAGGTTGCATAATAACTTGGAAGCAATGGCAGACCCTTGTACTGCCAGGTGGCAAGAAATTAAGACTGCACAAGTTCAATCCATATGAGTTTGGATTTGTCACTAACCTTGTCTTGTAATTATGGTTTTAACAAATTCACATGGATAGGAACATATACACCATAAAATCTAAGTTTCATAAGGTTTCTCTCCGATTCATGAAAATGATGGTGAGGAAACGCTTTCACTAAGTAAATTTTAGGTAGATAGCAATTGTGATATTTGCATCCTCAAAGTCATTAGTGGAGCGTGTGTGGTTAACCAGCACACTAACATGGACTTGTGAGGAATGTAAACGGTCTAAACAATTAGGACTATGATTACGACATCCCTTTTGATAGTTTTGAAATTTTTTAGACACACATGTGTGCTATCTAAGGAAAGGTGCATGATCTTGATAAAGTTTTATCAAAGCATCTCGTATCAGAAATTTGAACTTTGGTAAGAAAGTCAACAAAGTATTGATTTCTAGAAGTCCAACTGATTTCAGAGTACATGTCAAAGCTAGTGGGAGCATAAGTGTTATGTTATTAATCATCATCTTAGCGGGAGCATGATACTTATGATAAGTGTTGCAAGATAGCAATATTAATTATAGAAAACAAAAGTTTCAATTAGGAAAAGTTGTTATGCTATAATTAAGGGCGAGGAAATTATACTTCATTTCAATCTGGAAAGTTTAGATTGATGTGTTAATCATCTTTAGTCAAGAATATATATATATATATATATATATATATATATATATATATATATATATACATATATATATATATATATATATATATATATATATATATATATATATATATATATATATATATATATGAATTTTATGATGGAATGGCTCAACATAACGAAATGCTATATATGGGTCCATTATTTGCGTTCTAAAATTCGAGTATGATTACGACATCCCTTTTCATAATCTGAATTATGAGAACTTGACAAATAGAAATAGAAATATTATAGCAAAAAGACTGGTCTAGTATCATGTCTTTATGTGAGACATCATGAATCGTGTCCCATATGCTTTAGATATAGGATCGATGGCATGTGCTATAATATTCATCTGTTCTAAATTTTTTCCAAATGCCTAGAGCATTAAGAGGGAAAAAGTACTAGAACTTGATATGACTAATTTGATTAAGAAATTGTCGAGGACAATCTAAGGTTTGCCAAAGATTGGTTTCTCAGGGTCAGATGGAAGTGTAGTGTTAATTTTGGAAGGACCATTTTGACATATTTTGAAAAGAGGCAACTCTTGTTCAGAAGTGATAGTTGAAATGAGAATATGGAAATATTCCCATAGGTGGAAGTTATTCATTAAATCAATGTAAGATTAGGAAACTTAATGCAAGAAGAATGTTCAAAGCAATGTACTTTGAATTTGAGACTTCATTTCCATGAAATGCTCTCAATTGGAATACTCTGTTATGTCTGTTGTCAAGTCTTTGTGCATTTGTGCATAATAATTATGTTGGGTAGCGTTTTGTTATAGATTGCGTCTATTGGGCTCGCTTATTAGTCCAAGTTTTGTAACTCCGGTTTGGGCCTGTCCAACCGAGAGCTTGATAGGGTTTAATATAAATATATATGCTTGCATGCATATTAGAAAAAATATAGAAAAACGATTATTACGATAGATCAGTGCATTATTTCTTTATCATTCCTGTAAACCTAAATCCTCTACAGTGGAAGTTCTTTATCGAGCTCTGCTGGGGATTGTTGATTAATCATTCGACACATGTTGATCCATTCTTGTGTTATTTGCTGTTTTCGTATTTATTATTTTACCTGTTATAAAGATCTAATCGATCTTCAAGTTAATTTATAACTTATCAATTGGTATCAGAGCAGGAGGCTGTGTAATTCATACACTTCTTTTCTGTGAAAAAGGTTGCGATTAGGGTTATTCCGCATTTACTGACATTACAAGTCTAATCTTTTAACAGGTTATTCAATCAAGCATGGACGAGTCGCAATCCAATCCCATTAATATTTCGAACAACATTGGATCAACTACGAAGATTCCCATCCTTTACACCCATGATTATGAAGTCTGGGCACATCACTTTGAAGACTATGTTATAGGATCTGAGGACAATGGATACCTCATCTGGGAAGCAATAGTATCTGGACCCTTTGCTCATTCAACAACTTCAAGGATTATCAAGACTCAGAAGGAGTATAATGATCTTTTGAAGGACGTTAAAGATATTGCTCAAGACGAAAAAGATAAAATTCAGTGTAATATTAAAGCATTGAGATTAATCAGATTCGCTCTTCAATCTGACACTTTCAGGATGGTGAGTTCATGTACAACTGCCAAAGAAATATGGGATAGGCTGCGAGAGTTGTATTCTACGGACAAAGATCTTGAGCATTCCATTCAAACCTTGCTGCTGTCCGAATTTGGTGAATTCAAGTAGAGCCCTGAAGAAACCGTAACTCAAACGTTTGATCGCTTCAATCATCTTCTTAGTAAGATGATTAAACATGATATTGAAAGAAAGCTGATTGAACAAAAGGTCACGTTTTTAAACGGCCTTAGATCTGAGTGGAGAGCTGTAGTGTCCACAGTTAAAGCGCATGAGCAATTCAAATCCTATTCTCTGGCGAAACTGGTAGGCATTTTGAAGTCTCAAGAAAAGATCGTGTTACAGGAGAAAAATGTGGTTTCAACCTTGGGTTCATTAGCCCTTCTGTCCAAAAGCAAAGATGTGACGGAAGATGAAGACCTCAACCTAGAGGACTATGACCTTACCTCTGAAGACTATGCAATGATGGTGTCAAACCCAAAAAGGTTCATCAAGAAAAGATTCCCCACCAACAAGAACATAAATTGGCAGGGAAGTTATAGTTCAGAAAAGGTCAGGGAAGAATCGAAGGTAGAAGAACCAAAGAAGGAACCGAAAGCTGAAGGAGATTCGGGAGCAAGCTGCTATTACTGTGGAGGAAAGAACCACTATGCGAAAGATTGTGTCCTCAAGAAAATGGCAGAAAAGGATGATGAAAAAGATGAAGAAGTTTTGTTGCTGAAAAAGCTGGATGAGATCAGGAAGAAGAAATCTACTGCTAACCCTTCTATGAATGATTTAATTGTGCAGGGTTCGGTAGCTGATGATGAGTTTGGTGGCGTGGAGGTCTGGTCAACCGACTCTGAAGATGATGAAGTAAGGAAGCCTTCTCATGGAAAGGCTTATGTGGCGAAAGACGAGAGTAGTGGTGGAAAATGCCTCATAGTGTCCGATGTATCTCAGATGAGGGAATACAACATAGATGGTGGGATTGAAGATGCAAAGGAGCGAGAGGACTTGTGCTTCACAGCAAAACCGCTCAGCGTACAGTTCAACGAACTTGATGAATTAATCAAGAAGGTACAGTCCGTTTTTATTACATTCAAAGTACCACAAAGCTCATATGAAAAAGAATTGAAAAATGTTAATTCAAGAATCTCTCATCTAGACAACAGCTTAACTCAAACACGAGTCACCAATTCTAACCTAACTGACCAAATAAGCAGGGTATCTTCAAAGAGTGAGGAAAGAAGGATATGGATCGAACTGAAGGAGTCGGAGTTAATCAAAACCAAAGATGAAAACATTTATTTGCAAAGAGACAATTTAAAGCTTTTAAAACAGAGAAATGTTTTTTGTTTGATTGCTAAACGTCTTTATACTAATGTCACTCAACTTCATTTGGATTGTGAAATAGGACAAAAGATTCATCGCATGATCTTACCCTTCCTTGAGTTTAAGGAGGATGAAATTGATGCTGAAGCGTATAATTGTGAAAGTGTTATTTCGTCTGAAGAAGTTAATCCGACATACATGTATGGACTAGACAAAATCGAATCTTTCATAAAGTCCAAGGACCATAAGGACATGCTTAAAAACCTTTTGAATGAAAATGATAAACTGAAACTAAGGACCGAAACCATACAAAAATTTGACTCATTGAATTCCAACTTGAGCTCAGAAAATAAAATTGATGTTGAAAATGCATCTGAGCTTAATGAGGATGACAATATGAGTGAAATTTCTGTAGAGGACACAGTTGATTGTTTAGAATTTGTCAAGGGCGAACCCGAAAACCACAGGAATCTCATTTCAGAAAACTCAATGGAGTTTGCTCGTTTGTCCCAACAAAAGTCCCCGATTCTTGTAGAAAAGGCTGTAGTATACCAAAAGGTAAGAACCACTCCAAATCAGGTGTATAAGGTCACATGCGTAACCGAACATCCGACTGCTGAACTCACAACCATTGTAAACGAAGACAATGCTGACGGCTGCGACGAGTTCTTCTGGTCAGCTACCATCGACAATGCTGATGAAACGGTAGGTCTATCTGAAAGGACTTCATGGAAAAGCAAAGGCAGATATGTGCCAGAACCTTTGAATAAGCCTGATAGCTTCGATGTGCCAAGTACTAGTGGTACAAAAGATGTTCCTCAAGAAAAAGGAATTCCTGCAAAAGAAGTCACTCCTTTAAGCGAAACATCATCAGTTCAGAGTGAACCAACTAAAGGAAAACAAAAACCAAAAGCCAATATCCATCATCAACCGAAGCAGATGAGAAATCAAAAACAGCAAAGGAATCATAGATACAAGAAGAATCTCTCTGAAAGAAAACAGTTTTGGCAATCTCAAAATGCCTATTTCTCACATCATGACAGGAACTTAAAGTCAGAGAAAAGTCCTGTTGAATCACAAGAGAGCAACAACAACCGAAAGCAGAGGTTCGGTTCAGAAAACAACATCAACCGAAAGCAAAGGTTCGGTTCAGAGAACAAAAGAGATCAAAATTCCAGGTTCGGTCCCACCAATGATCAAAAGCAAAAGGGTCACCTAGAATCTCAAGTCAAGAAGTCATCTCAGTCTAAGTTCTCTCATTCTAACTCTTCTAATTCTTCAAATGCTTCTAATTCCTCTCCACCTCGTTCTAAATTCCATTCTGTTCACTCTTAAAAACATCAATCATCAACTGAACTGAAAGGAAAACTGAAGGTTTCATCAGTTAAACCAGAAACCAAACCGAAAGTAACAAATCCTAATAAAATTAAGGTTTTCACCATAAAAAAGAAAGATGAAACAACACTAATAAAAAGAACATATTTGGTTGACATCTCTCTTACTATTCCTGTTCCTGTGAAAGGCTCACCAGGACCAAAGAAACTTTGGGTTCCTAAATCTGCTTAATTTTGCAGGTTATCAGTGACGAGCAGTTTGACGAAGAATGGTACATTGACAGTGGCTGCTCGCGTCACATGACATGAAGGAAGGAGGAACTAAGGGAATACAGGTCTCTTTCAAACGGTGGAAATGTCAAGTTCGGGAACAACTCCTTTGGCACCATAAAAGGCTATGGAATGATTACAAATGGTGATTTCATGATTAGGAAGGTTGCATACGTGGAAGGACTACAACATAACCTCATCAGTGTATCTCAGCTTGTTGGAGGTACCGGTCTCAAGG
Source organism: Lactuca serriola (assembly GCF_051521515.1). NCBI lineage: Eukaryota > Viridiplantae > Streptophyta > Magnoliopsida > Asterales > Asteraceae > Lactuca > Lactuca serriola. The sequence continues at coordinate 34,173,212 of NC_136412.1, read as the reverse complement.
TTTCATTTGATGATGAGGGTTCGGAGATAATTGAGAAAAAGACAAAAGGAGTTATTCTCAAATCGGAGCGTAAAGGTGAAATGTTTCCTCTAAACCTCAAACCTATCACAGGGAACCCAGCTATCTGCTGGTTATCCAAAGCACAATCTGACGAAAGCTGGTTGTGGCACCGAAGGCTCTCTCATCTCAACTTTAAGGATATCAACAAACTTGTCACTGGAGGTCATGTTCGAGGTCTTCCATTGCTCAAGTACGATAGAGAACATTTATGTGCTGCATGTGAAATGGGGAAGCAGAGTCGTCAAAGTCATCCATCTATAATAAACACCAAAGTTGTTGAACCACTAGAGTTACTTCATATTGATTTGTGTGGTCCATCATCTATCGAAAGTATCGGTGGCAGCAAGTACATTCTTGTTATTGTTGATGACTTTTTGCGTTTTACGTGGGTGTTCTTTTTGAAGCTTAAATCTGAAGCGACTTACAAGCTAAAGGTGTTCATCAAGCAGGTTGAAGTACAGCTGAAGAAAGTCATTCGCAACATCAGGAGCGACAATGGACTGGAGTTCAAAAATAAAGAATTCGAAGAATTTCTGGCAGAAAAAGGAATTTGTCACAACTTTTCTGCTCCCTACACACCTCAACAAAACGGAATTGTCGAAAGACGAAACCGATCTTTGTGTGAAGCGGCCCAAACCATGCTAAGTTTCGCTTCCTTACCTTTATATTTTTGGGCTGATGCTATTTTTGCTCCTTGTTTTACACAGAACAGGTCATATCTCAATAAGCGCTTCACTCTCACTCCTTATGAGATCATCAACAACAGGAAGCCAAATGTCAAGTTTTTCCATGTGTTCGGTTCACGGTGTTTCATCTTCAATTCTAAAGAACACCGCAACAAGTTTGACGTCAAAGCCGACGAAGGTATATTTCTGGGCTATTCTCTCACTTCTAAAGCGTACAGGGTATTAAACAAGCGCTCGAGGAAAATTGAAGAAACTTATTACGTGACTTTTGACGATAGCTATGTCAAAAAGCTAAAGGCCAACGAAGACACAACTGGAGAAATCTTTCCTCAAACTGGCCAAGTCACAGCCTCAATCGCAAACCTCTTTGAGAAGTTTGTCGAGTTATTTGATGAACCAGAGAAGACAACTCTCTCAGAAGCGAGTGCAGCAGACAACAAAGTAGATTCTCTGAAGCAACTCATCGATGATGCTGCAAAGAGAATGAATGAAGGAGGATCACGTTCTGACGACCCTCCACAGCACGATACTTCAGTTGAGGGGGAGGGTAGATCTTCGTCATCACAGACGAGCTCACATGTTGAGGGGGAGAACTGTTCTCAAGCTGCTCCTGAACGCACTTCACCAACCGAAAGTGCCACACCAACTAAAAGTACCTTACCACCCGAAGGTGCATCAACACCCGAAAGCTTGACGCCACCCGAAACCCCTGTAGCTCCAGAAACTCAAGACACATCAGAAAGTTTATCTGTCGAGGGGGAGAATGCTAATATACTGGAAGACAATGAAAGTCAATCCGAACTAGAAGAGATGGTAAACGCCGAATTGGATCCAACCTTTGATCCAAACTACCCTCCTCTTGTCAAATGGACCAGAGATCATCCTGTCTCCCAGGTTGTTGGTAATGTGTCTGAAAAAGTTCTGACCCGATCACAACTCAAGGCAAAACAAACTTCCTTGTTTTCAAAAGTAGAATTCTGTATGTTTAACTCCTTCGTCTCAAAAGTTGAACCAAAGACAGTTAACACTGCTCTTGATCACTCCGATTGGGTTCAAGCTATGCAAGACGAACTAAATGAATTTGAAAGGAACAAAGTTTGGCGACTCATTCCAACTCCTCCAGATGCTTCAGTTGTTGGTCTCAAATGGGTCTTCAGGAACAAAATGGACAAGGAAGGGAACGTGATACGAAACAAAGCATGTCTGGTTGTGAAAGGATACTGTCAGGAGGAAGGAATTGACTATGAAGAGACTTTCGCTCCTGTAGCTAGGCTGGAATCCGTTAGAATATTCCTCGCCTATGCTGCACACAAAAACTTTGAAGTCTACCAAATGGACGTCAAGTGTGCTTTTCTCAATGGAGAATTTGAAGAAACAGTGTATGTGGAGCAACCTCCTGGATTCGTAAAAGAGAGGTATCCTAATCATTGTTATATTTTAGACAAAGCCGTGTATGGACTGAAACAAGCTTCGAGAGCCTGGTATGAAACGCTAACAAAGTTTTTAAAGATGTCCAAATTCAAACAAGGTTCGGTTGACCCAACCTTCTTTCGTAAGATGGAAGGTAACCACCTTATGATTGTTCAAATTTACATCGATGATATCATCTTTGGCTCTACGAATCCCAGCTTAACAACTGAATTCAGAAAGCTGATGGAGACTAAATTTGAAATGAGCTCAATGGGTCCAATTAACTTTTTCCTTGGTTTAAATATTAGACAGGGACCCGAAGGCATCTTTATTAATCAGGAAGCTTACACGAAGACTCTCCTTGCAAAATTCGGCATGATGGGAGATTCAAAAGTCAAAGTTCCCATGGCATTCGGCACCAAGCTCACTCCATCCTTGGATAAACCGGTAGTTGATATTACACTTTATCGCCAGATGATCGGTTCTCAGATGTATCTTACTGCTAGCAGGCCTGACATAATGTTCTCTGTTTGTTACTGTGCTAGATTTCAGGCGAACCCACGCGAACCTCACATGCTTGCAGTGAAGAACATTCTACGATATCTCAAGCGAACTACCTCTTTAGGTCTATGGTATCCATCCAACTCAGGCTTCTTCGTTCAGGCCTACTCAGATGCAGACCTTGGAGGTTGTGGACTAGACAGGAAAAGCACCACTGGCGGCTGCCAATTCCTTGACGGGAAGTTGGTTAGCTGGCAATCAAAGAAACAAACGTGTGTGTCTCTGTCTACAGCTGAAGTTGAATACATTGCAGCTGCATCCTGCACTTTTCAAGTGATTTGGATCCAGAGTCAACTCCGAGACTACGGACTCAATATGAAAAAGATCCCACTATATTGTGACTCTGAAAGTGCAATTAGGATCTGTCATAACCCAGTGCAACACTCCAAGACTAAGCACATAGCACTGAGGTATCACTTCATTAAAGATCATGTGGAAGATGGAAACGTTGAAATTCACTTTGTTAGAACCACTGATCAACTGGCTGATGTCTTCACAAAAGCCCTTCCTGAAGCGTCGTTCAACAAAATTCTACAAGGGCTAGGTATGATGGAATCAGAGTCAGTACCACAAACTACCTCTCCAACTCAAACGTCAGAAGCGAAATAGACCGAACGTTCGGGTTCGGTTGAATAATCTGCCTTTCGCTCATCAATTAAAGGTAGTTTTCTCGGTTGTAAATTTCATGTACAATTGTTCCAAAATTATTTATCTTATTGTCAAAAGTATTTTTTTGAAAATCTAATTTCTTCGGTAACCGAAATAGTCCGAACGCTCGGGTTCGGTTTTCCAAAATTTTTCAAAACCAAAACCAACCGAACGCTCGGGTTCGGTTTTCCAAAAATTTTCAAAACCGAAACCAAACGAACGCTCGGGTTCGGTTTTCCAAAATTTTTCAAAACAAAAACCAACCGAACGCTCGGGTTCGGTTTTCCAAAATTTTTCAAAACCAAAACCAACCGAACGCTCGGGTGCGGTTTTCCAAAATTTTTCAAAACCGAAACCAACCGAACGCTCGGCATCGGCATTTCAAAATTTTTCACAACCGAAATCAACCGAACGCTCGGTTTCGTTTCCAAAGTTTTTTTTTAATCTTTTTATTTTCTTTCTCAGTCTTATTTTTTATTTTTATTTATCATCATTTTTTTAATATCAAAAATTCCAAAAATATTTCTTTTCTTTTAATATCAAAAACTCCAAAAATATTTTGTTCTTTATTTTCTTTTTGACTTTAATTTTTATTTTTGTGTGTTTGTTTATGGGGAAATTGTTGAATTAGTTAAGTGTCCCTAGAAGCATGCTGCTGTATGTGCCCAAAGTCTCATCAGATTCTGAATAATAGCCTTAATGACTTGGTATACACAAACCTTGTCTTCCCAATTAGGCTATCACATTTATTCTAATCATGAGCTACCTAACTCTCTTCTCACATGAGTTAAGAGTTTTCTGCTTGGTCCTATTTTTCACAGCAGAGGTACTTTGATTTCTTACACCATCTCTATTGCATTTCTCCATTCAATTCGTTTCACAAACGTAACCCTTGAGACTCTCAGAAATTACCACTGAGGTTTATGGTTACTAAAAAACTGCGTTTATGATCTTAGTTTCGTGCCACTACGAGCTGAGTGAAACCCGAAATTCAATACCCAATCTGAATTGACGGTGAACAATTATATTGCTCTAGTTTTCACTAATGAATTGACGGACGTATTTTCATGAAGTCTCAAAATTTTCTTTTGTGTGATTCCTATGAAATTGTTAAAAACCATAACATTTCTTCCCTTGGGATCCAGTTTTTAATTTTTTGTTGAGATTTTATATTTCCCAGCTAATTTAAAATTATTACAAACCTACTTGTTCAACAGACTACACCGGTCTCACAAGTACTTTGTTCACTTTCTATCTTATTTCAAGATTAGGACTGTTGAATCAAAGCAAAAGCCACCCTAAAAAGCTTAATTAAAAGAAGCCTTTCAACACTTCTTAATAAGTGTTTGATCGTTATTCAACGGGAAACCACACTAACACTTTAAGATCTCTCTTGACCTTGAAGGAAGAGATTCGTGCCCGGGATCATTTGTTTCATGTCTTTATTGACATCACAATTTTTCCTAAAAAGGATTGCTTTATTTCTTTTCTTTTACACCGTTAGCACGAAAATCTTTGATTTTCCAAAATTCTGGTTCTAATAATTATAGGCTTTTTCATTGGATTGGTGGTTAATTATAAGCGGTGGTCAATTTTCATCCACGTGGGCATTTTGTTCAAAAGATACCGTTACACTTTACAGGGATAAGATGAAGAGTTGCTGACTCAGGCGGGAGTCTAATCGATCTGATTACCAACGGCGTAAAAGGGAACGCGTGCGAATTTGAAACGTCTACTCTCCAAATGACGTCGCAGACGCGTGTGTGAATTTGAAATGGTTCTTCTCCAAATGGCACAGAAAGGGCGCGTGCGAATCTGAAACGGTTTATCTTCAAATGGCGCTTGATGGGAGGCGTGTTCTCAGGGATCTGACACTCTCTCTCATGCGTGATCATCGGTTACCTTAACTATCACGCATCAGTCAACCTCTGGAAAAACTCTTCGTATTTCGATAGAAGATTTGGGAAAATCTTTGTCTCTCCTTAAACCCCAGTATAAAAGGCAACATCCTTTACCATTTACCTCTTTACTGCAATCAAAATTCCCAGAGCACAAGAAATCCCTAAACCGTAACTGTTCATCATCTTCTTCACTCTCTTCAACAATGGCAGATTCGTCTTCTGTTCACGCCACCTCCCACATTCTTCCCATTCGCCCTCAACAATGCCTCATTATCGATCTAACCCCTCATGTCTATGATTCCTAGATGTTCCACATTATTGAATGTTTGAAGTTTTCGCCAATCGCTCCTGCACTTTAAAGGGTGGAATCTGTTCCAATGGAGTTCCTATCGCAAATCTATGCGACTGCTCATTACGACAAAGTGGTTGACAGGATTTTCTTTGATGTTTTTCAGCACAAAGCGTCGATTTCCAAAAAACGATTTTGCTCCCTGTTAGGGTTTGAAGCTAACCCTACGAGGGTTAATCCAGAGACAATTCCAATGGGGCACCTGTTTAATATGTTTTACAACATGGGTTATACGGAGGTGCTTACTTCCGTCGCTAAATTCAAGAAGTCGTGCTTGCCGCCACAGTGGAACGGGTTGTTCACTGTGTTATTCAAAGGCCTTTCTGAAAGGAGTTCTGGCTCTGATGGTTCCAGTCGACTGTTTCTATCCATCTTGTATGGTGTCTATAATGGCATCAATGTTGATTATGGGTCTGTTCTTTGGCAACAACTCATCTAGAGTCTCTCCTCTTCTTCATGGCATTCAGAGGTGTCTTATGCTAGGTTTTGGACCTTGGTTACGAAGTGGGTAATGGACAAGTACAACGTCCCCACTGTCGCCGGTGCACCGATGTCTTCGATTGGTATATTTCATACCACGAAGATCATCATCTCAGATGCTTCCAAATTTCCCTTCATTGGTTCCATTCCGGAATCTATGTATGCTGACGTTCCAGCTGACAGCCGGATTATCAGAACCTACAAAGAATTCAAGCATTCTGGTCCGAGGGATCTCACACCGGATATGTTAAAATCGATTCATGAAGCCGACAAGCCTGCTCCAAGAGGCAAGAAGGCTGACAAAGGGAAACAGGTGGCGAAAGGGGCTAAAGGCCCTTCTCCTAAGAAGAGGAAACCCACAAAAGCTGCTCCGTCTCCGCAGCAAAAGAGGCGAAAAACTCAACCCAGGAGAAAGCTGGTTATCGCTTCCTCATCCAGTGAGTCAAAGGGTGAGAGTTCGGATTCTGACGGCTCTCCACGAGGCAACACACCACCCAGATCTCCTACCCCTGAGATTCAAATCCCTCCTTCTCCAATTCCCTCTCCTCCTACAACTATTCCTACATCCATTCCTACCATAAACCCCTTTACCCACATTCCAAACACTTCAATCCCAATGCCACCACCAATATTCACCGAAGCAACCACAACATCCATTGCAGATGTTAGTGCCAACGTATCTGATACGGGGGTTCATATTGATGCAACCGAAGCTACCCCTACACCTACACCTGAAACAACCCAACCCGAACCTACCCATACAACTGTACCACCAGCTTCACCACCACCACCATCTCCTGGTCACGCCTCTGACAGAGAAGACCCTTTCCTTGGTGGGGAAAACATGGCGTTTGATTCGGTCTACTTCAGTCCGTTTCAAATGCAGAGCGACGATGATGATGACACTCCGGTCACAAAGAAACATCTTAAGGAGCTCCATGACAAGGTGGACTTGCTTATTGCCTCTTCTTCCACGTCTCAATCATCACTCTCTGAAGCTACAATTCAGAAGCTTGTTGATGCTTTCTCAAGGGCTCAGCAAGATTCTATCGCTTCTGCAACCACCGCCATCGATGCCTCAACGAAAGCCTGTCACGCTACGACCAAAAAAGTCGATAAACTATTTTCTGATGCCTCTGCCCTGTTAAAGTCTTTACAGGAGAGTGCTGATGCCACCAAGACTACGTTGGAACCAATTGTTCATCAGTTGGCCACGTTTGTCTCTACTGAGTTGAAGTCCTTTGCTTCACTTCGTCAATCGCTTACTGACGACAACTCAGCGTTTCGTGCTTCTATTGACGAGCGTCTCTCAAAGCTTCAAGAAGATTTGGCGGCTGAGAACTCATTGATGGATGTTTTGGCAAAGAAGACCACTGCCCTGAAAGTCAAGAGTGCTCAACTCTCCCATTCTCAACAGCAGATTGACACTCTTCGGTCCGAGCGGGAGGTCATTAAGACGTGTGTTTCGGATGTCCACTCAGCCATCTCCAACATCCTCGAAGCACATGATCCAATCCTTAACCATTCTGTGAGGCGTACCCTTGCAGAAAAGCTCGCTCCTGCCCTAGACCTATTAAGCAAAATTGAAGGGCTACCCGATTTCGTGTCCATTCCGAAACAAGGGGGATAAAAGGAGTCTGTATCTCAACCACCTCATTCCTCAAAGGCAACTCACACAACCGAACCTCCTCCTGTAGGCCAAGCCTCTGGTTCGGGTGTGAAGGATAAAGGCAAGAAGATTGCTGAGGAAGAAGAGGAAGATGACGAAGAAACCATTTCCGAGTTGTTGAAACGCAAAAGTTGACGCAATGAGGCTAATGATAGTGCTCGTGTGGCAAAAGAAGTTGAAGAAGCGGAATGCAAACAGAAGGAAGCCCACGACCTTCTTAAGAGTAGGAAAACTCTTTTTCCTGCTTGGACTCTCGAGAGGATGATAAAGGAAGCAATCGATACCCCGAGCATCTTGTGGCTGGAACCAGTTATTTCTTTTGACTGTTCCAATACCGTCGACTCTCAGTTCGACATGCCACTGACCCGAAAGGCGTTCATCTTTCACGCCTTCACCAACGTTGTAGAATTCCCTCATCCTCATCCCAAGGTTGATCGGGACTTAATTGAATTCTATCTGAAGGCTGCTCAACCCCAATATCAAACCTGGAGCGCTCAGAAGATCATCAACGTTCGGGTCTTGAAACCGTACACTGAAGGGATGTTCGTTAACGTTCGGTTCAAGGTGCTTAGGGGATCTGCCAACACCAAACATGCCATTTCTTTAGCAAATCTTCCGAACCTTAATCCCCATGATTGGATCATCCTGCACAACATCCTTCTGACCAATGAAGCTGAATATGGTCCGATCATTGACCATCTCAAGAGGATGTTAGTGTGCTACATCATGGAAGTTGCACTGATGGATCAGGAGATTGCAAGCGTCTTCAAGAAGAAACCAACAATATCTCCTGTTGGCTCGTCCAGTGATCTGAACCAAATGCAGATGGGCAAAATTGACTCGAGGCGAAACTCAGTCATGTTCACTAGGAATGAAGGACATAAATGTCTTTTTGCCTTAGCTGATAAGCATCTGTACACCACTGCTTGCCTAGAGCATGTGTTGGGGATCATCCACAGATGCAAATAAAACACAGCGGATGATATAAAATACTTCGACGACATGATACACTGGTACATTCGGTTCAGACAGACGATCCTTGCGCTTATCTCAAGAAGAAGGTTCTCGCTGCTGGCCCAAGCGAAAAGAAGAAGTAATCTCGCTCCAATTTGACGCAAAGGGGGAGATTGTTAGGTAGCGTTTTGTTATAGATTGCGTCTATTGGGCTCGCTTATTAATCCAAGTTTTGTAACTCCGGTTTGGGCCTGTCCAACCGAGAGCTTGATAGGGTTTAATATAAATATATATGCTTCCATGCATATTAGAAAAATTATAGAAAAACGATTATTACGATAGATCAGTGCATTATTTCTTTATCGTTCCTGTAAACCTAAATCCTCTACAGTGGAAGTTCTTTATCGAGCTCTGCTGAGGATTGTTGATTAATCATTCGACACACATTGATCCATTCTTGTGTTATTTGCTGTTTTCGTATTTATTATTTTACCTGTTATAAAGATCTAATCGATCTTCAAGTTAATTTATAACTTATCAAATTACAAGAGGATCAATGCATATAAGTTTAGAATCTAACAGATTTATGTAAATGGTAGGAATTTGGAATTCTTGCATTTTCGGTAAGGATTTGGGATTCTGAAATGAGAATCATGGGAATTATGTTCAATCCATCTATTTCACAAAGTAAATATCATAGAAAAACTTAGTGTGCATACTTGGTGTATGGCATAACTAGTGTTTCGACAAACATAGTGTGCATACGTGGTGTATGGCATGACTAGTGTTTAGAAAACATAGTGTACATGCTTGCAGCATGGGACAACTATTGTTTTTACTTCAAGTATAAAGTTGATAGTTTGAAACAGTATGCAATGAATAATGTGTGATCAATATGGTGATAAATAAAAGGTGTTCTATTTATATTCATAAGTTCTGAGACCATATTGGATTCGATTATTCTTGTGTTTCACTTTGCATGTTTTGACTTCCAGAATAATTAGATCGTTCTTCCCGAAAGACTAAGTTATTCAAACCATCCACAGTCGGTCATATGTTGGAAGTAGATATGAATCAAGACTTTCATGAAGCCGGTTTGTAGATGTCCAAGGTAGTGGGCATGGCAAGCGTTGCTGCAACATTCATGAGTGCTCATAAGTTATGAGTATTGGATTAAACCCACACTCATTTGACTTCCTTCGTGGATTTTATCACGATTGATCATGAGACGATAATATCTTATATTCTTCAAACATAGAGATATGAGTTGTTGCCTATGATTTGGTTATACATTGATTGTACGAAAACTCTTTGGTAACTCGATGTTATAAAATGTGCTTTTGTGTATGATTCAACAAGTAGTAGAACATGATGGGTTATGAGAATTCTGACACCCCTAAGTGTACATGCAACCCTAGAAAACCTTAGATCTATGTTTGTCTAAAATACGTGCAAAATATGATTTCCAAGGTTCATAATGCTATCTAGCATACATAGGGAACTTTTAACATAAAAGAAGGCAAGAATTATATACCATGTAGTTGATTTGATTCCTTGATGTTGGGCTTATAGTGTTGCGTCATGGGCTCGGTCCTTAGCCTAGTTTTGGTTGCCGGATTGGGCCTATCCAACCGTGCATGTTTTGTTCTAGGGTTTAGTATTTAAGCTGCATGCATCCAGTCTTTGTAATTAACGCTTTCATTATTTTCTCATTGAGTTTTTGTAAACCCTAGCTTGCCTCTACAGTGGAAGTTCTTCATCAAGCTCTACTGAGGCGTGACTATATTTGAATCATATGTATCACGTTGATTCTATTCTGTGTTCATAATATTATTGTGTTTGTTTTGTTTGATCTTCATCTTTTACCTGTGAAAGATCTAATCGATCTAAGTTTTATTCTCATCAATTTGTATTTGAATCATAAGCATAATGTTGATTCTATTCTGTGTTCATAATATTATTATGTTTGTTTTGTTTGATCTTCATCTTTTACCTGCGAAAGATCTAATCGATCTGAGTTTTATTCTCATCACTTAAAAACCTTGAGAGCCTAGCACCCCAAGTATGATGCCTAAAATGTTTCACACAACACCAAGTGCTTTGAAATAACTTGGAGAGAATGTAGAACGCTTCAAAAAAGGCCTAGCCCTCTTCTTTTCTTAGTGTCACCGATTTTAGATGATATCATGTTCTTTATATAGAGTGTTAAACTTAGGTTTACACCATGTAAACCCTTATGTAACATGGCTCTTCATTTCCATGACCAATGGGTTTAAACCTCCATGGATCATCCTATGGGTTTTAGCCCAACTTGATAACCCATGGAGCATTAGCCCACTATAAAAGTTATGAGTGATTTACACAATCAACCCATATATTTAATTAGTCATCTTTTGATCACTTAATTAATTCTAGATTAATTCTTGATCAATAGTAATTAAATAATATTATTAATATATTAGAACTTATAATATATTAATAAATCATAAGTGTTATTTCTCTCATTTTAGTTTATTCAAATGCATTATGCTGTGCAAACCAAATGGACCATGTTGGGTCGGGTCAAATACATACCAAATATAGTTATGGACTTAGACACCTTATCCAACAATCTCCCACTTGGATAACTCTAATAACTATAACTACAAGTATGACTTCAAGAACCGATTAGCAATGGTAGCTCTTTCAAGGTCTCTCGGAACTAAGAAGATGATGGTATGCCATTTATGATAAGTGATCATATAATCCTCTGTTCTAGATATCAGCTGGACAAATACATGGAACAATGTCTTACTTATTTTCCAACAATTTGTTTCCCGATTTCCGATTTGTTTGACAAAGAACTTAATTGAACACATCAACTTAGTTCTGACCGGACCCGATACATAGGTCAAAACAAAATCATCGAGGGCCCAAATATCGCTTCTAATCCAAGAAGGAACAGATAAACTTCGACTGATATGCTTGTTCTACTACTTGTTGAATCACACACAAAAGTACATTTTTTTAACATCGAGTTACCAATGAGGTTCTGTACGATCAATGCATAACCAACTCATAGGCAACAAGTCATATCTCTAGATTTGAAGACTTATATGATATTACCGTCTCACGATCACTCGAGATAAATTCCATGAAGTGATACCAGTGAGCATGGGTTGAATCCAATGCTCAGAACTTATGAGCACTCATGAGTGTTGTAGCCATGTCTAACAACTTAGACCTCTGCAACCAACTCATGACAGTCTTGGTTCTTACCTACATCCAACATATGATCGACTGTGGAGATTTCGTATAATATGATATACCAAACATAATTATTCTGGAAGTCAAAACATGCAAAAGAAATATAGTAAACGATTGAATAAAGATAGCAACACTTTACTCATAAATAAACACAACTTTTATTCAACATCAAATGTCAATTACACTTTACAAATTTCAAAATTATCTAACTACTAAAAATAATATCATCCTTCAGCCCTATGCTCCGAGCATACCGGAGATGCTTAACCGGACTCAGTCTCTTCATGAAGGGATCTGCTGGGTTCTCATCCACTGATACCCTCTTTTCCACGAGGAGTCCTTCTTCTATTCAATGTCTGATGAAGTGGTAGTTTTTGTCGATGTGTATGGATCTCCCGTGATCCCTTGGTTCCATGGCTAAGGCAACTGCACTTTCACTATCACAGAAAATTTCCATTGGCTCCTTTATAGCTGGTACAACTCCAAGGTCTCCAATGAAGTTCTTCAGCCATATCGGTTCCTTTGTTGCTTTGCTTGCTGCTATATACTCTGATTCGCAAGTTGAATCATCCACTGTCTCCTGCTTGGAACTCTTCCAAGTGATTTTTCCTCCGTTTAAGGTAAAGACCCAACATGACTAATAGCGGAAATTATCCCTATCAGTCTGAAAGCTAGCATCACTATACCCTATAACTCTCAAGTCATCACTCCCACCGAGGGTAAGGACCCAGTCCATAGTCCTCCACAGGTACTTGAGGATATTCTTTACCGCAATCCAATGAGCCTTGCCAGGCAAAGGCCACATCAGGACGAGTGCAGGTCATAGCATGTATTCGAGCCTACTGTAGAAGCATAAGGTACTCGACTCATTTCTGCTATCTCATCCTCAGTACTCGGGCTCTGTGTTTTACTCAATCTAGTGTTACTCTGGATGGGTAACTCTCCTTTCTTGGAGTCTTGTATGTTGAACCTCTTCAGCACCTTATCCAAGTAGGTACTCTGACTAAGTCCAATTAGTCTTTTACTCCGGTCTCTCAGAATCCTTATCCCTAGAATATAGGCAGCTTCTCCTAGGTCTTTCATAGAGAAACACTTCCCAATCTAGGACTTCAATTCTTGCAAAGTTGGGATGTGATTTCCTATGAGTAGTATGTCATCCACATACAGTACCAAAAATCTAACTATACTCCCACTAACCTTGACGTAGACACAAGATTCATCTTCACTCCTCGAAAAGCCAAACTCTTTGACTTTCTCATCGAATCAAAGATTCCATCTGCGAGGTTCCTGTTTCAATCCATAAATGGATTTCTCGAGCTTACACACTCTATTAGAGTATTCTGTACTGACAAAAACCCTCTGGCTGACTCATGTAAACATCCTCTGCCAAACTTCCATTAAGGAAGGCAGTTTTGACATCTATTTGCCATATTTCATAATCATGAAATACAACGATGGCTAACAGAACCCTAATGGACTTAATCTTTGCAACTGGTGAAAAGGTCTCATCATAATCAACTCCCGGAGTTTGAGAAAAGCCCTTTCGAACCAGCCGTGCCTTATATTTGTGTACATTACCATCCATGTCAGTCTTCTTCTTGAAGATCCATTTGCACCCAACTGTCTTACGACCTGGTACATTGTGAAACAAGTTCCAAACTTGATTATCATACATGGACTGTATCTTGCTGTCCATTGCCTCATTCCATTTAGCAGACTCGGAGCCTGCCATGGCTTCCGCGTAGCTGTTAGGTTCATCCAGACTTACCAATGTCTCATCACTGATAAGTGTCTCACCTTCCGCAGTAATATGGAAACCATAGTAGTGCTCAGGTGCATTCCTAACCCTTGTGGAACGCCTCAGAGGTACACACTCGTCAATTGCCTCAACATGAGTTTCCTCCTCAGGTTGAGTGCTAGGGTTTGAAGTTCCTTCACCACTTGACTCTTTAATTTCTTCAAGGTCAATTTGCCTCCCACTTTTTCCTTGGATTATGAGCTCTCTCTCTCTCTCTCTCTCTCAAGACACCCCTCTTTGCTACAAAGACCACATTCTCACTAGCTCTATAGAAGAGGTAACCAAAGGATTTATGTGGGTAGCCGATGAAAATACACCTCTCACTTCGAGGTTCGAGCTTATCGTTAGTCTCGCGTCTCACGAAAGCCTCGCAACCCGAAATCTTGATGTGGTCTAGTTTGGGAACTTTACCAGTCTACATCTCATGAGGAGTTTTGGCAACTTTATTTGTAGGGACCAGATTAAGGATATGGGTGGTTGTCTCTAAGGTATACCCCCAAAATGGGATTAGTAGCGAAGCTCGACTCATCATGGAACGAACCATATCCAACAAGGTTCGATTACGCCTCTCAGCCACACCATTCAACTGTGGTGTCTGGGAGGCATCAATTGTGAGATAATCCCACTTTCCTTAAGATAGTCGAGTAACTCTGTACTAAGATACTCACCACCATGATCGGATCGAAGCATCTTAATGTTCCTGCCCAATTGATTCTCAACTTCCTGTTTAAACTCTTTAAACCTTTCAAAAGTCTTTGAATTATGCTTGATTAAATAGACATATCCATATCTACTATAATCATTAGTAAAAGTCAAATAATAACGATTAGCATCCCTTGTGGCAGATTTGAAGGGTCCATACACATCTGTGTGTACCAAATCCAACAAACCTTCACCCCTAGCACAAGAACCAGTGAAGGGTGACTTTGTCATTTTTCCAAGTTAGCATGATTCACAACTATCGTTTGACTTTAGGTTAAATGACTCCAAGACTCCATCCTTTTGGAGTTGGCCTATGCGTTTCTTGCTCACATGTCCAAGACCATAATGCCATAATGATGCTTTATCCAAGTAATTATTACTAGAAGAATCAATACACAACACATTATTTCCTAGGTTATCTACAACAAACATAGCTTCATACACACCATCACAAGGTAATGCTTGAAAATAAAGAACATTATTAAAGAAAGCATTTATTGCACCAATTTCATTATCAAAAGAAAAGGTAAACCTTTGTTTGTACAAAGCATGAAAGGAAATAATATTTCATGCCGTTTCTGGCGAATAACAACATTTACTCAAATCTAAAGTTAACCCACTACTTAGAAACAAAGAATAAACTCCAATCTTGGTGACAGGTGAAGCTTTCCTATTCCCCATGATCAAGTTTATCTTTTCTTGCTCCACATGCTCACTTCTTCTTAGTTCCTGCAAATCAGAACTTATATGAATACCACAACCGGCATCAAGGACCCAAGAGTTAGAATAGGGTGAGTTATTAGATAGAATAGTGTAAATACCTGCATGGTTGGGTTTGACTTTCCCATTCTTCACATCTTGCTGCTACTTTCGTCAGTTTCGCTTCCAATGCGACTTTTCATGGCAATAAAAGCATTCAGCCTCTTTTGGGTCAGAAGAAGGAGTGACGAAACCTTTCTTGGTTCCACTTGAAGAAGAGCCATCAAGGGTCTTACCCTTGGTACCCTTTGAAGGGCTCTTCCTCTTCTTCCCTCTACCTTTCCCGATTTCCAGGACATGGGCGGAGTTTGCAGTAAGAGTACGAGTGTTAACAACCGACTTACCTTTAAGACCTATTTCTGCGGTCTTTAGGAGTCCTTGAAGTTTGCTGAGTGTGACTTCGTCCTTATTCATGTGGTATATCATGCAAAATTGATCATAACACGAAGGTAAGGAGTGCAAAATGATATCTGTTGTAAGCTCCTCAGGGAAGTTCACATTACGCTTTAGCAAACGATCCACATACCTTTGCATTTTCTGCATGTGGCTCGTGATGGATTCTCCATCCTTCATCCCAGTTGTTATCATGGAGGAGATTATTTCATACCTCTCTTGACGAGTACTATGATGGTATATTCTCGTCATATCTTAGTGCATCTCAGAAGGGTAGTAGTCCTCATAGGACTTCTGGAGTTCAGTTGTCATGGAGACCATCATGATGCATGCCACTTTGGTGGCATCTCTTTCATGAGTCCAGAAGTCAACGATCTCCTGGGAAATAGCAGTGGACTCATCGATCTCCTTTAGCTCCTTATCGAGGACATATTCCTTGTCCTTGTAGCGAGTCACCATCCTGATGTTCTGAATCCAATCCATAAAGTTGGAACCTTTGGAGATGACCCTCCCACATAGGTTCATGAGGGAAAAGGAGCCAGTAGGGTTTGAGCCAGAAGAAGTGTTGTTGCAATACATCTAAAAAGAAGAGAACAAGTTTAGTTTAGATATAAAGATAGTCCTTAATAAAACACCCAAATGTAATATTATGGCTAGGATCCAATGACAATATATCATAACTTAGAAGAGGGATGACGTAATCTAAGCAATAACGTATTTGAAAGGTAGTTGAATGACGATTCACCAATTTCCACCGTGAAAAACGAAATATAAATATTAGGTTTTAATTGGTTCTTAGAAATTCCTAGATTCTTTTGAGATTCAATAAACTTTTCAAAGGCATGTTTCAATCTTGAGTGTGCCCTCCAAGTTTTGTGACTGGGATACCGAGGATCACAAAATGAGGTGTCAAGTAACCATGCAAATTACTTGGTACCCTTAAAGTTTATCACTCAATCGATGTATCGGTTAACCACACGTGCTCCACTGAGCTATAATAGACCTTAAGTCGCCCTTTACCTTCCTTGTTAAGTCCAAGTTAGTGTGTCGGTTAACGACACATGCTCCGCTAATGACTTAAACAAAGTGTAAAGTATAATTTCATGGATTAACACCTCATTCACATTTTCCTAAAGTAACTAAGACTGGGAATTTAATAAAACATTTAGTTACTTTATAATATTTATCATACTTTTAACTAGAATATTATAAGTCCTTGTCCTACTTCAGCTAACGACCCTCCATCGATCAAGGAAGCGGTGGGTGAGAGCGAACACCCATTAAGCTGCCATTTTATAGGCAGCAACCTTATACCCCCTTATAGATCGGCTTCATGAATGAGGCCTACTAACGGTAAGACGAATTGATCTTATACATATATATTATTAACTTATAATATTATAAAGTATAAGGGTTGATTTTTAACTTTTAAAAATCTAGGTGCTGGAACTAAAGTTTATTAGATGACTTTACATGTTCCAAAACTTGATGGTAAGTTTTGTAACTTTACAAAACCTTTGAATTCATAACTTATGAGTCATTAAAAATGAAGACTCTTCATTTTTGTAACTTATGTGTTCTTTTAATGGGTTTAATACAAAGAGGATATTGGTTATCCATAACTTGAGGACAAGTTATGGACTCCATTAAAAAACATAAAGATCATGAACTAAGCATTAAACAAGTAATTCCTATGATCTATCAAGAACTCATAAGAACATGAATATTCATATCAAAATTTCAAGAACATATGAATACATATAATCATGTAATTTTGATATTAGCCATTGTAAATGGATTAGAACAACCATTACACCATCTAAAACAAGTTTTACAACACCAAACCAGTTTAGGGTAATGTTTCTAGTCCATTTCCAACATCAAAAATCAAAATTCTGCATTCTACCTGGCCAACTCGTCGAGTGCAAGAACTGACCCACCGAGTTGGTTGAAGTTTCACTTGGACTCGTCGAGTCCCCCCATGGACTCGTCGATTCCCCTGTGCAGACAGCTCAAAATTTTGATTTGTACACTATTTTGCATCAAGTATCAACAAACAAGTCTTGGCTCTGATACCACTGATGGGTTATGAGCATTCTAACACCCTTAAGTGTACATGCAACCCTAGAAAACCTTGGATCTATGTTTGTCTAAAATACATGCTAAATATGATTTCCAATGTTCATAATCCTATCTAGCATGCATGGAGAACTTTTAACATAAAATATGGCTAGAATTACATACCTTGTAGTTGATTTGATTCCTTGAAAACGTTGAGAGCCTAGCACTGCAAGTGTGATGCCTCAAATGTTTCACACAACACCAAGTGCTTTCGAATAACTTTTAGAGAATGTACAAAACTTCAAAATTGACCTAGCTCTCTTCTTTTCTTAGTGTCACCGATTTTAGATGAGATCATGTTCATTATATAGTGTGTTACACTTAGGGTTACACCACGTAAACCCTAATGTAACATGGCTCTTCATTTCCATGACCCATGGGTTTAAATCTCCATGGAGCATCTTATGGGTTTTAGCCCAACTTGATAATCCATGGAGCATTAGCCCACTATACAAGTTATGAGTGATTTACACAATCAACCCGTATATTTAATTAGTCATTTGTTCATCAATTAATTAATTCTAGATTAATTCTTGATCAATACTAATTAAATAATATTATTAATATATTAGAACTTATAATATATTAATAAACCATAAGTGTTATTTCTCTCATTTTAGTTTATCCAAATGCATGATGCCACGCAACCCAAATGGACCATGCTGGGTCGTGTCAAGTACATACCAAATATAATTATGGACTTAGACACCTTATCCAACAGAAAAAGCATATGAGTCAAATTTTATCCATTTCTTTTACCCTTGGAGGGATAAAAGCGATATATGTGGGCCCCTTAATGATTTATTGCTGACACCACGAAGTGCTTGGCCAAGCCAGGGCTTATTTGATTTGTTCAATTAGTCGGTCATCATAAATCGAAAATCGGGAAACAACAAATGGATAAAGAGAATGATTATAATCCATGTCTCAGTCCATATGATATCCAGAATGGAGGAATATTTGATCCCTTATCTAATGGACAAGTCATTGACTAAGGTCAGAGTTCTACAACGGCTTTAAGAGCTATGATTGCTAGTCAGGTTTTGAAGTCATACGCAATAATAGTTTTAGCTTTATCCAAGTGGGAGACTGTTGGATTAGTGTCTAAGCCCATAGCTATTATTGGTATATACTTGACCCGATTTGGCATGGTCCATTTGGGTTGCACTTCACCGGAACAATTTATATGGATAGTCATTTGAGAATAGTATGTTTATGATTTATATTAATATATTATAAGTTCTAATATATTAATATGGAATCATATTATTTAATTAGTAGTAATCAAGAATTAATTTAAAATTAATTTACTGATCAAAATGAACTAATTAAATATGGACACTTATATATATAGTATGGGCCAAGTTCATTTAGGTTGGGCTAAGCTTGCATGGGTAGTCCATGGAGTTTTTAACCCATGGATCCTATGGAAATGAAAGGGAATGGGTATTAGGGTTTACATGGATCCAACCATAATCCTCCATACTATATAAAAAGGTCTTTGGCACAAGAAATTGAACTAGTGTGTGAGGATACAAGAGTGGGTCATTTCTAGTGTGCTTACTATTCTCTTAAGTTTTTTCAAGGTGTTCTTGGTGATTTGTGATTCCAATTGAGGCTTCCACACTATTGGGGCTAAGCTCCTAAAGATCAAGACTTCAAGATTCATCAAAAAGGTATGTCTTATAACTTGTTGATATTACCCAAGTATCAAAGATTGTATGCTAGTTTGGGTAATACCTTGGAAAGTTCAAGTTCGCATGTATAATAGAGAAAACATAGATCCAAGGTATTTAGGGTTGCATGTACACCATAGGAGTGTTAGAATGCTCAAAACCCTTCAATAAGGTAAGCTATAAAAGCTATCTCTACCACATATCCCTACATAAGGATGCCATGGGCTCCCCCACATGGTCTTACACCTAAGTGCCATGGGCTCCTCCCATGGTCCTTCCCTGCTGGACAGCCATGGGCTCTCCCACACGATCTTGCATCCAAGTGCCATTGGCTCCCTCATGGTCTTTACCTGAAAAGCCATGGGCTCCCATACATGGTCTTACATCCAAGTGCCATGGGCTCCCCCATGGTCTTTCATGTAAATATCAGTTAAAAAAATACATAGCACATAACATATAACCAACTAGCATACCACATATCACTACATCAACTAGTGTACCACATATCATAAAATGGGTCGGCCTTGGTGCTTAGATCCATTAGTATGGTGAGCAGACTCACCTGGCACTGCTGAAGTCCCGTAGATAAAACTACAGTGCTGGTTTATAGGTTCCCGAACTATCAACATCAAACAATACCCAATTAATAATTGGTGTTCCAAGCCTAAGGTCCAACTCACACTCCAAGAGCCCAAAAGCCCAATAGTCAACCAAGACCCAACATATGGTCCAATTTTCCAAATTGGGCTCAATCATCTACATGGACTTATTTTAAGGAACAACCAATTATTCTAGCCCAAAGAATTGGCATTATGATGGCCCAATAGCAAATAATCCTCAAGGCCCAATTATAGCCCATTTATGGCCCAATTTTCCAAATTGGGCCCAAGCCTCTCTAATGGGTTTTATCCTGAAGCTCAATAATTTCCCTTAGTCCATAAATATGTTCCCAATTGGCTCACGAAGGCCCACAACAGCTTAGTCCAATAATTGGCCTAACAAGCATCCAAACCCAATTGGGGTTTTTCACATAAAATGACGATCAGGGTTAAGTGTTCCTACTTAACCTATTAAGGACATAATCCATTAAGTCCAAACATACCATAAAACCGGGCTTAAGTCATCACTTCACCCTAATGGTCAAAAATGCGTGTCCCAATAAGTCCAACCAAAAATCCCAAAATTTGGCTTTTCCAAACCCTAATTAGGGTTTCCAACCCAATCACAACCCAATAGGTTTAATAGCTAGGTCTTTTGATCAATTACGGTTAATTAGGCCCATTAGGGTTTCGCTAATTGGCCACCACCCACTCCCACCTCAGGTAGTGGTGGTCAACGACGGAACACGGTGGCGGCCACCACCTCACGGTGGTGGTTATAGGTTTTCTATTTATTATTTCGCATTGGTTACAATATTAAAAGGCAAACCCCGAATAACACTAACCCACACTAATACAAACACATATAGACAGGAACCTAGTGGTGGCTGTCGGTGGCACGTGGTGACAGTCACCACCTCATGGTGGTGGTGGTGGTTCTCGATTTTCCGGCCAATCTACACTATACACACAAACACACCAAAGAAAACAGAAACACACCCATCCATACTTGCTTCTAATCTACGAGATGTACCCCAACCACCCTCCCGGTGGCCCACGGCGGCGACAACAAATGGTTTGGGACCACAGCCTCCACTTCATGGTGGTGACGCTTATCTCCTTTGGTTATCAGCATCACACCCCGACGAGACCTTGGTCAGAATCTGTACGCAACCACCATGTACACCACAACACCTTTGATTGAGCAATCCATGAGAAACCAGTATCACCTTATCTTCACGGAAACGCGTAGCGACGACGACAACGACCAGAGATAGCGGCGTTAGTGGTGCTGTCATTTTGCTCCCCTCCTTCCCATCAGAACAATGATCTACCACGTTTGACTTCATATTCAGCAACCACAAGAGGTGTGGCAGAGGGTTCTATGACTCCAACTGTTATAGTGGCGCCATAAATGACGAGAAGCACGACAACAGTTTTGCCGGTCTCCAACCGGTACAACTTCACTGGACCAGTCTCGGTGGTTTTTCCCAGGTTAGAAACGTCGTCTGGCAATGGTGGTGACCTTTCGAGGGCGAAGTGGCAAATGGAATGTTGGCGGCGAATATAAGTGAACGAGGAAAGGTGGGGGCTGCTACTACTATTTTGGGTTAGGGTTTGGAACCAAGAATGACAGGTTTATATACCCTGATCCCCCTTAAACTTGATTCCATGACGATGATATCAGTCCCTCCCTTCCCCATTTTCTATCAATCTTAGTCCCTATTTTACCTCTTTAACCCAGCCTCCTAAAATCCTCTACAAATTAAGTCTAATATTTACCAAATAGCCCCTTAGCCTCCAAAATCTTATCAAAATAAATCCCAAAATTACTTCTAAACACCCGAATAATCGGATTTATAACATTTGGCTTCCCAAAACCAACACCCCACTAATTAATATGGATTTACGGCGACTATCCATTCATCATTTTTATCTATTTATTTATTTAATAAACAGGATGTTACAGTCTGAAGAGGTGGGTTATAGTTGTCATTGAAAGGAGGTAGGATACTATGATACCCTAGACCCTTAGTTTGATTATCTTTAAATTTTAATTGTTTCTCAATCATAGTCTCAACTTTCTCACTTGACACATCAAACTTTTTGAAGTTAGAATATGCATTTTCAAATTTGTTTTTCAATGTGTCAAGCTCGGCAGTTAGACTGACAAGTTGTCCCTTAAAATAATCATAATTCACATATTTATTAATGTATTCTACTTTTAAGGGTTTCTGACATTTCCTAAGTGTATATCTTTCATATTTAAGGTCCTCATTTTCCCTTTTTTGCAAATCAATTTGTTCGCGAAGAAATTTAATAGTAGTTTCACAAGATTTAGAGCGTGAAACTTCATTGACCGGGATGTTTGCGGAAATCATTATTTACCAAAAATGCCCTTTGACCATAAACCTCAAAAGTCAACCTTAAAAGTGAAGTTTAAAAAGTCAAACTTCAAAGTCAAACTTAGAAGTCAAACCAAAAATCTAAAAGTAAAAATTTGAAGGTTAAACGAGAAAGTCAAAGTTTAAAGTCGAAGGTCAAACCTGAAAGTCAAAGTCAAATTTTTAAGGTCGAAAGTCAAAAATGATAGTAAAAAATTTAAAACCAAAATTTTGGGTAGAAAATGGAATTTTAGAATAAAAAAAATGATTTTTGGGCTAATATTGTCAAAATTGCGAGAATAGGATCGAAACAACGAAGCTATTTGAATTAAAACGGGAAGGAATGTAACATGTGGCTTGCTAGATGGATTGGTAAGGTGTGATTTGAGAATGTGTGTGACCTGGGTTCGAATCCTTGCACTCATTGGAATTTTTGAATATTCAATGATGGACGCAAACCTGTGAGGACCGAACACGTGCGCAACCTAACACCTGCTAGGCCAATAATGGACCGAACAGAAAATGTACCGAGGTCGAACATGTGTGCGGCGTCCGAAGCTGAAAACGTTGTTGGGCCGAAAACTTGCGAGATCTCGGACCGTAAATCCCCGAACCGAAAAAGTATTTCGGCTGTAAACTCCGAGGAAACCCAAATCCGAGATTTCAGCCGCCGCCATGACCTCGTTGGAAGTCGCAAAAAATGTATCGAGGTCGAACATGTGTGCGGCGTCCGAAGCTGAAAACGTTGTTGGGCCGAAAACTTGGGAGATCTCGGACCGTAAACCCCCGAACCGAAAAAGTACTTCCGCTGTAAACTCCGAGGAAACCCTAATCCGAGATTTCAGCCGCCGCCGTGACCTCGTTGGAAGTCGCAAAATTACGTCAAAAAGCAACGTTTTTCACACTTTTTAGCTCCAAACTCGATCAAAAAGCTATTTTTATGAAGAACACGAAGAATAAACTCCCAATATTTTTTCAAATGCTATCCAAAAATCTAAAATCCTTCAAGAAAAAGTGCAAAAATACTGCAGATCTTACCAAAATGATTGATACAATCCAAGCTCTGATACCAACTGTAAGTCCTAAATTTTGCTTGATGTATCAATTAGATCCACTTGATGGTGCGGAATCCTAAACAAGTGGATGAAGCAAGATCAAATATGAAAGCAGGAGAAGAAGAAGATGCTGAATCTATGATGTATTGATGATAAGATTGATGGTTCAACACAAGATTCACACACACACAGACTCTCTTCTTCTCTTTAAATTTCTCTCTCTACAATATGATTATGAATGAATTCTCTCTTGACTCCTCACCCTTACATCCATATATACTTGTCATTGAAAGGAGGTGGGACACTATGATACCCTAGACCCTTAGTTTGATTATCTTTAAATTTCAATTGTTTCTCAATCATAGTCTCAACTTTCTCACTTGACACATCAAACTTTTTGAAGTTAAAATATGCATTTTCAATTTTTTTTTCAATGTGTCATGCTCGGCAGTTAGACTGACAAGTTGTCCCTTAAAATAATCATAATTCACATATTTATTAATGTATTCTTCTTGAACTTTTCTAAAGTCCTTTGTTTTGGCCTCAAGTTGTGCTTTTAAGGGTTTTTGACATTTCCTAAGTGTATATCTTTCATGTTTAAGGTCCTCATTTTCCCTTTTTAGCAAATCAATTTGTTCGCGATGAAAATTAATAGTAGTTTCACAAGATTTAGAGCATGAAACTTCATTGATCGGGATGTTTACGGAACTCATTGTTTACCAAATATGCCCTTTGATTGTAAACCTCAAAAGTCAACCTTAAAAGTCAAGTTTAAAAAGTCAAACTTAAAAGTCAAACTTAGAAGTCAAACCAAAAATCTAAAAGTAAAAATTTGAAGGTTAAACGAGAAAGTCAAAGTTTAAAGTCGAAGGTCAAACTCGAAACTCAAAGTCAAAATTTTTAAGGTCGAAAGTCAAAAATGATAGTAAAAAATTTAAAACCAAAATTTTGGGTAGAAAATGGAATTTTAGAATTAAAAAAAATGATTTTTGGGCTAATATTGTCAAAATTACGAGAATAGGATCGAAACAACGAAGCTATTTGAATTAAAACGGGAAGGAATGTAACATGTGGCTTGCTAGATGGATTGGTAAGGTGTGATTTGAGAATGCGTGTGACCTGGGTTCGAATCCTTGCACTCATTGGAATTTTTGAATATTCAATGATGGACGCAAACCTGTGAGGACCGAACAGTGCGCAACCAAACACCTGCTAGGCCGATAATGGACCGAACAGAAAATGTACCGAGGTCGAACATGTGTGCGGCGTCCGAAGCTGAAAACGTTGTTGGGCCGAAAACTTGCGAGATCTCGGACCGTAAATCCCCGAACCGAAAAAGTATTTCGGCAGTAAACTCCGAGGAAACCCAAATCCGAGATTTCAGCCGCCGCCATGACCTCGTTGGAAGTCGCAAAAAATGTATCGAGGTTGAACATGTGTGCGGCGTCCGAAGCTGAAAACGTTGTTGGGCCGAAAACTTGGGAGATCTCGGACCGTAAACCCCCGAACCGAAAAAGTACTTCCGCTGTAAACTCCGAGGAAACCCTAATCCGAGATTTCAGCCGCCGCCGTGACCTCGTTGGAAGTCGCAAAATTACGTCAAAAAGCAACGTTTTTCACACTTTTTAGCTCCAAACTCGATCAAAAAGCTATTTTTATGAAGAACACGAAGAATAAACTCCCAATATTTTTTCAAAAACTATCCAAAAATGTAAAATCCTTCAAGAAAAAGTGCAAAAATGCTGCAGATCTTACCAAAATGATTGATACAATCCAAGCTTTGATACCAACTGTAAGTCCTAAATTTTGCTTGATGTATCAATTAGATCCACTTAATGGTGCGGAATCCTAAACAAGTGGATGATGCAAGATCAAATATGAAAGAAGGAGAAGAAGAAGATGATGAATCTATGATGTATTGATGATAAGATTGATGCTTCAACACAAGATTCACACACACACACAGACACTCTTCTTCTCTCTAACTTTCTCTCTCTACAAGATGATTATGAATGAATTCTCTCTTGACTCCTCACCCTTACATCCATATATACTTGTCATTGAAAGGAGGTGGGACACTATGATACCCTAGACCCTTAGTTTGATTATCTTTAAATTTCAATTGTTTCTCAATCATAGTCTCAACTTTCTCACTTGACACATCAAACTTTTTGAAGTTAAAATATGCATTTTCAAATTTGTTTTTCAATGTGTCAAGCTCAGCAGTTAGACTGACAAGTTCTCCCTTAAAATTATCATAATTCACATATTTATCAATGTATTCTTCTTGAACTTTTCTAAAGTCCTTTGTTTTGGCCTCAAGTTGTGCGTTTAAGGGTTTTTGACATTTCCTAAGTGTATATCTTTCATGTTTAAGGTCCTCATTTTCCCTTTTTAGCAAATCAATTTGTTCGCGAAGAAAATTAAGAGTCGTTTCACAAGATTTAGAGCATGAAACTTCATTGACCGGGATGTTTACGGAACTCATTGTTTACCAAATATGCCCTTTGATTGTAAACCTCAAAAGTCAACCTTAAAAGTCAAGTTTAAAAAGTCAAACTTAAAAGTCAAACTTAGAAGTCAAACCAAAAATCTAAAAGTAAAAATTTGAAGGTTAAACGAGAAAGTCAATGTTTAAAGTCGAAGGTCAAACTCGAAAGTCAAAGTCAAATTTTTAAGGTCGAAAGTCAAAAATGATAGTAAAAAATTTAAAACCAAAATTTTGGGTAGAAAATGGAATTTTAGAATTAAAAAAAATGATTTTTGGGCTAATATTGTCAAAATTGCGAGAATAGGATCTCAACAACGAAGCTATTTGAATTAAAACGGGAAGGAATGTAACATGTGGCTTGCTAGATGGATTGGTAAGGTGTGATTTGAGAATGTGTGTGACCTGGGTTCGAATCCTTGCACTCATTGGAATTTTTGAATATTCAATGATGGATGCCTACCTGTGAGGACCGAACACGTGCGCAACCTAACACCTGCTAGGCCGATAATGGACCGAACAGAAAATGTACCGAGGTCGAACATGTGTGCGGCGTCCGAAGCTGAAAACGTTGTTGGGCCGAAAACTTGCGAGATCTCGGACCGTAAATCCCCGAACCGAAAAAGTATTTCGGCTGTAAACTCCGAGGAAACCCAAATCCGAGATTTCAGCCGCCGCCATCACCTCGTTGGAAGTCGCAAAAAATGTATCGAGGTTGAACATGTGTGCGGCGTCCGAAGCTGAAAACGTTGTTGGGCCGAAAACTTGGGAGATCTCGGACCGTAAACCCCCGAACCGAAAAAGTACTTCCGCTGTAAACTCCGAGGAAACCCTAATCCGAGATTTCAGCCGCCGCCGTGACCTCGTTGGAAGTCGCAAAATTACGTCAAAAAGCAACGTTTTTCACACTTTTTAGCTCCAAACTCGATCAAAAAGCTATTTTTATGAAGAACACGAAGAATAAACTCCCAATATTTTTTCAAAAACTATCCAAAAATGTAAAATCCTTCAAGAAAAAGTGCAAAAATGCTGCAGATCTTACCAAAATGATTGATACAATCCAAGCTTTGATACCAACTGTAAGTCCTAAATTTTGCTTGATGTATCAATTAGATCCACTTAATGGTGCGGAATCCTAAACAAGTGGATGATGCAAGATCAAATATGAAAGAAGGAGAAGAAGAAGATGATGAATCTATGATGTATTGATGATAAGATTGATGCTTCAACACAAGATTCACACACACACACAGACACTCTTCTTCTCTCTAACTTTCTCTCTCTACAAGATGATTATGAATGAATTCTCTCTTGACTCCTCACCCTTACATCCATATATACTTGTCATTGAAAGGAGGTGGGACACTATGATACCCTAGACCCTTAGTTTGATTATCTTTAAATTTCAATTGTTTCTCAATCATAGTCTCAACTTTCTCACTTGACACATCAAACTTTTTGAAGTTAAAATATGCATTTTCAAATTTGTTTTTCAATGTGTCAAGCTCAGCAGTTAGACTGACAAGTTCTCCCTTAAAATTATCATAATTCACATATTTATCAATGTATTCTTCTTGAACTTTTCTAAAGTCCTTTGTTTTGGCCTCAAGTTGTGCGTTTAAGGGTTTTTGACATTTCCTAAGTGTATATCTTTCATGTTTAAGGTCCTCATTTTCCCTTTTTAGCAAATCAATTTGTTCGCGAAGAAAATTAAGAGTCGTTTCACAAGATTTAGAGCATGAAACTTCATTGACCGGGATGTTTACGGAACTCATTGTTTACCAAATATGCCCTTTGATTGTAAACCTCAAAAGTCAACCTTAAAAGTCAAGTTTAAAAAGTCAAACTTAAAAGTCAAACTTAGAAGTCAAACCAAAAATCTAAAAGTAAAAATTTGAAGGTTAAACGAGAAAGTCAATGTTTAAAGTCGAAGGTCAAACTCGAAAGTCAAAGTCAAATTTTTAAGGTCGAAAGTCAAAAATGATAGTAAAAAATTTAAAACCAAAATTTTGGGTAGAAAATGGAATTTTAGAATTAAAAAAAATGATTTTTGGGCTAATATTGTCAAAATTGCGAGAATAGGATCTCAACAACGAAGCTATTTGAATTAAAACGGGAAGGAATGTAACATGTGGCTTGCTAGATGGATTGGTAAGGTGTGATTTGAGAATGTGTGTGACCTGGGTTCGAATCCTTGCACTCATTGGAATTTTTGAATATTCAATGATGGATGCCTACCTGTGAGGACCGAACACGTGCGCAACCTAACACCTGCTAGGCCGATAATGGACCGAACAGAAAATGTACCGAGGTCGAACATGTGTGCGGCGTCCGAAGCTGAAAACGTTGTTGGGCCGAAAACTTGCGAGATCTCGGACCGTAAATCCCCGAACCGAAAAAGTATTTCGGCTGTAAACTCCGAGGAAACCCAAATCCGAGATTTCAGCCGCCGCCATCACCTCGTTGGAAGTCGCAAAAAATGTATCGAGGTCGAACATGTGTGCGGCGTCCGAAGCTGAAAACGTTGTTGGGCCGAAAACTTGGGAGATCTCGGACCGTAAACCCCCGAACCGAAAAATTACTTCGGCTGTAAACTCCGAGGAAACCCTAATCCGAGATTTCAGCAGCCGCCGTGACCTCGTTGGAAGTCGCAAAATTACGTCAAAAAGCAACGTTTTTCACACTTTTTAGCTCCAAACTCGATCAAAAAGCTATTTTTATGAAGAACACGAAGAATAAACTCCCAATATTTTTTCAAAAACTATCCAAAAATGTAAAATCCTTCAAGAAAAAATGCAAAAATGCTGCAGATCTTACCAAAATGATTGATACAATCCAAGCTTTGATACCAACTGTAAGTCCTAAATTTTGCTTGATGTATCAATTAGATCCACTTAATGGTGCGGAATCCTAAACAAGTGGATGATGCAAGATCAAATATGAAAGAAGGAGAAGAAGAAGATGATGAATGTATGATGTATTGATGATAAGATTGATGCTTCAACACAAGATTCACACACACACAGACACTCTTCTTCTCTCTAACTTTCTCTCTCTACAAGATGATTATGAATGAATTCTCTCTTGACTCCTCAACCTTACATCCATATATACTTGTCATTGAAAGGAGGTGGGACACTATGATACCCTAGACCCTTAGTTTGATTATCTTTAAATTTCAATTGTTTCTCAATCATAGTCTCAACTTTCTCACTTGACACATCAAACTTTTTGAAGTTAAAATATGCATTTTCAAATTTGTTTTTCAATGTGTCAAGCTCAGCAGTTAGACTGACAAGTTGTCCCTTAAAATTATCATAATTCACATATTTATCAATGTATTCTTCTTGAACTTTTCTAAAGTCCTTTGTTTTGGCCTCAAGTTGTGCGTTTAAGGGTTTTTGACATTTCCTAAGTGTATATCTTTCATGTTTAAGGTCCTCATTTTCCCTTTTTAGCAAATCAATTTGTTCGCGAAGAAAATTAATAGTAGTTTCACAAGATTTAGAGCATGAAACTTCATTGATCGAGATGTTTACGGAACTCATTGTTTACCAAATATGCCCTTTGATTGTAAACCTCAAAAGTCAACCTTAAAAGTCAAGTTTAAAAAGTCAAACTTAAAAGTCAAACTTAGAAGTCAAACCAAAAATCTAAAAGTAAAAATTTGAAGGTTAAACGAGAAAGTCAATGTTTAAAGTCGAAGGTCAAACTCGAAAGTCAAAGTCAAATTTTTAAGGTCGAAAGTCAAAAATGATAGTAAAAAACTTAAAACCAAAATTTTGGGTAGAAAATGGAATTTTAGAATTAAAAAAAATGATTTTTGGGCTAATATTGTCAAAATTGCGAGAATAGGATCTCAACAACGAAGCTATTTGAATTAAAACGGGAAGGAATGTAACATGTGGCTTGCTAGATGGATTGGTAAGGTGTGATTTGAGAATGTGTGTGACCTGGGTTCGAATCCTTGCACTCATTGGAATTTTTGAATATTCAATGATGGACGCAAACCTGTGAGGACCGAACACGTGCGCAACCTAACACCTACTAGGCCAATAATGGACCGAACAGAAAATGTACCGAGGTCGAACATGTGTGCGGCGTCCGAAGCTGAAAACGTTGTTGGGCCGAAAACTTGCGAGATCTCGGACCGTAAATCCCCGAACAGAAAAAGTATTTCGGCTGTAAACTCCGAGGAAACCCAAATCCGAGATTTCAGCCGCCGCCATGACCTCGTTGGAAGTCGCAAAAAATGTATCGAGGTCGAACATGTGTACGGCGTCCGAAGCTGAAAACGTTGTTGGGCCGAAAACTTGGGAGATCTCGGACCGTAAACCCCCGAACCGAAAAAGTACTTCCGCTGTAAACTCCGAGGAAACCCTAATCCGAGATTTCAGCCGCCGCCGTGACCTCGTTGGAAGTCGCAAAATTACGTCAAAAAGCAACGTTTTTCACACTTTTTAGCTCCAAACTCGATCAAAAAGCTATTTTTATGAAGAACACGAAGAATAAACTCCCAATATTTTTTCAAAAACTATCCAAAAATGTAAAATCCTTCAAGAAAAAGTGCAAAAATGCTGCAGATCTTACCAAAATGATTGATACAATCCAAGCTTTGATACCAACTGTAAGTCCTAAATTTTGTTTGATGTATCAATTAGATCCACTTAATGGTGCGGAATCCTAAACAAGTGGATGATGCAAGATCAAATATGAAAGAAGGAGAAGAAGAAGATGATGAATCTATGATGTATTGATGATAAGATTGATGCTTCAACACAAGATTCACACACACACACAGACACTCTTCTTCTCTCTAACTTTCTCTCTCTACAAGATGATTATGAATGAATTCTCTCTTGACTCCTCACCCTTACATCCATATATACTTGTCATTGAAAGGAGGTGGGACACTATGATACCCTAGACCCTTAGTTTGATTATCTTTAAATTTCAATTGTTTCTCAATCATAGTCTCAACTTTCTCACTTGACACATCAAACTTTTTGAAGATAAAATATGCATTTTCAATTTTTTTTTTCAATGTATCAAGCTCGGCAGTTAGACTGACAAGTTGTCCCTTAAAATAATCATAATTCACATATTTATTAATGTATTCTTCTTGAACTTTTCTAAAGTCCTTTGTTTTGGCCTCAAGTTGTGCTTTTAAGGGTTTTTGACATTTCCTAAGTGTATATCTTTCATGTTTAAGGTCCTCATTTTCCCTTTTTAGCAAATCAATTTGTTCGCGAAGAAAATTAATAGTAGTTTCACAAGATTTAGAGCATGAAACTTCATTGATCGGGATGTTTACGGAACTCATTGTTTACCAAATATGCGCTTTGATTGTAAACCTCAAAAGTCAACCTTAAAAGTCAAGTTTAAAAAGTCAAACTTAAAAGTCAAACTTAGAAGTCAAACCAAAAATCTAAAAGTAAAAATTTGAAGGTTAAACGAGAAAGTCAAAGTTTAAAGTCGAAGGTCAAACTCGAAACTCAAAGTCAAAATTTTTAAGGTCGAAAGTCAAAAATGATAGTAAAAAATTTAAAACCAAAATTTTGGGTAGAAAATGGAATTTTAGAATTAAAAAAAATGATTTTTGGGCTAATATTGTCAAAATTGCGAGAATAGGATCTCAACAACGAAGCTATTTGAATTAAAACGGGAAGGAATGTAACATGTGGCTTGCTAGATGGATTGGTAAGGTGTGATTTGAGAATGCGTGTGACCTGGGTTCGAATCCTTGCACTCATTGGAATTTTTGAATATTCAATGATGGACGCAAACCTGTGAGGACCGAACACGTGCGCAACCAAACACCTGCTAGGCCGATAATGGACCGAACAGAAAATGTACCGAGGTCGAACATGTGTGCGGCGTCCGAAGCTGAAAACGTTGTTGGGCCGAAAACTTGCGAGATCTCGGACCGTAAATCCCCGAACCGAAAAAGTATTTCGGCAGTAAACTCCGAGGAAACCCAAATCCGAGATTTCAGCCGCCGCCATGACCTCGTTGGAAGTCGCAAAAAATGTATCGAGGTCGAACATGTGTGCGGCGTCCGAAGCTGAAAACGTTGTTGGGCCGAAAACTTGGGAGATCTCGGACCGTAAACCCCCGAACCGAAAAAGTACTTCCGCTGTAAACTCCGAGGAAACCCTAATCCGAGATTTCAGCCGCCGCCGTGACCTCGTTGGAAGTCGCAAAATTACGTCAAAAAGCAACGTTTTTCACACTTTTTAGCTCCAAACTCGATCAAAAAGCTATTTTTATGAAGAACACGAAGAATAAACTCCCAATATTTTTTCAAAAACTATCCAAAAATGTAAAATCCTTCAAGAAAAAGTGCAAAAATGCTGCAGATCTTACCAAAATGATTGATACAATCCAAGCTTTGATACCAACTGTAAGTCCTAAATTTTGCTTGATGTATCAATTAGATCCACTTAATGGTGCGGAATCCTAAACAAGTGGATGATGCAAGATCAAATATGAAAGAAGGAGAAGAAGAAGATGATGAATCTATGATGTATTGATGATAAGATTGATGCTTCAACACAAGATTCACAAACACACAGACACTCTTCTTCTCTCTAACTTTCTCTCTCTACAAGATGATTATGAATGAATTCTCTCTTGACTCCTCACCCTTACATCCATATATACTTGTCATTGAAAGGAGGTGGGACACTATGATACCCTAGACCCTTAGTTTGATTATCTTTAAATTTCAATTGTTTCTCAATCATAGTCTCAACTTTCTCACTTGACACATCAAACTTTTTGAAGTTAAAATATGCATTTTCAAATTTGTTTTTCAATGTGTCAAGCTCAGCAGTTAGACTGACAAGTTCTCCCTTAAAATTATCATAATTCACATATTTATCAATGTATTCTTCTTGAACTTTTCTAAAGTCCTTTGTTTTGGCCTCAAGTTGTGCGTTTAAGGGTTTTTGACATTTCCTAAGTGTATATCTTTCATGTTTAAGGTCCTCATTTTCCCTTTTTAGCAAATCAATTTGTTCGCGAAGAAAATTAATAGTAGTTTCACAAGATTTAGAGCATGAAACTTCATTGACCGAGATGTTTACGGAACTCATTGTTTACCAAATATGCCCTTTGATTCTAAACCTCAAAAGTCAACCTTAAAAGTCAAGTTTAAAAAGTCAAACTTAAAAGTCAAACTTAGAAGTCAAACCAAAAATCTAAAAGTAAAAATTTGATGGTTAAACGAGAAAGTCAATGTTTAAAGTCGAAGGTCAAACTCGAAAGTCAAAGTCAAATTTTTAAGGTCGAAAGTCAAAAATGATAGTAAAAAATTTAAAACCAAAATTTTGGGTAGAAAATGGAATTTTAGAATTAAAAAAAATGATTTTTGGGCTAATATTGTCAAAATTGCGAGAATAGGATCTCAACAACGAAGCTATTTGAATTAAAACGGGAAGGAATGTAACATGTGGCTTGCTAGATGGATTGGTAAGGTGTGATTTGAGAATGTGTGTGACCTGGGTTCGAATCCTTGCACTCATTGGAATTTTTGAATATTCAATGATGGATGCAAACCTGTGAGGACCGAACACGTGCGCAACCTAACACCTGCTAGGCCAATAATGGATCGAACAGAAAATGTACCGAGGTCGAACATGTGTGCGGCGTCCGAAGCTGAAAACGTTGTTGGGCCGAAAACTTGCGAGATCTCGGACCGTAAATCCCCGAACCGAAAAAGTATTTCGGCTGTAAACTCCGAGGAAACCCAAATCCGAGATTTCAGCCGCCGCCATGACCTCGTTGGAAGTCGCAAAAAATGTATCGAGGTCGAACATGTGTGCGGCGTCCGAAGCTGAAAACGTTGTTGGGCCGAAAACTTGGGAGATCTCGGACCGTAAACCCCCGAACCGAAAAAGTACTTCCGCTGTAAACTCCGAGGAAACCCTAATCCGAGATTTCAGCCGCCGCCGTGACCTCGTTGGAAGTCGCAAAATTACGTCAAAAAGCAACGTTTTTCACACTTTTTAGCTCCAAACTCGATCAAAAAGCTATTTTTATGAAGAACACGAAGAATAAACTCCCAATATTTTTTCAAATGCTATCCAAAAATCTAAAATCCTTCAAGAAAAAGTGCAAAAATACTGCAGATCTTACCAAAATGATTGATACAATCCAAGCTCTGATACCAACTGTAAGTCCTAAATTTTGCTTGATGTATCAATTAGATCCACTTGATGGTGCGGAATCCTAAACAAGTGGATGAAGCAAGATCAAATATGAAAGAAGGAGAAGAAGAAGATGATGAATCTATGATGTATTGATGATAAGATTGATGCTTCAACACAAGATTCACACACACACACAGACACTCTTCTTCTCTCTAACTTTCTCTCTCTACAAGATGATTATGAATGAATTCTCTCTTGACTCCTCACCCTTACATCCATATATACTTGTCATTGAAAGGAGGTGGGACACTATGATACCCTAGACCCTTAGTTTGATTATCTTTAAATTTCAATTGTTTCTCAATCATAGTCTCAACTTTCTCACTTGACACATCAAACTTTTTGAAGATAAAATATGCATTTTCAATTTTTTTTTTCAATG
Organism: Lactuca serriola; assembly: GCF_051521515.1. Taxonomy (NCBI): domain Eukaryota; kingdom Viridiplantae; phylum Streptophyta; class Magnoliopsida; order Asterales; family Asteraceae; genus Lactuca; species Lactuca serriola. The sequence goes on along the minus strand of NC_136412.1, from coordinate 34,138,678 downwards.
TGTCAAGCTCGGCAGTTAGACTGACAAGTTGTCCCTTAAAATAATCATAATTCACATATTTATTAATGTATTCTTCTTGAACTTTTCTAAAGTCCTTTGTTTTGGCCTCAAGTTGTGCTTTTAAGGGTTTTTGACATTTCCTAAGTGTATATCTTTCATGTTTAAGGTCCTCATTTTCCCTTTTTAGCAAATCAATTTGTTCGCGAAGAAAATTAATAGTAGTTTCACAAGATTTAGAGCATGAAACTTCATTGACCGGGATGTTTACGGAACTCATTGTTTACCAAATATGCCCTTTGATTCTAAACCTCAAAAGTCAACCTTAAAAGTCAAGTTTAAAAAGTCAAACTTAAAAGTCAAACTTAGAAGTCAAACCAAAAATCTAAAAGTAAAAATTTGATGGTTAAACAAGAAAGTCAATGTTTAAAGTCGAAGGTCAAACTCGAAAGTCAAAGTCAAATTTTTAAGGTCGAAAGTCAAAAATGATAGTAAAAAATTTAAAACAAAAAATTTTGGGTAGAAAATGGAGTTTTAGAATTAAAAAAAATGATTTTTGGGCTAATATTGTCAAAATTGCGAGAATAGGATCTCAACAACGAAGCTATTTGAATTAAAACGGGAAGGAATGTAACATGTGGCTTGCTAGATGGATTGGTAAGGTGTGATTTGAGAATGTGTGTGACCTGGGTTCGAATCCTTGCACTCATTGGAATTTTTTAATATTCAATGATGGACGCAAACCTGTGAGGACCGAACACGTGCGCAACCTAACACCTGCTAGGCCAATAATGGACCGAACAGAAAATGTACCGAGGTCGAACATGTGTGCGGCGTCCGAAGCTGAAAACGTTGTTGGGCCGAAAACTTGCGAGATCTCGGACCGTAAATCCCCGAACCGAAAAAGTATTTCGGCTGTAAACTCCGAGGAAACCCAAATCCGAGATTTCAGCCGCCGCCATGACCTCGTTGGAAGTCGCAAAAAATGTATCGAGGTCGAACATGTGTGCGGCGTCCGAAGCTGAAAACGTTGTTGGGCCGAAAACTTGGGAGATCTCGGACCGTAAACCCCCGAACCGAAAAAGTACTTCCGCTGTAAACTCCGAGGAAACCCTAATCCGAGATTTCAGCCGCCGCCGTGACCTCGTTGGAAGTCGCAAAATTACGTCAAAAAGCAACGTTTTTCACACTTTTTAGCTCCAAACTCGATCAAAAAGCTATTTTTATGAAGAACACGAAGAATAAACTCCCAATATTTTTTCAAATGCTATCCAAAAATCTAAAATCCTTCAAGAAAAAGTGCAAAAATACTGCAGATCTTACCAAAATGATTGATACAATCCAAGCTCTGATACCAACTGTAAGTCCTAAATTTTGCTTGATGTATCAATTAGATCCACTTGATGGTGCGGAATCCTAAACAAGTGGATGAAGCAAGATCAAATATGAAAGAAGGAGAAGAAGAAGATGATGAATCTATGATGTATTGATGATAAGATTGATGCTTCAACACAAGATTCACACACACACAGACACTCTTCTTCTCTCTAACTTTCTCTCTCTACAAGATGATTATGAATGAATTCTCTCTTGACTCCTCACCCTTACATCCATATATACTTGTCATTGAAAGGAGGTGGGACACTATGATACCCTAGACCCTTAGTTTGATTATCTTTAAATTTCAATTGTTTCTCAATCATAGTCTCAACTTTCTCACTTGACACATCAAACTTTTTGAAGATAAAATATGCATTTTCAATTTTTTTTTTCAATGTGTCAAGCGCGGCAGTTAGACTGACAAGTTGTCCCTTAAAATAATCATAATTCACATATTTATTAATGTATTCTTCTTGAACTTTTCTAAAGTCCTTTGTTTTGGCCTCAAGTTGTGCTTTTAAGGGTTTTTGACATTTCCTAAGTGTATATCTTTCATGTTTAAGGTCCTCATTTTCCCTTTTTAGCAAATCAATTTGTTCGCAAAGAAAATTAATAGTAGTTTCACAAGATTTAGAGCATGAAACTTCATTGATCGGGATGTTTACGGAACTCATTGTTTACCAAATATGCCCTTTGATTGTAAACCTCAAAAGTCAACCTTAAAAGTCAAGTTTAAAAAGTCAAACTTAAAAGTTAAACTTAGAAGTCAAACCAAAAATCTAAAAGTAAAAATTTGAAGGTTAAACGAGAAAGTCAAAGTTTAAAGTCGAAGGTCAAACTCGAAACTCAAAGTCAAAATTTTTAAGGTCGAATGTCAAAAATGATAGTAAAAAATTTAAAACCAAAATTTTGGGTAGAAAATGGAATTTTAGAATTAAAAAAAATGATTTTTGGGCTAATATTGTCAAAATTGCGAGAATAGGATCGAAACAACGAAGCTATTTGAATTAAAACGGGAAGGAATGTAACATGTGGCTTGCTAGATGGATTGGTAAGGTGTGATTTGAGAATGCGTGTGACCTGGTTTCGAATCCTTGCACTCATTGGAATTTTTGAATATTCAATGATGGACGCAAACCTGTGAGGACCGAACACGTGCGCAACCAAACACCTGCTAGGCCGATAATGGACCGAACAGAAAATGTACCGAGGTCGAACATGTGTGCGGCGTCCGAAGCTGAAAACGTTGTTGGGCCGAAAACTTGCGAGATCTCGGACCGTAAATCCCCGAACCGAAAAAGTATTTCGGCAGTAAACTCCGAGGAAACCCAAATCCGAGATTTCAGCCGCCGCCATGACCTCGTTGGAAGTCGCAAAAAATGTATCGAGGCCGAACATGTGTGCGGCGTCCGAAGCTGAAAACGTTGTTGGGCCGAAAACTTGGGAGATCTCGGACCGTAAACCCCCGAACCGAAAAAGTACTTCCGCTGTAAACTCCGAGGAAACCCTAATCCGAGATTTCGGCCGCCGCCGTGACCTCGTTGGAAGTCGCAAAATTACGTCAAAAAGCAACGTTTTTCACACTTTTTAGCTCCAAACTCGATCAAAAAGCTATTTTTATGAAGAACACGAAGAATAAACTCCCAATATTTTTTCAAAAACTATCCAAAAATGTAAAATCCTTCAAGAAAAAGTGCAAAAATGCTGCAGATCTTACCAAAATGATTGATACAATCCAAGCTTTGATACCAACTGTAAGTCCTAAATTTTGCTTGATGTATCAATTAGATCCACTTAATGGTGCGGAATCCTAAACAAGTGGATGATGCAAGATCAAATATGAAAGAAGGAGAAGAAGAAGATGATGAATCTATGATGTATTGATGATAAGATTGATGCTTCAACACAAGATTCACACACACACACAGACACTCTTCTTCTCTCTAACTTTCTCTCTCTACAAGATGATTATGAATGAATTCTCTCTTGACTCCTCACCCTTACATCCATATATACTTGTCATTGAAAGGAGGTGGGACACTATGATACCCTAGACCCTTAGTTTGATTATCTTTAAATTTCAATTGTTTCTCAATCATAGTCTCAACTTTCTCACTTGACACATCAAACTTTTTGAAGTTAAAATATGCATTTTCAATTTTTTTTTTCAATGTGTCAAGCTCGGCAGTTAGACTGACAAGTTGTCCCTTAAAATAATCATAATTCACATATTTATTAATGTATTCTTCTTGAACTTTTCTAAAGTCCTTTGTTTTGGCCTCAAGTTGTGCTTTTAAGGGTTTTGACATTTCCTAAGTGTATATCTTTCATGTTTAAGGTCCTCATTTTCCCTTTTTAGCAAACCAATTTGTTCGCGAAGAAAATTAATAGTAGTTTCACAAGATTTAGAGCATGAAACTTCATTGATCGGGATGTTTACGGAACTCATTGTTTACCAAATATGCCCTTTGATTGTAAACCTCAAAAGTCAACCTTAAAAGTCAAGTTTAAAAAGTCAAACTTAAAAGTCAAACTTAGAAGTCAAACCAAAAATCTAAAAGTAAAAATTTGAAGGTTAAACGAGAAAGTCAAAGTTTAAAGTCGAAGGTCAAACTCGAAACTCAAAGTCAAAATTTTTAAGGTCGAAAGTCAAAAATGATAGTAAAAAATTTAAAACCAAAATTTTGGGTAGAAAATGGAATTTTAGAATTAAAAAAAATGATTTTTGGGCTAATATTGTCAAAATTGCGAGAATAGGATCGAAACAACGAAGCTATTTGAATTAAAACGGGAAGGAATGTAACATGTGGCTTGCTAGATGGATTGGTAAGGTGTGATTTGAGAATGCGTGTGACCTGGTTTCGAATCCTTGCACTCATTGGAATTTTTGAATATTCAATGATGGACGCAAACCTGTGAGGACCGAACACGTGCGCAACCAAACACCTGCTAGGCCGATAATGGACCGAACAGAAAATGTACCGAGGTCGAACATGTGTGCGGCGTCCGAAGCTGAAAACGTTGTTGGGCCGAAAACTTGCGAGATCTCGGACCGTAAATCCCCGAACCGAAAAAGTATTTCGGCAGTAAACTCCGAGGAAACCCAAATCCGAGATTTCAGCCGCCGCCATGACCTCGTTGGAAGTCGCAAAAAATGTATCGAGGCCGAACATGTGTGCGGCGTCCGAAGCTGAAAACGTTGTTGGGCCGAAAACTTGGGAGATCTCGGACCGTAAACCCCCGAACCGAAAAAGTACTTCCGCTGTAAACTCCGAGGAAACCCTAATCCGAGATTTCGGCCGCCGCCGTGACCTCGTTGGAAGTCGCAAAATTACGTCAAAAAGCAACGTTTTTCACACTTTTTAGCTCCAAACTCGATCAAAAAGCTATTTTTATGAAGAACACGAAGAATAAACTCCCAATATTTTTTCAAAAACTATCCAAAAATGTAAAATCCTTCAAGAAAAAGTGCAAAAATGCTGCAGATCTTACCAAAATGATTGATACAATCCAAGCTTTGATACCAACTGTAAGTCCTAAATTTTGCTTGATGTATCAATTAGATCCACTTAATGGTGCGGAATCCTAAACAAGTGGATGATGCAAGATCAAATATGAAAGAAGGAGAAGAAGAAGATGATGAATCTATGATGTATTGATGATAAGATTGATGCTTCAACACAAGATTCACACACACACACAGACACTCTTCTTCTCTCTAACTTTCTCTCTCTACAAGATGATTATGAATGAATTCTCTCTTGACTCCTCACCCTTACATCCATATATACTTGTCATTGAAAGGAGGTGGGACACTATGATACCCTAGACCCTTAGTTTGATTATCTTTAAATTTCAATTGTTTCTCAATCATAGTCTCAACTTTCTCACTTGACACATCAAACTTTTTGAAGTTAAAATATGCATTTTCAATTTTTTTTTTCAATGTGTCAAGCTCGGCAGTTAGACTGACAAGTTGTCCCTTAAAATAATCATAATTCACATATTTATTAATGTATTCTTCTTGAACTTTTCTAAAGTCCTTTGTTTTGGCCTCAAGTTGTGCTTTTAAGGGTTTTGACATTTCCTAAGTGTATATCTTTCATGTTTAAGGTCCTCATTTTCCCTTTTTAGCAAACCAATTTGTTCGCGAAGAAAATTAATAGTAGTTTCACAAGATTTAGAGCATGAAACTTCATTGATCGGGATGTTTACGGAACTCATTGTTTACCAAATATGCCCTTTGATTGTAAACCTCAAAAGTCAACCTTAAAAGTCAAGTTTAAAAAGTCAAACTTAAAAGTCAAACTTAGAAGTCAAACCAAAAATCTAAAAGTAAAAATTTGAAGGTTAAACGAGAAAGTCAAAGTTTAAAGTCGAAGGTCAAACTCGAAACTCAAAGTCAAAATTTTTAAGGTCGAAAGTCAAAAATGATAGTAAAAAATTTAAAACCAAAATTTTGGGTAGAAAATGGAATTTTAGAATTAAAAAAAATGATTTTTGGGCTAATATTGTCAAAATTGCGAGAATAGGATCGAAACAACGAAGCTATTTGTATTAAAACGGGAAGGAATGTAACATGTGGCTTGCTAGATGGATTGGTAAGGTGTGATTTGAGAATGCGTGTGACCTGGGTTCGAATCCTTGCACTCATTGGAATTTTTGAATATTCAATGATGGACGCAAACCTGTGAGGACCGAACACGTGCGCAACCAAACACCTGCTAGGCCGATAATGGACCGAACAGAAAATGTACCGAGGTCGAACATGTGTGCGGCGTCCGAAGCTGAAAACGTTGTTGGGCCGAAAACTTGCGAGATCTCGGACCGTAAATCCCCGAACCGAAAAAGTATTTCGGCAGTAAACTCCGAGGAAACCCAAATCCGAGATTTCAGCCGCCGCCATGACCTCGTTGGAAGTCGCAAAAAATGTATCGAGGTCGAACATGTGTGCCGCGTCCGAAGCTGAAAACGTTGTTGGGCCGAAAACTTGGGAGATCTCGGACCGTAAACCCCCGAACCGAAAAAGTACTTCGGCTGTAAACTCCGAGGAAACCCTAATCTGAGATTTCAGCCGCCGCCGTGACCTCGTTGGAAGTCGCAAAATTACGTCAAAAAGCAACGTTTTCCACACTTTTTAGCTCCAAACTCGATCAAAAAGCTATTTTTATGAAGAACACGAAGAATATACTCCCAATATTTTTTCAAAAGCTATCCAAAAATGTAAAATCCTTCAAGAAAAAGTGCAAAAATGCTGCAGATCTTACCAAAATGATTGATACAATCCAAGCTTTGATACCAACTGTAAGTCCTAAATTTTGCTTGATGTATCAATTAGATCCACTTAATGGTGCGGAATCCTAAACAAGTGGATGATGCAAGATCAAATATGAAAGAAGGAGAAGAAGAAGATGATGAATCTATGATGTATTGATGATAAGATTGATGCTTCAACACAAGATTCACACACACACACAGACACTCTTCTTCTCTCTAACTTTCTCTCTCTACAAGATGATTATGAATGAATTCTCTCTTGACTCCTCACCCTTACATCCATATATACTTGTCATTGAAAGGAGGTGGGACACTATGATACCCTAGACCCTTAGTTTGATTATCTTTAAATTTCAATTGTTTCTCAATCATCGTCTCAACTTTCTCACTTGACACATCAAACTTTTTGAAGTTAAAATATGCATTTTCAAATTTGTTTTTCAATGTGTCAAGCTCAGCAGTTAGACTGACAAGTTGTCCTTTAAAATTATCATAATTCACATATTTATCAATGTATTCTTCTTGAACTTTTCTAAAGTCCTTTGTTTTGGTCTCAAGTTGTGCGTTTAAGGGTTTTTGACATTTCCTAAGTGTATATCTTTCATGTTTAAGGTCCTCATTTTCCCTTTTTAGCAAATCAATTTGTTCGCGAAGAAAATTAATAGTAGTTTCACAAGATTTAGAGCATGAAACTTCATTGACCGGGATGTTTACGGAACTCATTGTTTACCAAATTTGCCCTTTGATTGTAAACCTCAAAAGTCAACCTTAAAATTCAAGTTTAAAAAGTCAAACTTAAAAGTCAAACTTAGAAGTCAAACCAAAAATCTAAAAGTAAAAATTTGAAGGTTAAACGAGAAAGTCAATGTTTAAAGTCGAAGGTCAAACTCGAAAGTCAAAGTCAAATTTTTAAGGTCGAAAGTCAAAAATGATAGTAAAAAATTTAAAACCAAAATTTTGGGTAGAAAATGGAATTTTAGAATTAAAAAAAATGATTTTTGGGCTAATATTGTCAAAATTGCGAGAATAGGATCTCAACAACGAAGCTATTTGAATTAAAACGGGAAGGAATGTAACATGTGGCTTGCTAGATGGATTGGTAAGGTGTGATTTTAGAATGCGTGTGACCTGGGTTCGAATCCTTGCACTCATTGGAATTTTTGAATATTCAATGATGGATGCCTACCTGTGAGGACCGAACACGTGCGCAACCTAACACCTGCTAGGCCGATAATGGACCGAACAGAAAATGTACCGAGGTCGAACATGTGTGCGGCGTCCGAAGCTGAAAACGTTGTTGGGCCGAAAACTTGCGAGATCTCGGACCGTAAATCCCCGAACCGAAAAAGTATTTCGGCAGTAAACTCCGAGGAAACCCAAATCCGAGATTTCAGCCGCCGCCATGACCTCGTTGGAAGTCGCAAAAAATGTATCGAGGTCGAACATGTGTGCGGCGTCCGAAGCTGAAAACGTTGTTGGGCCGAAAACTTGGGAGATCTCGGACCGTAAACCCCCGAACCGAAAAAGTACTTCCGCTGTAAACTCCGAGGAAACCCTAATCCGAGATTTCAGCCGCCGCCGTGACCTCGTTGGAAGTCGCAAAATTACGTCAAAAAGCAACGTTTTTCACACTTTTTAGCTCCAAACTCGATCAAAAAGCTATTTTTATGAAGAACACGAAGAATAAACTCCCAATATTTTTTCAAAAACTATCCAAAAATGTAAAATCCTTCAAGAAAAAGTGCAAAAATGCTGCAGATCTTACCAAAATGATTGATACAATCCAAGCTTTGATACCAACTATAAGTCCTAAATTTTGCTTGATGTATCAATTAGATCCACTTAATGGTGCGGAATCCTAAACAAGTGGATGATGCAAGATCAAATATGAAAGAAGGAGAAGAAGAAGATGATGAATCTATGATGTATTGATGATAAGATTGATGCTTCAACACAAGATTCACACACACACACAGACACTCTTCTTCTCTCTAACTTTCTCTCTCTACAAGATGATTATGAATGAATTCTCTCTTGACTCCTCACCCTTACATCCATATATACTTGTCATTGAAAGGAGGTGGGACACTATGATACCCTAGACCCTTAGTTTGATTATCTTTAAATTTCAATTGTTTCTCAATCATCGTCTCAACTTTCTCACTTGACACATCAAACTTTTTGAAGTTAAAATATGCATTTTCAAATTTGTTTTTCAATGTGTCAAGCTCAGCAGTTAGACTGACAAGTTGTCCTTTAAAATTATCATAATTCACATATTTATCAATGTATTCTTCTTGAACTTTTCTAAAGTCCTTTGTTTTGGTCTCAAGTTGTGCGTTTAAGGGTTTTTGACATTTCCTAAGTGTATATCTTTCATGTTTAAGGTCCTCATTTTCCCTTTTTAGCAAATCAATTTGTTCGCGAAGAAAATTAATAGTAGTTTCACAAGATTTAGAGCATGAAACTTCATTGACCGGGATGTTTACGGAACTCATTGTTTACCAAATTTGCCCTTTGATTGTAAACCTCAAAAGTCAACCTTAAAATTCAAGTTTAAAAAGTCAAACTTAAAAGTCAAACTTAGAAGTCAAACCAAAAATCTAAAAGTAAAAATTTGAAGGTTAAACGAGAAAGTCAATGTTTAAAGTCGAAGGTCAAACTCGAAAGTCAAAGTCAAATTTTTAAGGTCGAAAGTCAAAAATGATAGTAAAAAATTTAAAACCAAAATTTTGGGTAGAAAATGGAATTTTAGAATTAAAAAAAATGATTTTTGGGCTAATATTGTCAAAATTGCGAGAATAGGATCTCAACAACGAAGCTATTTGAATTAAAACGGGAAGGAATGTAACATGTGGCTTGCTAGATGGATTGGTAAGGTGTGATTTTAGAATGCGTGTGACCTGGGTTCGAATCCTTGCACTCATTGGAATTTTTGAATATTCAATGATGGATGCCTACCTGTGAGGACCGAACACGTGCGCAACCTAACACCTGCTAGGCCGATAATGGACCGAACAGAAAATGTACCGAGGTCGAACATGTGTGCGGCGTCCGAAGCTGAAAACGTTGTTGGGCCGAAAACTTGCGAGATCTCGGACCGTAAATCCCCGAACCGAAAAAGTATTTCGGCAGTAAACTCCGAGGAAACCCAAATCCGAGATTTCAGCCGCCGCCATGACCTCGTTGGAAGTCGCAAAAAATGTATCGAGGTCGAACATGTGTGCGGCGTCCGAAGCTGAAAACGTTGTTGGGCCGAAAACTTGGGAGATCTCGGACCGTAAACCCCCGAACCGAAAAAGTACTTCCGCTGTAAACTCCGAGGAAACCCTAATCCGAGATTTCAGCCGCCGCCGTGACCTCGTTGGAAGTCGCAAAATTACGTCAAAAAGCAACGTTTTTCACACTTTTTAGCTCCAAACTCGATCAAAAAGCTATTTTTATGAAGAACACGAAGAATAAACTCCCAATATTTTTTCAAAAACTATCCAAAAATGTAAAATCCTTCAAGAAAAAGTGCAAAAATGCTGCAGATCTTACCAAAATGATTGATACAATCCAAGCTTTGATACCAACTGTAAGTCCTAAATTTTGCTTGATGTATCAATTAGATCCACTTAATGGTGCGGAATCCTAAACAAGTGGATGATGCAAGATCAAATATGAAAGAAGGAGAAGAAGAAGATGATGAATCTATGATGTATTGATGATAAGATTGATGCTTCAACACAAGATTCACACACACACACAGACACTCTTCTTCTCTCTAACTTTCTCTCTCTACAAGATGATTATGAATGAATTCTCTCTTGACTCCTCACCTTTACATCCATATATACTTGTCATTGAAAGGAGGTGGGACACTATGATACCCTAGACCCTTAGTTTGATTATCTTTAAATTTCAATTGTTTCTCAATCATAGTCTCAACTTTCTCACTTGACACATCAAACTTTTTGAAGTTAAAATATGCATTTTCAATTTTTTTTTTCAATGTGTCAAGCTCGGCAGTTAGACTGACAAGTTGTCCCTTAAAATAATCATAATTCACATATTTATTAATGTATTCTTCTTGAACTTTTCTAAAGTCCTTTGTTTTGGCCTCAAGTTGTGCTTTTAAGGGTTTTGACATTTCCTAAGTGTATATCTTTCATGTTTAAGGTCCTCATTTTCCCTTTTTAGCAAACCAATTTGTTCGCGAAGAAAATTAATAGTAGTTTCACAAGATTTAGAGCGTGAAACTTCATTGATCGGGATGTTTACGGAACTCATTGTTTACCAAATATGCCCTTTGATTGTAAACCTCAAAAGTCAACCTTAAAAGTCAAGTTTAAAAAGTCAAACTTAAAAGTCAAACTTAGAAGTCAAACCAAAAATCTAAAAGTAAAAATTTGAAGGTTAAACGAGAAAGTCAAAGTTTAAAGTCGAAGGTCAAACTCGAAACTCAAAGTCAAAATTTTTAAGGTCGAAAGTCAAAAATGATAGTAAAAAATTTAAAACCAAAATTTTGGGTAGAAAATGGAATTTTAGAATTAAAAAAAATGATTTTTGGGCTAATATTGTCAAAATTGCGAGAATAGGATCGAAACAACGAAGCTATTTGAATTAAAACGGGAAGGAATGTAACATGTGGCTTGCTAGATGGATTGGTAAGGTGTGATTTGAGAATGCGTGTGACCTGGGTTCGAATCCTTGCACTCATTGGAATTTTTGAATATTCAATGATGGACGCAAACCTGTGAGGACCGAACACGTGCGCAACCAAACACCTGCTAGGCCGATAATGGACCGAACAGAAAATGTACCGAGGTCGAACATGTGTGCGGCGTCCGAAGCTGAAAACGTTGTTGGGCCGAAAACTTGCGAGATCTCGGACCGTAAATCCCCGAACCGAAAAAGTATTTCGGCAGTAAACTCCGAGGAAACCCAAATCCGAGATTTCAGCCGCCGCCATGACCTCGTTGGAAGTCGCAAAAAATGTATCGAGTTCGAACATGTGTGCCGCGTCCGAAGCTGAAAAAGTTGTTGGGCCGAAAACTTGGGAGATCTCGGACCGTAAACCCCCGAACCGAAAAAGTACTTCGGCTGTAAACTCCGAGGAAACCCTAATCCGAGATTTCAGCCGCCGCCGTGACCTCGTTGGAAGTCGCAAAATTACATCAAAAAGCAACGTTTTCCACACTTTTTAGCTCCAAACTCGATCAAAAAGCTATTTTTATGAAGAACACGAAGAATATACTCCCAATATTTTTTCAAAAGCTATCCAAAAATGTAAAATCCTTCAAGAAAAAGTGCAAAAATGCTGCAGATCTTACCAAAATGATTGATACAATCCAAGCTCTGATACCAACTGTAAGTCCTAAATTTTGCTTGATGTATCAATTAGATCCACTTGATGGTGCGGAATCCTAAACAAGTGGATGAAGCAATATCAAATATGAAAGAAGGAGAAGAAGAAGATGCTGAATCTATGATGTATTGATGATAAGATTGATGCTTCAACACAAGATTCACACACACACACAGACACTCTTCTTCTCTTTAACTTTCTCTCTCTACAATATGATTTTGAATGAATTCTCTCTTGACTCCTCACCCTTACATCCATATATACTTGTCATTGAAAGGAGGTGGGACACTATGATACCCTAGACCCTTAGTTTGATTATCTTTAAATTTCAATTGTTTCTCAATCATCGTCTCAACTTTCTCACTTGACACATCAAACTTTTTGAAGTTAAAATATGCATTTTCAAATTTGTTTTTCAATGTGTCAAGCTCAGCAGTTAGACTGACAAGTTGTCCTTTAAAATTATCATAATTCACATATTTATCAATGTATTCTTCTTGAACTTTTCTAAAGTCCTTTGTTTTGGTCTCAAGTTGTGTGTTTAAGGGTTTTTGACATTTCCTAAGTGTATATCTTTCATGTTTAAGGTCCTCATTTTCCCTTTTTAGCAAATCAATTTGTTCGCGAAGAAAATTAATAGTAGTTTCACAAGATTTAGAGCATGAAACTTCATTGACCGGGATGTTTACGGAACTCATTGTTTACCAAATATGCCCTTTGATTGTAAACCTCAAAAGTCAACCTTAAAAGTCAAGTTTAAAAATTCAAACTTAAAAGTCAAACTTAGAAGTCAAACCAAAAATCTAAAAGTAAAAATTTGAAGGTTAAACGAGAAAGTCAATGTTTAAAGTCGAAGGTCAAACTCGAAAGTCAAAGTCAAATTTTTAAGGTCGAAAGTCAAAAATGATAGTAAAAAATTTAAAACCAAAATTTTGGGTAGAAAATGGAATTTTAGAATTAAAAAAAATGATTTTTGGGCTAATATTGTCAAAATTGCGAGAATAGGATCTCAACAACGAAGCTATTTGAATAAAAACGGGAAGGAATGTAACATGTGGCTAGCTAGATGGATTGGTAAGGTGTGATTTTAGAATGCGTGTGACCTGCGTTCGAATCCTTGCACTCATTGGAATTTTTGAATATTCAATGATGGATGCCTACCTGTGAGGACCGAACACGTGCGCAACCTAACACCTGCTAGGCCGATAATGGACCGAACAGAAAATGTACCGAGGTCGAACATGTGTGCGGCGTCCGAAGCTGAAAACGTTGTTGGGCCGAAAACTTGCGAGATCTCGGACCGTAAATCCCCGAACCGAAAAAGTATTTCGGCTGTAAACTCCGAGGAAACCCAAATCCGAGATTTCAGCCGCCGCCATGACCTCTTTGGAAGTCGCAAAAAATGTATCGAGGTCGAACATGTGTGCGGCGTCCGAAGCTGAAAACGTTGTTGGGCCGAAAACTTGGGAGATCTCGGACCGTAAACCCCCGAACCGAAAAAGTACTTCGGCTGTAAACTCCGAGGAAACCCTAATCCGAGATTTCAGCAGCCGCCGTGACCTCGTTGGAAGTCGCAAAATTACGTCAAAAAGCAACGTTTTTCACACTTTTTAGCTCCAAACTCGATCAAAAAGCTATTTTTATGAAGAACACGAAGAATAAACTCCCAATATTTTTTCAAAAACTATCCAAAAATGTAAAATCCTTCAAGAAAAAGTGCAAAAATGCTGCAGATCTTACCAAAATGATTGATACAATCCAAGCTCTGATACCAACTGTAAGTCCTAAATTTTGCTTGATGTATCAATTAGATCCACTTGATGGTGCGGAATCCTAAACAAGTGGATGAAGCAAGATCAAATATGAAAGAAGGAGAAGAAGAAGATGCTGAATCTATGATGTATTGATGATAAGATTGATGCTTCAACACAAGATTCACACACACACAGACTCTCTTCTTCTCTTTAACTTTCTCTCTCTACAATATGATTTTGAATGAATTCTCTCTTGACTCCTCACCCTTACATCCATATATACTTGTCATTGAAAGGAGGTGGGACACTATGATACCCTAGACCCTTAGTTTGATTATCTTTAAATTTCAATTGTTTCTCAATCATAGTCTCAACTTTCTCACTTGACACATCAAACTTTTTGAAGTTAAAATATGCATTTTCAAATTTGTTTTTCAATGTGTCAAGCTCGGCAGTTAGACTGACAAGTTGTCCCTTAAAATAATCCTAATTCACATATTTATTAATGCATTCTTCTTGAACTTTTCTAAAGTCCTTTGTTTTGGCCTCAAGTTGTGCTTTTAAGGGTTTTTGACATTTCCTAAGTCTATATCTTTCATGTTTAAGGTCCTCATTTTCCTTTTTTAGCAAATCAATTTGTTCGCGAAGAAAATTAATAGTAGTTTCACAAGATTTAGAGCATGAAACTTCATTGATCGGGATGTTTATGGAACTCATTGTTTACCAAATATGCCCTTTGATTGTAAACCTCAAAAGTCAACCTTAAAAGTTAAGTTTAAAAGGTCAAACTTAAAAGTCAAACTTAGAGGTCAAACCAAAAATCTAAAAGTAAAAATTTGAAGGTTAAACGAGAAAGTCAAAGTTTAAAGTCGAGGGTCAAACTCGAAAGTCAAAGTCAAATTTTTAAGGTCGAAAGTCAAAAATGATAGTCAAAAATTTAAAACCAAAATTTTGGGTAGAAAATGGAATTTTAAAATTAAAAAAAAAATGATTTTTGGGCTAAAATTGTCAAAATTGCGAGAATAGGATCGAAACAGCGAAGCTATTTGAATTAAAACGGGAAGGAATGTAACATGTGGCTTGCTAGATGGATTGGTAAGGCGTGATTTGAGAATGCGTGTGAACCGGGTTTGAATCCTTGCACTCACTGGAATTTTTGAATATTCAATGATGGACACAAACCTGCGAGGACCGAACACGTGCGCAACCGAACACCTGATAGGCCAATAATCGACCGAACAAAAAATGTACCGAGGTCGAACATGTGTGCGGCGTACGAAACTGAAAACCTTGTTGGGCCGAAAACTTGCGAGATCTCGGACCGTAAACCCCCGAACCGAAAAAGTATTTCGGCTGTAAACTCCGAGGAAACCCTAATGCGAGATTTCAGCCGCCGCCATGACCTCGTTGGAAGTCGCAAAATTACATCAAAAAGCAACATTTTTCACCCTTTTTAGCTCCAAACTCGATCAAAAAGCTATTTTTATGAAGAGCACGAAGAACAAATTTCCAATATTTTTCCAAAAGCTGTCCAAAAATGTAAAATCCTTCAAGAAAAAGTGCAAAAACGCTCCAGATCTTGCCAAAATGATTGATATAATCCAAGCTCTGATACAAACTGTAAGTCCTAAATTTTGCTTGATGTATCAATTAGATCCACTTGATGGTGCGGAATCCTAAACAAGTGGATGAAGCAAGATCAAATATGAAAGAAGAAGAAGAAGAAGATGATGAATCTATGATGTATTGATGATAAGATTGATGCTTCAACACAAGATTCACACACACACACAGACTCTCTTCTTCTCTCTAAATTTCTCTCTCTACAATATGATTATGAATGAATTCTCTGTTGACTCCTCACCCTTACATCCATATATAGCTGTCATTGAAAGGAGGTGGGACACTATGATACCCTAGACCCTTAGTTTCCTTATCTTTAAATTTCAATTCTTTCTCAATCATAGTCTCAACTTTCTCACTTGACACATCAAACTTTTTGAAGTTAAAATATGCATTTTCAAATTTGTTTTTCAATGTGTCAAGCTCGGCAGTTAGACTGACAAGTTGTCCTTTAAAATAATCATAATTCACATATTTATTAATGTATTCTTCTTGAACTTTTCTAAAGTCCTTTGTTTTGGCCTGAAGTTGTGCTTTTAAGGGTTTTTGACATTTCCTAAGTGTATATCTTTCATGTTTAAGGTCCTCATTCTCCTTTTTTAGCAAATCCATTTGTTCGCAAAGAAAATTAATAGTAGTTTCACAAGATTTAGAGCATGAAACTTCATTGACCGGGATGTTTACGGAACTCATTGTTTACCAAATATGCCCTTTGATTGTAAACCTCAAAAGTCAACCTTAAAATTCAAGTTTAAAAAGTCAAACTTAAAAGTCAAACTTAGAAGTCAAACCAAAAATCTAAAAGTAAAAATTTGAAGGTTAAACGAGAAAGTCAAATTTTAAAGTCGAGGGTCAAACTCGAAAGTCAAAGTCAAATTTTTAAGGTCGAAAGTCAAAATTGATAGTCAAAAACTTAAAACCAAAATTTTGGGTAGAAAATGGAATTTTAAAATTAAAAAAAATGAATTTTGGGCTAAAATTGTCAAAATTGCGAGAATAGCATCGAAACAACGAAGCTATTTGAATTAAAACGGGAAGGAATGTAACATGTGGCTTGCTAGATGGATTGGTAAGGCGTGATTTGCGAATGCATGTGACCCGGGTTCGAACCCTTGCACTCACTGGAATTTTTGAATATTCAATGATGGACACAAACCTGCGAGGACCGAACACGTGCGCAACCGAACACCTGATAGGCCGATAATCGACCGAACAGAAAATGTACTGAGGTCGAACATGTGTATGGCGTCCGAAGCTGAAAACGTTGTTGGGCCGAAAACTTGGGAGATCTCGGACCGTAAACCCCCGAACCGAAAAAGTACTTCGGCTGTAAACTCCGAGGAAACCCTAATCCGAGATTTCAGCAGCCGCCGTGACCTCGTTGGAAGTCGCAAAATTACGTCAAAAAGCAACGTTTTTCACACTTTTTAGCTCCAAACTCGATCAAAAAGCTATTTTTATGAAGAACACGAAGAATAAACTCCCAATATTTTTTCAAAAAGTATCCAAAAATGTAAAATCCTCCAAGAAAAAGTGCAAAAATGCTGCAGATCTTAACAAAATGATTGATACAATCCAAGCTCTGATACCAACTGTAAGTCCTAAATTTTGCTTGATGTATCAATTAGATCCACTTGATGGTGCGGAATCCTAAACAAGTGGATGAAGCAAGATCAAATATGAAAGAAGGAGAAGAAGAAGATGATGAATCTATGATGTATTGATGATAAGATTGATGCTTCAACACAAGATTCACACACACACACAGACTCTCTTCTTCTCTCTAACTTTCTATCTCTACAATATGATTATGAATGAATTCTCTCTTGACTCCTCACCCTTACATCCATATATAATTGTCATTGAAAGGAGGTGGGACACTATGATACCCTAGACCCTTAGTTTCTTTAAATTTCAATTGTTTCTCAATCATAGTCTCAACTTTCTCACTTGACACATCAAACTTTTTGAAATTAAAATATACATTTTCAAATTTGTTTTTCAATGTGTCAAGCTCGGCAGTTAGACTGACAAGTTGTCCCTTAAAATAATCCTAATTCACATATTTATTAATGCATTCTTCTTGAACTTTTCTAAAGTCCTTTGTTTTGGCCTCAAGTTGTGCTTTTAAGGGTTTTTGACATTTCCTAAGTGTATATCTTTCATGTTTAAGGTCCTCATTTTCCCTTTTTAGCATATCAATTTGTTCGCGAAGAAAATTAATAGTAGTTTCACAAGATTTAGAGCATGAAACTTCATTGACCGGGATGTTTACAGAACTCATTGTTTACCAAATATGCCCTTTGATTGTAAACCTCAAAAGTCAACCTTAAAAGTCAAGTTTAAAAAGTCAAACTTAAAAGTCAAACCTAGAAGTCAAACCAAAAATCTAAAAGTAAAAATTTGAAGGTTAAACGACAAAGTCAAAGTTTAAAGTCGAGGGTCAAACTCGAAAGTCAAAGTCAAATTTTTAAGGTCGAAAGTCAAAAATGATAGTCAAAAATTTAAAACCAAAGTTTTGGGTAGAAAATGGAATTTTAAAATTAAAAAAAAAAAAAAGATTTTTGGGCTAAAATTGTCAAAATTGCGAGAATAGGATCGAAACAGCGAAGCTATTTGAATTAAAACGGGAAGGAATGTAACATGTGGCTTGCTAGATGGATTGGTAAGGCGTGATTTGAGAATGCGTGTGACCCGGGTTCGAATCCTTGCACTCACTGGAATTTTTGAATATTCAATGATGGACACAAACCTGCGAGGACCGAACACGTGCGCAACCGAACACCTGATAGGCCGATAATCGACCGAACAGAAAATGTACCGAGGTCGAACATGTGTGCGGCGTCCGAAGCTGAGAACATTGTTGGGCCGAAAACTTGCGAGATCTCGGACCGTAAACCCCCGAACCGAAAAAGTATTTCGGCTGTAAACTCCGAGGAAACCCTAATCCGAGATTTCAGCTGCCGCCATAACCTCGTTGGAAGTCGCAAAATTACGTCAAAAGGCAACGTTTTTCACACTTTTTAGCTCCAAACTCGATCAAAAAACTATTTTTATGAAGAACACGAAGAACAAAATCGCAATATTTTTCCAAAAGCTGTCCAAAAATGTAAAATCCTTCAAGAAAAAGTGCAAAAACGCTCCAGATCTTGCCAAAATGATTGATACAACCCAAGCTCTGATACCAACTGTAAGTCCTAAATTTTGCTTGATGTATCAATTAGATCCACTTAATGGTGCGGAATCCTAAACAAGTGGATGATGCAAGATCAAATATGAAAGAAGGAGAAGAAGAAGATGATGAATCTATGATGTATTGATGATAAGATTGATGCTTCAACACAAGATTCACACACACACACAGACACTCTTCTTCTTTTCACTAACTTTCTCTCTCTACAAGATGATTATGAATGAATTCTCTCTTGACTCCTCAACCTTACATCCATATATTGTTGTCATTGAAAGGAGGTGGGACACTATGATACCCTAGACCCTTAGTTTGATTATCTTTAAATTTCAATTGTTTCTCAATCATAGTCTCAACTTTCCCACTTGACACATCAAACTTTTTGAAGTTAAAATATGCATTTTCAATTTTGTTTTTCAATGTGTTAAGCTCGGCAGTTAGACTGACAAGTTCTCCCTTAAAATAATCATAATTCACATATTTATTAATGTATTCTTCTTAAACTTTTCTAAAGTCCTTTGTTTTGGCCTCAAGTTGTGCTTTTAAGGATTTTTGACATTTCCTAAATGTATATCTTTCATGTTTAAGGTCCTCATTTTCCCTTTTTCGCAAATCAATTTGTTCGCGAAGAAAATTAATAGTAGCTTCACAAGATTTAGAGCATGAAACTTCATTGACCGGGATGTTTACGGAACTCGTTATTTTCCAAATATGCCCTTTGATTGTAAACCTCAAAAGTCAACCTTAAAAGTTAAGTTTAAAAAGTAAAACTTACAAGTCAAACCAAAAATCTAAAAGTAAAAATTTGAAGGTTAAACGAGAAAGTCAAAGTTTAAAGTCGAAGGTCAAACTCGAAAGTCAAAGTCAAATTTTTAAGGTCGAAAGTCGAAAATGATAGTCAAAAATTTGAAACCAAAATTTTGGGAAGAAAATGGAATTTTAAAATTAAAAAAAAAATGATTTTTGGGCTAAAATTGTCAAAATTGCGAGAATAGGATCGAAACAGCGAAGCTATTTCAATTAAAACAGGAAGGAATGTAACATGTGGCTTGCAAGATGGATTGGTAAGGTGTGATTTGAGAATGTGTGTGACCCGGGTTCGAATCGTTGCACTCACTGGGATTTTTGAATATTCAAAGATGGACACGAACCTGCGAGGACCGAACACGTGCGCAACCGAGCACCTGATAGGCTGATAATCGACCGAACAGAAAATGTACCGAGGTCGAACATGTGTGCGGCGTCCGAAGCTGAAAACATTGTTGGGCCGAAAACTTGCGAGATCTCGGACCGTAAACCCCCGAACCGAAAAAGTATTTCGGCTGTAAACTCCGAGGAAACCCTAATCTGAGATTTCAGTCGCCGCCATGACCTCGTTGGAAGTCGCAAAATTACGTGAAAAAGCAACGTTTTACACACTTTTTAGCTCCAAACTCAATCAAAAAGCTATTTTTATGAAGAACACGAAGAACAAACTCCCAATATTTTTTCCAAAAGCTGTCCAAAAATGTAAAATCCTTCAAGAAAAAGTGTAAAAATGCTCCAGATCTTGCCAAAATGATTGATACAATCCAAGCTCTGATACCAACTGTAGGTCCTAAATTTTGCTTGTTTTATCAATTAGATCCACTTGATGGTGCGGAATCCTAAACAAGTGGATGATGCAAGATCAAATATGAAAGAAGGAGAAGAAGAAGATGATGAATCTATGATGTATTGATGATAAGATTGATGCTTCAACACAAGATTCACACACACACACACAGACTCTCTTCTTCTCTATAACTTTCTCTCTCTACAATATGATTATGAATGAATTCTCTCTTGACTCCTCACCCTTACATCCATATATTGTTGTCATTGAAAGGAGGTGGGACACTATGATACCCAAGACCCTTAGTTTGATTATCTTTAAATTTCAATTGTTTCTCAATCATAGTCTCAACTTTCTCACTTGACACAAAAAACTTTTTGAAGTTAAAATATGCATTTTCAAATTTGTTTTTCAATGTGTCAAGCTCGGCAATTAGATTGACAAATTGTCCCTTAAAATAATCACAATTCACAAATTTATTAATGTATTCTTCTTGAACTTTTCTAAAGTCCATTGTTTTGGTCTCTAGTTGTACTTTTAAGGGTTTCTGACATTTCCTAAGTGTATATCTTTCATATTTAAGGTCCTCATTTTCCCTTTTTTGCAAATCAATTTGTTCGCGAAGAAATTTAATTGTAGTTTCACATGATTTAGAGCGTGAAACTTCATTGACCGGGATGTTTGCGGAAATCATTATTTACGAAAAATGCCCTTTGACTGTAAACCTCAACAGTCAACCTTAAAAGTGAAGTTTAAAAAGTCAAACTTCAAAGTCAAACTAAAAATCTAAAAGTAAAAATTTGAAGGTTAAACGAGAAAGTCAAAGTTTAAAGTCGAAGGTCAAACCTGAATGTCAAAGACAAAATTTTAAGGTCGAAAGTCAAAAATGATAGTAAAAAATTTAAAACCAAAATTTTGGGTAGAAAATGGAATTTTAAAATTAAAAAAAAATGATTTTTGGGCTAATATTGTCAAAATTGCGAGAATAGGATCGAAACAACGAAGCTATTTGAATTAAAACGGAAAGGAATGTAACATGTGGCTTGCTAGATGGAGTGCTAAGGTGTGATTTGAGAATGCGTGTGACCTGGGTACGAATCCTTGGACTCATTGGAATTTTTGAATATTCAATGATGGACGCAAACCTGTGAGGACCGAACACGTGCGCAACCTGACACCTGCTAGGCCGATAATGGACCGAACAGAAAATGTACCGAGGTCGAACATGTGTGCGGCGTCCGAAGCTGAAAACGTTGTTGGGCCGAAAATTTGCGAGATCTCGGACCGTAAACCCCCGAACCGAAAAAGTATTTCGGCTGTAAACTCCGAGGAAACCCAAATCCGAGATTTCAGCCGCCGCCATGACCTCGTTGGAAGTCGCAAAAAATGTATCGAGGTCAAACATGTGTGCGGCGTCCGAAGCTGAAAACATTGTTGGGCGGAAAACTTGCGAGATCTCGGACCGTAAACCCCCGAACCGAAAAAGTATTTTGGCTGTAAACTCCTAGGAAAGCCTAATCCCAGATTTCAGCCGCCGCCATGACCTCGTTGGAAGTCGCAAAATTACATCAAAAAGCAACGTTTTTCACCCTTTTTAGCTCCAAACTCGATCAAAAAGCTATTTTTATGAAGAACGCGAAGAACAAACCTCCAATATTTTTCCAAAAGCTGTCCAAAAATGTAAAATCCTTCAAGAAAAAGTGCAAAAACGCTCCAGATCTTGCCAAAATGATTGATATAATCCAAGCTTTGATACCAACTTCAAGTCCTAAATTTTGCTTGATGTATCAATTAGATCCACTTGATGGTGCGGAATCCTAAACAAGTGGATGAAGCAAGATCAAATATGAAAGAAGGAGAAGAAGATGATGAATCTATGATGTATTGATGATAAGATTGATGCTTCAACACAAGATTCACACACACACACACAGACTCTCTTCTTCTCTCTAACTTTCTATCTCTACAATATGATTATGAATGAATTCTCTCTTGACTCCTCACCCTTACATCCATATATACTTGTCATTGAAAGGAGGTGGGACACTATGATACCGTAGACCCTTAGTTTGATTATCTTTAAATTTCAATTGTTTCTCAATCATAGTCTCAACTTTCTCACTTGACACATCAAACTTTTTGAAGTTAAAATATGCATTTTCAAATTTGTTTTTCAATGTGTCAAGCTCGGCAGTTAGACTGACAAGTTGTCCCTTAAAATAATCATAATTCACATATTTATTAATGTATTCTTCTTGAACTTTTCTAAAGTCCTTTGTTTTGGCCTCAAGTTGTGCTTTTAAGGGTTTTTGACATTTCCTAAGTGTATATCTTTCATGTTTAAGGTCCTCATTTTCCCTTTTTAGCAAATCAATTTGTTCGTGAAGAAAATTAATAGTAGTTTCACAAGATTTAGAGCATGAACCTTCATTGACCGGGATGTTTACGGAACTCATTGTTTACCAAATATGCCCTTTGATTGTAAACCTCAAAAGTCAACCTTAAAAGTCAAGTTTAAAAAGTCAAACTTAAAAGTTAATCTTAGAAGTCAAACCAAAAATCTAAAAGTAAAAATTTGAAGATTAAACGAGAAAGTCAAAGTTTAAAGTCGAAGGTCAAACTCGAAAGTCAAAGTCAAATTTTTAAGGTCGAAAGTCAAAAATGATAGTCAAAAATTTAAAACCAAAATTTTGGATAGAAAATGGAATTTTAAAATTAAAAAAAAAAGGATTTTTGGGCTAAAATTGTCAAAATTGCGAGAATAGGATCGAAACAGCGAAGCTATTTGAATTAAAACGGGAAGGAATGTAACATGTGGCTTGCTAGATGGATTGGTAAAGCGTGATTTGAGAATGCGTGTGACCCGGGTTCGAATCCTTGCACTCACTGGAATTTTTGAATATTCAATGATGGACACAAACCTGCGAGGACCGAACACGTGCGCAACCGAACACCTGATAGGCCGATAATCGACCGAACAGAAAATGTACCGAGGTCGAACATGTGTGCGGCGTCCGAAGCTGAGAACATTGTTGGGCCGAAAACTTGCGAGATCTCGGACCGTAAACCCCCGAACCGAAAAAGTATTTCGGCTGTAAACTCCGAGGAAACCCTAATCCGAGATTTCAGCCGCCGCCATGACCTCGTTGGAAGTCGCAAAATTACGTCAAAAGGCAACGTTTTTCACACTTTTTAGCTCCAAACTCGATCAAAAAACTATTTTTATGAAGAACATGAAGAACAAACTCGCAATATTTTTCCAAAAGCTGTCCAAAAATGTAAAATCCTTCAAGAAAAAGTGCAAAAACGCTCCAGATCTTGCCAAAATGATTGATACAATCCAAGCTCTGATACCAACTGTAAGTCCTAAATTTTGCTTGATGTATCAATTAGATCCACTTAATGGTGCGGAATCCTAAACAAGTGGATGATGCAAGATCAAATATGAAAGAAGGAGAAGAAGAAGATGATGAATCTATGATGTATTGATGATAAGATTGATGCTTCAACACAAGATTCACACACACACAGACACTCTTCTTCTCTCTAACTTTCTCTCTCTACAAGATGATTATGAATGAATTCTCTCTTGACTCCTCACCCTTACATCCATATATTGTTGTCATTGAAAGGAGGTGGGACACTATGATACCCTAGACCCTTAGTTTGATTATCTTTAAATTTCAATTGTTTCTCAATCATAGTCTCAACTTTCCCACTTGACACATCAAACTTTTTGAAGTTAAAATATGCATTTTCAAATTTGTTTTTCAATGTATCAAGCTCGGCGGTTATACTGACAAGTTCTCCCTTAAAATAATCATAATTCACATATTTATTAATCTATTCTTCTTGAACTTTTCTAAAGTCCTTTGTTTTGGCCTCAAGTTGTGCTTTTAAGGGTTTTTGACATTTCCTAAGTGTATATCTTTCATGTTTAAGGTCCTCATTTTCCCTTTTTCGCAAATCAATTTGTTCGCGAAGAAAATTAATAGTAGCTTCACAAGATTTAGAGCATGAAACTTCATTGACCAGGATGTTTACGGAACTCGTTGTTTACCAAATATGCCCTTTGATTGTAAACCTCAAAAGTCAACCTTAAAAGTCAAGTTTAAAAAGTCAAACTTAAAAGTTAAACTTAGAAGTCAAACCAAAAATCTAAAAGTAAAAATTTGAAGATTAAACGAGAAAGTCAAAGTTTAAAGTCGAAGGTCAAACTCGAAAGTCAAAGTCAAATTTTTATGGTCGAAAGTCAAAAATGATAGTCAAAAATTTAAAACCAAAATTTTGGGTAGAAAATGGAATTTTAAAATTAAAAAAAATGATTTTTGGGCTAAAATTGTCAAAATTGCGAGAATAGGATCGAAACAGCGAAGCTATTTGAATTAAAACGGGAAGGAATGTAACATGTGGCTTGCTAGATGGATTGGTAAGGCGTGATTTGAGAATGCGTGTGACCCGGGTTCGAATCCTTGCACTCACTGGAATTTTTGAATATTCAATGATGGACACAAACCTGCGAGGACCGAACACGTGCGCAACCGAACACCTGATAGGCCGATAATCGACCGAACAGAAAATGTACCGAGGTCGAACATGTGTGCGGCGTCCGAAGCTGAGAACATTGTTGGGCCGAAACCTTGCGAGATCTCGGACCGTAAACCCCCGAACCGAAAAAGTATTTCGGCTGTAAACTCCGAGGAAACCCTAATCCGAGATTTCAGCCGCCGCCATGACCTCGTTGGAAGTCGCAAAATTACGTCAAAAGGCAACGTTTTTCACACTTTTTAGCTCCAAACTCGATCAAAAAACTATTTTTATGAAGAACATGAAGAACAAACTCGCAATATTTTTCCAAAAGTTGTCCAAAAATGTAAAATCCTTCAAGAAAAAGTGCAAAAACGCTCCAGATCTTGCCAAAATGATTGATACAATCCAAGCTCTGATACCAACTGTAAGTCCTAAATTTTGCTTGATGTATCTATTAGATCCACTTAATGGTGCGGAATCCTAAACAAGTGGATGATGCAAGATCAAATATGAAAGAAGGAGAAGAAGAAGATGATGAATCTATGATGTATTGATGATAAGATTGATGCTTCAACACAAGATTCACACACACACAGACACTCTTCTTCTCTCTAACTTTCTCTCTCTACAAGATGATTATGAATGAATTCTCTCTTGACTCATCACCCTTACATCCATATATTGTTGTCATTGAAAGGAGGTGGGACACTATGATACCCTAGACCCTTAGTTTGATTATCTTTAAATTTCAATTGTTTCTCAATCATAGTCTCAACTTTCCCACTTGACACATCAAACTTTTTGAAGTTAAAATATGCATTTTCAAATTTGTTTTTCAATGTGTCAAGCTCGGCGGTTATACTGACAAGTTCTCCCTTAAAATAATCATAATTCACATATTTATTAATGTATTCTTCTTGAACTTTTCTAAAGTCCTTTGTTTTGGCCTCAAGTTGTGCTTTTAAGGGTTTTTCACATTTCCTAAGTGTATATCTTTCATGTTTAAGGTCCTCATTTTCCCTTTTGCGCAAATCAATTTGTTCGCGAAGAAAATTAATAGTAGCTTCACAAGATTTAGAGCATGAAACTTCATTGACCGGGATGTTTACGGAACTCGTTGTTTACCAAATATGCCCTTTGATTGTAAACCTCAAAAGTCAACCTTAAAAGTCAAGTTTAAAAAGTCAAACTTAAACGTCAAACTTAGAAGTCAAACCAAAAATCTAAAAGTAAAAATTTGAAGATTAAACGAGAAAGTCAAAGTTTAAAGTCGAAGGTCAAACTCGAAAGTCAAAGTCAAATTTTTAAGGTCGAAAGTCAAAAATGATAGTAAAAAATTTAAAACCAAAATTTTGGGTAGAAAATGGAATTTTAAAATTAAAAAAAAAATGATTTTTGGGCTAAAATTGTCAAAATTGCGAGAATAGGATCGAAACAGCGAAGCTATTTGAATTAAAACGGGAAGGAATGTAACATGTGGCTTGCTAGATGGATTGGTAAGGCGTGATTTGAGAATGCGTGTGACCCGGGTTCGAATCCTTGCACTCTCTGGAATTTTTGAATATTCAATGATGGACACAAACCTGCGAGGACCGAACACGTGCGCAACCGAACACCTGATAGGCCGATAATCGACCGAAAAGAAAATGTACCGAGGTCGAACATGTGTGCGGCGTCCGAAGCTGAAAACATTGTTGGGCTGAAAACTTGCGAGATCTCGGACCGTAAACCCCTGAACCGAAAAAGTATTTTGGCTGTAAACTCCGAGGAAAGCCTAATCCGAGATTTCAGCCGCCGCCATGACCTCGTTGGAAGTCACAAAATTACATCAAAAAGCAACGTTTTTCACCCTTTTTAGCTCCAAACTCGATCAAAAAGCTATTTTTATGAAGAACACGAAGAACAAACCTCCAATATTTTTCCAAAAGCTGTCCAAAAATGTAAAATCCTTCAAGAAAAAGTGCAAAAACGCTCCAGATCTTGCCAAAATGATTGATACAATCCAAGCTCTGATACCAACTGTAAGTCCTAAATTTTGCTTGATGTATCTATTAGATCCACTCAATGGTGCGGAATCCTAAACAAGTGGATGATGCAAGATCAAATATGAAAGAAAGAGAAGAAGAAGATGATGAATCTATGATGTATTGATGATAAGATTGATGCTTCAACACAAGATTCACACACACACAGACACTCTTCTTCTCTCTAACTTTCTCTCTCTACAAGATGATTATGAATGAATTCTCTCTTGACTCCTCACCCTTACATCCATATATTGTTGTCATTGAAAGGAGGTGGGACACTATGATACCCTAGACCCTTAGTTTGATTATCTTTAAATTTCAATTGTTTCTCAATCATAGTCTCAACTTTCCCACTTGACACATCAAACTTTTTGAAGTTAAAATATGCATTTTCAAATTTGTTTTTCAATGTGTCAAGCTCGGCGGTTATACTGACAAGTTCTCCCTTAAAATAATCATAATTCACATATTTATTAATGTATTCTTCTTGAACTTTTCTAAAGTCCTTTGTTTTGGCCTCAAGTTGTGCTTTTAAGGGTTTTTGACATTTCCTAAGTGTATATCTTTCATGTTTAAGGTCCTCATTTTCCCTTTTTCGCAAATCAATTTGTTCGCGAAGAAAATTAATAGTAGCTTCACAAGATTTAGAGCTTGAAACTTCATTGACCGGGATGTTTACGGAACTCGTTGTTTACCAAATATGCCCTTTGATTGTAAACCTCAAAAGTCAACCTTAAAAGTCAAGTTTAAAAAGTCAAACTTAAACGTCAAACTTAGAAGTCAAACCAAAAATCTAAAAGTAAAAATTTGAAGATTAAACGAGAAAGTCAAAGTTTAAAGTCGAAGGTCAAACTCGAAAGTCAAAGTCAAATTTTTAAGGTCGAAAGTCAAAAATGATAGTAAAAAATTTAAAACCAAAATTTTGGGTAGAAAATGGAATTTTAAAATTAAAAAAAAATGATTTTTGGGCTAAAATTGTCAAAATTGCGAGAATAGGATCGAAACAGCGAAGCTATTTGAATTAAAACGGGAAGGAATGTAACATGTGGCTTGCTAGATCGATTGGTAAGGCGTGATTTGAGAATGCGTGTGACCCGGGTTCGAATCCTTGCACTCTCTGGAATTTTTGAATATTCAATGATGGACACAAACCTGCGAGGACCGAACACGTGCGCAACCGAACACCTGATAGGCCGATAATCGACCGAAAAGAAAATGTACCGAGGTCGAACATGTGTGCGGCGTCCGAAGCTGAAAACATTGTTGGGCTGAAAACTTGCGAGATCTCGGACCGTAAACCCCCGAACCGAAAAAGTATTTTGGCTGTAAACTCCGAGGAAAGCCTAATCCGAGATTTCAGCCGCCGCCATGACCTCGTTGGAAGTCGCAAAATTACATCAAAAAGCAACGTTTTTCACCCTTTTTAGCTCCAAACTCGATCAAAAAGCTATTTTTATGAAGAACACGAAGAACAAACCTCCAATATTTTTCCAAAAGCTGTCCAAAAATGTAAAATCCTTCAAGAAAAAGTGCAAAAACGCTCCAGATCTTGCCAAAATAATTGATATAATCCAAGCTTTGATACCAACTGTAAGTCCTAAATTTTGCTTGATGTATCAATTAGATCCACTTGATCGTGCGGAATCCTAAACAAGTGGATGAAGCAAGATCAAATATGAAAGAAAGAGAAGAAGAAGATGATGAATCTATGATGTATTGATGATAAGATTGATGTTTCAACACAAGATTCATACACACACAGATTCTCTTCTTCTCTCTAACTTTCTATCTCTACAATATGATTATGAATGAATTCTCTCTTGACTCCTCACCCTTACATCCATATACACTTGTCATTGAAAGGAGGTGGGACACTATGATACCGTAGACCCTTAGTTTGATTATCTTTAAATTTCAATTGTTTCTCAATCATAGTCTCAACTTTCTCTCTTGACACATCAAAGTTTTTGAAGTTAAAATATGCATTTTCAAATTTGTTTTTCAATGTGTCATGCTCGGCAGTTAGACTGACAAGTTGTCCCTTAAAATAATCATAATTCACATATTTATTAATGTATTCTTCTTGAACTTTTCTAAAGTCCTTTGTTTTGCCCTCAAGTTGTGCTTTTAAGGGTTTTTGACGTTTCCTAAGTGTATATCTTTCATGTTTAAGGTCCTCATTTTCCTTTTTAGCAAATCAATTTGTTCGCGAAGAAAATTAATAGTAGTTTCACAAGATTTAGAGCATGAAACTTCATTGACCGGGATGTTTACGGAACTCATTGTTTACCAAATATGCCATTTGATTGTAAACCTCAAAAGTCAACCTTAAAAGTCAAGTTTAAAAAGTCAAACTTAGAAGTCAAACCAAAAATCTAAAAGTAAAAATTTGAAGATTAAACGAGAAAGTCAAAGTTTAAAGTCGAAGGTCAAACTCGAAAGTCAAAGTCAAATTTTTAAGGTCGAAAGTCAAAAATGATAGTAAAAAATTTAAAACCAAAATTTTGGGTAGAAAATGGAATTTTAAAATTAAAAAAAATGAATTTTTGGCTAAAATTGTCAAAATTGCGAGAATAGGATCGAAACAGCGAAGCTATTTGAATTGAAACGGGAAGGAATGTAACATGTGGCTTGCTAGATGGATTGGTAAGGCGTGATTTGAGAATGCGTGTGACCCGGGTTCGAATCCTTGCACTCAATGGAATTTTTGAATATTCAATGATGGACACAAACCTGCGAGGACCGAACATGTGCGCAACCGAACACCTGATAGGCCGATAATCGACCGAAAAGAAAATGTACCGAGGTCGAACATGTGTGCGGCGTCCGAAGTTGAAAACATTGTTGGGCTGAAAACTTGCGAGATCTCGGACCGTAAACCCCCGAACCGAAAAAGTATTTTGGCTGTAAACTCCGAGGAAAGCCTAATCTGAGATTTCAGCCGCCGCCATGACCTCGTTGGAAGTCGCAAAATTACATCAAAAAGCAACGTTTTTCACCCTTTTTAGCTCCAAACTCGATCAAAAAGCTATTTTTATGAAGAACACGAAGAACAAACCTCCAATATTTTTCCAAAAGCTGTCCAAAAATGTAAAATCCTTCAAGAAAAAGTGCAAAAACGCTCCAGATCTTGCCAAAATGATTGATATAATCCAAGCTTTGATACCAACTGTAAGTCCTAAATTTTGCTTGATGTATCAATTAGATCCACTTGATGGTGCGGAATCCTAAACAAGTGGATGAAGCAAGATCAAATATGAAAGAAGGAGAAGAAGAAGATGATGAATCTATGATGTATTGATGATAAGATTGATGCTTCAACACAAGATTCACACACATACACAGACTCTCTTCTTCTCTCTAACTTTGTATCTCTACATTATGATTATGAATGAATTCTCTCTTGACTCCTCACCCTTACATCCATATATAGTTGTCATTGAAAGGAGGTGGGACACTATGATACCCTAGACCCTTAGTTTGATTATCTTTAAATTTCAATTGTTTCTCAATCATAGTCTCAACTTTCTCACTTGACACATCAAACTTTTTGAAGTTAAAATATGCATTTTCAAATTTGTTTTTCAATGTGTCAAGCTCGGCAGTTAGACTGACAAGTTGTCCCTTAAAATAATCATAATTCACATATTTATTAATGTATTCTTCTTGAACTTTTCTAAAGTCCTTTGTTTTGGCCTCAAGTTGTGCTTTTAAGGGTTTTTGACATTTCCTAAGTGTATATCTTTCATGTTTAAGGTCCTCATTTTCCCTTTTTAGCAAATCAATTTGTTCGCGAAGAAAATTAATAGTAGTTTCACAAGATTTAGAGCATGAAACTTCATTGACCGGGATGTTTACGGAACTCATTGTTTACCAAATATGCCCTTTGATTGTAAACCTCAAAAGTCAACCTTAAAAGTCAAGTTTAAAAAGTCAAACTTAGAAGTCAAACCAAAAATCTAAAAGTAAAAATTTGAAGATTAAACGAGAAAGTCAAAGTTTAAAGTCGAAGGTCAAACTCGAAAGTCAAAGTCAAATTTTTAAGGTCGAAAGTCAAAAATGATAGTAAAAAATTTAAAACCAAAATCTTGGGTAGAAAATGGAATTTTAAAATTAAAAAAAAAATGAATTTTGGGCTAAAATTGTCAAAATTGCGAGAATAGGATCGAAACAGCGAAGCTATTTGAATTAAAACGGGAAGGAATGTAAGATGTGGCTTGCTAGATGGATTGGTAAGGCGTGATTTGAGAATGCGTGTGACCCGGGTTCGAATCCTTGCACTCACTGGAACTTTTGAATATACAAAGATGGACACAAACCCGCGAGGACCGAACACGTGCGCAACCGAACACCACCTGATAGGCCGATAATCGACCGAAAAGAAAATGTACCGAGGTCGAATATGTGTGCGGCGTCCGAAGCTGAAAACATTGTTGCGAGATCTCATACCGTAAACCCCCGAACCGAAAAAGTATTTTGGCTGTAAACTCCGAGGAAAGCCTAATCCGAGATTTCAGCCGCCGCCATGACCTCGTTGGATGTCGCAAAATTACATCAAAAAGCAACGTTTTTCACCCTTTTTAGCTCCAAACTCGATCAAAAAGCTATTTTTATGAAGAACGCGAAGAACAAACCTCCAATATTTTTCCAAAAGCTGTCCAAAAATGTAAAATCCTTCAAGAAAAAGTGCAAAAACGCTCCAGATCTTGCCAAAATGATTGATATAATCCAAGCTTTGATACCAACTGTAAGTCCTAAATTTTGCTTGATGTATCAATTAGATCCACTTGATGGTGCGGAATCCTAAACAAGTGGATGAAGCAAGATCAAATATGAAAGAAGGAGAAGAAGAAGATGATGAATCTATGATGTATTGATGATAAGATTGATGCTTCAACACAAGATTCACACACATACACAGACTCTCTTCTTCTCTCTAACTTTGTATCTCTACATTATGATTATGAATGAATTCTCTCTTGACTCCTCACCCTTACATCCATATATAGTTGTCATTGAAAGGAGGTGGGACACTATGATACCCTAGACCCTTAGTTTGATTATCTTTAAATTTCAATTGTTTCTCAATCATAGTCTCAACTTTCTCAATTGACACATCAAACTTTTTGAAGTTAAAATATGCATTTTCAAATTTGTTTTTCAATGTGTCAAGCTCGGCAGTTAGACTGACAAGTTGTCCCTTAAAATAATCATAATTCACATATTTATTAATGTATTCTTCTTGAACTTTTCTAAAGTCCTTTGTTTTGGCCTCAAGTTGTGCTTTTAAGGGTTTTTGACATTTCCTAAGTGTATATCTTTCATGTCTAAGGTCCTCATTTTCCCTTTTTAGCAAATCAATTTGTTCGCGAAGAAAATTAATAGTAGTTTCACAAGATTTAGAGCATGAAACTTCATTGACCGGGATGTTTACGGAACTCATTGTTTACCAAATATGCCCTTTGATTGTAAACCTCAAAAGTCAACCTTAAAAGTCAAGTTTAAAAAGTCAAACTTAGAAGTCAAACCAAAAATCTAAAAGTAAAAATTTGAAGATTAAACGAGAAAGTCAAAGTTTAAAGTCGAAGGTCAAACTCGAAAGTCAAAGTCAAATTTTTAAGGTCGAAAGTCAAAAATGATAGTAAAAAATTTAAAACCAAAATTTTGGGTAGAAAATGGAATTTTAAAATTAAAAAAAATGAATTTTGGGCTAAAATTGTCAAAATTGCGAGAATAGGATCGAAACAGCGAAGCTATTTGAATTGAAACGGGAAGGAATGTAACATGTGGCTTGCTAGATGGATTGGTAAGGCGTGATTTGAGAATGCGTGTGACCCGGGTTCGAATCCTTGCACTCAATGGAATTTTTGAATATTCAATGATAAAAACAAACCTGCGAGGACCGAACACGTGCGCAACCGAACACCTGATAGGCCGATAATCGACCGAAAAGAAAATGTACCGAGGTCGAACATGTGTGCGGCGTCCGAAGCTGAAAACATTGTTGGGCTGAAAACTTGCGAGATCTCGGACCGTAAACCCCCGAACCGAAAAAGTATTTTGGCTGTAAACTCCGAGGAAAGCCTAATCCGAGATTTCAGCCGCCGCCATGACCTCGTTGGAAATCGCAAAATTACATCAAAAAGCAACGTTTTTCACCCTTTTTAGCTCCAAACTCGATCAAAAAGCTATTTTTATGAAGAACACGAAGAACAAACCTCCAATATTTTTCCAAAAGCTGTCCAAAAATGTAAAATCCTTCAAGAAAAAGTGCAAAAACGCTCCAGATCTTGCCAAAATGATTGACATAATCCAAGCTTTGATAACAACTGTAAGTCCTAAATTTTTCTTGATGTATCAATTAGATCCACTTGATGGTGCGGAATCCAAAACAAGTGGATGAAGCAAGATCAAATATGAAAGAAGGAGAAGAAGAAGATGATGAATCTATGATGTATTGATGATAAGATTGATGCTTCAACACAAGATTCACACACACACACAGACTCTCTTCTTCTCTCTAACTTTCTATCTCTACAATATGATTATGAATGAATTCTCTCTTGACTCCTCACCCTTACATCCATATATACTTGTCATTGAAAGGAGGTGGGACACTATGATACCCTAGACCCTTAGTTTGATTATCTTTAAATTTCAATTGTTTCTCAATCATAGTCTCAACTTTCTCACTTGACACATCAAACTTTTTGAAGTTAAAATATGCATTTTCAAATTTGTTTTTCAATGTGTCAAGCTCGGCAGTTAGACTGACAAGTTGTCCCTTAAAATAATCATAATTCACATATTTATTAATGTATTCTTCTTGAACTTTTCTAAAGTCCTTTGTTTTGGCCTCAAGTTGTGCTTTTAAGGGTTTTTGACGTTTCCTAAGTGTATATCTTTCATGTTTAAGGTCCTCATTTTCCTTTTTAGCAAATCAATTTGTTCGCGAAGAAAATTAATAGTAGTTTCACAAGATTTAGAGCATGAAACTTCATTGACCGGGATGTTTACGGAACTCATTGTTTACCAAATATGCCATTTGATTGTAAACCTCAAAAGTCAACCTTAAAAGTCAAGTTTAAAAAGTCAAACTTAGAAGTCAAACCAAAAATCTAAAAGTAAAAATTTGAAGATTAAACGAGAAAGTCAAAGTTTAAAGTCGAAGGTCAAACTCGAAAGTCAAAGTCAAATTTTTAAGGTCGAAAGTCAAAAATGATAGTAAAAACTTTAAAACCAAAATTTTGGGTAGAAAATGGAATTTTAAAATTAAAAAAAATGAATTTCGGGCTAAAATTGTCAAAATTGCGAGAATAGGATCGAAACAGCGAAGCTATTTGAATTGAAACGGGAAGGAATGTAACATGTGGCTTGCTAGATGGATTGGTAAGGCGTGATTTGAGAATGCGTGTGACCCGGGTTCGAATCCTTGCACTCAATGGAATTTTTGAATATTCAATGATGGACACAAACCTGCGAGGACCGAACACGTGCGCAACCGAACACCTGATAGGCCGATAATCGACCGAAAAGAAAATGTACCGAGGTCGAACATGTGTGCGGCGTCCGAAGCTGAAAACATTGTTGGGCTGAAAACTTGCGAGATCTCGGACCGTAAACCCCCGAACCGAAAAAGTATTTTGGCTGTAAACTCCGAGGAAAGCCTAATCCGAGATTTCAGCCGCCACCATGACCTCGTTGGAAATCGCAAAATTACATCAAAAAGCAACGTTTTTCACCCTTTTTAGCTCCAAACTCGATCAAAAAGCTATTTTTATGAAGAACACGAAGAACAAACCTCCAATATTTTTCCACAAGCTGTCCAAAAATGTAAAATCCTTCAAGAAAAAGTGCAAAAACGCTCCAGATCTTGCCAAAATGATTGACATAATCCAAGCTTTGATAACAACTGTAAGTCCTAAATTTTTCTTGATGTATCAATTAGATCCACTTGATGGTGCGGAATCCAAAACAAGTGGATGAAGCAAGATCAAATATGAAAGAAGGAGAAGAAGAAGATGATGAATCTATGATGTATTGATGATAAGATTGATGCTTCAACACAAGATTCACACACACACACAGACTCTCTTCTTCTCTCTAACTTTCTATCTCTACAATATGATTATGAATGAATTCTCTCTTGACTCCTCACCCTTACATCCATATATACTTGTCATTGAAAGGAGGTGGGACACTATGATACCCTAGACCCTTAGTTTGATTATCTTTAAATTTCAATTGTTTCTCAATCATAGTCTCAACTTTCTCTCTTGACACATCAAAGTTTTTGAAGTTAAAATATGCATTTTCAAATTTGTTTTTCAATGTGTCAAGCTCGGCAGTTAGACTGACAAGTTGTCCCTTAAAATAATCATAATTCACATATTTATTAATGTATTCTTCTTGAACTTTTCTAAAGTCCTTTGTTTTGGCCTCAAGTTGTGCTTTTAAGGGTTTTTGACGTTTCCTAAGTGTATATCTTTCATGTTTAAGGTCCTCATTTTCCTTTTTAGCAAATCAATTTGTTCGCGAAGAAAATTAATAGTAGTTTCACAAGATTTAGAGCATGAAACTTCATTGACCGGGATGTTTACGGAACTCATTGTTTACCAAATATGCCCTTTGATTGTAAACCTCAAAAGTCAACCTTAAAAGTCAAGTTTAAAAAGTCAAACTTAAAAGTCAAACTTAGAAGTCAAACCAAAAATCTAAAAGTAAAAATTTGAAGATTAAACGAGAAAGTCAAAGTTTAAAGTCGAAGGTCAAACTCGAAAGTCAAAGTCAAATTTTTAAGGTCGAAAGTCAAAAATGATAGTAAAAAATTTAAAACCAAAATTTTGGGTAGAAAATGGAATTTTAAAATTAAAAAAAATGAATTTTGGGCTAAAATTGTCAAAATTGCGAGAATAGGATCGAAACAGCGAAGCTATTTGAATTGAAACGGGAAGGAATGTAACATGTGGCTTGCTAGATGGATTGGTAAGGCGTGATTTGAGAATGCGTGTGACCCGGGTTCGAATCCTTGCACTCAATGGAATTTTTGAATATTCAATGATGGACACAAACCTGCGAGGACCGAACACTTGCGCAACCGAACACCTGATAGGCCGATAATCGACCGAAAAGAAAATGTACCGAGGTCGAACATGTGTGCGGCGTCCGAAGCTGAAAACATTGTTGGGCTGAAAACTTGCGAGATCTCGGACCGTAAACCCCCGAACCGAAAAAGTATTTTGGCTGTAAACTCCGAGGAAAGCCTAATCCGAGATTTCAGCCGCCGCCATGACCTCGTTGGAAATCGCAAAATTACATCAAAAAGCAACGTTTTTCACCCTTTTTAGCTCCAAACTCGATCAAAAAGCTATTTTTATGAAGAACACGAAGAACAAACCTCCAATATTTTTCCAAAAGCTGTCCAAAAATGTAAAATCCTTCAAGAAAAAGTGCAAAAACGCTCCAGATCTTGCCAAAATGATTGACATAATCCAAGCTTTGATAACAACTGTAAGTCCTAAATTTTTCTTGATGTATCAATTAGATCCACTTGATGGTGCGGAATCCAAAACAAGTGGATGAAGCAAGATCAAATATGAAAGAAGGAGAAGAAGAAGATGATGAATCTATGATGTATTGATGATAAGATTGATGCTTCAACACAAGATTCACACACACACACAGACTCTCTTCTTCTCTCTAACTTTCTATCTCTACAATATGATTATGAATGAATTCTCTCTTGACTCCTCACCCTTACATCCATATATACTTGTCATTGAAAGGAGGTGGGACACTATGATACCCTAGACCCTTAGTTTGATTATCTTTAAATTTCAATTGTTTCTCAATCATAGTCTCAACTTTCTCTCTTGACACATCAAAGTTTTTGAAGTTAAAATATGCATTTTCAAATTTGTTTTTCAATGTGTCAAGCTCGGCAGTTAGACTGACAAGTTGTCCCTTAAAATAATCATAATTCACATATTTATTAATGTATTCTTCTTGAACTTTTCTAAAGTCCTTTGTTTTGGCCTCAAGTTGTGCTTTTAAGGGTTTTTGACGTTTCCTAAGTGTATATCTTTCATGTTTAAGGTCCTCATTTTCCTTTTTAGCAAATCAATTTGTTCGCGAAGAAAATTGATAGTAGTTTCACAAGATTTAGAGCATGAAACTTCATTGACCGGGATGTTTACGGAACTCATTGTTTACCAAATATGCCCTTTGATTGTAAACCTCAAAAGTCAACCTTAAAAGTCAAGTTTAAAAAGTCAAACTTAAAAGTCAAACTTAGAAGTCAAACCAAAAATCTAGAAGTAAAAATTTGAAGATTAAACGAGAAAGTCAAAGTTTAAAGTCGAAGGTCAAACTCGAAAGTCAAAGTCAAATTTTTAAGGTCGAAAGTCAAAAATGATAGTAAAAAATTTAAAACCAAAATTTTGGGTAGAAAATGGAATTTTAAAATTAAAAAAAATGAATTTCGGGCTAAAATTGTCAAAATTGCGAGAATAGGATCGAAACAGCGAAGCTATTTGAATTGAAACGGGAAGGAATGTAACATGTGGCTTGCTAGATGGATTGGTAAGGCGTGATTTGAGAATGCGTGTGACCCGGGTTCGAATCCTTGCACTCAATGGAATTTTTGAATATTCAATGATGGACACAAACCTGCGAGGACCGAACACGTGCGCAACCGAACACCTGATAGGCCGATAATCGACCGAAAAGAAAATGTACCGAGGTCGAACATGTGTGCGGCGTCCGAAGCTGAAAACATTGTTGGGCTGAAAACTTGCGAGATCTCGGACCGTAAACCCCCGAACCAAAAAAGTATTTTGGCTGTAAACTCCGAGGAAAGCCTAATCCGAGATTTCAGCCGCCGCCATGACCTCGTTGGAAATCGCAAAATTACATCAAAAAGCAACGTTTTTCACCCTTTTTAGCTCCAAACTCGATCAAAAAGCTATTTTTATGAAGAACACGAAGAACAAACCTCCAATATTTTTCCAAAAGCTGTCCAAAAATGTAAAATCCTTCAAGAAAAAGTGCAAAAACGCTCCAGATCTTGCCAAAATGATTGACATAATCCAAGCTTTGATAACAACTGTAAGTCCTAAATTTTTCTTGATGTATCAATTAGATCCACTTGATGGTGCGGAATCCAAAACAAGTGGATGAAGCAAGATCAAATATGAAAGAAGGAGAAGAAGAAGATGATGAATCTATGATGTATTGATGATAAGATTGATGCTTCAACACAAGATTCACACACACACACATACTCTCTTCTTCTCTCTAACTTTCTATCTCTACAATATGATTATGAATGAATTCTCTCTTGACTCCTCACCCTTACATCCATATATACTTGTCATTGAAAGGAGGTGGGACACTATGATACCCTAGACCCTTAGTTTGATTATCTTTAAATTTCAATTGTTTCTCAATCATAGTCTCAACTTTCTCTCTTGACACATCAAAGTTTTTGAAGTTAAAATATGCATTTTCAAATTTGTTTTTCAATGTGTCAAGCTCGGCAGTTAGACTGACAAGTTGTCCCTTAAAATAATCATAATTCACATATTTATTAATGTATTCTTCTTGAACTTTTCTAAAGTCCTTTGTTTTGGCCTCAAGTTGTGCTTTTAAGGGTTTTTGACGTTTCCTAAGTGTATATCTTTCATGTTTAAGGTCCTCATTTTCCTTTTTAGCAAATCAATTTGTTCGCGAAGAAAATTAATAGTAGTTTCACAAGATTTAGAGCATGAAACTTCATTGACCGGGATGTTTACGGAACTCATTGTTTACCAAATATGCCCTTTGATTGTAAACCTCAAAAGTCAACCTTAAAAGTCAAGTTTAAAAAGTCAAACTTAAAAGTCAAACTTAGAAGTCAAACCAAAAATCTAAAAGTAAAAATTTGAAGATTAAACGAGAAAGTCAAAGTTTAAAGTCGAAGGTCAAACTCGAAAGTCAAAGTCAAATTTTTAAGGTCGAAAGTCAAAAATGATAGTAAAAAATTTAAAACCAAAATTTTGGGTAGAAAATGGAATTTTAAAATTAAAAAAAATGAATTTCGGGCTAAAATTGTCAAAATTGCGAGAATAGGATCGAAACAGCGAAGCTATTTGAATTGAAACGGGAAGGAATGTAACATGTGGCTTGCTAGATGGATTGGTAAGGCGTGATTTGAGAATGCGTGTGACCCGGGTTCGAATCCTTGCACTCAATGGAATTTTTGAATATTCAATGATGGACACAAACCTGCGAGGACCGAACACGTGCGCAACCGAACACCTGATAGGCCGATAATCGACCGAAAAGAAAATGTACCGAGGTCGAACATGTGTGCGGCGTCCGAAGCTGAAAACATTGTTGGGCTGAAAACTTGCGAGATCTCGGACCGTAAACCCCCGAACCAAAAAAGTATTTTGGCTGTAAACTCCGAGGAAAGCCTAATCCGAGATTTCAGCCGCCGCCATGACCTCGTTGGAAATCGCAAAATTACATCAAAAAGCAACGTTTTTCACCCTTTTTAGCTCCAAACTCGATCAAAAAGCTATTTTTATGAAGAACACGAAGAACAAACCTCCAATATTTTTCCAAAAGCTGTCCAAAAATGTAAAATCCTTCAAGAAAAAGTGCAAAAACGCTCCAGATCTTGCCAAAATGATTGACATAATCCAAGCTTTGATAACAACTGTAAGTCCTAAATTTTTCTTGATGTATCAATTAGATCCACTTGATGGTGCGGAATCCAAAACAAGTGGATGAAGCAAGATCAAATATGAAAGAAGGAGAAGAAGAAGATGATGAATCTATGATGTATTGATGATAAGATTGATGCTTCAACACAAGATTCACACACACACACATACTCTCTTCTTCTCTCTAACTTTCTATCTCTACAATATGATTATGAATGAATTCTCTCTTGACTCCTCACCCTTACATCCATATATACTTGTCATTGAAAGGAGGTGGGACACTATGATACCCTAGACCCTTAGTTTGATTATCTTTAAATTTCAATTGTTTCTCAATCATAGTCTCAACTTTCTCTCTTGACACATCAAAGTTTTTGAAGTTAAAATATGCATTTTCAAATTTGTTTTTCAATGTGTCAAGCTCGGCAGTTAGACTGACAAGTTGTCCCTTAAAATAATCATAATTCACATATTTATTAATGTATTCTTCTTGAACTTTTCTAAAGTCCTTTGTTTTGGCCTCAAGTTGTGCTTTTAAGGGTTTTTGACGTTTCCTAAGTGTATATCTTTCATGTTTAAGGTCCTCATTTTCCTTTTTAGCAAATCAATTTGTTCGCGAAGAAAATTAATAGTAGTTTCACAAGATTTAGAGCATCAAACTTCATTGACCGGGATGTTTACGGAACTCATTGTTTACCAAATATGCCCTTTGATTGTAAACCTCAAAAGTCAACCTTAAAAGTCAAGTTTAAAAAGTCAAACTTAAAAGTCAAACTTAGAAGTCAAACCAAAAATCTAAAAGTAAAAATTTGAAGATTAAACGAGAAAGTCAAAGTTTAAAGTCGAAGGTCAAACTCGAAAGTCAAAGTCAAATTTTTAAGGTCGAAAGTCAAAAATGATAGTAAAAAATTTAAAACCAAAATTTTGGGTAGAAAA
This sequence comes from Lactuca serriola, assembly GCF_051521515.1. NCBI lineage: Eukaryota > Viridiplantae > Streptophyta > Magnoliopsida > Asterales > Asteraceae > Lactuca > Lactuca serriola. The sequence goes on along the minus strand of NC_136412.1, from coordinate 34,098,313 downwards.
TGGAATTTTAAAATTAAAAAAAATGAATTTCGGGCTAAAATTGTCAAAATTGCGAGAATAGGATCGAAACAGCGAAGCTATTTGAATTGAAACGGGAAGGAATGTAACATGTGGCTTGCTAGATGGATTGGTAAGGCGTGATTTGAGAATGCGTGTGACCCGGGTTCGAATCCTTGCACTCAATGGAATTTTTGAATATTCAATGATGGACACAAACCTGCGAGGACCGAACACGTGCGCAACCGAACACCTGATAGGCCGATAATCGACCGAAAAGAAAATGTACCGAGGTCGAACATGTGTGCGGCGTCCGAAGCTGAAAACATTGTTGGGCTGAAAACTTGCGAGATCTCGGACCGTAAACCCCCGAACCGAAAAAGTATTTTGGCTGTAAACTCCGAGGAAAGCCTAATCCGAGATTTCAGCCGCCGCCATGACCTCGTTGGAAGTCGCAAAATTACATCAAAAAGCAACGTTTTTCACCCTTTTTAGCTCCAAACTCGATCAAAAAGCTATTTTTATGAAGAACACGAAGAACAAACCTCCAATATTTTTCCAAAAGCTGTCCAAAAATGTAAAATCCTTCAAGAAAAAGTGCAAAAACGCTCCAGATCTTGCCAAAATGATTGATATAATCCAAGCTTTGATACCAACTGTAAGTCCTAAATTTTGCTTGATGTATCAATTAGATCCACTTGATGGTGCGGAATCCTAAACAAGTGGATGAAGCAAGATCAAATATGAAAGAAGGAGAAGAAGAAGATGATGAATCTATGATGTATTGATGATAAGATTGATGCTTCAACACAAGATTCACACACATACACAGACTCTCTTCTTCTCTCTAACTTTGTATCTCTACATTATGATTATGAATGAATTCTCTCTTGACTCCTCACCCTTACATCCATATATAGTTGTCATTGAAAGGAGGTGGGACACTATGATACCCTAGACCCTTAGTTTGATTATCTTTAAATTTCAATTGTTTCTCAATCATAGTCTCAACTTTCTCACTTGACACATCAAACTGTTTGAAGTTAAAATATGCATTTTCAAATTTGTTTTTCAATGTGTCAAGCTCGGCAGTTAGACTGACAAGTTGTCCCTTAAAATAATCATAATTCACATATTTATTAATGTATTCTTCTTGAACTTTTCTAAAGTCCTTTGTTTTGGCCTCAAGTTGTGCTTTTAAGGGTTTTTGACGTTTCCTAAGTGTATATCTTTCATGTTTAAGGTCCTCATTTTCCCTTTTTAGCAAATCAATTTGTTCGCGAAGAAAATTAATAGTAGTTTCACAAGATTTAGAGCATGAAACTTCATTGACCGGGATGTTTACGGAACTCATTGTTTACCAAATATGCCCTTTGATTGTAAACCTCAAAAGTCAACCTTAAAAGTCAAGTTTAAAAAGTCAAACTTAGAAGTCAAACCAAAAATCTAAAAGTAAAAATTTGAAGATTAAACGAGAAAGTCAAAGTTTAAAGTCGAAGGTCAAACTCGAAAGTCAAAGTCAAATTTTTAAGGTCGAAAGTCAAAAATGATAGTAAAAAATTTAAAACCAAAATCTTGGGTAGAAAATGGAATTTTAAAATTAAAAAAAAAATGAATTTTGGGCTAAAATTGTCAAAATTGCGAGAATAGGATCGAAACAGCGAAGCTATTTGAATTAAAACGGGAAGGAATGTAAGATGTGGCTTGCTAGATGGATTGGTAAGGCGTGATTTGAGAATGCGTGTGACCCGGGTTCGAATCCTTGCACTCACTGGAACTTTTGAATATTCAATGATGGACACAAACCCGCGAGGACCGAACACGTGCGCAACCGAACACCACCTGATAGGCCGATAATCGACCGAAAAGAAAATGTACCGAGGTCGAATATGTGTGCGGCGTCCGAAGCTGAAAACATTGTTGCGAGATCTCATACCGTAAACCCCCGAACCGAAAAAGTATTTTGGCTGTAAACTCCGAGGAAAGCCTAATCCGAGATTTCAGCCACCGCCATGACCTCGTTGGATGTCGCAAAATTACATCAAAAAGCAACGTTTTTCACCCTTTTTAGCTCCAAACTCGATCAAAAAGCTATTTTTATGAAGAACGCGAAGAACAAACCTCCAATATTTTTCCAAAAGCTGTCCAAAAATGTAAAATCCTTCAAGAAAAAGTGCAAAAACGCTCCAGATCTTGCCAAAATGATTGATATAATCCAAGCTTTGATACCAACTGTAAGTCCTAAATTTTGCTTGATGTATCAATTAGATCCACTTGATGGTGCGGAATCCTAAACAAGTGGATGAAGCAAGATCAAATATGAAAGAAGGAGAAGAAGAAGATGATGAATCTATGATGTATTGATGATAAGATTGATGCTTCAACACAAGATTCACACACATACACAGACTCTCTTCTTCTCTCTAACTTTGTATCTCTACATTATGATTATGAATGAATTCTCTCTTGACTCCTCACCCTTACATCCATATATAGTTGTCATTGAAAGGAGGTGGGACACTATGATACCCTAGACCCTTAGTTTGATTATCTTTAAATTTCAATTGTTTCTCAATCATAGTCTCAACTTTCTCAATTGACACATCAAACTTTTTGAAGTTAAAATATGCATTTTCAAATTTGTTTTTCAATGTGTCAAGCTCGGCAGTTAGACTGACAAGTTGTCCCTTAAAATAATCATAATTCACATATTTATTAATGTATTCTTCTTGAACTTTTCTAAAGTCCTTTGTTTTGGCCTCAAGTTGTGCTTTTAAGGGTTTTTGACATTTCCTAAGTGTATATCTTTCATGTGTAAGGTCCTCATTTTCCCTTTTTAGCAAATCAATTTGTTCGCGAAGAAAATTAATAGTAGTTTCACAAGATTTAGAGCATGAAACTTCATTGACCGGGATGTTTACGGAACTCATTGTTTACCAAATATGCCCTTTGATTGTAAACCTCAAAAGTCAACCTTAAAAGTCAAGTTTAAAAAGTCAAACTTAGAAGTCAAACCAAAAATCTAAAAGTAAAAATTTGAAGATTAAACGAGAAAGTCAAAGTTTAAAGTCGAAGGTCAAACTCGAAAGTCAAAGTCAAATTTTTAAGGTCGAAAGTCAAAAATGATAGTAAAAAATTTAAAACCAAAATTTTGGGTAGAAAATGGAATTTTAAAATTAAAAAAAATGAATTTTGGGCTAAAATTGTCAAAATTGCGAGAATAGGATCGAAACAGCGAAGCTATTTGAATTGAAACGGGAAGGAATGTAACATGTGGCTTGCTAGATGGATTGGTAAGGCGTGATTTGAGAATGCGTGTGACCCGGGTTCGAATCCTTGCACTCAATGGAATTTTTGAATATTCAATGATAAAAACAAACCTGCGAGGACCGAACACGTGCGCAACCGAACACCTGATAGGCCGATAATCGACCGAAAAGAAAATGTACCGAGGTCGAACATGTGTGCGGCGTCCGAAGCTGAAAACATTGTTGGGCTGAAAACTTGCAAGATCTCGGACCGTAAACCCCCGAACCGAAAAAGTATTTTGGCTGTAAACTCCGAGGAAAGCCTAATCCGAGATTTCAGCCGCCGCCATGACCTCGTTGGAAATCGCAAAATTACATCAAAAAGCAACGTTTTTCACCCTTTTTAGCTCCAAACTCGATCAAAAAGCTATTTTTATGAAGAACACGAAGAACAAACCTCCAATATTTTTCCAAAAGCTGTCCAAAAATGTAAAAGCCTTCAAGAAAAAGTGCAAAAACGCTCCAGATCTTGCCAAAATGATTGACATAATCCAAGCTTTGATAACAACTGTAAGTCCTAAATTTTTCTTGATGTATCAATTAGATCCACTTGATGGTGCGGAATCCAAAACAAGTGGATGAAGCAAGATCAAATATGAAAGAAGGAGAAGAAGAAGATGATGAATCTATGATGTATTGATGATAAGATTGATGCTTCAACACAAGATTCACACACACACACACAGACTCTCTTCTTCTCTCTAACTTTCTATCTCTACAATATGATTATGAATGAATTCTCTCTTGACTCCTCACCCTTACATCCATATATACTTGTCATTGAAAGGAGGTGGGACACTATGATACCCTAGACCCTTAGTTTGATTATCTTTAAATTTCAATTGTTTCTCAATCATAGTCTCAACTTTCTCTCTTGACACATCAAAGTTTTTGAAGTTAAAATATGCATTTTCAAATTTGTTTTTCAATGTGTCAAGCTCGGCAGTTAGACTGACAAGTTGTCCCTTAAAATAATCATAATTCACATATTTATTAATGTATTCTTCTTGAACTTTTCTAAAGTCCTTTGTTTTGGCCTCAAGTTGTGCTTTTAAGGGTTTTTGACGTTTCCTAAGTGTATATCTTTCATGTTTAAGGTCCTCATTTTCCTTTTTAGCAAATCAATTTGTTCGCGAAGAAAATTAATAGTAGTTTCACAAGATTTAGAGCATGAAACTTCATTGACCGGGATGTTTACGGAACTCATTGTTTACCAAATATGCCCTTTGATTGTAAACCTCAAAAGTCAACCTTAAAAGTCAAGTTTAAAAAGTCAAACTTAAAAGTCAAACTTAGAAGTCAAACCAAAAATCTAAAAGTAAAAATTTGAAGATTAAACGAGAAAGTCAAAGTTTAAAGTCGAAGGTCAAACTCGAAAGTCAAAGTCAAATTTTTAAGGTCGAAAGTCAAAAATGATAGTAAAAAATTTAAAACCAAAATTTTGGGTAGAAAATGGAATTTTAAAATTAAAAAAAATGAATTTTGGGCTAAAATTGTCAAAATTGCGAGAATAGGATCGAAACAGCGAAGCTATTTGAATTGAAACGGGAAGGAATGTAACATGTGGCTTGCTAGATGGATTGGTAAGGCGTGATTTGAGAATGCGTGTGACCCGGGTTCGAATCCTTGCACTCAATGGAATTTTTGAATATTCAATGATGGACACAAACCTGCGAGGACCGAACACGTGCGCAACCGAACACCTGATAGGCCGATAATCGACCGAAAAGAAAATGTACCGAGGTCGAACATGTGTGCGGCGTCCGAAGCTGAAAACATTGTTGGGCTGAAAACTTGCGAGATCTCGGACCGTAAACCCCCGAACCGAAAAAGTATTTTGGCTGTAAACTCCGAGGAAAGCCTAATCCGAGATTTCAGCCGCCACCATGACCTCGTTGGAAATCGCAAAATTACATCAAAAAGCAACGTTTTTCACCCTTTTTAGCTCCAAACTCGATCAAAAAGCTATTTTTATGAAGAACACGAAGAACAAACCTCCAATATTTTTCCAAAAGCTGTCCAAAAATGTAAAATCCTTCAAGAAAAAGTGCAAAAACGCTCCAGATCTTGCCAAAATGATTGACATAATCCAAGCTTTGATAACAACTGTAAGTCCTAAATTTTTCTTGATGTATCAATTAGATCCACTTGATGGTGCGGAATCCAAAACAAGTGGATGAAGCAAGATCAAATATGAAAGAAGGAGAAGAAGAAGATGATGAATCTATGATGTATTGATGATAAGATTGATGCTTCAACACAAGATTCACACACACACACAGACTCTCTTCTTCTCTCTAACTTTCTATCTCTACAATATGATTATGAATGAATTCTCTCTTGACTCCTCACCCTTACATCCATATATACTTGTCATTGAAAGGAGGTGGGACACTATGATACCCTAGACCCTTAGTTTGATTATCTTTAAATTTCAATTGTTTCTCAATCATAGTCTCAACTTTCTCACTTGACACATCAAACTGTTTGAAGTTAAAATATGCATTTTCAAATTTGTTTTTCAATGTGTCAAGCTCGGCAGTTAGACTGACAAGTTGTCCCTTAAAATAATCATAATTCACATATTTATTAATGTATTCTTCTTGAACTTTTCTAAAGTCCTTTGTTTTGGCCTCAAGTTGTGCTTTTAAGGGTTTTTGACGTTTCCTAAGTGTATATCTTTCATGTTTAAGGTCCTCATTTTCCCTTTTTAGCAAATCAATTTGTTCGCGAAGAAAATTAATAGTAGTTTCACAAGATTTAGAGCATGAAACTTCATTGACCGGGATGTTTACGGAACTCATTGTTTACCAAATATGCCCTTTGATTGTAAACCTCAAAAGTCAACCTTAAAAGTCAAGTTTAAAAAGTCAAACTTAGAAGTCAAACCAAAAATCTAAAAGTAAAAATTTGAAGATTAAACGAGAAAGTCAAAGTTTAAAGTCGAAGGTCAAACTCGAAAGTCAAAGTCAAATTTTTAAGGTCGAAAGTCAAAAATGATAGTAAAAAATTTAAAACCAAAATCTTGGGTAGAAAATGGAATTTTAAAATTAAAAAAAAAATGAATTTTGGGCTAAAATTGTCAAAATTGCGAGAATAGGATCGAAACAGCGAAGCTATTTGAATTAAAACGGGAAGGAATGTAAGATGTGGCTTGCTAGATGGATTGGTAAGGCGTGATTTGAGAATGCGTGTGACCCGGGTTCGAATCCTTGCACTCACTGGAACTTTTGAATATTCAATGATGGACACAAACCCGCGAGGACCGAACACGTGCGCAACCGAACACCACCTGATAGGCCGATAATCGACCGAAAAGAAAATGTACCGAGGTCGAATATGTGTGCGGCGTCCGAAGCTGAAAACATTGTTGCGAGATCTCATACCGTAAACCCCCGAACCGAAAAAGTATTTTGGCTGTAAACTCCGAGGAAAGCCTAATCCGAGATTTCAGCCGCCGCCATGACCTCGTTGGATGTCGCAAAATTACATCAAAAAGCAACGTTTTTCACCCTTTTTAGCTCCAAACTCGATCAAAAAGCTATTTTTATGAAGAACGCGAAGAACAAACCTCCAATATTTTTCCAAAAGCTGTCCAAAAATGTAAAATCCTTCAAGAAAAAGTGCAAAAACGCTCCAGATCTTGCCAAAATGATTGATATAATCCAAGCTTTGATACCAACTGTAAGTCCTAAATTTTGCTTGATGTATCAATTAGATCCACTTGATGGTGCGGAATCCTAAACAAGTGGATGAAGCAAGATCAAATATGAAAGAAGGAGAAGAAGAAGATGATGAATCTATGATGTATTGATGATAAGATTGATGCTTCAACACAAGATTCACACACATACACAGACTCTCTTCTTCTCTCTAACTTTGTATCTCTACATTATGATTATGAATGAATTCTCTCTTGACTCCTCACCCTTACATCCATATATAGTTGTCATTGAAAGGAGGTGGGACACTATGATACCCTAGACCCTTAGTTTGATTATCTTTAAATTTCAATTGTTTCTCAATCATAGTCTCAACTTTCTCAATTGACACATCAAACTTTTTGAAGTTAAAATATGCATTTTCAAATTTGTTTTTCAATGTGTCAAGCTCGGCAGTTAGACTGACAAGTTGTCCCTTAAAATAATCATAATTCACATATTTATTAATGTATTCTTCTTGAACTTTTCTAAAGTCCTTTGTTTTGGCCTCAAGTTGTGCTTTTAAGGGTTTTTGACATTTCCTAAGTGTATATCTTTCATGTGTAAGGTCCTCATTTTCCCTTTTTAGCAAATCAATTTGTTCGCGAAGAAAATTAATAGTAGTTTCACAAGATTTAGAGCATGAAACTTCATTGACCGGGATGTTTACGGAACTCATTGTTTACCAAATATGCCCTTTGATTGTAAACCTCAAAAGTCAACCTTAAAAGTCAAGTTTAAAAAGTCAAACTTAGAAGTCAAACCAAAAATCTAAAAGTAAAAATTTGAAGATTAAACGAGAAAGTCAAAGTTTAAAGTCGAAGGTCAAACTCGAAAGTCAAAGTCAAATTTTTAAGGTCGAAAGTCAAAAATGATAGTAAAAAATTTAAAACCAAAATTTTGGGTAGAAAATGGAATTTTAAAATTAAAAAAAATGAATTTTGGGCTAAAATTGTCAAAATTGCGAGAATAGGATCGAAACAGCGAAGCTATTTGAATTGAAACGGGAAGGAATGTAACATGTGGCTTGCTAGATGGATTGGTAAGGCGTGATTTGAGAATGCGTGTGACCCGGGTTCGAATCCTTGCACTCAATGGAATTTTTGAATATTCAATGATAAAAACAAACCTGCGAGGACCGAACACGTGCGCAACCGAACACCTGATAGGCCGATAATCGACCGAAAAGAAAATGTACCGAGGTCGAACATGTGTGCGGCGTCCGAAGCTGAAAACATTGTTGGGCTAAAAACTTGCAAGATCTCGGACCGTAAACCCCCGAACCGAAAAAGTATTTTGGCTGTAAACTCCGAGGAAAGCCTAATCCGAGATTTCAGCCGCCGCCATGACCTCGTTGGAAATCGCAAAATTACATCAAAAAGCAACGTTTTTCACCCTTTTTAGCTCCAAACTCGATCAAAAAGCTATTTTTATGAAGAACACGAAGAACAAACCTCCAATATTTTTCCAAAAGCTGTCCAAAAATGTAAAAGCCTTCAAGAAAAAGTGCAAAAACGCTCCAGATCTTGCCAAAATGATTGACATAATCCAAGCTTTGATAACAACTGTAAGTCCTAAATTTTTCTTGATGTATCAATTAGATCCACTTGATGGTGCGGAATCCAAAACAAGTGGATGAAGCAAGATCAAATATGAAAGAAGGAGAAGAAGAAGATGATGAATCTATGATGTATTGATGATAAGATTGATGCTTCAACACAAGATTCACACACACACACAGACTCTCTTCTTCTCTCTAACTTTCTATCTCTACAATATGATTATGAATGAATTCTCTCTTGACTCCTCACCCTTACATCCATATATACTTGTCATTGAAAGGAGGTGGGACACTATGATACCCTAGACCCTTAGTTTGATTATCTTTAAATTTCAATTGTTTCTCAATCATAGTCTCAACTTTCTCTCTTGACACATCAAAGTTTTTGAAGTTAAAATATGCATTTTCAAATTTGTTTTTCAATGTGTCAAGCTCGGCAGTTAGACTGACAAGTTGTCCCTTAAAATAATCATAATTCACATATTTATTAATGTATTCTTCTTGAACTTTTCTAAAGTCCTTTGTTTTGGCCTCAAGTTGTGCTTTTAAGGGTTTTTGACGTTTCCTAAGTGTATATCTTTCATGTTTAAGGTCCTCATTTTCCTTTTTAGCAAATCAATTTGTTCGCGAAGAAAATTAATAGTAGTTTCACAAGATTTAGAGCATGAAACTTCATTGACCGGGATGTTTACGGAACTCATTGTTTACCAAATATGCCCTTTGATTGTAAACCTCAAAAGTCAACCTTAAAAGTCAAGTTTAAAAAGTCAAACTTAAAAGTCAAACTTAGAAGTCAAACCAAAAATCTAAAAGTAAAAATTTGAAGATTAAACGAGAAAGTCAAAGTTTAAAGTCGAAGGTCAAACTCGAAAGTCAAAGTCAAATTTTTAAGGTCGAAAGTCAAAAATGATAGTAAAAAATTTAAAACCAAAATTTTGGGTAGAAAATGGAATTTTAAAATTAAAAAAAATGAATTTTGGGCTAAAATTGTCAAAATTGCGAGAATAGGATCGAAACAGCGAAGCTATTTGAATTGAAACGGGAAGGAATGTAACATGTGGCTTGCTAGATGGATTGGTAAGGCGTGATTTGAGAATGCGTGTGACCCGGGTTCGAATCCTTGCACTCAATGGAATTTTTGAATATTCAATGATGGACACAAACCTGCGAGGACCGAACACGTGCGCAACCGAACACCTGATAGGCCGATAATCGACCGAAAAGAAAATGTACCGAGGTCGAACATGTGTGCGGCGTCCGAAGCTGAAAACATTGTTGGGCTGAAAACTTGCGAGATCTCGGACCGTAAACCCCCGAACCGAAAAAGTATTTTGGCTGTAAACTCCGAGGAAAGCCTAATCCGAGATTTCAGCCGCCACCATGACCTCGTTGGAAATCGCAAAATTACATCAAAAAGCAACGTTTTTCACCCTTTTTAGCTCCAAACTCGATCAAAAAGCTATTTTTATGAAGAACACGAAGAACAAACCTCCAATATTTTTCCAAAAGCTGTCCAAAAATGTAAAATCCTTCAAGAAAAAGTGCAAAAACGCTCCAGATCTTGCCAAAATGATTGACATAATCCAAGCTTTGATAACAACTGTAAGTCCTAAATTTTTCTTGATGTATCAATTAGATCCACTTGATGGTGCGGAATCCAAAACAAGTGGATGAAGCAAGATCAAATATGAAAGAAGGAGAAGAAGAAGATGATGAATCTATGATGTATTGATGATAAGATTGATGCTTCAACACAAGATTCACACACACACACAGACTCTCTTCTTCTCTCTAACTTTCTATCTCTACAATATGATTATGAATGAATTCTCTCTTGACTCCTCACCCTTACATCCATATATACTTGTCATTGAAAGGAGGTGGGACACTATGATACCCTAGACCCTTAGTTTGATTATCTTTAAATTTCAATTGTTTCTCAATCATAGTCTCAACTTTCTCACTTGACACATCAAACTTTTTGAAGTTAAAATATGCATTTTCAAATTTGTTTTTCAATGTGTCAAGCTCGGCAGTTAGACTGACAAGTTGTCCCTTAAAATAATCATAATTCACATATTTATTAATGTATTCTTCTTGAACTTTTCTAAAGTCCTTTGTTTTGGCCTCAAGTTGTGCTTTTAAGGGTTTTTGACGTTTCCTAAGTGTATATCTTTCATGTTTAAGGTCCTCATTTTCCTTTTTAGCAAATCAATTTGTTCGCGAAGAAAATTAATAGTAGTTTCACAAGATTTAGAGCATGAAACTTCATTGACCGGGATGTTTACGGAACTCATTGTTTACCAAATATGCCCTTTGATTGTAAACCTCAAAAGTCAACCTTAAAAGTCAAGTTTAAAAAGTCAAAGTTAAAAGTCAAACTTAGAAGTCAAACCAAAAATCTAAAAGTAAAAATTTGAAGATTAAACGAGAAAGTCAAAGTTTAAAGTCGAAGGTCAAACTCGAAAGTCAAAGTCAAATTTTTAAGGTCGAAAGTCAAAAATGATAGTAAAAACTTTAAAACCAAAATTTTGGGTAGAAAATGGAATTTTAAAATTAAAAAAAATGAATTTCGGGCTAAAATTGTCAAAATTGCGAGAATAGGATCGAAACAGCGAAGCTATTTGAATTGAAACGGGAAGGAATGTAACATGTGGCTTGCTAGATGGATTGGTAAGGCGTGATTTGAGAATGCGTGTGACCCGGGTTCGAATCCTTGCACTCAATGGAATTTTTGAATATTCAATGATGGACACAAACCTGCGAGGACCGAACACGTGCGCAACCGAACACCTGATAGGCCGATAATCGACCGAAAAGAAAATGTACCGAGGTCGAACATGTGTGCGGCGTCCGAAGCTGAAAACAATGTTGGGCTGAAAACTTGCGAGATCTCGGACCGTAAACCCCCGAACCGAAAAAGTATTTTGGCTGTAAACTCCGAGGAAAGCCTAATCCGAGATTTCAGCCGCCACCATGACCTCGTTGGAAATCGCAAAATTACATCAAAAAGCAACGTTTTTCACCCTTTTTAGCTCCAAACTCGATCAAAAAGCTATTTTTATGAAGAACACGAAGAACAAACCTCCAATATTTTTCCACAAGCTGTCCAAAAATGTAAAATCCTTCAAGAAAAAGTGCAAAAACGCTCCAGATCTTGCCAAAATGATTGACATAATCCAAGCTTTGATAACAACTGTAAGTCCTAAATTTTTCTTGATGTATCAATTAGATCCACTTGATGGTGCGGAATCCAAAACAAGTGGATGAAGCAAGATCAAATATGAAAGAAGGAGAAGAAGAAGATGATGAATCTATGATGTATTGATGATAAGATTGATGCTTCAACACAAGATTCACACACACACACAGACTCTCTTCTTCTCTCTAACTTTCTATCTCTACAATATGATTATGAATGAATTCTCTCTTGACTCCTCACCCTTACATCCATATATACTTGTCATTGAAAGGAGGTGGGAAACTATGATACCCTAGACCCTTAGTTTGATTATCTTTAAATTTCAATTGTTTCTCAATCATAGTCTCAACTTTCTCTCTTGACACATCAAACTTTTTGAAGTTAAAATATGCATTTTCAAATTTGTTTTTCAATGTGTCAAGCTCGGCAGTTAGACTGACAAGTTGTCCCTTAAAATAATCATAATTCACATATTTATTAATGTATTCTTCTTGAACTTTTCTAAAGTCCTTTGTTTTGGCCTCAAGTTGTGCTTTTAAGGGTTTTTGACGTTTCCTAAGTGTATATCTTTCATGTTTAAGGTCCTCATTTTCCTTTTTAGCAAATCAATTTGTTCGCGAAGAAAATTAATAGTAGTTTCACAAGATTTAGAGCATGAAACTTCATTGACCGGGATGTTTACGGAACTCATTGTTTACCAAATATGCCCTTTGATTGTAAACCTCAAAAGTCAACCTTAAAAGTCAAGTTTAAAAAGTCAAACTTAAAAGTCAAACTTAGAAGTCAAACCAAAAATCTAAAAGTAAAAATTTGAAGATTAAACGAGAAAGTCAAAGTTTAAAGTCGAAGGTCAAACTCGAAAGTCAAAGTCAAATTTTTAAGGTCGAAAGTCAAAAATGATAGTAAAAAATTTAAAACCAAAATTTTGGGTAGAAAATGGAATTTTAAAATTAAAAAAAATGAATTTCGGGCTAAAATTGTCAAAATTGCGAGAATAGGATCGAAACAGCGAAGCTATTTGAATTGAAACGGGAAGGAATGTAACATGTGGCTTGCTAGATGGATTGGTAAGGCGTGATTTGAGAATGCGTGTGACCCGGGTTCGAATCCTTGCACTCAATGGAATTTTTGAATATTCAATGATGGACACAAACCTGCGAGGACCGAACACGTGCGCAACCGAACACCTGATAGGCCGATAATCGACCGAAAAGAAAATGTACCGAGGTCGAACATGTGTGCGGCGTCCGAAGCTGAAAACATTGTTGGGCTGAAAACTTGCGAGATCTCGGACCGTAAACCCCCGAACCGAAAAAGTATTTTGGCTGTAAACTCCGAGGAAAGCCTAATCCGAGATTTCAGCCGCCGCCATGACCTCGTTGGAAATCGCAAAATTACATCAAAAAGCAACGTTTTTCACCCTTTTTAGCTCCAAACTCGATCAAAAAGCTATTTTTATGAAGAACACGAAGAACAAACCTCCAATATTTTTCCAAAAGCTGTCCAAAAATGTAAAATCCTTCAAGAAAAAGTGCAAAAACGCTCCAGATCTTGCCAAAATGATTGACATAATCCAAGCTTTGATAACAACTGTAAGTCCTAAATTTTTCTTGATGTATCAATTAGATCCACTTGATGGTGCGGAATCCAAAACAAGTGGATGAAGCAAGATCAAATATGAAAGAAGGAGAAGAAGAAGATGATGAATCTATGATGTATTGATGATAAGATTGATGCTTCAACACAAGATTCACACACACACACAGACTCTCTTCTTCTCTCTAACTTTCTATCTCTACAATATGATTATGAATGAATTCTCTCTTGACTCCTCACCCTTACATCCATATATACTTGTCATTGAAAGGAGGTGGGACACTATGATACCCTAGACCCTTAGTTTGATTATCTTTAAATTTCAATTGTTTCTCAATCATAGTCTCAACTTTCTCACTTGACACATCAAACTGTTTGAAGTTAAAATATGCATTTTCAAATTTGTTTTTCAATGTGTCAAGCTCGGCAGTTAGACTGACAAGTTGTCCCTTAAAATAATCATAATTCACATATTTATTAATGTATTCTTCTTGAACTTTTCTAAAGTCCTTTGTTTTGGCCTCAAGTTGTGCTTTTAAGGGTTTTTGACGTTTCCTAAGTGTATATCTTTCATGTTTAAGGTCCTCATTTTCCCTTTTTAGCAAATCAATTTGTTCGCGAAGAAAATTAATAGTAGTTTCACAAGATTTAGAGCATGAAACTTCATTGACCGGGATGTTTACGGAACTCATTGTTTACCAAATATGCCCTTTGATTGTAAACCTCAAAAGTCAACCTTAAAAGTCAAGTTTAAAAAGTCAAACTTAGAAGTCAAACCAAAAATCTAAAAGTAAAAATTTGAAGATTAAACGAGAAAGTCAAAGTTTAAAGTCGAAGGTCAAACTCGAAAGTCAAAGTCAAATTTTTAAGGTCGAAAGTCAAAAATGATAGTAAAAAATTTAAAACCAAAATTTTGGGTAGAAAATGGAATTTTAAAATTAAAAAAAATGAATTTCGGGCTAAAATTGTCAAAATTGCGAGAATAGGATCGAAACAGCGAAGCTATTTGAATTGAAACGGGAAGGAATGTAACATGTGGCTTGCTAGATGGATTGGTAAGGCGTGATTTGAGAATGCGTGTGACCCGGGTTCGAATCCTTGCACTCAATGGAATTTTTGAATATTCAATGATGGACACAAACCTGCGAGGACCGAACACGTGCGCAACCGAACACCTGATAGGCCGATAATCGACCGAAAAGAAAATGTACCGAGGTCGAACATGTGTGCGGCGTCCGAAGCTGAAAACATTGTTGGGCTGAAAACTTGCGAGATCTCGGACCGTAAACCCCCGAACCGAAAAAGTATTTTGGCTGTAAACTCCGAGGAAAGCCTAATCCGAGATTTCAGCTGCCGCCATGACCTCGTTGGAAATCGCAAAATTACATCAAAAAGCAACGTTTTTCACCCTTTTTAGCTCCAAACTCGATCAAAAAGCTATTTTTATGAAGAACACGAAGAACAAACCTCCAATATTTTTCCAAAAGCTGTCCAAAAATGTAAAATCCTTCAAGAAAAAGTGCAAAAACGCTCCAGATCTTGCCAAAATGATTGACATAATCCAAGCTTTGATAACAACTGTAAGTCCTAAATTTTTCTTGATGTATCAATTAGATCCACTTGATGGTGCGGAATCCAAAACAAGTGGATGAAGCAAGATCAAATATGAAAGAAGGAGAAGAAGAAGATGATGAATCTATGATGTATTGATGATAAGATTGATGCTTCAACACAAGATTCACACACACACACAGACTCTCTTCTTCTCTCTAACTTTCTATCTCTACAATATGATTATGAATGAATTCTCTCTTGACTCCTCACCCTTACATCCATATATACTTGTCATTGAAAGGAGGTGGGACACTATGATACCCTAGACCCTTAGTTTGATTATCTTTAAATTTCAATTGTTTCTCAATCATAGTCTCAACTTTCTCTCTTGACACATCAAAGTTTTTGAAGTTAAAATATGCATTTTCAAATTTGTTTTTCAATGTGTCAAGCTCGGCAGTTAGACTGACAAGTTGTCCCTTAAAATAATCATAATTCACATATTTATTAATGTATTCTTCTTGAACTTTTCTAAAGTCCTTTGTTTTGGCCTCAAGTTGTGCTTTTAAGGGTTTTTGACGTTTCCTAAGTGTATATCTTTCATGTTTAAGGTCCTCATTTTCCTTTTTAGCAAATCAATTTGTTCGCGAAGAAAATTAATAGTAGTTTCACAAGATTTAGAGCATGAAACTTCATTGACCGGGATGTTTACGGAACTCATTGTTTACCAAATATGCCCTTTGATTGTAAACCTCAAAAGTCAACCTTAAAAGTCAAGTTTAAAAAGTCAAACTTAAAAGTCAAACTTAGAAGTCAAACCAAAAATCTAAAAGTAAAAATTTGAAGATTAAACGAGAAAGTCAAAGTTTAAAGTCGAAGGTCAAACTCGAAAGTCAAAGTCAAATTTTTAAGGTCGAAAGTCAAAAATGATAGTAAAAAATTTAAAACCAAAATTTTGGGTAGAAAATGGAATTTTAAAATTAAAAAAAATGAATTTTGGGCTAAAATTGTCAAAATTGCGAGAATAGGATCGAAACAGCGAAGCTATTTGAATTGAAACGGGAAGGAATGTAACATGTGGCTTGCTAGATGGATTGGTAAGGCGTGATTTGAGAATGCGTGTGACCCGGGTTCGAATCCTTGCACTCAATGGAATTTTTGAATATTCAATGATGGACACAAACCTGCGAGGACCGAACACGTGCGCAACCGAACACCTGATAGGCCGATAATCGACCGAAAAGAAAATGTACCGAGGTCGAACATGTGTGCGGCGTCCGAAGCTGAAAACATTGTTGGGCTGAAAACTTGCGAGATCTCGGACCGTAAACCCCCGAACCGAAAAAGTATTTTGGCTGTAAACTCCGAGGAAAGCCTAATCCGAGATTTCAGCCGCCACCATGACCTCGTTGGAAATCGCAAAATTACATCAAAAAGCAACGTTTTTCACCCTTTTTAGCTCCAAACTCGATCAAAAAGCTATTTTTATGAAGAACACGAAGAACAAACCTCCAATATTTTTCCAAAAGCTGTCCAAAAATGTAAAATCCTTCAAGAAAAAGTGCAAAAACGCTCCAGATCTTGCCAAAATGATTGACATAATCCAAGCTTTGATAACAACTGTAAGTCCTAAATTTTTCTTGATGTATCAATTAGATCCACTTGATGGTGCGGAATCCAAAACAAGTGGATGAAGCAAGATCAAATATGAAAGAAGGAGAAGAAGAAGATGATGAATCTATGATGTATTGATGATAAGATTGATGCTTCAACACAAGATTCACACACATACACAGACTCTCTTCTTCTCTCTAACTTTGTATCTCTACATTATGATTATGAATGAATTCTCTCTTGACTCCTCACCCTTACATCCATATATAGTTGTCAATGAAAGGAGGTGGGACACTATGATACCCTAGACCCTTAGTTTGATTATCTTTAAATTTCAATTATTTCTCAATCATAGTCTCAACTTTCTAACTTGACACATCAAACTTTTTGAAGTTAAAATATGCATTTTCAAATTTGTTTTTCAATGTGTCAAGCTCGGCAGTTAGACTGACAAGTTGTCCCTTAAAATAATCATAATTCACAAATTTATTAATGTATTCTTCTTGAACTTTTCTAAAGTCCTTTGTTTTGGCCTCAAGTTGTGCTTTTAAGGGTTTTTGACATTTCCTAAGTGTATATCTTTCATGTTTAAGGTCCTCATTTTCCCTTTTTAGCAAATCAATTTGTTCGCGAAGAAAATTTATAGTAGTTTCACAAGATTTAGAGCATGAAACTTCATTGACCGGGATGCTTAGGGAACTCATTGTTTACCAAATATGCCCTTTGATTGTAAACCTCAAAAGTCAACCTTAAAAGTCAAGTTTAAAAAGTCAAACTTAGAAGTCAAACCAAAAATCTAAAAGTAAAAATTTGAAGATTAAACGAGAAAGTCAAAGTTTAAAGTCGAAGGTCAAACTCGAAAGTCAAAGTCAAATTTTTAAGGTCGAAAGTCAAAAATGATAGTAAAAAATTTAAAACCAAAATTTTGGGTAGAAAATGGAATTTTAAAATTAAAAAAAAAATGAATTTTGGGCTAAAATTGTCAAAATTGCGAGAATAGGATCGAAACAGCGAAGCTATTTGAATTAAAACAGGAAGGAATGTAACATGTGGCTTGCTAGATGGATTGGTAAGGCATGACTTGAGAATGCGTGTGATCCGGGTTCGAATCCTTACACTCACTGGAATTTTTGAATATTCAATGATGGACACAAACCTGCGAGGACCGAACACGTGCGCAACCGAACACCACCTGATAGGCCGATAATCGACCGAAAAGAAAATGTACCGAGGTTGAACATGTGTGCGGCGTCCGAAGCTGAAAACATTGTTGGGCTGAAAACTTGCGAGATCTCATACCGTAAACCCCCGAACTGAAAAAGTATTTTGGCTGTAAACTCCGAGGAAAGCCTAATCCGAGATTTCAGCCGCCGCCATGACCTCGTTGGAAGTCGCAAAATTACATCAAAAAGCAACGTTTTTCACCCTTTTTAGCTCCAAACTCGATCAAAATGCTATTTTTATGAAGAACGCGAAGAACAAACCTCCAATATTTTTCCAAAAGCTGTCCAAAAATGTAAAATCCTGCAAGAAAAAGTGCAAAAACGCTCCAGATCTTGCCAAAATGATTGATATAATCCAAGCTTTGATACCAACTGTAAGTCCTAAATTTTGCTTGATGTATCAATTAGATCCACTTGATGGTGCGGAATCCTAAACAAGTGGATGAAGCAAGATCAAATATGAAAGAAGGAGAAGAAGAAGATGATGAACCTATGATGTATTGATGATAAGATTGATGCTTCAACACAAGATTCACACACACACATAGACTCTCTTATTCTCTCAAACTTTCTATCTCTACAATATGATTATGAATGAATTCTCTCTTGACTCCTCACCCTTACATCCATATATACTTGTCATTGAAAGGAGGTGGGACACTATGATACCGTAGACCCTTAGTTTGATTATCTTTAAATTTCAATTGTTTCTCAATCATAGTCTCAACTTTCTCACTCGACACATCAAACTTTTTGAAGTTAAAATATGCATTTTCAAATTTGTTTTTCAATGTGTCAAGCTCGGCAGTTAGACTGACAAGTTGTCCCTTAAAATAATCATAATTCACATATTTATTAATGTATTCTTCTTGAACTTTTCTAAAGTCCTTTGTTTTGGCCTTAAGTTGTGCTTTTAAGGGTTTTTGACGTTTCCTAAGTGTATATCTTTCATGTTTAAGGTCCTCATTTTCCCTTTTTAGCAAATCAATTTGTTCGCGAAGAAAATTAATAGTAGTTTCACAAGATTTAGAGCATGAAACTTCATTGACCGGGATGTTTACGGAACTCATTGTTTACCAAATACGCCCTTTGATTGTAAACCTCAAAAGTCAACCTTAAAAGTCAAGTTTAAAAAGTCAAACTTAGAAGTCAAACCAAAAATCTAAAAGTAAAAATTTGAAGATTAAACGAGAAAGTAAAAGTTTAAAGTCGAAGGTCAAACTCGAAAGTCAAAGTCAAATTTTTAAGGTCGAAAGTCAAAAATGATAGTAAACAATTTAAAACCAAAATTTTGGGTAGAAAATGGAATTTTAAAATTAAAAAAAATGAATTTTGGGCTAAAATTGTCAAAATTGCGAGAATAGGATCGAAACAGCGAAGCTATTTGAATTGAAACGGGAAGGAATGTAACATGTGGCTTGCTAGATGGATTGGTAAGGCGTGATTTGAGAATGCGTGTGACCCGGGTTCGAATCCTTGCACTCAATGGAATTTTTGAATATTCAATGATGGACACAAACCTGCGAGGACCGAACACGTGCGCAACCGAACACCTGATACGCCGATAATCGACCGAAAAGAAAATGTACCGAGGTCGAACATGTGTGCGGCGTCCGAAGCTGAAAACATTGTTGGGCTGAAAACTTGCGAGATCTCGGACCGTAAACCCCCGAACCGAAAAAGAATTTTGGCTGTAAACTCCGAGGAAAGCCTAATCCGAGATTTCAGCCGCCGCCATGACCTCGTTGGAAGTCGCAAAATTACATCAAAAAGCAACGTTTTTCACCCTTTTTAGCTCCAAACTCGATCAAAAAGCTATTTTTATGAAGAACACGAAGAACAAACCTCCAATATTTTTCCAAAAGCTGTCCAAAAATGTAAAATCCTTCAAGAAAAAGTGCAAAAACGCTCCAGATCTTGCCAAAATGATTGACATAATCCAAGCTTTGATAACAACTGTAAGTCCTAAATTTTGCTTGATGTATCAATTAGATCCACTTGATGGTGCGGAATCCAAAACAAGTGGATGAAGCAAGATCAAATATGAAAGAAGGAGAAGAAGAAGATGATGAATCTATGATGTATTGATGATAAGATTGATGCTTCAACACAAGATTCACACACACACAGACTCTCTTCTTCTCTCTAACTTTCTATCTCTACAATATGATTATGAATGAATTCTCTCTTGACTTCTCACCCTTACATCCATATATAGTTGTCATTGAAAGGAGGTGGGACACTATGATTCCCTAGACCCTTAGTTTGATTATCTTTAAATTTCAATTGTTTCTCAATCATAGTCTCAACTTTCTCACTTGACACATCAAACTTTTTGAAGTTAAAATATGCATTTTCAAATTTGTTTTTCAATGTGTCAAGCTCGGCAGTTAGACTGACAAGTTGTCCCTTAAAATAATCATAATTCACAAATTTATTAATGTATTCTTCTTGAACTTTTCTAAAGTCCTTTGTTTTGGCCTCAAGTTGTGCTTTTAAGGGTTTTTGACATTTCCTAAGTGTATATCTTTCATGCTTAAGGTCCTCATTTTCCCTTTTTAGCAAATCAATTTGTTCGCGAAGAAAATTTATAGTAGTTTCACAAGATTTAGAGCATGAAACTTCATTGACCGGGATGCTTACGGAACTCATTGTTTACCAAATATGCCCTTTGATTGTAAACCTCAAAAGTCAACCTTAAAAGTCAAGTTTAAAAAGTCAAACTTAGAAGTCAAACCAAAAATCTAAAAGTAAAAATTTAAAGATTAAACGAGAAAGTCAAAGTTTAAAGTCGAAGGTCAAACTCGAAAGTCAAAGTCAAATTTTTAAGGTCGAAAGTCAAAAATGATAGTAAAAAATTTAAAACCAAAATTTTGGGTAGAAAATGGAATTTTAAAATTAAAAAAAAATGAATTTTGGGCTAAAATTGTCAAAATTGCGAGAATAGGATCGAAACAGCGAAGCTACTTGAATTAAAACGGGAAGGAATGTAACATGTGGCTTGCTAGATGGATTGGTAAGGCGTGATTTGAGAATGCGTGTGACTCGGGTTCGAATCCTTGCACTCACTGGAATTTTTGAATATTCAATGATGGACACAAACCTGCGAGGACCGAACACGTGCGCAACCGAACACCACCTGATAGGCCGATAATCGACCGAAAAGAAAATGTACCGAGGTTGAACATGTGTGCGGCGTCCGAAGCTGAAAACATTGTTGGGCTGAAAACTTGCGAGATCTCATACCGTAAACCCCCGAACCGAAAAAGTATTTTGGCTGTAAACTCCGAGGAAAGCCTAATCCGAGGTTTCAGCCGCCGCCATGACCTCGTTGGAAGTCGCAAAATTACATCAAAAAGCAACGTTTTTCACCCTTTTTAGCTCCAAACTCGATCAAAAAGCTATTTTTATGCAGAACGCGAAGAACAAACCTCCAATATTTTTCCAAAAGCTGTCCAAAAATGTAAAATCCTTCAAGAAAAAGTGCAAAAACGCTCCAGATCTTGCCAAAATGATTGATATAATCCAAGCTTTGATACCAACTGTAAGTCCTAAGTTTTGCTTGATGTATCAATTAGATCCACTTGATGGTGCGGAATCCTAAACAAGTGGATGAAGCAAGATCAAATATGAAAGAAGGAGAAGAAGAAGATGATGAATCTATGATGTATTGATGATAAGATTGATGCTTCAACACAAGATTCACACACACACACACACAGACTCTCTTCTTCTCTCTAACTTTCTATCTCTACAATATGATTATGAATGAATTCTCTCTTGACTCCTCACCCTTACATCCATATATACTTGTCATTGAAAGGAGGTGGGACACTATGATACCGTAGACCCTTAGTTTGATTATCTTTAAATTTCAATTTTTTCTCAATCATAGTCTTAACTTTCTCACTTGACACATCAAACTTTTTGAAGTTAAAATATGCATTTTCAAATTTGTTTTTCAATGTGTCAAGCTCGGTAGTTAGACTGACAAGTTGTCCCTTAAAATAATCATAATTCACATATTTATTAATGTATTCTTCTTGAACTTTTCTAAAGTCCTTTGTTTTGGCCTCAAGTTGTGCTTTTAAGGGTTTTTGACGTTTCCTAAGTGTATATCTTTCATGTTTAAGGTCCTCATTTTCCCTTTTTAGCAAATCAATTTGTTCGCGAAGAAAATTAATAATAGTTTCACAAGATTTAGAGCATGAAACTTCATTGAACGGGATGTTTACGGAACTCATTGTTTACCAAATATGCCCTTTGATTGTAAACCTCAAAAGTCAACCTTAAAAGTCAAGTTTAAAAAGTCAAACTTAAAAGTCAAACTTAAAAGTCAAACTTAGAAGTCAAACCAAAAATCTAAAAGTAAAAATTTGAAGATTAAACGAGAAAGTCAAAGTTTAAAGTCGAAGGTCAAACTCGAAAGTCAAAGTCAAATTTTTAAGGTCGAAAGTCAAAAATGATAGTAAAAAATTTAAAACCAAAATTTTGGGTAGAAAATGGAATTTTAAAATTAAAAAAAAAATGAATTTTGGGCTAAAATTGTCAAAATTGCGAGAATAGGATCGAAACAGCGAAGCTATTTGAATTAAAACGGGAAGGAATGTAACATGTGGCTTGCTAGATGGATTGGTAAGGCGTGATTTGAGAATGCGTGTGACCCGGGTTCGAATCCTTGCACTCACTGGAATTTTTGAATATTCAATGATGGACACAAACCTGCGAGGACCGAACACGTGCGCAACCGAGCACCTGATAGGCCGATAATCGACCGAAAAGAAAATGTACCGAGGTCGAACATGTGTGCGGCGTCCGAAGCTGAAAACATTGTTGGGTTGAAAACTTGCGAGATCTCGGACCGTAAACCCCCGAACCGAAAAAGTATTTTGGCTGTAAACTCCGAGGAAAGCCTAATCCGAGATTTCAGCCGCCGCCATGACCTCGTTGGAAGTCGCAAAATTACATCAAAAAGCAACGTTTTTCACCCTTTTTAGCTCCAAACTCGATCAAAAAGCTATTTTTATGCAGAACGCGAAGAACAAACCTCCAATATTTTTCCAAAAGCTGTCCAAAAATGTAAAATCCTTCAAGAAAAAGTGCAAAAACGCTCCAGATCTTGCCAAAATGATTGATATAATCCAAGCTTTGATACCAACTGTAAGTCCTAAGTTTTGCTTGATGTATCAATTAGATCCACTTGATGGTGCGGAATCCTAAACAAGTGGATGAAGCAAGATCAAATATGAAAGAACGAGAAGAAGAAGATGATGAATCTATGATGTATGGATGATAAGATTGATGCTTCAACACAAGATTCACACACACACACACACAGACTCTCTTCTTCTCTCTAACTTTCTATCTCTACAATATGATTATGAATGAATTCTCTCTTGACTCCTCACCCTTACATCCATATATACTTGTCATTGAAAGGAGGTGGGACACTATGATACCGTAGACCCTTAGTTTGATTATCTTTAAATTTCAATTTTTTCTCAATCATAGTCTTAACTTTCTCACTTGACACATCAAACTTTTTGAAGTTAAAATATGCATTTTCAAATTTGTTTTTCAATGTGTCAAGCTCGGCAGTTAGACTGACAAGTTGCCCCTTAAACTAATCATAATTCACATATTTATTAATGTATTCTTCTTGAACTTTTCTAAAGTCCTTTGTTTTGGCCTCAAGTTGTGCTTTTAAGGGTTTTTGACATTTCCTAAGTGTATATCTTTCATGTTTAAGGTCCTCATTTTCCCTTTTTAGCAAATCAATTTGTTCGCGAAGAAAATTAATAGTAGTTTCACAAGATTTAGAGCATGAAACTTCATTGAATGGGATGTTTACGGAACTCATTGTTTACCAAATATGCCCTTTGATTGTAAACCTCAAAAGTCAACCTTAAAAGTCAAGTTTAAAAAGTCAAACTTAAAAGTCAAACTTAGAAGTCAAACCAAAAATCTAAAAGTAAAAATTTGAAGATTAAACGAGAAAGTCAAAGTTTAAAGTCGAAGGTCAAACTCGAAAGTCAAAGTCAAATTTTTAAGGTCGAAAGTCAAAAATGATAGTAAAAAATTTAAAACCAAAATTTTGGGTAGAAAATGGAATTTTAAAATTAAAAAAAAATGAATTTTGGGCTAAAATTGTCAAAATTGCGAGAATAGGATCGAAACAAGGAAGCTATTTGAATTAAAACGGGAAGGAATGTAACATGTGGCTTGCTAGATGGATTGGTAAGGCGTGATTTGAGAATGCGTGTGACCCGGGTTCGAATCCTTGCACTCACTGGAATTTTTGAATATTCAATGATGGACACAAACCTGCGAGGACCGAACACGTGCGCAACCGAGCACCTGATAGGCCGATAATCGACCGAAAAGAAAATGTACCGAGGTCGAACATGTGTGCGGCGTCCGAAGCTGAAAACATTGTTGGGTTGAAAACTTGCGACATCTCGGACCGTAAACCCCCGAACCGAAAAAGTATTTTGGCTGTAAACTCCGAGGAAAGCCTAATCCGAGATTTCAGCCGCCGCCATGACCTCGTTGGAAGTCGCAAAATTACATCAAAAAGCAACGTTTTTCACCATTTTTAGCTCCAAAGTCGATCAAAAAGCTATTTTTATGAAGAACACGAAGAACAAACCTCCAATACTTTTCCAAAAGCTGTCCAAAAATGTAAAATCCTTCAAGAAAAAGTGCAAAAATGCTCCAGATCTTGCCAAAATGATTGATATAATCCAAGCTTTGATACCAACTGTAAGTCCTAAATTTTGCTTGATGTATCAATTAGATCCACTTGATGGTGCGGAATCCTAAACAAGTGGATGAAGCAAGATCAAATATGAAAGAAGGAGAAGAAGAAGATGATGAATCTATGATGTATTGATGATAAGATTGATGCTTCAACACAAGATTCACACACATACACAGACTCTCTTCTTCTCTCTAACTTTCTATCTCTACAATATGATTATGAATGAATTCTCTCTTGACTCCTCACCCTTACATCCATATATACTTGTCATCGAAAGGAGGTGGGACACTATGATACCATAGACCCTTAGTTTGATTATCTTTAAATTTCAATTGTTTCTCAATCATAGTCTCAACTTTCTCACTTGACACATCAAACTTTTTGAAGTTAAAATATGCATTTTCAAATTTGTTTTTCAATGTGTCAAGCTCGGCAGTTAGACTGACAAGTTGTCCCTTAAAATAATCATAATTCACATATTTATTAATGTATTCTTCTTGAACCTTTCTAAAGTCCTTTGTTTTGGCCTCAAGTTGTGCTTTTAAGGGTTTTTGACATTTCCTAAGTGTATATCTTTCATGTTTAAGGTCCTCATTTTCCCTTTTTAGCAATTCAATTTGTTCGCGAAGAAAATTAATAGTAGTTTCACAAGATTTAGAGCATGAAACTTCATTGACCGGGATGTTTACGGAACTCATTGTTTACCAAATATGCCCTTTGATTGTAAACCTCAAAAGTCAACCTTAAAAGTCAAGTTTAAAAAGTCAAACATAGAAGTCAAACCAAAAATCTAAAAGTAAAAATTTTAAGATTAAACTCGAAATTCAAAGTTTAAAGTCGAAGGTCAAACTCGAAAGTCAAAGTCAAATTTTTAAGGTCGACAGTCAAAAATGATAGTAAAAAATTTAAACCCAAAATTTTGGGTAGAAAATGGAATTTTAAAATTAAAAAAAAATGATTTTTGGGCTAAAATTGTCAAAATTGCGAGAATAGGATCGAAACAGCGAAGCTATTTGAATTAAAACGGGAAGGAATGTAACATGTGGCTTGCTAGATGGATTGGTAAGGCGTGATTTGAGAATGCGTGTGACCCGGGTTCGAATCCTTGCACTCACTGGAATTTTTGAATATTCAATGATGGACACAAACCTGCGAGGACCGAACACGTGCGCAACCGAGCACCTGATAGGCCGATAATCGACCGAAAAGAAAATGTACCGAGGTCGAACATGTGTGCGGCGTCCGAAGCTGAAAACATTGTTGGGTTGAAAACTTGCGAGATCTCGGACCGTAAACCCCCGAACCGAAAAAGTATTTTGGCTGTAAACTCCGAGGAAAGCCTAATCCGAGATTTCAGCCGCCGCCATGACCTCGTTGGAAGTCGCAAAATTACATCAAAAAGCAACGTTTTTCACCCTTTTTAGCTCCAAACTCGATCAAAAAGCTATTTTTATGAAGAACACGAAGAACAAACCTCCAATATTTTTCCAAAAGCTGTCCAAAAATGTAAAATCCTTCAAGAAAAAGTGCAAAAACGCTCCAGATCTTGCCAAAATGATTGATATAATCCAAGCTTTGATCCCAACTGTAAGTCCTAAATTTTGCTTGATGTATCAATTAGATCCACTTGATGGTGCGGAATCCTAAACAAGTGGATGAAGCAAGATCAAATATGAAAGAAGGAGAAGAAGAAGATGATGAATCTATGATGTATTGATGATAAGATTGATGCTTCAACACAAGATTCACACACACACACACAGACTCTCTTCTTCTCTCTAACTTTCTATCTCTACAATATGATTATGAATGAATTCTCTCTTGACTCCTCACCCTTACATCCATATATACTTGTCATTGAAAGGAGGTGGGACACTATGATACCCTAGACCCTTAGTTTGATTATCTTTAAATTTCAATTGTTTCTCAATCATAGTCTTAACTTTCTCACTTGACACATCAAACTTTTTGAAGTTAAAATATGCATTTTCAAATTTGTTTTTCAATGTGTCAAGCTCGGCAGTTAGACTGACAAGTTGTCCCTTAAAATAATCATAATTCACATATTTATTAATGTATTCTTCTTGAACTTTTCTAAAGTCCTTTGTTTTGGCCTCAAGTTGTGCTTTTAAGGGTTTTTGACGTTTCCTAAGTGTATATCTTTCATGTTTAAGGTCCTCATTTTCCTTTTTAGCAAATCAATTTGTTCGCGAAGAAAATTAATAGTAGTTTCACAAGATTTAGAGCATGAAACTTCATTGACCGGGATGTTTACGGAACTCATTGTTTACCAAATATGCCCTTTGATTGTAAACCTCAAAAGTCAACCTTAAAAGTCAAGTTTAAAAAGTCAAACATAGAAGTCAAACCAAAAATCTAAAAGTAAAAATTTTAAGATTAAACTCGAAATTCAAAGTTTAAAGTCGAAGGTCAAACTCGAAAGTCAAAGTCAAATTTTTAAGGTCGACAGTCAAAAATGATAGTAAAAAATTTAAAACCAAAATTTTGGGTAGAAAATGGAATTTTAAAATTAAAAAAAAAATGATTTTTGGGCTAAAATTGTCAAAATTGCGAGAATAGGATCGAAACAGCGAAGCTATTTGAATTAAAACGGGAAGGAATGTAACATGTGGCTTGCTAGATGGATTGGTAAGGCGTGATTTGAGAATGCGTGTGACCCGGGTTCGAATCCTTGCACTCACTGGAATTTTTGAATATTCAATGATGGACACAAACCTGCGAGGACCGAACACGTGCGCAACCGAGCACCTGATAGGCCGATAATCGACCGAAAAGAAAATGTACCGAGGTCGAACATGTGTGCGGCGTCCGAAGCTGAAAACATTGTTGGGTTGAATACTTGCGAGATCTCGGACCGTAAACCCCCGAACCGAAAAAGTATTTTGGCTGTAAACTCCGAGGAAAGACTAATCCGAGATTTCAGCCACCGCCATGACCTCGTTGGAAGTCGCAAAATTACATCAAAAAGCAACGTTTTTCACCCTTTTTAGCTCCAAACTCGATCAAAAAGCTATTTTTATGAAGAACACGAAGAACAAAGCTCCAATATTTTTCCAAAAGCTGTCCAAAAATGTAAAATCCTTCAAGAAAAAGTGCAAAAACGCTCCAGATCTTGCCAAAATGATTGATATAATCCAAGCTTTGATACCAACTGTAAGTCCTAAATTTTGCTTGATGTATCAATTAGATCCACTTGATGGTGCGGAATCCTAAACAAGTGGATGAAGCAAGATCAAATATGAAAGAAGGAGAAGAAGAAGATGATGAATCTATGATGTATTGATGATAAGATTGATGCTTCAACACAAGATTCACACACATACACAGACTCTCTTCTTCTCTCTAACTTTCTATCTCAACAATATGATTATGAATGAATTCTCTCTTGACTCCTCACCCTTACATCCATATATACTTGTCATTGAAAGGAGGTGGGACACTATGATACCCTAGACCCTTAGTTTGATTATCTTTAAATTTCAATTGTTTCTCAATCATAGTCTCAACTTTCTCACTTGACACATCAAACTTTTTGAAGTTAAAATATGCATTTTCAAATTTGTTTTTCAATGTGTCAAGCTCGGCAGTTAGACTGACAAGTTGTCCCTTAAAATAATCATAATTCACATATTTATTAATGTATTCTTCTTGAACTTTTCTAAAGTCCTTTGTTTTGGCCTCAAGTTGTGCTTTTAAGGGTTTTTGACATTTCCTAAGTGTATATCTTTCATGTTTAAGGTCCTCATTTTCCCTTTTTAGCAAATCAATTTGTTCGCGAAGAAAATTAATAGTAGTTTCACAAGATTTAGAGCATGAAACTTCATTGACCGGGATGTTTACGGAACCCATTGTTTACCAAATATGCCCTTTGATTGTAAACCTCAAATGTCAACCGTAAAAGTCAAGTTTAAAAAGTCAAACATAGAAGTCAAACCAAAAATCTAAAAGTAAAAATTTGAAGATTAAACTCGAAATTCAAATTTTAAAGTCGAAGGTCAAACTCGAAAGTCAAAGTCAAATTTTTAAGGTCGACAGTCAAAAATGATAGTAAAAAATTTAAAACCAAAATTTTGGGTAGAAAATGGAATTTTAAAATTAAAAAAAATGATTTTTGGGCTAAAATTGTCAAAATTGCGAGAATAGGATCGAAACAGCGAAGCTATTTGAATTAAAACGGGAAGGAATGTAACATGTGGCTTGCTAGATGGATTGGTAAGGCGTGATTTGAGAATGCGTGTGACCCGGGTTCGAATCCTTGCACTCACTGGAATTTTTGAATATTCAATGATGGACACAAACCTGCGAGGACCGAACACGTGCGCAACCGAGCACCTGATAGGCCGATAATCGACCGAAAAGAAAATGTACCGAGGTCGAACATGTGTGCGGCGTCCGAAGCTGAAAACATTGTTGGGTTGAAAACTTGCGAGATCTCGGACCGTAAACCCCCGAACCGAAAAAGTATTTTGGCTGTAAACTCCGAGGAAAGCCTAATCCGAGATTTCAGCCGCCGCCATGACCTCGTTGGAAGTCGCAAAATTACATAAAAAAGCAACGTTTTTCACCCTTTTTAGCTCCAAACTCGATCAAAAAGCTATTTTTATGAAGAACACGAAGAACAAACCTCCAATATTTTTCCAAAAGTTGTCCAAAAATGTAAAATCCTTCAAGAAAAAGTGCAAAAACGCTCCAGATCTTGCCAAAATGATTGATATAATCCAAGCTTTGATACCAACTGTAAGTCCTAAATTTTGCTTGATGTATCAATTAGATCCACTTGAAGGTGCGGAATCCTAAACAAGTGGATAAAGCAAGATTAAATATGAAAGAAGGAGAAGAAGAAGATGATGAATCTATGATGTATTGATGATAAGATTGATGCTTCAACACAAGATTCACACACACACACACACACAGACTCTCTTCTTCTCTCTAACTTTCTATCTCTACAATATGATTATGAATGAATTCTCTCTTGACTCCTCACCCTTACATCCATATATACTTGTCATTGAAAGGAGGTGGGACACTATGATACCCTAGACCCTTAGTTTGATTATCTTTAAATTTCAATTGTTTCTCAATCATAGTCTCAACTTTCTCACTTGACACATCAAACTTTTTGAAGTTAAAATATGCATTTTCAAATTTGTTTTTCAATGTGTCAAGCTCGGCAGTTAGACTGACAAGTTGTCCCTTAAAATAATCATAATTCACATATTTATTAATGTATTCTTCTTGAACTTTTCTAAAGTCCTTTGTTTTGGCCTCAAGTTGTGCTTTTAACGGTTTTTGACATTTCCTAAGTGTATATCTTTCATGTTTAAGGTCCTCATTTTCCTTTTTTAGCAAATCAATTTGTTCGCGAAGAAAATTAATAGTAGTTTCACAAGATTTAGAGCATGAAACTTCATTGACCGGGATGTTTACGGAACCCATTGTTTACCAAATATGCCCTTTGATTGTAAACCTCAAATGTCAACCGTAAAAGTCAAGTTTAAAAAGTCAAACATAGAAGTCAAACCAAAAATCTAAAAGTAAAAATTTCAAGATTAAACTCGAAATTCAAATTTTAAAGTCGAAGGTCAAACTCGAAAGTCAAAGTCAAATTTTTAAGGTCGACAGTCAAAAATGATAGTAAAAAATTTAAAACCAAAATTTTGGGTAGAAAATGGAATTTTAAAATTAAAAAAAATGATTTTTGGGCTAAAATTGTCAAAATTGCGAGAATAGGATCGAAACAGCGAAGCTATTTGAATTAAAACGGGAAGGAATGTAACATGTGGCTTGCTAGATGGATTGGTAAGGCGTGATTTGAGAATGCGTGTGACCCGGGTTCGAATCCTTGCACTCACTGGAATTTTTGAATATTCAATGATGGACACAAACCTGCGAGGACCGAACACGTGCGCAACCGAACACCTGATAGGCCGATAATCGACCGAAAAGAAAATGTACCGGGGTCGAACATGTGTGCGGCGTCCGAAGCTGAAAACATTGTTGGGCTGAAAACTTGCGAGATCTCGCACCGTAAACCCCCGAACCGAAAAAGTATTTTGGCTGTAAACTCCGAGGAAAGCCTAATCCGAGATTTCAGCCGCCGCCATGACCTCGTTGGAAGTCGCAAAATTACATAAAAAAGCGACGTTTTTCACCCTTTTTAGCTCCAAACTCGATCAAAAAGCTATTTTTATGAAGAACACGAAGAACAAACCTCCAATATTTTTCCAAAAGCTGTCCAAAAATGTAAAATCCTTCAAGAAAAAGTGCAAAATGCTCCAGATCTTGCCAAAATGATTGATATAATCCAAGCTTTGATACCAACCGTAAGTCCTAAATTTTGGTTGATGTATCAATTAGATCCACTTGATGGTGCGGATTCCTAAACAAGTGGATGAAGCAAGATCAAATATGAAAGAAGGAGAAGAAGAAGATGATGAATCTATGATGTATTGATGATAAGATTGATGCTTCAACACAAGATTCACACACACACAGACTCTCTTCTTCTCTCTAACTTTCTATCTCTACAATATGATTATGAATGAATTCTCTCTTGACTCCTCACCTTTCTCACTTGACACATCAAACTTTTTGAAGTTAAAATATGCATTTTCAAATTTGTTTTTCAATGTGTCAAGCTCGGCAGTTAGACTGACAAGTTGTCCCTTAAAATAATCATAATTCACATATTTATTAATGTATTGTTCTTGAACGTTTCTAAAGTCCTTTGTTTTGGCCTCAAGTTGTGCTTTTAAGGGTTTTTGACATTTCCTAAGTGTATATCTTTCATGTTTAAGGTCCTCATTTTCCCTTTTTAGCAAATCTATTTGTTCGCGAAGAAAATTAATTGTAGTTTCACAAGATTTAGAGCATGAAACTTCATTGACCGGGATGTTTACGGAACTCATTGTTTACCAAATATGCCCTTTGATTGTAAACCTCAAAAGTCAACCTTAAAAGTCAAGTTTAAAAAGTCAAACTTAGAAGTCAAACCAAAAATCTAAAAGTAAAAATTTGAAGATTAAACGAGAAAGTCAAAGTTTAAAGTCGAAGGTCAAACTCGAAAGTCAAAGTCAAATTTTTAAGGTCGAAAGTCAAAAATGATAGTAAAAAATTTAAAACCAAAATTTTGGGTAGAAAATGGAATTTTAAAATTAAAAAAAAAATGATTTTTGGGCTAAAATTGTCAAAATTGCGAGAATAGGATCGAAACAGCGAAGCTATTTGAATTAAAACGGGAAGGAATGTAACATGTGGCTTGCTAGATGGATTGGTAAGGCGTGATTTTAGAATGCGTGTGACCCGGGTTCGAATCCTTGCACTCACTGGAATTTTTGAATATTCAATGATGGACACAAACCTGCGAGGACCGAACACGTGCGCAACCGAGCACCTGATAGGCCGATAATCGACCGAAAAGAAAATGTACCGAGGTCGAACATGTGTGCGGCGTCCGAAGCTGAAAACATTGTTGGGTTGAAAACTTGCGAGATCTCGGACCGTAAACCCCCGAACCGAAAAAGTATTTTGGCTGTAAACTCCGAGGAAAGCCTAATCCGAGATTTCAGCCGCCGCCATGACCTCGTTGGAAGTCGCAAAATTACATAAAAAAGCAACGTTTTTCACCCTTTTTAGCTCCAAACTCGATCAAAAAGCTATTTTTATGAAGGACACGAAGAACAAACCTCCAATATTTTTCCAAAAGCTGTCCAAAAATGTAAAATCTTTCAAGAAAAAGTGCAAAAACGCTCCAGATCTTGCCAAAATGATTGATATAATCCAAGCTTTGATACCAACTGTAAGTCCTAAATTTTGCTTCATGTATCAATTAGATCCACTTGATGGTGCGGAATCCTAAACAAGTGGATAAAGCAAGATTAAATATGAAAGAAGGAGAAGAAGAAGATGATGAATCTATGATGTATTGATGATAAGATTGATGCTTCAACACAAGATTCACACACACACACACACACAGACTCTCTTCTTCTCTCTAACTTTCTATCTCTACAATATGATTATGAATGAATTCTCTCTTGACTCCTCACCCTTACATCCATATATACTTGTCATCGAAAGGAGGTGGGACACTATGATACCCTAGACCCTTAGTTTGATTATCTTTAAATTTCAATTGTTTCTCAATCATAGTCTCAACTTTCTCACTTGACACATCAAACTTTTTGAAGTTAAAATATGCATTTTCAAATTTGTTTTTCAATGTGTCAAGCTCGGTAGTTAGACTGACAAGTTGTCCCTTAAAATAATCATAATTCACATATTTATTAATGTATTCTTCTTGAACTTTTCTAAAGTCCTTTGTTTTGGCCTCAAGTTGTGCTTTTAAGGGTTTTTGACATTTCTTAAGTGTATATCTTTCATGTTTAAGGTCCTCATTTTCTCTTTTTAGCAAATCAATTTGTTCGCGAAGAAAATTAATAGTAGTTTCACAAGATTTAGAGCATGATTCTTCATTGACCGGGATGTTTACGGAACTCAATTTTTACCAAATATGCCCTTTGATTGTAAACCTCAAAAGTCAACCTTAAAAGTCATGTTTAAAAACTCAAACTTAAAAGTCAAACTTAGAAGTCAAACCAAAAATCTAAAAGTAAAAATTTGAAGACTAAACGAGAAAGTCAAAGTTTAAAGTCGAAGGTCAAACTCGAAAGTCAAAGTCAAATTTTTAAGGTCGAAAGTCAAAAATGATAGTCAAAAATTAAAAACCAGAATTTTGGGTAGAAAATGGAATTTTAAAATTAAAAAAAAATGATTTTTGGGCTAAAGTTGTCAAAATCGCGAGAATAGGATCGAAACAACGAAGCTATTTGAATTAAAACGGGAAGGAATGTAACATGTGGCTTGTTAGATGGATTGGTAAGGCGTGATTTGAGAATGCGTGTGACCCGGGTTCGAATCCTTGCACTCACTGAAATTTTTGAATATTCAATGATGGACACAAACCTGCGAGGACCGAACACGTGCGCAACCGAACACCTCATAGGCCGATAATCGACCGAAAAGAAAATGTACCGAGGTCGAACATGTGTGCGGCGTCCGAAGCTGAAAACATTGTTGGGCTGAAAACTTGCGAGATCTCGCACCGTAAACCCCCGAACCGAAAAAGTATTTTGGCTGTAAACTCCGAGGAAAACCTAATCCGAGATTTCAGCCGCCGCCATGACCTCGTTGGAAGTCGCAAAATTACATAAAAAAGCAACGTTTTTCACCTTTTTTAGCTCCAAACTCGATCAAAAAGCTATTTTTATGAAGAACACGAAGAACAAACCTCCAATATTTTTCCAAAAGCTGTGCAAAAATGTAAAATCCTTCAAGAAAAAGTGCAAAATGCTCCAGATCTTGCCAAAATGATTGATATAATCCAAGCTTTGATACCAACCGTAAGTCCTAAATTTTGCTTGATGTATCAATTAGATCCACTTGATGGTGCGGAATCCTAAACAAGTGGATGAAGCAAGATCAAATATGAAAGAAGGAGAAGAAGAAGATGATGAATCTATGATGTATTGATGATAAGATTGATGCTTCAACACAAGATTCACACACACACACACATACTCTCTTCTTCTCTCTAACTTTCTATCTCTATAATATGATTATGAATGAATTCTCTCTTGACTCCTCACCCTTACATCCATATATACTTGTCATTGAAAGGAGGTGGGACACTATGATACCCTAGACCCTTAGTTTGATTATCTTTAAATTTCAATTGGTTCTCAATGATAGTCTCAACTTTCTCACTTGACACATCAAACTTTTTGAAGTTAAAATATGCATTTTCAAATTTGTTTTTCAATGTGTCAAGCTCGGCAGTTAGACTGACAAGTTGTCCCTTAAAATAATCATAATTCACATATTTATTAATGTATTCTTCTTAAACTTTTCTAAAGTCCTTTGTTTTGGCCTCAAGTTGTGCTTTTAAGGGTTTTTGACATTTCCTAAGTGAATATCTTTCATGTTTAAGGTCCTCATTTTCCCTTTTTAGCAAATCAATTTGTTCGCGAAGAAAATTAATTGTAGTTTCACAAGATTTAGAGCATGATTCTTCATTGACCGGGATGTTTACGGAACTCATTGTTTACCAAATATGCCCTTTGATTGTAAACCTCAAAAGTCAACCTTAAAAGTCAAGTTTAAAAACTCAAACTTAAAAGTCAAACTTAGAAGTCAAACCAAAAATCTAAAAGTAAAAATTTGAAGATTAAACGAGAAAGTCAAAGTTTAAAGTCGAAGGTCAAACTCGAAAGTCAAAGTCAAATTTTTAAGGTCGAAAGTCAAAAATGATAGTCAAAAATTTAAAACCAAAATTTTGGGTAGAAAATGGAATTTTAAAATTAAAAAAAATGATTTTTGGGCTAAAGTTGTCAAAATCGCGAGAATAGGATCGAAACAACGAAGCTATTTGAATTAAAACGGGAAGGAATGTAACATGTGGCTTGCTAGATGGATTGGTAAGGCGTGATTTGAGAATGCGTGTGACCCCGGTTCGAATCCTTGCACTCACTGGAATTTTTGAATATTCAATGATGGACACAAACCTGCGAGGACCGAACACGTGCGCAACCGAACACCTGATAGGCCGATAATCGACCGAAAAGAAAATGTACCGAGGTCGAACATGTGTGCGGCGTCCAAAGCTGAAAATATTGTTGGGCTGAAAACTTGCGAGATCTCGCACCGTAAACCCCCGAACCGAAAAAGTATTTTGGCTGTAAACTCCAAGGAAAGCCTAATCCGAGATTTCAACCGCCGCCATGACCTCATTGGAAGTCGCAAAATTACATAAAAAAGCAACGTTTTTCACCCTTTTTAGCTCCAAACTCGATCAAAAAGCTATTTTTATGAAGAACACGAAGAACAAACCTCCAATATTTTTCCAAAAGCTGTCCAAAAATGTAAAATCCTTCAAGAAAAAGTGCAAAACGCTCCAGATCTTGCCAAAATGATTGATATAATCCAAGCTTTGATACCAACCGTAATTCCTAAATTTTGCTTGATGTATCAATTAGATCCACTTGATCGTGCGGAATCCTAAACAAGTGGATGAAGCAAGATCAAATATGAAAGAAGGAGAAGAAGAAGATGATGAATCTATGATGTATTGATGATAAGATTGATGCTTCAACACAAGATTCACACACACAGACTCTCTTCCTCTCTCTAACTTTCTATCTCTACAATATGATTATGAATGAATTCTCTCTTGACTCCTCACCCTTACATCCATATATACTTGTCATTGAAAGGAGGTGGGACACTATGATACCCTAGACCCTTAGTTTGATTATCTTTAAATTTCAATTGGTTCTCAATCATAGTCTCAACTTTCTCACTTGACACATCAAACTTTTTGAAGTTAAAATATGCATTTTCAAATTTGTTTTCCAATGTGTCAAGCTCAGCAGTTAGACTGACAAGTTGTCCCTTAAAATAATCATAATTCACATATTTATTAATGTATTCTTCTTGAACTTTTCTAAAGTCCTTTGTTTTGGCCTCAAGTTGTGCTTTTAAGGGTTTTTGAAATTTCCTAAGTGTATAACTTTCATGTTTAAGGTCCTCATTTTCCCTTTTTAGCAAATCAATTTGTTCGCGAAGAAAATTAATAGTAGTTTCACAAGATTTAGAGCATGAAACTTCATTAACCGGGATGTTTACGGAACTCATTGTTTACCAAATATGCCCTTTGATTGTAAACCTCAAAAGTCAACCTTAAAAGTCAAGTTTAAAAACTCAAACTTAAAAGTCAAACTTAGAAGTCAAACCAAAAATCCAAAAGTAAAAATTTGAAGATTAAACGAGAAAGTCAAAGTTTAAAGTCGAAGGTCAAACTCGAAAGTCAAAGTCAAATTTTTAAGGTCGAAAGTCAAAAATGATAGTAAAAAATTTAAAACCAAAATTTTGGGTAGAAAATGGAATTTTAAATTTAAAAAAAAATGATTTTTGGGCTAAAATTGTCAAAATTGCGAGAATAGGATCGAAACAGCGAAGCTATTTGAATTAAAACGGGAAGGAATGTAACATGTGGCTTGCTAGATGGATTGGTAAGGCGTGATTTGAGAATGTGTGTGACCCGGGTTCGAATCCTTGCACTCACTGGAATTTTTGAATATTCAATGATGGACACAAACCTGCGAGGATCGAACACGTGCGCAACCGAACACCTGATAGGCCGATAATCGACCGAAAAGAAAATGTACCGAGGTCGAACATGTGTGCGGCGTCCGAAGCTGAAAACATTGTTAGGCTGAAAACTTGCGAGATCTCGGACCGTAAACCCCAGAACCGAAAAAGTATTTTGGCTGTAAACTCCGAGGAAAGCCTAATCCGAGATTTCAACCGCCGCCATGACCTCGTTGGAAGTCGCAAAATTACATCAAAAAGCAACGTTTTTCACCCTTTTTAGCTCCAAACTCGATCAAAAAGCTATTTTTATGAAGAACACGAAGAACAAACCTCCAATATTTTTCCAAAAGGTGTCCAAAAATGTAAAATCCTTCAAGAAAAAGTGCAAAAACGCTCCAGATCTTGCCAAAATGATTGATATAATCCAAGCTTTGATACCAACTGTAAGTCCTAAATTTTGCTTGATGTATCAATTAGATCCACTTGATCGTGCGGAATCCTAAACAAGTGGATGAAGCAAGATCAAATATGAAAGAAGGAGAAGAAGAAGATGATGAATCTATGATGTATTGATGATAAGATTGATGCTTCAACACAAGATTCACACACACACACAAACTCTCTTCTTCTCTCTAACTTTCTATCTCTACAATATGATTATGAATGAATTCTCTCTTGACTCCTCACCCTTACATCCATATATACTTGTCATTGAAAGGAGGTGGGACACTATGATACCCTAGACCCTTAGTTTGATTATCTTTAAATATCAATTGGTTCTCAATCATAGTCTCAACTTTCTCACTTGACACATCAAACTTTTTGAAGTTAAAATATGCATTTTCAAATTTGTTTTTCAATGTGTCAAGCTCGGCAGTTAGACTGACAAGTTGCCCCTTAAACTAATCATAATTCACATATTTATTAATGTATTCTTCTTGAACTTTTCTAAAGTCCTTTGTTTTGGCCTCAAGTTGTGCTTTTAAGGGTTTTTGACATTTCCTAAGTGTATATCTTTCATGTTTAAGGTCCTCATTTTCCCTTTTTAGCAAATCAATTTGTTCGCGAAGAAAATTAATAGTAGTTTCACAAGATTTAGAGCATGAAACTTCATTGACCGAGATGTTTACGGAACTCATTGTTTACCAAATATGCCCTTTGATTGTAAACCTCAAAAGTCAACCTTAAAAGTCAAGTTTAAAAAGTCAAACTTAAAAGTCAAACTTAGAAGTCAAACTTAGAAGTCAAACCAAAAATCTAAAAGTAAAAATTTGATGATTAAACGAGAAAGTCAAAGTTTAAAGTCGAAGGTCAAACTCGAAAGTCAAAGTCAAATTTTTAAGGTCGAAAGGTAAAAATGATAGTCAAAAATTTAAAACCAAAATTTTGGGTAGAAAATGGAATTTTAAAATTAACAAAAATGATTTTTTGGCTAAAATTGTCAAAATCGCGAGAATAGGATCGAAACAACGAAGCTATTTGAATTAAAACGGGAAGGAATGTAACATGTGGCTTGCTAGATGGATTGGTAAGGCCTGATTTGAGAATGCGTATGACCCGGGTTCGAATCCTTGCACTCACTGGAATTTTTGAATATTCAATGATGGACACAAACCTGCGAGGACCGAACACGTGCGCAACCGAA
The DNA here is from genome assembly GCF_051521515.1 of Lactuca serriola. NCBI lineage: Eukaryota > Viridiplantae > Streptophyta > Magnoliopsida > Asterales > Asteraceae > Lactuca > Lactuca serriola. The sequence continues at coordinate 34,059,978 of NC_136412.1, read as the reverse complement.
CACCTGATAGGCCGATAATCGACCGAAAAGAAAATGTACCGAGGTCGAACATGTGTTCGGCGTCCGAAGCTGAAAACATTGTTGGGTTGAAAACATGCGAGATCTCGGACCGTAAACCCCCGAACCGTAAAAGTATTTTGGCTGTAAACTCCGAGGAAAGCCTAATCCGAGATTTCAGCCGCCGCCATGACCTCGTTGGAAGTCGCAAAATTACATCAAAAAGCAACGTTTTTCACCCTTTTTAGCTCCAAACTCGATCAAAAAGGTATTTTTATGAAGAACACGAAGAACAAACCTCCAATATTTTTCCAAAAGCTGTCCAAAAATGTAAAATCCTTCAAGAAAAAGTGCAAAAACGCTCCAGATCTTGCCAAAATGATTGATATAATCCAAGCTTTGATACCAACTGTAAGTCCTAAATTTTGCTTGATGTATCAATTAGATCCACTTGATGGTGTGGAATCCTAAACAAGTGGATGAAGCAAGATCAAATATGAAAGAAGGAGAAGAAGAAGATGATGAATCTATGATGTATTGATGATAAGATTGATGCTTCAACACAAGATTCACACACACACACAGACTCTCTTCTTCTCTCTAACTTTCTATCTCTACAATATGATTATGAATGAATTCTCTCTTGACTCCTCACCCTTACATCCATATATAGTTGTCATTGAAAGGAGGTGGGACACTATGATACCCTAGACCCTTAGTTTGATTATCTTTAAATTTCAATTGTTTCTCAATCATAGTCTCAACTTTCTCACTTGACACATCAAACTTTTTGAAGTTAAAATATGCATTTTCAAATTTGTTTTTCAATGTGTCAAGCTCGGCAGTTAGACTGACAAGTTGTCCCTTAAAATAATCATAATTCACATATTTATTAATGTATTCTTCTTGAACTTTTCTAAAGTCCTTTGTTTTGGCCTCAAGTTGTGCTTTTAAGGGTTTTTGACATTTCCTAAGTGTATATCTTTCATGTGTAAGGTCCTCATTTTCCCTTTTTAGCAAATCAATTTGTTCGCGGAGAAAATTAATAGTAGTTTCACAAGATTTAGAGCATGAAACTTCATTGACCGGGATGTTTACGGAACTCATTGTTTACCAAATATGCCCTTTGATTGTAAACCTCAAAAGACAACCTTAAAAGTCAAGTTTAAAAAGTCAAACTTAAAAGTCAAACTTAGAAGTCAAACCAAAAATCTAAAAGTAAAAATTTGAAGATTAAACGAGAAAGTCAAAGTTTAAAGTCGAAGGTCAAACGCGAAAGTCAAAGTCAAATTTTTAAGGTCGAAAGTCAAAAATGATAGTCAAAAATTAAAACCAAAATTTTGGGTAGAAAATGGAATTTTAAAATTAAAAAAAATGATTTTTGGGCTAAAATTGTCAAAATCGCGAGAATAGGATCGAAACAACGAAGCTATTTGAATTAAAACGGGAAGGAATGTAACGTGTGGCTTGCTAGATGGATTGGTAAGGCGTGATTTGAGAATGCGTGTGACCCGGGTTCGAATCCTTGCACTCACTGGAATTTTTGAATATTCAATGATGGACACAAACCTGCGAGGACCGAACACGTGCGCAACCGAACACCTGATAGGCCGATAATCGACCGAAAAGAAAATGTACCGAGGTCGAACATGTGTGTGGCGTCCGAAGCTGAAAACATTATTGGGCTGAAAACTTGCGAGATCTCGGACCGTAAACCCCCGAACCGTAAAAGTATTTTGGCTGTAATCTCCGAGGAAAGCCTAATCCGAGATTTCAGCCGCCGCCATGACCTCGTTGGAAGTCGCAAAATTACATCAAAAAGCAACGTTTTTCACCCTTTTTAGCTCCAAACTCGATCAAAAAGCTATTTTTATGAAGAACACAAAGAACAAACCTCCAATATTTTTCCAAAAGCTGTCCAAAAATGTAAAATCCTTCAAGAAAAAGTGCAAAAACGCTCCAGATCTTGCCAAAATGATTGATATAATCCAAGCTTTGATACCAACTGTAAGTCCTACATTTTGCTTGATGTATCAATTAGATCCACTTGATGGTGCGGAATCCAAAACAAGTGGATGAAGCAAGATCAAATATGAAAGAAGGAGAAGAAGAAGATGATGAATCTTTGATGTATTGATGATAAGATTGATGCTTCAACACAAGATTCACACACACACACACACAAACTCTCTTCTTCTCTCTAACTTTCTATCTCTACAATATGATTATGAATGAATTCTCTCTTGACTCCTGACCCTTACATCCATATATACTTGTCATTGAAAGGAGGTGGGACACTATGATACCCTAGACCCTTAGTTTGATTATCTTTAAATTTCAATTGTTTCTCAATCATAGTCTCAACTTTCTCACTTGACACATCAAACTTTTTGAAGTTAAAATATGCATTTTCAAATTTGTTTTTCAATGTGTCAAGCTCGGCAGTTAGACTGACAAGTTGTCCCTTAAAATAATCATAATTCACATATTTATTAATGTATTCTTCTTGAACTTTTCTAAAGTCCTTTGTTTTGGCCTCAAGTTGTGCTTTTAAGGGTTTTTGACATTTCCTAAGTGTATATCTTTCATGTTTAAGGTCCTCATTTTCCCTTTATAGCAAATCATTTTGTTCGCGGAGAAAATTAATAGTAGTTTCACAAGATTTAGAGCATGAAACTTCATTGACCGGGATGTTTACGGAACTCATTGTTTACCAAATATGCCCTACGATTGTAAACCTCAAAAGTCAACCTTAAAAGTCAAGTTTAAAAAGTCAAACTTAAAAGTCAAACTTAGAAGTCAAACCAAAAATCTAAAAGTAAAAATTTGAAGATTAAACGAGAAAGTCAAAGTTTAAAGTCGAAGGTCAAACTCGAAAGTCAAAGTCAAATTTTTAAGGTCGAAAGTCAAAAATGATAGTCAAAAATTTAAAACCAAAATTTTGGGTAGAAAATGGAATTTTAAAATTAAAAAAAATGATTTTTGGGCTAAAATTGTCAAAATCGCGAGAATAGGATCGAAACAACGAAGCTATTTGAATTAAAACGGGAAGGAATGTAACATGTGGCTTGCTAGATGGATTGGTAAGGCGTGATTTGAGAATGCGTGTGACCCGGGTTCGAATCCTTGCACTCACTGGAATTTTTGAATATTCAATGATGGACACAAACCTGCGAGGACCGAACACGTGTGCAACCGAACACCTGATAGGCCGATAATCGACCGAAAAGAAAATGTACCGAGGTCGAACATGTGTGCGGCGTCCGAAGCTGAAAACATTGTTGGGCTGAAAACTTGCGAGATCTCGGACCGTAAACCCCCGAACCGTAAAAGTATTTTGGCTGTAAACTCCGAGGAAAGCCTAATCCGAGATTTCAGCCGCCGCCATGACCTCGTTGGAAGTCGCAAAATTACATCAAAAAGCAACGTTTTTCACCCTTTTTCGCTCCAAACTCGATCAAAAAGCTATTTTTATGAAGAACACGAAGAACAAACCTCCAATATTTTTCCAAAAGCTGTCCAAAAATGTAAAATCCATCAAGAAAAAGTGCAAAAACGCTCCAGATCTTGCCAAAATGATTGATATAATCCAAGCTTTGATACCAACTGTAAGTCCTAAATTTTGCTTGATGTATCAATTAGATCCACTTGATGGTGCGGAATCCTAAACAAGTGGATGAAGCAAGATCAAATATGAAAGAAGGAGAAGAAGAAGATGATGAATCTATGATGTATTGATGATAAGATTGATGCTTCAACACAAGATTCACACACACACACACAGACTCTCTTCTTCTCTCTAACTTTCTATCTCTACAATATGATTATGAATGAATTCTCTCTTGACTCCTCACCCTTACATCCATATATACTTGTCATTGAAAGGAGGTGGGACACTATGATACCCTAGACCCTTAGTTTGATTATCTTTAAATTTCAATTGTTTCTCTATCATAGTCTCAACTTTCTCACTTGACACATCAAACTTTTTGAAGTTAAAATATGCATTTTCAAATTTGTTTTTCAATGTGTCAAGCTCGGCAGTTAGACTGACAAGTTGTCCCTTAAAATAATCATAATTCACATATTTATTAATGTATTCTTCTTGAACTTTTCTAAAGTCCTTTGTTTTGGCCTCAAGTTGTGCTTTTAAGGTTTTTTGACATTTCCTAAGTGTATATCTTTCATGTTTAAGGTCCTCATTTTCCCTTTTTAGCAAATCAATTTGTTCGCGAAGAAAATTAATAGTAGTTTCACAAGATTTAAAGCATGAAACTTCATTGACCGGGATGTTTACGGAACTCATTGTTTACCAAATATGCCCTTTGATTGTAAACCTCAAAAGTCAACCTTAAAACTCAAGTTTAAAAAGTCAAACTTAAAAGTCAAACTTAGAAGTCAAACCAAAAATCTAAAAGTAAAAATCTGCAGGTTAAACGAGAAAGTCAAAGTTTAAAGTCGAAGGTCAAACTCGAAAGTCAAAGTCAAATTTTTAAGGTCGAAAGTCAATAATGATTGTCAAAAATTTAAAACCAAAATTTTGGGTAGAAAATGGAATTTTAAAATTAAAAAAAATGATTTTTGGGCTAAAATTGTCAAAATTGCGAGAATAGGATCGAAACAACGAAGCAATTTGAATTAAAACGGGAAGGAATGTAACATGTGGCTTGCTAGATGGATTGGTAAGGCGTGATTTGAGAATGCGTGTGACCCGGGTTCGAATCCTTGCACTCACTGAAATTTTTGAATATTCAATGATGGACACAAACCTGCGAGGACCGAACACATGCGCAACCGAACACCTGATAGGCCGATAATCGACCGAACAGAAAATGTACCGAGGTCAAACATGTGTGCGGCGTCCGAAGCTGAAAACGTTGTTGGGCCGAAAACTTGTGAGATCTCGGACCGTAAACCCCCGAACCGAAAAAGTATTTCGGCTGTAAACTCCAAGGAAACCCTAATCCGAGATTTCAGCCGCCGCCATGACCTCGTTGGAAGTCGCAAAATTACATCAAAAAGCAACGTTTTTCACCCTTTTTAGCTCCAAACTCGATCAAAAAGCTATTTTTATGAAGAACACAAAGAACAAACCTCCAATATTTTTCCAAAAGCTGTCCAAAAATGTAAAATCCTTCAAGAAAAAGTGCAAAAACGCTCCAGATCTTGCCAAAATGATTGATATAATCCAAGCTTTGATACCAACTGTAAGTCCTACATTTTGCTTGATGTATCAATTAGATCCACTTGATGGTGCGGAATCCAAAACAAGTGGATGAAGCAAGATCAAATATGAAAGAAGGAGAAGAAGAAGATGATGAATCTATGATGTATTGATGATAAGATTGATGCTTCAACACAAGATTCACACACACACACACAAACTCTCTTCTTCTCTCTAACTTTCTATCTCTACAATATGATTATGAATGAATTCTCTCTTGACTCCTGACCCTTACATCCATATATAATTGTCATTGAAAGGAGGTGGGACACTATGATACCCTAGACCCTTAGTTTGATTATCTTTAAATTTCAATTGTTTCTCAATCATAGTCTCAACTTTCTCACTTGACACATCAAACTTTTTGAAGTTAAAATATGCATTTTCAAATTTGTTTTTCAATGTGTCAAGCTCGGCAGTTAGACTGACAAGTTGTCCCTTAAAATAATCATAATTCACATATTTATTAATGTATTCTTCTTGAACTTTTCTAAAGTCCTTTGTTTTGGCCTCAAGTTGTGCTTTTAAGGGTTTTTGACATTTCCTAAGTGTATATCTTTCATGTTTAAGGTCCTCATTTTCCCTTTTTAGCAAATCATTTTGTTCGCGGAGAAAATTAATAGTAGTTTCACAAGATTTAGAGCATGAAACTTCATTGACCGGGATGTTTACGGAACTCATTGTTTACCAAATATGCCCTACGATTGTAAACCTCAAAAGTCAACCTTAAAAGTCAAGTTTAAAAAGTCAAACTTAAAAGTCAAACTTAGAAGTCAAACCAAAAATCTAAAAGTAAAAATTTGAAGATTAAACGAGAAAGTCAAAGTTTAAAGTCGAAGGTCAAACTCGAAAGTCAAAGTCAAATTTTTAAGGTCGAAAGTCAAAAATGATAGTCAAAAATTTAAAACCAAAATTTTGGGTAGAAAATGGAATTTTAAAATTAAAAAAAATGATTTTTGGGCTAAAATTGTCAAAATCGCGAGAATAGGATCGAAACAACGAAGCTATTTGAATTAAAACGGGAAGGAATGTAACATGTGGCTTGCTAGATGGATTGGTAAGGCGTGATTTGAGAATGCGTGTGACCCGGGTTCGAATCCTTGCACTCACTGGAATTTTTGAATATTCAATGATGGACACAAACCTGCGAGGACCGAACACGTGTGCAACCGAACACCTGATAGGCCGATAATCGACCGAAAAGAAAATGTACCGAGGTCGAACATGTGTGCGGCGTCCGAAGCTGAAAACATTGTTGGGCTGAAAACTTGCGAGATCTCGGACCGTAAACCCCCGAACCGTAAAAGTATTTTGGCTGTAAACTCCGAGGAAAGCCTAATCCGAGATTTCAGCCGCCGCCATGACCTCGTTGGAAGTCGCAAAATTACATCAAAAAGCAACGTTTTTCACCCTTTTTCGCTCCAAACTCGATCAAAAAGCTATTTTTATGAAGAACACGAAGAACAAACCTCCAATATTTTTCCAAAAGCTGTCCAAAAATGTAAAATCCTTCAAGAAAAAGTGCAAAAACGCTCCAGATCTTGCCAAAATGATTGATATAATCCAAGCTTTGATACCAACTGTAAGTCCTAAATTTTGCTTGATGTATCAATTAGATCCACTTGATGGTGCGGAATCCTAAACAAGTGGATGAAGCAAGATCAAATATGAAAGAAGGAGAAGAAGAAGATGATGAATCTATGATGTATTGATGATAAGATTGATGCTTCAACACAAGATTCACACACACACAGACTCTCTTCTTCTCTCTAACTTTCTATCTCTACAATATGATTATGAATGAATTCTCTCTTGACTCCTCACCCTTACATCCATATATAGTTGTCATTGAAAGGAGGTGGGACACTATGATACCCTAGACCCTTAGTTTGATTATCTTTAAATTTCAATTGTTTCTCTATCATAGTCTCAACTTTCTCACTTGACACATTAAACTTTTTGAAGTTAAAATATGCATTTTCAAATTTGTTTTTCAATGTGTCAAGCTCGGCAGTTAGACTGACAAGTTGTCCCTTAAAATAATCATAATTCACATATTTATTAATGTATTCTTCTTGAACTTTTCTAAAGTCCTTTGTTTTGGCCTCAAGTTGTGCTTTTAAGGTTTTTTGACATTTCCTAAGTGTATATCTTTCATGTTTAAGGTCCTCATTTTCCCTTTTTAGCAAATCAATTTGTTCGCGAAGAAAATTAATAGTAGTTTCACAAGATTTAAAGCATGAAACTTCATTGACCGGGATGTTTACGGAACTCATTGTTTACCAAATATGCCCTTTGATTGTAAACCTCAAAAGTCAACCTTAAAACTCAAGTTTAAAAAGTCAAACTTAAAAGTCAAACTTAGAAGTCAAACCAAAAATCTAAAAGTAAAAATCTGCAGGTTAAACGAGAAAGTCAAAGTTTAAAGTCGAAGGTCAAACTCGAAAGTCAAAGTCAAATTTTTAAGGTCGAAAGTCAATAATGATTGTCAAAAATTTAAAACCAAAATTTTGGGTAGAAAATGGAATTTTAAAATTAAAAAAAATGATTTTTGGGCTAAAATTGTCAAAATTGCGAGAATAGGATCGAAACAACGAAGCAATTTGAATTAAAACGGGAAGGAATGTAACATGTGGCTTGCTAGATGGATTGGTAAGGCGTGATTTGAGAATGCGTGTGACCCGGGTTCGAATCCTTGCACTCACTGAAATTTTTGAATATTCAATGATGGACACAAACCTGCGAGGACCGAACACATGCGCAACCGAACACCTGATAGGCCGATAATCGACCGAACAGAAAATGTACCGAGGTCAAACATGTGTGCGGCGTCCGAAGCTGAAAACGTTGTTGGGCCGAAAACTTGTGAGATCTCGGACCGTAAACCCCCGAACCGAAAAAGTATTTCGGCTGTAAACTCCAAGGAAACCCTAATCCGAGATTTCAGCCGCCGCCATGACCTCGTTGGAAGTCGCAAAATTACATCAAAAAGCAACGTTTTTCACCCTTTTTAGCTCCAAACTCGATCAAAAAGCTATTTTTATGAAGAACACAAAGAACAAACCTCCAATATTTTTCCAAAAGCTGTCCAAAAATGTAAAATCCTTCAAGAAAAAGTGCAAAAACGCTCCAGATCTTGCCAAAATGATTGATATAATCCAAGCTTTGATACCAACTGTAAGTCCTACATTTTGCTTGATGTATCAATTAGATCCACTTGATGGTGCGGAATCCAAAACAAGTGGATGAAGCAAGATCAAATATGAAAGAAGGAGAAGAAGAAGATGATGAATCTATGATGTATTGATGATAAGATTGATGCTTCAACACAAGATTCACACACACACACACAAACTCTCTTCTTCTCTCTAACTTTCTATCTCTACAATATGATTATGAATGAATTCTCTCTTGACTCCTGACCCTTACATCCATATATAATTGTCATTGAAAGGAGGTGGGACACTATGATACCCTAGACCCTTAGTTTGATTATCTTTAAATTTCAATTGTTTCTCAATCATAGTCTCAACTTTCTCACTTGACACATCAAACTTTTTGAAGTTAAAATATGCATTTTCAAATTTGTTTTTCAATGTGTCAAGCTCGGCAGTTAGACTGACAAGTTGTCCCTTAAAATAATCATAATTCACATATTTATTAATGTATTCTTCTTGAACTTTTCTAAAGTCCTTTGTTTTGGCCTCAAGTTGTGCTTTTAAGGGTTTTTGACATTTCCTAAGTGTATATCTTTCATGTTTAAGGTCCTCATTTTCCCTTTTTAGCAAATCATTTTGTTCGCGGAGAAAATTAATAGTAGTTTCACAAGATTTAGAGCATGAAACTTCATTGACCGGGATGTTTACGGAACTCATTGTTTACCAAATATGCCCTACGATTGTAAACCTCAAAAGTCAACCTTAAAAGTCAAGTTTAAAAAGTCAAACTTAAAAGTCAAACTTAGAAGTCAAACCAAAAATCTAAAAGTAAAAATTTGAAGATTAAACGAGAAAGTCAAAGTTTAAAGTCGAAGGTCAAACTCGAAAGTCAAAGTCAAATTTTTAAGGTCGAAAGTCAAAAATGATAGTCAAAAATTTAAAACCAAAATTTTGGGTAGAAAATGGAATTTTAAAATTAAAAAAAATGATTTTTGGGCTAAAATTGTCAAAATCGCGAGAATAGGATCGAAACAACGAAGCTATTTGAATTAAAACGGGAAGGAATGTAACATGTGGCTTGCTAGATGGATTGGTAAGGCGTGATTTGAGAATGCGTGTGACCCGGGTTCGAATCCTTGCACTCACTGGAATTTTTGAATATTCAATGATGGACACAAACCTGCGAGGACCGAACACGTGTGCAACCGAACACCTGATAGGCCGATAAGCGACCGAAAAGAAAATGTACCGAGGTCGAACATGTGTGCGGCGTCCGAAGCTGAAAACATTGTTGGGCTGAAAACTTGCGAGATCTCGGACCGTAAACCCCCGAACCGTAAAAGTATTTTGGCTGTAAACTCCGAGGAAAGCCTAATCCGAGATTTCAGCCGCCGCCATGACCTCGTTGGAAGTCGCAAAATTACATCAAAAAGCAACGTTTTTCACCCTTTTTCGCTCCAAACTCGATCAAAAAGCTATTTTTATGAAGAACACGAAGAACAAACCTCCAATATTTTTCCAAAAGCTGTCCAAAAATGTAAAATCCTTCAAGAAAAAGTGCAAAAACGCTCCAGATCTTGCCAAAATGATTGATATAATCCAAGCTTTGATACCAACTGTAAGTCCTAAATTTTGCTTGATGTATCAATTAGATCCACTTGATGGTGCGGAATCCTAAACAAGTGGATGAAGCAAGATCAAATATGAAAGAAGGAGAAGAAGAAGATGATGAATCTATGATGTATTGATGATAAGATTGATGCTTCAACACAAGATTCACACACACACAGACTCTCTTCTTCTCTCTAACTTTCTATCTCTACAATATGATTATGAATGAATTCTCTCTTGACTCCTCACCCTTACATCCATATATAGTTGTCATTGAAAGGAGGTGGGACACTATGATACCCTAGACCCTTAGTTTGATTATCTTTAAATTTCAATTGTTTCTCTATCATAGTCTCAACTTTCTCACTTGACACATTAAACTTTTTGAAGTTAAAATATGCATTTTCAAATTTGTTTTTCAATGTGTCAAGCTCGGCAGTTAGACTGACAAGTTGTCCCTTAAAATAATCATAATTCACATATTTATTAATGTATTCTTCTTGAACTTTTCTAAAGTCCTTTGTTTTGGCCTCAAGTTGTGCTTTTAAGGTTTTTTGACATTTCCTAAGTGTATATCTTTCATGTTTAAGGTCCTCATTTTCCCTTTTTAGCAAATCAATTTGTTCGCGAAGAAAATTAATAGTAGTTTCACAAGATTTAAAGCATGAAACTTCATTGACCGGGATGTTTACGGAACTCATTGTTTACCAAATATGCCCTTTGATTGTAAACCTCAAAAGTCAACCTTAAAACTCAAGTTTAAAAAGTCAAACTTAAAAGTCAAACTTAGAAGTCAAACCAAAAATCTAAAAGTAAAAATCTGCAGGTTAAACGAGAAAGTCAAAGTTTAAAGTCGAAGGTCAAACTCGAAAGTCAAAGTCAAATTTTTAAGGTCGAAAGTCAATAATGATTGTCAAAAATTTAAAACCAAAATTTTGGGTAGAAAATGGAATTTTAAAATTAAAAAAAATGATTTTTGGGCTAAAATTGTCAAAATTGCGAGAATAGGATCGAAACAACGAAGCAATTTGAATTAAAACGGGAAGGAATGTAACATGTGGCTTGCTAGATGGATTGGTAAGGCGTGATTTGAGAATGCGTGTGACCCGGGTTCGAATCCTTGCACTCACTGAAATTTTTGAATATTCAATGATGGACACAAACCTGCGAGGACCGAACACATGCGCAACCGAACACCTGATAGGCCGATAATCGACCGAACAGAAAATGTACCGAGGTCAAACATGTGTGCGGCGTCCGAAGCTGAAAACGTTGTTGGGCCGAAAACTTGTGAGATCTCGGACCGTAAACCCCCGAACCGAAAAAGTATTTCGGCTGTAAACTCCAAGGAAACCCTAATCCGAGATTTCAGCCGCCGCCATGACCTCGTTGGAAGTCGCAAAATTACGTCAAAAAGCAACGCTTTTCACACTTCTTAGCTCCAAACTCGATCAGAAAGCTACTTTTATGAAGAACACGAAGAACAAACTCCCAATATTTTTCCAAAAGCTGTCCAAAAATGTAAAATCCTTCAAGAAAAAGTTCAAAAATGCTCCAGATCTTGCGAAAATGATTGATACAATCCAAGCTCTGATACCAACTGTAAGTCCTAAATTTTGCTTGATGTATCAATTAGATCCACTTGATGGTGCGGAATCCTAAACAAGTGGATGATGCAAGATCAAATTTGAAAGAAGGAGAAGAAGAAGATGATGAATCTATGATGTATTGATGATAAGATTGATGCTTCAACCCAAGATTCACACACACACAGACACTCTTCTTCTCTCTAACTTTCTCTCTGTACAATATGATTATGAATGAATTCTCTCTTGACTCCTCACCCTTACATCCATATATTGTTGTCATTGAAAGGAGGTGGGACACTATGATACCCTAGACCCTTAGTTTGATTATCTTTAAGTTTCAATTGTTTCTCAATCATAGTCTCAACTTTCTCACTTGACACATCAAACTTTTTGAAGTTAAAATATGCATTTTCAAATTTGTTTTTCAATGTATCAAGCTCGGCAGTTAGACTGACAAGTTGTCCCTTAAAATAATCATAATTCACATATTTATTAATGTATTCTTCTTGAACTTTTCTAAAGTCCTTTGTTTTGGCCTCAAGTTGTGCTTTTAAGGGTTTTTGACATTTCCTAAGTGTATATCTTTCATGTTTAATGTCCTCATTTTCCCTTTTTAGCAAATCAATTTGTTCGCGAAGAAAATTAATAGTAGTTTCACAAGATTTAGAGCATGAAACTTCATTGACCGGGATGTTTACGGAACTCATTGTTTACTAAATATGCCCTTTGATTGTAAACCTCAAAAGTCAACCTTAAAAGTCAAGTTTAAAAAGTCAAACTTAAAAGTCAAACTTAGAAGTCAAACCAAAAATCTAAAAGTAAAAATTTGAAGGTTAAACGAGAAAGTCAAAGTTTAAAGTCGAAGGTCAAACTCGAAAGTGAAAGTCAAATTTTTAAGGTCGAAAGTCAAAAATGATAGTCAAAAATTTAAAACCAAAATTTTGGGTAGAAAATGGAATTTTGAAATTAAAAAAAAATGATTTTTGGACTAAAATTGTCAAAATTGTGAGAATAGGATCGAAGCAGCGAAGCTATTTGAATTAAAACGGGAAGGAATGTAACATGTGGCTTGCTAGATGGATTGGTAAGGCGTGATTTGAGAATGTGTGTGACCCGGGTTCGAATCGTTGCACTCACTGGAATTTTTGAATATTCAATGATGGACACAAACCTGCGAGGACCGAACACGTGCTCAACAGAACACCTGATAGGCCGATAATCGACCGAACAGAAAATGTACCGAGGTCGAACATGTGTGCCGCGTCCGAAGCTGAAAACATTGGTGGGCCGAAAACTTGCGAGATCTCGGACCGTAAACCCCCGAACTGAAAAAGTATTTCGGCTGTAAACTCCGAGGAAACCCTAATAAGAGATTTCGGTCGCCGCCATGACCTCGTTGGAAGTCGCAAAATTACGTCAAAAAGGAACGTGTTTCACACTTTTTAGCTCCAAACTCTATCAAAAAGCTATTTTTATGAAGAACATGAAGAACAAACTCCCAATATTTTTCCAAAAGCTGTCCAAAAATGTAAGATCCTTCAAGAAAAAGTGCAAAAATGCTCCAGATCTTGCCAAAATGATTGATACAACCCAAGCTCTGATACCAACTGTAAGTCCTAAATTTTGCTTGTTGTATCAATTAGATCCACTTGATGGTGTGGAATCCTAAACAAGTGGATGATGCAAGATCAAATATGAAAGAAGGAGAAGAAGAAGATGATGAATCTATGATGTATTGATGATAAGATTGATGCTTCAACACAAGATTCACACACACACACACAAACTCTCTTCATCTCTCTAACTTTCTCTCTCTATAATATGATTATGAATGAATTCTCTCTTGACTCCTCACCCTTACATCCATATATTGTTGTCATTGAAAGAAGGTGGGACACTATGATACCCTAGACCCTTAGTTTGATTATCTTTAAATTTCAATTGTTTCTCAATCATAGTCTCAACTTTCTCACTTGACACATAAAACTTTTTGAAGTTAAAATATGCATTTTCAAATTTGTTTTTCAATGTGTCAAGCTCGGCAGTTAGACTGACAAGTTGTCCCTTAAAATAATCATAATTCACATATTTATTAATGTATTCTTCTTGAACTTTTCTAAAGTCCTTTGTTTTGGCCTCAAGTTGTGCTTTTAAGGGTTTTTGACATTTCCTAAGTGTATATCTTTCATGTTTAAGGTCCTCATTTTCCCTTTTTAGCAAATCAATTTGTTCGCGAAGAAAATTAATAGTAGTTTCACAAGATTTAGAGCATGAAACTTCATTGACCGGGATGTTTACGGAACTCATTGTTTACCAAATATGCCCTTTGATTGTAAACCTCAAAATTCAACCTTAAAAGTCAAGTTTAAAAAGTCAAACTTAAAACTCAAACTTAGAAGTCAAACCAAAAATCTAAAAGTAAAAATTTGAAGATTTAACGAGAAAGTCAAAGTTTAAAGTCGAAGGTCAAACTCGAAAGTCAAAGTCAAATTTTTAAGGTCGAAAGTCAAAAATGATAGTAAAAAATTTAAAACCAAAATTTTGGGTAGAAAATGGAATTTTAAAATTAAAAAAAATGATTTTTGGGCTAAAATTGTCAAAATTGCGAGAATAGGATCGAAACAGCGAAGCTATTTGAATTAAAACGGGAAGGAATGTAACATGTGGCTTGCTAGATGGATTGGTAAGGCGTGATTTGAGAATGCGTGTGACCCGGGTTCGAATCCTTGCAATCACTGGAATTTTTGAATATTCAATGATGGACACAAACCTGCGAGGACCGAACACGTGCGCAACCGAACACCTGATAGGCCGATAATCGAACGAACAGAAAATGTACCGAGTTCGAACATATGTGCGGCGTCCGAAGCTGAAAACATTGTTGGGCCGAAAACTTGCGAGATCTCGGACTGTAAACCCCCGAACCGAAAAAGTATTTCGGCTGTAAACACCGAGGAAACCCTAATCCGAGATTTCAGTCGCCGCCATGACCTCGTTGGAAGTCGCAAAATCACGTCAAAAAGCAACGTTCTTCACACTTTTTAGCTCTAAACTCGATCAAAAATCTATTTTTATGAAGAACACGAAGAAAAACTCCCAATATTTTTCAAAAGCTGTCCAAAAATGTAAAATACTTCAAGAAAAAGTGCAAAAACGCTCCAGATCTTGCCAAAATGATTGATACAATCCAAGGTCTGATACCAACAGTAAGTCCTAAATTTTGCTTGATGTATCAATTAGATCCACTTGGTGGTGCGGAATCCTAAACAAGTGGATGATGCAAGATCAAATATGAAAGAAGGAGAAGAAGAAGATGATGAATCTCTGATGTATTGATGATAAGATTGATGCTTCAACACAAGATTCACACACACACATAGACTCTCTTCTTCTCTCTAACTTTCTATCTCTACAATATGATTATGAATGAATTCTCTCTTGACTCCTGACCCTTACATCCATATATACTTGTCATTGAAAGGAGGTGGGACACTATGATACCCTAGAACCTTAGTTTGATTATCTTTAAATTTCAATTTTTTCTCAATCATAGTCTCAACTTTCTCACCTGACACATCAAACTTTTTGAAGATAAAATATGCATTTTCAAATAGTTTTTTTCAATGTGTCAAGCTCGGCAGTTAGACGGAAAAGTTGTCCCTTAAAATAATTATAATTCACATATTTATTAATGTATTATTCTTGAACTTTTCTACAGTCCTTTGTTTTGGTCTCAAGTTGTGCTTTTAAGGGTTTTTGACATTTCCTAAGTGTATATCTTTCATGTTTAACGTCCTCATTTTCCCTGTTTAGCAAATCAATTTGTTCGCGAAGAAAATTAATAGTAGTTTCGTAAGATTTAGAGCATGAAACTTCATTGACCGGGATGTTTGCGGAACTCATTGTTTACCAAAAATGCCCTTTGATTGTAAACCTCAAAAGTCAACCTTAAAAGTCAAGTTTAAAAAGTCAAACTTAATAGTCAAACATAAAAGTCAAACCAAAAATCTAAAAGTAAAAATTTGAAGGTTAAACGAGAAAGTCAAAGTTTAAAGTCGAAGGTCAAACTTGAAAGTCAAAGTCAAATTTTTAAGGTCGAAAGTCAAAAATGATAGTCAAAAATCTAAAACCAAAATTTTGCGTAGAAAATCGAATTTTAAAATTCAAAATAAAAATGATTTTTGGGCTAAAATAGACAAAATTGCGAGTATAGGATCAAAACAGCGAAGCTATTTGAATTAAAACGAGAAGGAATGTAACATGAGGCTTGCTAGATGGATTGGTAAGGCGTGATTTGAGAATGCATGCGACCCGGGTTCGAATCCTTGCACTCACTGGAATTTTTGAATATTCAATGATGGACGCAAACCTGCGAGGACCGAACACGTGCCCAACCGAACACCTGCTAGGCCGATAATGGACCGAACATAAATTGTACCGAGGTCGAACATGTGTGCGGCGTCCGAAGCTGAAAACGTTGCTGGGCCGAAAACTTGCGAGATCTCGGACCTTAATCCGAGATTTCAGCCGCCGCCATGACCTCTTTGGAAGAATGGAAGTCACAAAATTACGTTAAAAAGCAGCGTTTTTCACACTTTTTAGCTCCAAACTCGATCAAAAAGCTACTTTTTTCAAGAAGACGAAGAACAAATCCCCAATATTTCTTCAAAAGCTATCCAAAAGTGTAAAATCCTTCAAGAAAAAGTGCAAAAACGTTCCAGATCTTGCCAAAATGATTGATACAATCCAAGCTCTGATACCAACTGTAAGTCCTAAATTTTGCTTGATGTGTCAATCAGATCCACTTGATGGTGCGGAATCCCAAACTAGTGGATGATGCAAGATCAAATATGAAAGAATGAGAAGAAGAAGAAGATGAATCTATGATGTATTGATGACAAGATTGATGCTTCAACACAAGATTCACACACACACACACACTATCTCTCTCTTCTTTTCTCTAACTTTCTCTCTCTACAATATGATTATGAATGAATGCTCTCTTGACTCCTCACCCTTATATATATATATATATATATATATATATATATATATATATATATATATATATATATATATATATATATATATATATATATATATATATATATATATATATATATATGGACCGCAATCTAAAGTCCCAAACCCAATGCTAGACCGAAAACACATGGGTTTTTAGTCCAAGCTACAAATAAACTAAACATTATTTTCATCCTAAGACTAAAAATAATAAAAGCTTAGAAAAGTAAAGTATAAACCATATTTTTGACCCAACAATTTCCCCCTTGGTTTATAGCTTTCTTTTCTTTGACCTAACAAAATCCCCTTAAGAATGTAGCTGTTTTTTCTTATCAATCTTAATTTGGAGCTTGGCTTCAACTTTTTGTGTTCTATTTCTTAACAACTTCAAGATGAAAAACTGAATCTTCTATGTGAATGACTTCATCTTGAACAGTTGGGTTTTTCTTCAAAATTTTGGCTTTGAACGAACGTTGGGTAAGGAGGCTTCTTGAAAGGATTCTTAAAAATCAGCACTTTCAGCTTGAGAATCTTCAGAGAGAATAGCAGAGAACGAATCTTCTTGATCACTTAAGCAGGTTCATAAATAGCATCAAATTGATTGAGGAGGCTTCAATGCAATTTGTCACATAATCTTCAAGTCAGCTTCACCTTGCTTCTGGGGTTTAAAGATTGTATGTTGAAAAATTATATTCACTTCTAGTTCCTTCGAATGATTGTTCTTGAATGATCTCCGTTGCACCTTGAAAACTAACCGTGACTAACAAGTCCATGTGGATCACAAAAAGAATCATAAAGACCCTTCTCACCATAGTTGTTCAAGGATGAATCCTTGGCTCAGAAAGAGACTTCTCGCAATATTTGTGTGAACTCAGAGGAACACACTATGGTTTGCTGAGTATCGGAGAGCTACTCGTGGCTAGTTTTGATGTTAGCCCCTGTATATCCTTGATCATAGATCTAAATAAAGTTATCAAGTTAACAAGTTAACTTGGCCCTTGGCAAGACGTTCAGCGATACCTATTTCCCTGTTGGGTGAATCGCCCTGGTGCCGTGACAATTCTTAGGTAAAGAAATCTGACAACACCAATCTAACACTTTGTACCGTTCCAGACTTTTAGTTCCTTAGATACGACAGTTCTTAAAAAGAAACTGTTTGAATGGCATTTTGTACAATGTCACACCAGGTATGAGCCATTATCCGTCAATTCGTGGGTGAAATATAGGACGTATAAAATGTTTACTGTCAATTCAGATATAAATGGTGTTGGATTTTGGGTTTCACTTAGAGTTATGGTGACAACGACATCTAAGATCATAAACACAGTCTTTTTGGCAACCGTCAGCCGAGTTTTTATATACTCGAACCGCAAGGAGTATCGGTACGTGGAAATGATTTGATGGAGAAATTTTAGATATGGGTAAAAAATGGTTGGGTGTTTCACATGGGTCATGGTGAAAATGACCTTTGATCATTAGCATTTGATGCGAAGACTCCTAATAAGACCAATATATGTCTCAATATGAAGGAGTCTATCACTCGCATTTGAATTTTCCGTCAATTCCTTGTGAAAGTAGTGTGAAGTGAAATGACCGTCAATTCCTTTCCCATTTTCAGGTTTCTTCTCCTTGCTCAAAATATTTCGATACATTCTCCCTGAGTCGCATCTTCTCCTGAATTCACATTTCAAGACAAATGAAATTTTTTTAGGTAAACATAAAAAAAAGTAAACTTAGCACACTAAGAAATAAAAATAAAAGTAAAATACGCTCCAAAACACTATTTTTGGATTTTTGATTTTTCTAAAAAGGAAATTAAAACATAAATGAATATATTTTGTATTTTTGAAATTTTATAATTTTTTTTTAATTCTCCCCCTAAATTTGTGCATATAAGAAAATATGAACAAATTTAGCAAAAAACAAAAGTAAAATACAAAATGTAAAACTTTTTGGGATCAAAGTTGTCAAGCAATTTAACTTGCCCTTTTTCACTAAATCTCATATCATTTCCCAAATAATACCTACCAAAGAAAAACTTATTTTTGTAATTTTTTAGTTCTCCCCCATAAATTGAGCATAGGGAAGAAATAAAATAAATGCACAAAAATAAAGAAAATTTGTCTTTGAAAAGAATCATTTTAAGAAAAACAAAGGAGTATCAAAATAATTTAAACCGAAAGTTAGCAATTGAAGACGCAAGCGTCAACGAATTCAGACTTAGCTGTGTTTTAATCTCGGAACAGATCCAAAAATTCTTCACATCATTAAGCACAAACCCCATTAGTGACACATACTCTCACCTAAGGTTCTGAGTGTTGTACGGTTGAGAGATGTACCCTACCATGTGCTTGGAACAGCCACTACCAACAAACTGAAGTCCGACGATATGCCTCCATTGCTGCTCAAGCACAAAGTGCAGGATTAATTAGTCTTTGGAATGTAGTCCGTCTTGAAACTGGGTTGACCATTTTCATAAATGCAAGGTACTTTCTCCGGTGACATATCTTGCTTATCACAAACAGAAGATGAAGAAATGTTAGAATCATTAGGTGATTTGGGATAGTGAACCTTTGGTACCCATCTGTAGTTGGGTTTAACCCATTTATTGTTCGATCGGATGGATGCCTCTACACTTGATTTTAAACATGAAACTGACCGCTGACATGGCTTTGACCTAACCGGTCTTGGTTTTACTGGAGCATCTCTTGAGCTTGGCATCTTGGCCGACATTCCCTTCTTGACTTTGGGATTTTGATACTTAGCCTTCTTCGTGTTCCAGTCACCATTGCGCAATTATGACCTGGAAGGGTTTCTTTTGGAGAATCTCCCACTTGGTTCATTTTGCCATCCTTGTGCGTAGTAGGGAATGTATGCACGATATGGAAAATTTCAGGCAATGTCTCCAGGTGTCCCACAGTGAAAACATGTTTTTTTCTTCACGTAGGAGATGTTTCTTCCTACCCCTATGGCATGCCCTTGCCTTGTCTCTAATTGTTCCCACAAGCACACTTGCAGTAGGCACTTTGTCTCACTTGTTATGGTGGCTTGTATTTACCAACAGTAGGTTTAGAAGTAACTGAGTTTGAAGCAACAGATTCAGAGTTCAAAGAAACATTGGTTTGTTCGAAAGTGTCCTCCTTGTAAACATCTTCCGCTACTTTACCCGCACAGGATGTAGAATAATTAAAAACGTTCACGTTAATACTCTCAGTTAACCCAGATTGCTCAGTATTAACTGAAGCTTGTTCAGGGAATGGGCCAAACTGAGCATGAATTTCTTTCTCATTGGTCTCAAGGGGTGGGTTATACTTGTCATTGAGATGGGGTGGGACACTATGATACCCTAGACCCTTAGTTTGATTATCTTTAAATTTCAATTGTTTCTCAATCATAGTCGCAACTTTCTCACTTGACACATTAAACTTTTTGATGTTAAAATCTGCATTTTCAAATTTGTTTTTCAATGTGTCAAGCTCAGCAGTTAGACTTGCAAGTTGTACCTTAAAATAATCATAATTCACATATTTATTACTGTATTCTTCTTGAAGTTTTCTAAAGTCCATTTTTTTGGCCTCTAAGGGTTTTTGACCATTCCTAAGTGTATATCCTTCATATTTAAGGTCCTTTCTTTCCCTTTTTAGTAAATCAATTTGTTTGTGAAGAAATTTAATACTAGTTTCACAAGATTTAGAGCATGAAACTTCATTCACCAGGATGTTTGCGGAACTCATTGATCGTAAAAAAAATTATTTTTGGGCTAAAATTTTCAAATTTCAAGAATATGATCTTAACACCGAAGCTACTTGAATTAAAACGTGAAGGCATGTAACATGTGGCTTGCTAGATGGATTGGTAAGGCGTGGGTTGAGTATGTGTGTGACTTGTGTTCGAATCCATGCACTCCCTGGAATTTTTGAATATTCATTGATGGCTGCAAACCTGCAAGGACCGAACACCTGTGCAATTGAACACCTGCTGGGCCGATAATGGATTGAACCGAAAACGTACCGAGGCCGAACACGTGCACGACGTCCGAAGATGAAAACGTTGTTGGGCCAAAAACTTGTCACACCCCAAAACCACGAACGACGGAAACGTTCGGGGGCGGAGGACGTCATGTATGCATCACAACAAATGTAAAGTAGTAAACAAGCAACAACATCATCCATTGCATTAATAGTATAATTTTAGTTACAAGTGTTTTCTTTCATAGAACAAGACAGCATGATAACTGATCAAAATAAAAGACGAGTCTTGACTGCTCCGTCTTCTCTAAACCTTGCATCGACACCTGTCTATTTGTAACCTGAGAATACAAGTTATTTTGAAAGAGTAGATCAGCATTTAAGCTGGTGAGTTCATAAGTATTTAATGTCATTGCTTTGATTAGTTGGTATGAAAGACTGGTGAATGATTAATGAAACATTTAGTATAAGTATGAAAACTCTAGAAATCCCATATTTCCTACTAGTATAAAAGTAGTCTTCTACCAAGACCCAAATGTTTTGAAAGTAGTCTTTTACCTAGACCTGACTGTTTTGAAAGTACGCATCTCTTGAAAATGTGACGGTTTTTCCTTGATTAACTCTTATTAGTTTGTCCCTTAAGTATACCTGAAATGGTATCAACTTGAAACATCCGTAGATTTTTCATTTACCTCTGTTGCTAACAGCCGGGTTTAGGAATAGTTAGTCCCTTATGTATACCCACGATGGTATCAACCTAGAACATCCGTAGATTGTTCATTTACCTCTGTAGCTAACAGTGGTTGTCGGAATGGTTAGTCCCTCAAAGTATGATGTGGTACTAGGAGATAAAGTCCCAATCTATCTTGTCGATGATGTAATTGAATCACAAGGTAAAGGTAGAAAGGCGAACGTTATCACCGTATCTAGACATATAACATGTAATAGTAATATGCCATATAATGTCTATGTAAAAGTATTCATGTATAAGTATTCATGTAAGAATATTCCTTCATATAACATGTAGTAGTAATTTTCCATATAATGTCTATGTAAAAGTATTCATGTATAAGTATTCATGTAAGAGTATTCCTTCATATAACATGTAGTAGTAATTGGTGGGTTTTGAGCATTCTAACACTTCCTAAGTGTACATGCAACCCTAATAACCTTGGATCTATGTTTGTCTAATTATCATGCAAAGTTGAATTCCAAGGTTATATTCCTATCTAGCATACATGGGGAACAATTTTAACTTGAATCATAGATAGAATAACTTACCTTGTTGTTGCTTGTGTTCCTTGAAACCTTGTGAGCCTAGCACCCCAAGTGTGATGCCTCAAATGCTTCACACAACACCAAATGCTCTTGGAAAGACTCTTGAGATAATACACACTACTTAAATTCGGCCAAGCCCTCTAGTTTCTTAGTGTAGTGTAGTGTAGCCGATTTTGGTGGAGAATATGCTTCTTATATAGTGTTGACACATCTAGGGTTACACCATGTAAACCCTAATGTGTCATGACTCTTCATTTCCATGACCCATGGGTTTGTAACTCCCATGGAGCATCCATGGAGCATCCTATGGGTAGAACCCAACTTGATAATCCATGGAGCCTCTTAGCCCACTATACAAGATATGGATGATTTACATAATCAACCCATATATTTAATTAGTTATCCTTTGACCACTTAATTAATTCCAAATTAATTCTTTGATCAAACTAATCAAATAATATTATTAATATATTAGAACTTATAATATATTAATAATCTCCAAGTGTTATTTCTCTCATTTAGTCTATCCAATTGCATGGTGCCATGCAACCCAAATGGACCATGCCGGGTCGGGTCAAGTACAAGCCCGAAATAGTTATGGACTTAGACACCTTATCCAACAGTCTCCCACTTGGATAAGTCTAATAACTATATCTCTAGTACTTCAGGAACCGATCGGCAATTGTAGCTCTTTCAAGGTCTCTCGGAACTGAGAAAATGATGATACGCCATTTAAGAGAAGTGATCATATAATCCTCCGTTCTAGATATCAGCCGGACAAATATATGGAACATTGTCTTGCTTATTGTCCAGCATTTGTTTCCCGATTTCCGATTTGTTTGACAAAGAACTTAATTGAACACATCAACTTAGTTCTGACCAGGCCCGGTACATGGGTCAAAACAAAATCATCGAGGGGCCCAGATATCAGCTTCTAATCCGAGAAGGAACAAATAAACTTCGACTCATATGTTTGTTCTACCACTCATTGAATTACACACAAAAGTACGTTTTATAACATCGAGTTACCAATGCGGTTTCGTACAGTCAATGCATAACCAACTTGTAAGTAACAAATCATATCTCTAGGTTTGAAGACTTATATGATATTACCGTCTCACGATCACTCGAGATAGAATTCCATGAAGTGATTCCAGTGAGCGTGGGTTGAGTCCAATGCTCAGAACTTATGAGCACTCATGATTGTTGTAGCCTTGTCCAAGACCTCTACAACCAAACATGACCGTCTTGATTCATATCTACTTCCAACATATGTCCGACTGTGGAGGTTTGAATAATATGTTATACCAAACAAAAAATATTCTGGAAGTCAAAACATGCAAAAGAAATATAGTAAACGATCGACAAGAGATAGCAACACATTACTCATAAATAAAACACTTTACAAATTTCGAGATTATCTAACTACTAAATCTAATATCATCCTTCAGCCCTATGCTCCGAGCATGCTGAAGATGCTTAACCCGAGTCAGTCCCTTTGTGAGGGGGTCTGCCGGATTCTCATCTGATGATACCCTCTTTGCCACGAGGAGTCCTTCTTCGATCCGATGTCTGATGAAATGGTATTTTCTGTCGATGTGTCTGGATCTCCCGTGATCCCTTGGTTCCTTGGCTTAAGGCAACAACACTTTCACTATCACAGAAAATTTCCATTGGCTCTTTAATAGCTGGTACAACTCCAAGGTCTCCAATGAAGTTCTTCAGCCATATTGCCTCTTTTGCTGCCTCGCTAGCTGCAATATACTCTGATTCACAAGTAGAATCTGCCACTGTCTCTTGCTTGGAACTCTTCCAAGAAATTGCTCCTCCGTTTAGGGTAAAGACCCAGCCCGACTGAGAGCGGAAATTATCCCTATCAGTCTGGAAGCTAGCATCACTATACCCTACTACTCTCAAGTCATCACTCCCACCGAGGGTAAGAATCCAGTCCTTAGTCCTCCGTAGGTACTTGAGGATATTCTTTACCGCAGTCCAGTGTGCCTTGCCAGGGTTCGCTTGATACCTGCTAACCATGCTCAAGGCAAAAGCTACATCGGGTCGAGTACACGTCATAGCATACATGATCGATCCTACAGCCGAAGCATAAGGTGTCCGACTCATTTCTGCTATCTCAGCCTCAGTGCTAGGGCTTTGTGTCTTACTCAATCTGGTGTTACTCTGGATGGGTAACTCTCCTTTCTTGGAATCCTGCATGCTGAATCTCTTCAGCACCTTATCCAAGTAGGTACTCTGACTAAGTCCAATTAGTCTTTTACTCCGATCTCTCAAGATTCTTATCCCTAAAATATAGGCAGCTTCACCAAGGTCCTTCATAGCGAAACACTTCCCAAGCCAGGACTTTACTTCCTGTAGGGTTGGAATGTCGTTTCCTATGAGTAGTATGTCATCCACATACAATACCAAAAAGCTAACTATACTCCCACTAGCCTTGACATACACACAAGATTCATCTTCACTCCTAGAAAAGCCAAATTCCTTGACCTTTTCATCAAAGCAAAGATTCCATCTGCGAGGTGCTTGCTTCAATCCATAAATGGATTTCTCAAGCTTACACACTCTATTAGGGTACTCGTTGCTGACAAAACCCTTTGGCTGACTCATGTAAACATCTTCAGCCAACTTTCCATTAAGGAAAGCGGTTTTGACATCCATCTGCCATATTTCATAGTCATGAAATGCAGCTATGGCCAACAGAACCCGAATAGACTTAATCTTGGCTACCGGAGAAAAGGTCTCATCATAATCCACTCCAGGAATTTGAGAGAAGCCCTTTGCAACCAGTCTAGCCTTATAAGTGTGTACTTTACCATCCATGTCGGTCTTCTTCTTAAGGACCCATTTGCACCCTACTGTCTTACGACCTGGTACATTTTCAACCAAGTTCCAAACTTGATTGTCATACATGGATTGTATCTCGCTATCCATAGCCTCTTTCCATTTAGCAGACTCGGGGCCTGCCATGGCTTCCTCGTAGCTGTTAGGGTCATCTTGACTTACTAGTGTCTCATCACTAATAAGTGTCTCACCTTCTGCAGTAATATGGAATCCATAGTAATGCTTAGGTGCACTCCTAACTCTCGTGGAACGTCTCAGAGGTACAGATTTGTCAATTGACTCAACAGGAGTTTCCTCCTCAAGTTGAGGGCTAGAGTTTGAAGTTCCTTCACCGCTTGATTCTTGAATTTCTTCAAGATCAATTTGCCTCCCACTGTCTCCTTGGCTTATAAACTCTCTTTCTCGAAAGACTCCTCTTCTTGCTACAAAGACCACATTGTCACTAGGTCTGTAGAAGAGGTAACCAAAGGATCGCTGTGGGTAACCGATGAAAATACACCTCTCGCTTCGAGGTTCGAGCTTATCATGAGTCTCGCGTCTCATGAAAGCCTCGCAACCCCAAATCTTGATGTGGTCTAGTTTGGGTACTTTACCAGTCCACATCTCGTGAGGAGTTTTGGCAACTTTCTTTGTAGGGACTAGATTAAGGATATGGGCGGCAATCTCTAAGGCATACCCCCAGAATGAGATTGGTAGCGTAGCTCGACTCATCATGGAACGAACCATATCTAACAAGGTTCGATTACGCCTCTCAGCCACACCATTCAACTGTGGTGTCCTGGGAGGTGTCAATTGTGAGACTATCCCACATTCCCTTAGATAGTCGAGGAACTCTGAACTAAGATACTCACCACCACGATCGGATCGAAGCATCTTAATGTTCCTGCCCAATTGATTCTCGACTTCCTGTTTAAATTCCTTAAACCTCTCGAAAGTCTCTGACTTATGCTTGATCAAGTAGACATATCCATATCTACTATAATCATCAGTAAAAGTCAAATAATAACGATTATTATCCCTTGTGGCATGTTTTAATGGTCCACACACATCCGTGTGTATAAGGTCCAACAAACCTTCACCCCTCTCACACGAACCTGTGAAGGGTGACTTTGTCATTTTTCCAAGTAAGCACGATTCGCAACTATCATCTGACTTTAGGTCAAACGACTCCAAGACTCCATCCTTTTGGAGTTGGCCCATGCGCTTCTTGCTTATATGTCCAAGACGACAATGTCATAATGATGCTTTATCCAAGTTATTATTATTAGTAGAATCAATACACAAAACATTATTTCCTAAGTTATCTACAACAGACACAGCTTCATACACACCATCACAAGGTAATGCTTTAAAATAAAGAACATTATTAAAGAAAGCATCAATAGAACCAACTTCATTATTAAATGAAAAGGTAAACCCTTGTTTGTACAAAGCATGAAAGGAAATAATATTTCTTGCCATTCCTGGCGAGTAACAACATTTATTCAAATCTAAACTAAACCCACTACTTAGCGATAAAGTATAAACTCCAATCTTGGTAACAGGTAAAGCTTTCCTATTCCCCATGATCAAGTTTATTCTTCCTTGCTCCACATCCTCACTTCTTCTTAGTCCCTGCAAGTCACAACAAATATGAATACCACACCTGGTATCAAGGACCCAAGAGTTAGAATGGGGTGAGTTATTAGAAATGATAGTGTAAATACCTGCATGGTTGGGTTTAACTTTCCCATCCTTCACATCTTGCTGGTATTTTGGGCAGTTCCGCTTCCAATGTGATTTTTCATGGCAATAGAAGCATTCAGCCTCTTTTGGGTCAGAAGAAGGAGTAATGAAACCTTTCTTGGTTCCACTTGAAGAAGAGCCATCAAGGGTCCGAGCCTTGGTACCCTTCGAAGATCTCCTCCTCTTTCTCCCTCGACTTTTCCCGATTGCCAAAACCGGAGTTGAGTTTTGAGTAGGAGTGATAGCAACCGACTTCCCCTTAAGACCTGATTCTGCGGTCTTGAGAAGTCCTTGAAGTTTGCTGAGGGTGACTTCTTCCTTGTTCATGTGCTATGTCATGCGGAATTGATCATAGCACGATGGTAAGGAATGCAAAATGATATCTATTGCAAGATCCTCCGGGAAGTTCACATTAAGCTTCAGCAAACGATCCACATACCTTTGCATTTTCTGCATGTGGCTCGTGACGGATTCCCCGTCCTTCATCATGGTTGTTATCATGGAGCAGATGATCTCATACCTCTCTTGTCGTGCACTTTGATGGTATCTTTCCATCAAATCTTGGTGCATTTCATAAGGGTAGAAATCCTCATAAGACTTTTGGAGTTCCGCTGTCATCGTGGCCATCATGATGCAAGCCACTTTCGTAGCATCCCTTTCATGAGCCCGAAAGTCAGCGATCTCCTGAGGAGTTGCAGTGGTCTCATCAATCTCCTTAAGCTCCTTGTCAAGGACATATTCTTTGTCCTCGTAGCGGGTAATCATCCTGATGTTTCTGATCCACTCATTGAAGTTGGATCCATCAAAGGTGACTTTCCCACACAAGTTCATAAGGGTAAAGGAGCCATTAGGATTAGAGCCAGAAGCATTGTTGAAAGACATCTAAAGAAAAGAGAACAAGATTAGTTTAGATATAAGAGAGTCCTTAATAAAACACCCAAATGTAATATTAAGGCTAGGATCCAATCACAATATAATATAACTTAGAAGAGGTATGCCGTAATCTAAGCTATATCATATTTGAAAGGTAGGTGAATGACGATTCACCAATTTCCACCACGAAAACCACAATATTTTAGTATTAGGTTTTTGAATGGTTCTTAGAAATTCCTAGATTCTTTGAGATTCAATGAACTTTTCAAAGGCATGTTTCAATCTCGAGTGTGCCCTCCATGTTTTGTGACTGGGATACCAAGGATCACAAAACGAGGTGTGAAGTAACCATGCAAATCACTTGGTACCCTTAAAGTTTATCACTCAATCGATGTGCCGGTAAACCACACACGCTCCATCGATACTATAATAAACCCTAAGTCACCCTTTACCTACCTTGTTAAGTCCAAGTTAGTGTGCCGGTTAACCACACACGCTCCACCAACGACTTAATCAAAGTGTAAAGTGTAATTTCATGGAATAGCACCTTATTCACATTTTTCCTAAAGTAACTAAGATTGGGAATTTAATAAAACATTTAGTTACTTTATAATATTCATCATACTTTGAATGAGAATTAATAAGTCCTTGTCTTACCCGTTCGGCTAACGACCCTCCACCGATCAAGCAAGCGGTGGGTGAGAGTGGACACCCATTAAGTCACCATTTTATAGGCAACAACCTTATACCCACCTTATAGACCGGCTTCGTGAATGAGGCGTACTAGCGGTAAGACGACTTTGTTCTTATACATATATATATATATATATATATATATATATATATATATATATATATATAATTATTAAATCATAATAATATAAGTATAAGGGTTGAATTTTAACTTTTAAAATTCTAGGGGTTGGAACTAAAGTTTTAACTTAACTTTACTTGTTCAAAAAACTTGAGGGCAAGTTTTGTAAACTTTCAAAACTTTTCATTTCTTGTAACTTATGAGTTTAGTAGAGTAATAAAATGAGGACTTTTCATTTTTCCTAACTCTTGTGTTCTTTTAATGGTTTTTAATCCAAGAGACTTTTGGTTTTTCCATAACTTGAGGACAAGTTATGGGCTCCATTAAAACACATTATGATCATGAATTAATCTACAACATAGGTTACAAATAATTCCTATGATCATCTAAACATCATAAGAACAAGAATATGAATATGAACATTTTCAAGAATCAAAATCACATTTATTCTTTGTAATTTTGATAACTAGTTGTTGTAAATGAGTTAGAAAAGACATTACACCTTCTAAAACAAGTTTTCAAGTACCAAAACATTTTAGGGTAATGTTTCTAAACCATTTCCAGCAACTTAAGTCGAAATTCTGCACTCTGTCGACCCTACTCGCCGAGTAGGTTGAAGATACACATGAACTCGACGAGTCCTCCCCATGGACTCGCCGAGTCCATCAGTCAGACAGCAGAATTATCGACTTTCTTCAACTTTTAAGCACAAATAATAAACAAACAAGCCTAGGCTCTGATACCACTGATGGGTTTTGAGCATTCTAACACTTCCTAAGTGTACGTGCAACCCTAATAACCTTGGATCTATGTTTGTCTAATTATCATGCAAAGTTGAATTCCAAGGTTATATTCCTATCTAGCATACATGGGGAACAATTTTAACTTGAATCATAGATAGAATAACTTACCTTGTTGTTGCTTGTGTTCCTTGAAACCTTGTGAGCCTAGCACCCCAAGTGTGATGCCTCAAATGCTTCACACAACACCAAATGCTCTTGGAAAGACTCTTGAGATAATACACACTACTTAAAATCGGCCAAGCCCTCTAGTTTTTTAGTGTAGTGTAGTGTAGCCGATTTTGGTGGAGAATATGCTTCTTATATAGTGTTGACACATCTAGGGTTACACCATGTAAACCCTAATGTGTCATGACTCTTCATTTCCATGACCCATGGGTTTGTAACTCCCATGGAGCATCCATGGAGCATCCTATGGGTAGAACCCAACTTGATAATCCATGGAGCCTCTTAGCCCACTATACAAGATATGGATGATTTACATAATCAACCCATATATTTAATTAGTTATCCTTTGACCACTTAATTAATTCCAAATTAATTCTTTGATCAAAATAATCAAATAATATTATTAATATATTAGAACTTATAATATATTAATAATCTCCAAGTGTTATTTCTCTCATTTAGTCTATCCAATTGCATGGTGCCATGCAACCCAAATGGACCATGCCGGGTCGGGTCAAGTACAAGCCCGAAATAGTTATGGACTTAGACACCTTATCCAACAGTAATTTGCCATATAATGTCTATGTAAAAGTATTCATGTAAGAGTATTCCTTCATATAACATGTAGTCTGGACTCATGAATGAACTGACTCTAGTGTAATTTCTTGTAGTAGGGATAATGTTTTGTTTACTCTAAAATATTCCTATAATAGTTTACTAGAATGTAATTGATGAGTGTCCAAGTAGGTTTATACCCTGTTGCTACCCAAGAGTATCGGAACTAAATTAACTGATGGTACATTTATGACCGTATATGTATACATGATATGTAACTAATATTTAAACGACTTTCGGACGAATACCTAATATCCCACCAGACCACATCTCAAGGCGCGAAAAGGAAATAGGGTGGATAGCCTTTCTAAGTCTTTTAAACATTACTTATATAACTATACATATAGAGGCATGCAATTTATAATATAAAAGCATAAAGAGGTTTTGTAAAATCGTTGAAAAGTCTAATAAAGAATTTGTGACTTGATGTCAGTTTATAAAATGATTGAAAGTAATTTTGTTTGATAAGACAGTTTAAGTACACGGAAAACTATTGTTTGAAAACACCTTTGTAACCGATTTTGAAAGGAAGCTTACAGTATGTAAGACAGTTTGATAACGAGCTTTAATCATGTAAAAACGTTTAAGAAAGTCATTTGAAGTAATATGTTTAGTGAAACTGTTAAACTTGTAGTAAATCCATTTGTATACTAGTTATAAATCACATAAGATTGATTTATTAACAAGAAGTATTCCAAAATATTGATGTTTTTCGTGCCAACATAATCGCATGTTTGTAGTAGAATAGGTGGACACATATACATACAGTATAAGCAGAGTGTTTGATTTATATATAAATGACATTACTTTTCATTTCAAAAGATATGATGTTATCGTGATACATTTTGCATACGAAAGTTTCTTTATAATAATTATAAATCACATGCGATTCCATTGATAAAAAGTGTAAAATGAAACTTTATATAACATACGATAATCATCGTGTGTTTTACTTGTATTCCCCCCCTTAAAAGCATATAAAAATATTTATAAAACATTTAAAAGTGTGGATTATAGGGGTATGAACTCACCTGAAAGTTTGAAGATAGCGAGATGGAAAACCGGGCAGAGTTTCGTCTCGGGAAATGGATTTTTCTCAGGATTCTCGGGAATCTCGGGAGTAAAATCGAGCCTCGGGTCTTGAGCAAAAAGGCCAGAGCTTCGGGTTTGAACGGGCACGGAAAACGAGGCAAGACCGCGACAGAAATGAGAGAATTGAGCAAATATTTCGGAAAGCCTCGCATCCCTTTTCTAGGGGTGCTGAACCGCCTCGGTACGCTAGGCGTACGAGGGTACGCAGCGCGTACGAGACGTCACTGCTTACGTATTTCGGATGGAGCGGGTCGGACAGGCGGGTCGGACGGTGGGTCGGTAGCTTCGCATAGGGCGACGTGGACGATCCGAGGCCTTCGATCTGAGTACGCGGGGCGTACGAGGGTATGCAGGGCATACTCCGGTCCTATCCGATGACTCCCCTTCGGATAATACCGGGGGTTTTTAATTAAATTTATAATTATTTTAATTAAACTTCAAAAATTCATATCTCCTTCATACGAACTCCGTTTTCGACGTTCTTTATATCCACGCGAAGGTGAGACTATTATCTACAACTTTCGTTTAGATTCCGTTGGCAAATTATGAAATAATTTTTATTATTTATTTATTAAAACGACGTGATTAAGGAATTTCTTTAAAAATTCATAACATCTTTATCTGACGTCAGTTTTTGCCAGACTTTTCACCGCTAAAATACTATTGACAAGACCTTCAATTCCCGTTTAGGTCATTCCGGCCAAAAGTCGCTCGATCTCCGATTCGAGTTTTTACGTAACTTCGTATTGTCGTTTTTCTGTCGGAAAAACTTGGAATGGTCATAACTCCTTCGTTATAACTCGGATTTTAGCGTTCTTTATATGCTTGGAAACCTTGATACGATTCCTTCTACATTATTTAACCCAACTAAGATTTTAGGAAAGTTAAATTTTGACCTTAATTTGACTTGCGTTCCATCATATCGTCTTGAAATATCGGGTTGTCACATCATCCCCCCGTTAGAGGGAATTTCGTCCCGAAATTAGAGTTTTAATAGAACCGGTAAACATGCCATGGATAGAAGTCTTATTTGTTTCTCATGTTCTTAAGTGACCTCAGTCCCTTGCTTGGCATTCTAGCGAACCTGTCCTTATCGGGGCACGACTCTGCTTCTTTTGTTTGACATTACTGTCATGACAACTCTTCTTGGTCGAACGTATGTTTAATGTTTTTGTGGCCCGTGAGGATAGTACATCTTGTATCCTACAAGTAGTGCCTCCAGATCATCCAAATAATTACTACTGTCCCTGACTCAAGATTATGTGTTGTATAGTTAACTTCCTGCGTCTTAAGCTGACTCGAGGTATAGGCAGTGACCTTTCCTCTTGTATAAGAACAAAACCAATTCATATTGATTATGAAGTCAGAACCTTGTGGTTGATTAGATGACGTGAAGATCTAAAATAAAGTATGATTACTCATGACTTAAGGAAAAAGGATAGGTACTTTTGTTCTATCTGTCTTTCTTGTCCCAATCGACAGAAAGGGCACGTGTTGGCTTCTAAGTTTATTTGCATGGGAGCATAATCACTTGTAAATCTTGGGCAGTCTCCGTCCTGAAGTTCATAGTAGAACCTATACCAGGCTCACCAATCGTAGTCTCGGGTATACGAGTCCTATATAAATAAGCTTGAAACTGTGGGTCTTTGGATTGATCTTGACGTATTGAACGAGTGGTACTTCGGGCGGTTTGCTAAGTTTCTCCTTGGAGAGGATGAGAAACATGAGGTTCTCTATGAACGAGTACTTTGTTGTTCCGGAATAACGGTTTTGCTAGAAAGACGATTTTGGAGGAATAGATGTACGTATGAAGCTGCTTTTGTGAGGATAGAATTGAATCAAGTAGTATGATAATGTCGTAATCATAAGGAAACTTAAAGACATTAGATTTGAACAAAAGATGTTTACAGACAAAACAACCGTGCAACCATCAACAGAGTTTCGGTACTTTAGACTTACCACAAGACTATTGCTACGAATATGATATACTACAAAAGACAAGTATACGCAGGAAGAGAATTCCTATACAGACAGGATCTCGCAAAAGGTAAGACTCTAGTTGCACTAGTTCTATATGGTTTATAAAAACATACATATTACTGACGGTTGGAAGTGAACCTATACTATAGTAGGGTCCTTCGTTGTCTCTTTCCATAATGAGGTCAAACTCCTCCGGATTCACCATCATTCTCCTCTGTTGGACAGTCTCTCTTGAAGTGTCCCATTACGCCACATAGATGGCATATTCGAGAGATTTCGACATTGGTGGTTGAAGTAATGTGTTGGATCCGACTCTTGCAGTAACGGACGGTGTGTCCCTTTTTATTGCAGTTTAAGCACTGCATTTTCCGACAAAATCCATGATGGTGATAATTGCATTTGTTACACTTTGGGAGATTGCCAGCATACTGTCTGGCCGGGTTAGGGATGGTAGTATGAGGTACATAAGTCGTGGCTGCGAAGGTTGCCACATGTTGTTGTCTTTTGCTCGTCCCTTGGGGTGATTTGCCTTTAGTCTTAGCCCAGAACTTTCGTTTGATATTCCTGGGCTTGGGATTCGGGGTGTCGTGGTAGTTTGTTTCTCGTTGAGGTACTTGACTGTTACTTGGCTTAGAATTATTGTTAATGATCCCGCTAACATTCACGTTGTTAGCGTTAAGGAGGGTCAGAACAGCTGACACGGCAGCCGAGACTGCAGGTTGAAAGGTAGGTGCATCAATCTGAAGAGTTGATGTTTGGTAGATGGGTTGATCGTTTTTCTTCGGCGACATGATTCTGTTATACGAAAAGAAAAATGAATTTGTGAGCGAGTATGGTTGAACCTAGACGTACTTCGATCGTTCATGTAAATAATAGAAGTATGTTCTTGAAGGATTGACCTACATCCCTATGATGCAGTCCTAGTGCTGGATGGAAGTGTGTGTATAAAGGGTTGACCCTGATGTACTTAGATTGTTCATGTAAAGAGTACGACGATGTTCTCGAAAGTTTGACCTACATCTCTATGATGCAGTCCTAGTACAGAATGAAAGTATGTTTGCGAAGGCTTGACCTACATCCCTATGATGCAGTCCTAGTAATGAATAGAGGTAAGTTCGTAGAATGGTCTCAAGACGTTTGTTGTACAAGTTGAGGTATCGTGGATTGGTGATTAACAAAAATCCAACCACTGAAAGAGACTTGGAAATGTCTCCGTATCTAACTTGCTATGGTCCAATGACTTAACTAAAGCAGGTTTCAGATAGACTCCAATGAGAGTATGATAAGAGTACTTGAATGAAGGAAATGACACAAAAGTTAGCCGGCTGCCAATATCTTGGATATTTACGGCGTAAAGGTTCAGGAAAATGACCTTGTAAAGGTCTTACATCATATACACAGGAGATAGTTCCTGACAGCATAAAGACCTAACTAAAGTACTTACGATACAAGATAATTTCATAGAAAATGCCACATCAGGCATAGACAGAAAAATACGATTCCACTTTTTATAAGGGAAATAAAGTAAAGCGTCTACTACTGGCGACGGTCATTCCTCTGGTGAACTCTTAGTTCAACCAATTGACGTTCCATGTCAAGTAGGTGTCTCTCGTACACTCTCTGGCGTACTTGGAGCTCTATGAGTTTGGCTTGGGTTTTCAGCTAGTGCTTGCAGCAGGTTCTCATGGTTTCTCTTTGATCTCTCGTGAGCATCTCCTAGATGAATGGTGCAGAGGGTATGCATTCTAGCATAGGCGCCTACTTCTGCAATCTGATGTAGGGCTGTCTTGCCTTGAATCTCATTTCGGGCCTCTCTGCGGACCAAGATTGGCAAGACTCTATCTGTTGAGCCCCCATTGCTAAAGTCGTAAAAGTTTCGGTCGCCAATAAATGGCATGGGCTGATCTTGTTCTTGGCTCCATGTTTCCAAGCATTCCACCGACTCAGGCGTCGGGCCTTGAAAAGCAAGACGAGGGTTAGGAATTGGAAAGGGAGTTGCTCGGGGTAGGTTCTCAACCTCTAGTTCGGAATTAGCATCGGCTGAAAGGTTTTCATCATGGTGATCATCCAAAGGGATAGGATGATCATTCTCTGGTTCTTCTCCAAACCAACCAGCTATGACTTCATTCGGAAGATACTGGTTGTCAAGGGGATGGAGTCCAACTATGATTTCTATGCGAGAATTTAGGGTAAGTGGATAATTATTAGACGAGCTATCTAGATAATTATTTAGAAAACCCTCATTAGTTACATCACTATTTGTGAAGTGCATACCAGCTATGTGTAATCTAAACAGGATAGACCTTTGAATAAGTGACCTTATTTCCAAATTCACACAGAATAGGGGTAAGGCAAAATTACCACTGATTCTAAGTCTATAACATCCTAATTACATGTAGCCTTAGTGTATCCTCTTATCAACTATCAACTTAGTAATGAGGATCCCGTTTTAATTCTCAAGTATAAAGTACTTATAGTAACACCAAATACTCCTATAGTATTTTAATTTTAATGTTATGTTCTATTGTTCTCATTGTGGTAGGGTTGGTAAGATTTTAGCATTGTTGCGACTACACACTTAGAATTAGTCACATGCTAGTCAACCCTTGGATAATATAGGCGATCAGGCTATATCTTCCCAGTTTTGACCATATGTCTCTAAGCCCACTTGTGTTGCCCAACAATCGTAATTCTTTTGTACTGTCCTAGTGATACTGATTTTAGGATGAATGCAGGCACGTATACTTACTTAACTATTTTATTATTTAAAGTACAAACTCTAAATCAGAGTATTTTTAATCCCATTGTGTTTATAGTTAGTATATCTTTTATGGGTTGATATACTCAATTCACTATAAACAATGCTCTGATACCAATCTGTCACACCCCAAAACCACGAACGGCGGAGACGTTCTGGGGCGGAGGACGTCATGTATGCATCACAACAAATGTAAAGTAGTAAACAAGCAACAACATTATCCATTGCATTAATAGTATAATTTTAGTTACAAGTGTTTTCTTTCATAGAACAAGACAGCATGATAACTGATCAAAATAAAAGACGAGTCTTGACTGCTCCGTCTTCTCTAAACCTTGCATCGACACCTGTCTATTTGTAACCTGCGAATACAAGTTATTTTGAAAGAGTAGATCAACATTTAAGCTGGTGAGTTCATAAGTATTTAATGTCATTGCTTTGATTAGTTGGTATGAAAGACTGGTGAATGATTAATGAAACATTTAGTATAAGTATGAAAACTCTAGAAATCCCATATTTCCTACTAGTATAAAAGTAGTCTTCTACCAAGACCCAAATGTTTTGAAAGTAGTCTTTTACCTAGACCTGACTGTTTTGAAAGTGCGCATCTCTTAAAAATGTGACGGTTTTTCCTTGATTAACTCTTATTAGTTTGTCCCTTAAGTATACCTGAAATGGTATCAACTTGAAACATCCGTAGATTGTTCATTTACCTCTGTTGCTAACAGCCGGGTTTAGGAATAGTTACTCCCTTATGTATACCCACGATGGTATCAACCTAGAACATCCGTAGATTGTTCATTTACCTCTGTAGCTAACAGTGGTTGTCGGAATGGTTAGTCCCTCAAAGTATGATGTGGTACTAGGAGATGAAGTCCCAATCTATCTCGTCGATGATGTAATTGAATCACAAGGTAAAGGAAGAAAGGCGAACGTTATCACCGTATCTAGACATATAACATGTAATAGTAATTTGCCATATAATGTCTATGTAAAAGTATTCATGTATAAGTATTCATGTAAGAATATTCCTTCATATAACATGTAGTAGTAATTTTCCATATAATGTCTATGTAAAAGTATTCATGTATAAGTATTCATGTAAGAGTATTCCTTCATATAACATGTAGTAGTAATTTGCCATATAATGTCTATGTAAAAGTATTCATGTATAAGTATTCATGTAAGAGTATTCCTTCATATAACATGTAGTCTGGACTCATGAATGAACTGACTCTGGTGTAATTTCTTGTAGTAGGGATAATGTTTTGTTTACTCTAAACTATTCCTATAATAGTTTACTAGAATGTAATTGATGAGTGTCCAAGTAGGTTTATACCCTCTTGCTACCCAAGAGTATCAGAACTAAATTAACCGATGGAACATTTATGACCGTATATGTATACATGATATATAACTAATATTTAAATGACTTTCGGACGAATACCCAATATCCCACCAGACCACATCTCAAGGCGCGAAAAGGAAATAGGGTGGATAGCCTTTCTAAGTCTTTTAAACATTACTTATATAACTATACATATAGAGGCATGCAATTTATAATATAAAAGCATAAAGAGGTTTTGTAAAATCGTTGAAAAGTCTAATAAAGAATTTGTGACTTGATGTCAGTTTATAAAATGATTGAAAGTAATTTTGTTTGATAAGACAGTTTAAGTACACGGAAAACTATTGTTTGAAAACACCTTTGTAACCGATTTTGAAAGGAAGCTTACAGTATGTAAGACAGTTTGATAACGAGCTTTAATCATGTAAAAACGTTTAAGAAAGTCATTTGAAGTAATATGTTTAGTGAAACTGTTAAACTTGTAGTAAATCCATTTGTATACTAGTTATAAATCACATAAGATTGATTTATTAACAAGAAGTATTCCAAAATATTGATGTTTTTCGTGCCAACATAATCGCATGTTTGTAGTAGAATAGGTGGACACATATACATACAGTATAAGCAGAGTGTTTGATTTATATATAAATGACATTACTTTTCATTTCAAAAGATATGATGTTATCGTGATACATTTTGCATACGAAAGTTTCTTTATAATAATTATAAATCACATGCGATTCCATTGATAAAAAGTGTAAAATGAAACTTTATATAACATACGATAATCATCGTGTGTTTTACTTGTATTCCCCCCCTTAAAAGCATATAAAAATATTTATAAAACATTTAAAAGTGTGGATTATAGGGGTATGAACTCACCTGAAAGTTTGAAGATAGCGAGATGGAAAACCGGGCAGAGTTTCATCTTGGGAAATGGATTTTTCTCAGGATTCTCGGGAATCTCGGG
The DNA here is from genome assembly GCF_051521515.1 of Lactuca serriola. Taxonomy (NCBI): domain Eukaryota; kingdom Viridiplantae; phylum Streptophyta; class Magnoliopsida; order Asterales; family Asteraceae; genus Lactuca; species Lactuca serriola. The sequence goes on along the minus strand of NC_136412.1, from coordinate 34,022,132 downwards.
AGTAAAATCGAGCCTCGGGTCTTGAGCAAAAAGGCCAGAGCTTCGGGTTTGAACGGGCACGGAAAACGAGGCAAGACCGCGAGAGAAATGAGAGAATTGAGCAAATATTTCGGAAAGCCTCGCATCCCTTTTATAGGGGTGCTGAACCGCCTCGGTACGCTGGGCGTACGAGGGTACGCAGCGCGTACGAGACGTCACTGCTTACGTATTTCGGATGGAGCGGGTCGGACAGGCGGGTCGGACGGCGGGTCGGTAGCTTCGCATAGGGCGACGTGGACGATCCGAGGCCTTCGATCTGAGTACGCGGGGCGTACGAGGGTACGCAGGTCGTACTCCGGTCCTATCCGATGACTCCCCTTCGGATAATACCGGGGGTTTTTAATTAAATTTATAATTATTTTAATTAAACTTCAAAAATTCATATCTCCTTCATACGAACTCCGTTTTCGACGTTCTTTATATCCACGCGAAGGTGAGACTATTATCTACAACTTTCGTTTAGATTCCGTTGGAAAATTATGAAATAATTTTTATTATTTATTTATTAAAACGACGTGATTAAGGAATTTCTTTAAAAATTCATAACATCTTTATCTGACGTCGGTTTTTGCCAGACATTTCACCGCTGAAATACTATTGACGAGACCTTCAATTCCCGTTTAGGTCATTCCGGCCAAAAGTCGCTCGATCTCCGATTCGATTTTTTACGTAACTTCGTATTGTCGTTTTTCTATCGGAAAAACTTGGAATGGTCATAACTCCTTCGTTATAACTCGGATTTTAGCGTTCTTTATATGCTTGGAAACCTTGATACGATTCCTTCTACATTATTTAACCCAACTAAGATTTTAGGAAAGTTAAATTTTGACCTTAATTTGACTTGTGTTCCATCATATCGTCTTGAAATATTGGGTTGTCACAAAACTTGCGAGACCTCGGACCGTAAACCCCCGAACCGAAAACGAATTTCGGCTGTAAACTCTAAGGAAACCTTAATCCAAGATTTTGGCCGCCGCCATGCCCTCGATGGAAGTCCCAAAATTATGTCAAAAATAGCGTTTTTCACACTATTAAGCTCCAAACTAGATCAAAAAGCTATTTTTGTCAAGAACACGAAGAACGAACCCCCAATATTTCTTCAAAAGCTATCCAAAACCGTAAAATGCTTCATGAAAAAGTGCAAAAAGCTCTAGATCTTGCCAAAATGATTGATACAATCCAACCACTAATACCATCTGTAAGACCCAAATTTTGCTTGATGTATCAATCAGATCCAATTGATGTAAGATCAAATATGGAAGAAGGAGAAGTAGAATAATATGAATCTATGATTTATTGATAATAAGATTGATGCTTCAACACAAGATTCACACATACACACACACACACACTTCTTCTCTCTAACTTTCTCTCTACAATATGATTATGAATGAATGCTCTCTTGACTCCTCACCCTTATATATATATATATATATATATATATATATATATATATATATATATATATATATATATATATATATATATATATATATATATATATATATATATATATATATATATATATATGGACCACAAACTCAAGGACCAAACCCAATGCTAGACCGAAATCACATGGGTTTTCGGTCCAAGCTACAAATAAACTAAATTTTATTTTCGTCTAAGACTAAAAATAATAAAATCTTAGAAAAGGGAAGTATAAAACATATTTTTGACCCAACAGATAGGGATAAGGTCCATCGGATAACCAACACAGAAGATCTCCAATACACAACCTAGGTATATATCAGTAGTAGAGACTGGACACTCATCAGGTATAGAGACTCTCAAGGTCTTTCTCTAGGTTTCTCGTGTAATACTAAAATCACAACAAAATGATGACGACACAAACAATCGACTCGCACCCAGTCAAGCAGCACAAGCGCAGGCAAAGAATTCACAAGACAAGTACCTACACAATCGATAATATAAGCAACATAAATAAATCAACAAAAGAATAAAGAACAAATACCAAGAACAAACTCTAGATCTACACAGACCTCCTCTAATATCAATTTAAATGTTCTCCCTTGAGCCCATGGTGCCTCGGCGTTCCCCTACCGGCCATTAGTGATACGCAGGGTCGCGGGGGCCGGAGTCTAAACCATCCTAGATGCAAGTTGAGGACACTTCGCCCTCATATGACCAGTCTGGTTGCAATTTAAGTAAACCTGAAATCCCTTGGGGTAATCCCTAGCCATATGCCCCTCCTTGCCACACAAGTAGCAAGCCGATTCTAACTGACAGTGTCCATCATGTCCCTTGCCGCACTTTCCGCAAGTACGGGCCTTTTGGCCTCCAACTCTCTGATCAGCGGCCTTGGTCCACTTAGTCGTTGGCTATGACTGTACTAGCCTCCTATCTCTCCCCTTGCTCTCCCTCTCCTCTCTATCCTGGGTCTCCAACTCAATCTATCTCCTCGTGGCATTGGTCTACAGCTCAACCAATGTCCGATGTGTAGTGTTGGCCACAAAATCACAAATATATCTTCTCAGAAGACCTGAATACCAACTCATGTGGGCCTACTACACGGACACCTTCTCAGGGCAAAACATGGCCCTCTCATGAAACATCCAAGTGATCTCAGTCATCGTCTCTGTCTTCTACTTGAGTGACAAGAACTCTTGGGCCAACCTTTCCTACTCAACCACGGGTACAAAATCATCCCTAAACATATTAGTAAACCTCTCCCAATTCACAAAAGTATGCTCTTCAATAGTGTAATTAGTTTTCACAAACTTGCACCAGTCCTTCGCTCCCATGCAAAGCAGGTTCAGCACGAAGCGAACCCTCAGATTCTCTTGACAGGAGCAAGTATAAAAACATCCCTCAACATCAGAGATCCATCTCATAGTAGCAATCGGATCCTGGGTTCCATCAAACTCGGGTGGCTTCAGGTTGTTGAACTCTCGATACCACAACGAATCACCCCCTATGGTCTCGCAACAGAAACAGTTGTGGTGGTTGTGGTAGCAACAGCCTCAGTGACAGCAACATAGTGTTCGTCAAAAGAATCAATCAACATGATCTTGATAGACCCAACCATATCTGAAATAGCCCCTCTGATTGCTATGACCACCTCTGCGGCAACAGTTTTGCGGATCTCATCATCGTTGGCACTCGGATTTTCGGGGTCAATGGAGCCTGAACCTCGGGTAACCACCATACTGAAACACATAAGAAAATCATCAGAAATCAGACAAAAGTGCATATACCGATAAGCACACACTCCTATAAGCTCCTTAGTTCCTTCAGGTTCCTCCTCGAGTCGTGTACGAATCTAGTGCTTCCACTAGTACTGGCCCAGTACTACCTTCCACACCAACCCGTATTTTTGTCAAGTCTTCCCCTCAAGACCCTAAGTTACAAGGACTCTACTTCCTCAAATCAGCTATGGACTTGCCCGATGGTTCCTTAGAACCACTACTATGGATCTAAACACTAACTCTAGACTGCTCTCCTGCACTGCTCTGCCTCACAAGATCTCTGATGTCCTCGCCATTTGCTCTACATATGCCAATTGTACATATTATGATACTCAATAAACATTCGAATAAATGATCCTACTTCAAATCCACAACCATACAAGGAACGGGAAGAAAGGCTAAATCATGCATTGTAAGGCTATAAAAGTCCTAACTATGTACAATTATATAGCTCACACTAAGCAAGTAGTAATGACAAATTCAATCTCATAAGAATGAACTCCTAGTCTAAGGCATCACAAATCAGGCAACATTACCTCACCATTTCTACAAGATTCCTTAGACTAACACTAACAATCATGCAATTCTATCACCTCTTAATATATCTACTTTACACTACTCATAATATAGATTGGGGTAGTTTGGGAAACTACCGCTCGAGCGCTGGTTGATTATACACACTACTTCACTGGATTTTCTCCCATAAAAATCTTCATTTCTCCGTTAAGTTCTTAAAAAGTTTCAGATCCTTAGCTTGAGTTTGGAGTCAACCATCGGTTCATCCAAATCCCTCAAACAGGGGCTCTGATACCAAACTATAACACCTCCATTTTAAGACCAAATTTTTCATTTTTATTTTACCAGAATTAAGGTTTCACAAGCCAAGTTATCAAATACATAATTTCCTAAAACAACAATCATCTCAAAATATCAGAGTTCATAAACTGTCCTAGTAGTAAATCTCCTAGCGACTTTGTACAATCAGACTTGTGCCTTCCCGTAGTCCTCAGAAGTACCTGCCACAGATAAATCACTAACTATAAGCACGAAGCTTAGTGAGTTCCCCAAGATACCACATACAACACAACATAAACAAACAACTATGGGTTATCAGCAACCCTGGAGACTATCAACACTCCCAGTGGGCTAACAGCACGCCTTGTGGGTTATCAACAACCCTAGAGACTATCAATAGTCTCAGTCACATATAAACAACATAACATAATAAAACAACTAGACCCAAATGGTCATCATAGATACAACTATTCTACCACACATGTGAGAATAGGTGAGGAGGCTCACCTGATACTGAGGACAAGTAAATCTCACACCCGAACTGTCAGAACTCGACTCCGCTTGCAAATGATGCACCAAGAGGATGATATTTCTAATAATATATGATCCTATACGGTCACACCATGTAGCAAGTTACCGTCAATTAATTATTTATTAGTATAATATATTAATAAATATATCCAAAATTTGTATTTAATTGGAAAATTATTATTTCATGGAAATAATATTTTACTAATTGGGAATTAATTATTTGTGAAAATAATATTAACTGGAGAAATAACAACTTATGAAATATCTCATAAAGTATGATTATTTATAAGTTATATATTTATATAGCTTAATAAACTAGTTCAATTTATATAAATGGTAGTTTTATATAAAATAAGATATTTATATATTCATATTTATATCTTAATAAGCTAGTTATAATTTTTATAAAAGATTGTTAGAAAAAGAAGATATTTATATATGACTAGTTATATATATATATATATATATATATATATATATATATATATATATATATATATATATATATATATATATATATATATATATATATATATATATATATATGTTGGGAATTCTTTATAAAAATGATTGATTTTTATAAAGATAACGTGTATGTGTATAAAAACTAGCTGTAACATCCCATTTAAAATCAAATAAGTAAATAATAAGCCTGGAACACCAAAATTTAAATTTATTATTACTTTATAGACAAATGTCATGATTTAGAGTTTTGGGGGTTAAATTGTAATTTAGGATTTGTTTTGAAGAGGAATGTAGAAGGCAATGTGTAATTGGTAACTGTCCGACTCATTATGGAAAGAAGTTGTGGAAACAGGGGTTAAAGAGTAAATGTTGGACTTAATTTGAGTAGAATTTGTCATGGAGGGGCCTTATGGTAATGTTTGGATTCAATTCGAAAGAATATGAAGAATGACAGACCAAATATGGTATTATGGGGAAAAGTTTCGTGAAGTGGGTATATAACAGTTACAACCGGTAACCCTAACCCTAATGGTGTAAGCTCCAGTCACCACCTTATGCCACTATTCCACCAGCCGTTGTCACCACCCCAACTCTCTCTTTTCTCTCGATCGGTCGAAGCCCCAACCACCGAAGCAACCACGTCCTGTCCATCCTAATGTTAGGGAAATCAATCTCGCTTGCATTGCAGTTGTCGTTGCTCATGAGAACTCCTGTCAGTCGCCGCCGCTTGAACCACCAACGAAGTAGGCTGCTCCTCGTTTCTTCCGTCCAAGTGCCATGAGTCACCGCGGTGGTGGCTATGTTTTGTATGTTGTTTCACGTCGTACGAATCCGAGGAAGACCACCGTTCCGAGCGGCTGTCTCATTTCATGTCCTCCGATTGCCGCCTGTCACATGCTACTGTGAAATGGTGGCTGTGTTCATGGCTTGCAAGGGGAATGTTGTTGTTGTGGGTTTTGTCGATAGGGAGTCACGAAAAACCACCATGGCGGTCGGCCATGGTGGCTGCCTCCGTCAAAGTCGCTATTGTTCGCTATTTTTGATGATTGTCGTCGCTAACCGCCACCAAGAGGGTGGCTGGATCTGTTTCCAAGCAAGAAAGCATGTGGGTGTTTGTTTCTGCTGTAGTGTGTGTTGTGTGTGTAGTTTGTTTGGCTGGAAAACCAAGAACCACCACCACCACCGCCGTGAGGTGGTGGCTACCGCCATATACCACCACCGGGCGCCACAAGGGTGGTTGTGTGTGTGTGTGTTTATCAATTAGTGTGTGTGTTACTTTCTTCATTAAAGCCTTGTGGCATGCAATTAGAGATAAGAATAATGAAATGAAAACTCAAACCACCACCGTAAGGTGGTGGCTACCACCTCCTGCCGCCACCGACCGTTGTGTTGGGTGGCGGTGTGCTTCGTTTGCATTTTGGGACTCGTTTGGGATGTTTGGTAAAATGGGCCTAAAGAAACCCTAGTGGGCCTAATGAGACCCTAGTGGGCCCAATGAAACCCTAATGGGCCCAATGAAGCCCTAATTGGCCTAAAAGCCCGACCGTTTGATTCATGGGCTAGTGTTGGAATAGAAACCCTAATTAGGGTTTGGAAAACTCTAATGCCATGACACCCTAATTTTGGGGTTTATCGAGACCACATCAGAATTAATTAAAATCATTGGAAAATTAGTCTAAGACAATAATGGACTTAATGAATTAAGTCCTTAATGGGTTAAGTACGAACACTTAACCCTAATTGTCATTTCATGTGAAAACCTAAATTTCACATGGGCCTTGAGTTAGGTCTTTCTTTTGGGTGTTGGTGATTGGACTATTATGGGCCTTCCAAGAATAAGTAAATGGACTAACATAGTTGGATGGGCCTTAGGATAAGGACCATGTGAAGGAATTGGGCTATAGATGGTCCATAATTGGACATTTATGATTATATGATATTGGGCCATGGGAATACCAAGAGTTTAAGGAAATACCGTGAAGAGTTCTGGGACCAATTTGGAAATTGGGCCATATGGTGGGATTTGGCCCATTACTTGACTTTCGGGTCTTTGGAGTGTGAGATGGACCTTGGGCTTGGAACCCAATTATTAATTGGGTGTTGTTTGATGTTAGCAGTTCGAGAAGCTATTAACTAGCAGCTGGAGTTTCATTCGCGGGACTTCAGCAATGCCAGGTGAGTTATCCTCACTATATCAATATGGTCTAAGGCACCAAGGCCGACCCTTTATGGATTTGTATTCAGATTATGGCATGATATGTTTGTTGATTACATCCTGGTAGTTAGGATGGTGATATGCTCATGCTTAGTGACCTGGTTAGGTCAGTGTCCTGGTTATAGGATGATGCTATGTTAGTGATCGGTTAGGTCTGTATCCCAGTTATTAGGATGTTGCTATGATTAGTGATATGTTAAGATCGGTTTGAATGTTATCTGATATGAGCTAGTGTATGATATTTATGTGCACATGTTTGTTTGATTGGGGTTGGGTTGAAGCGGTCCTGCTTTATGCTGTAGGACAACATACCCGGTGAGCGGTCTGGATAGGTTGTAGGCCCTGCAAGGTGGTCTAGTCATGCAGAAGGCTCGGGAGCAGTTCAGATAGGCTGTAGGCCATGCGAGGCGGTCCAGTCATGCCGAAGGCTCGGGAACGGTCCAGATATGTAGGCCCAGCGAGGCGGTCCAGTCAGGCTGAAGGCTCATTATGCATACTATCATGTATTTGTTATATGATATGGTTATGTTAGTATGGTGTTGGTATTTTGGAGGAAACTCACTAAGCTTTGGGCTTACAGTTGTTGATTATAATTCAGGTACTTCGGATGATCGCGGGAAGGCGAAGGCGTGATCATACAACTCCTCATATCTCATGATTTTATGATTTGATTATGGGGATACTCTGATTATTAATCTATTTTGAAAACAAACTATAATAACTTAATGGTTTTAAATGTTTTAAAAAGTTTTAAATTGGCTTGAAATTTTGGGATGACACTAGCCATGAGACAAATTTTGTATTCTTTTGGACATGCCTTTTTTGAAAAATGGGAGGAGACAAGGAATGCATGTTTTGTCTATTCTTTTGCCATGCTTGGGACAAAGTTGTCTCTCCTTTTACTTTATGGTCTCCTTTCACTTTTTGGCCATTATATAAGAGAGAGCATGGAAGGGTTTTGTATACAATTCTTGCAAGACTTCTTCTTCCTCTTCTTAGAGCCAAATCCCAGAGCTCCAAGCTCTCTAGAGAATTGCCAAATTTCAGGATTTGAAGGCTCTTTCTCTTCTCCATTCTCTTGCATTTTCACCTTTGAACATATATTTGGTATATTATTCAAAGGCTTATGAATAACAAATTACAAGTGAATACTAGCATGTTTTGATGGTTCTACTCTTTCATGGTGGATACTTGTAGAGAACTCTTCCTTTAGAGTTTCATGAGACACTTCATCAACTTCCAACCTCCAATGAGGATCAAAGTCTTCAAAGGTTGTTATGCTTTCCCTTATATGGTTGTTTTAATCTTTCTAACCCTTGCAAAATGATCCTTGGTGGGTAAAATAGTTTTAGTTTTATTCAACATTTTTAAAGCTTCTGTTGTCATTTTTACCAGTTGTGAAACTGGACTTTTTAATAAAATCCCAACAATTAGTATCAGAGCCATTTTTGCATGATTAGTTAGCTTATTTGTTTAGTTGATGGAATCTCTGTTTTTAGAAAACATGGATGGTTTTCTCTTTGCAAGAAAAATCCATACATATTTTCTATGACAACTTTAAAATGTTTATATTGTTATTTTTCTGACCAAAACTTTACATGCATCTTTTTGGTCATAAAAGTTGTCTTAGAAAAACAAAGAGTTGTAACTAAACTAGCCATGGACCTTTGTGTTGTTGTGTGTGTTCATTTATTTAAAATGGTGGTAACTATTTTTTATTCATATGGAATATAATAATTAAATAGATAGTTTTCTTTTGTTAATTTTTGTAAGTATAGATTAGTTTTAGAAATATTTTATTTTTATGAAAATGTAACAAGAATGAAGATAGTGGCAATTTTAAAGATCAAAAGTTGATAAAGTTGAGATTATTAAAGTTTCTCAAACTTTATAAAATAACTTTTATAAACTTGCTACAATGTGTTGAAGTAAGTGAGAGCACATGAAGACTTTACAAGATAAAGGTCTCATTATGTCCCTTTAGGAATGAACTTGATAACTTTGTAATGGCTCACAAAATTATTACTAGTTAATGGCTATATTTATGCACATATGTGATAATTGTTATGCATGCTTGTGTTGTTTTATGTTTATCTTTTATTATTATGTTATGGTTGATAAATTAGTTTTTCAAATGCAAATTAATATTTGAACATAAATAAACATCACAAGGAGTTTGGTTTTAATGAAATTTACCTTTTAACATAAGATGCCAAAAATTGTTTTACAATACAACAAGCTTTATCGTTAAAACTAGTAACCGCTAAAATTTCGAGATTAAAATTGATACTTTTAAAATAGAGATTTGTGAACTTATAAAACTTAAAACCTTATTTTATAAAATGAAATTTTATTAATAGGTTTCCACATGTTCTAAAGCGCTAAAACAATATAACTTAATGCTAGTTATGAATTTAAAACTTTAATCACATCGATTATATAAAACCGGGTTTTATGTATAGAACATTGTTAAAAATGTGATTTTAACATGAAACAAGTTTTTTAAACTATACCATGGTGTAACAACCCGAAATTTGTTCCCTTGTCGTAACCGTTTCGTCAATAAAACTCATCTTAAACGAATTGTTCCGATTTCGTCTTTGAACTAGGCCAATTAAGTTAAAACTTTTATTTTGACCTTGTAAGTATCCAAACATGTTGGAAACATGTGAAAACATCCCAATCTAGTAATTTGAAAAATTATAGTTTCGACCATATCGGGTAACGACAACTTAATCGGGTGCGACCAAAGCATTGGTTAACGTCGGTATCGGGTAAAATTCTACCGTGTATCTAATTCAAACCATATTTAAAGTGAATTAAGACTCATTTGAAGCATTTTCACTCTCTCTATAACCTCTCTCCTCAATCAAAGGTTTAGGTCCAAAAATCATCCATTTCAAGCCTCAAAACACCAAGGTAATCATCTTAGCTCCTAGTATAACATCGTTAGCCTTCATTTTCATGTTTAAATCATGGGATAGGACCATAAACATGTGTTTACGGCCCTGGAACAGCCTTAGCCCGTGAACACATGTAAATGGGGTTTTTGAGCCTTAAAACCCATCAAAATCACCATTGGAGCTTAGATATTGATTAAGGACTTATTGGATTGGACTTAGGACACCTTAAACTCAACATTTGAGGAGTAAACATGAGTTTACTGCCCAAGAACAAGCTTGGGCCGTAAACTCATATACATGGGTAGTAAACTCCTTTTGGGGTGTTAAAATGCAACTTACACACCTCATAAGCATTGGAACAAATCCTAGAACCTACCAAAAATCATTTAGGGGCCTTAATCATATCAAAAAACCCTCTAATTGAGAGTTTACGGCCATTGCATATGCTCCAGGTTCGTAAACTCCTAGATGTGTGTCATTTGATGCCCTAAATTCACCCCAAGTCTTGTAAAATTGAGTTGAATCATTTGTGATTAATCTTTGACCTTCAAAACATTTATGAATGATATGGGTGAGAGTTTATGGCCGTAAAGACTTAGTTTACTGCCATAAACACATCAATTAGTCCATATGTTGATTTAGCCCCTTTCTAATGCATCAAAAACCAAACCTAGCAACACCCTTCATACGATTTAAGGCCATTTAGCACATAAGAACACCCACCATGAGTTTACGGCCGTAAACTCATGGGGAGTTGGCGTTTAGGGCCGTGAACACTCCTTAGAGTTTACTCTTGAAGAGTAAACTCCATATCCTAGCCATTCATGTCCAGAATAATCACCTGGGTCACTCCAAACGCCTATTTTGAAGTGATTTCACGTCTTGGAATGTTTAAGTGTATCTAATTAGTAATTTAAATCTAATTAGATATATTTGTGTATTATTTAATATTACATAGGAACCTCGCTCGTATTCAAGCCTCGATTCGATGTTTAGCATCCTAGTCGTCACATTCCGCGTTCGGTGAGTTCATACCCATACCCTTTTTCAATGGTTTTTCAATGTTTTCAGGGGGGGAATACAAGCAAAAGTACAAGAATATCTTGTACTTAAACATTTTTATTTCATTGGAAATGTTTCATATTTCACTTGCTTTTAACAATTGAGACCGTATTAATCAACTGTTTAACTTGCTGAACCAGTTACAAACCAATTTTATATCTTATTATATAATGTTATATTATATATCTCACAAGTGATTTGTACCATAATATTATTGTTAAAAGCATTAGATTAGTTATATGTTTTGTCCTCGGTAAACACTCCACATAGATACACGAGTGGAGGATCGTCTTTATAAAAAGAACATAGATTAAGACATTTAGCATTATTACTTGTAAACTTGTTAATCCTATATAATTGGAGACACGTCCTCGGTAAACACTCCACAGAGATACGCGAGTGGAGGACCGTCCCCGTAACTAGAATCTCTAGGATAGAGAGCGTGATTTGAGTGTATAGATCTATATGGGGCTGACTACCCCGCACCTGGCTGCTAGCTACAGCCGAACCGAAATGGTTCAAGGGGGACGAAAGTCATAAGGTGATGTGGACTACTTATTGCCATATCTAGTCTATTGTATGGTTATGGAACTCGCAATTAGGATAACAAAGATTTATTTAATAGTAATAATGGATAAAGTAATTAAATTACTTTGTTAATATTAGTTTTATATATGTGTTAAAACTAATACATCTTTCACATTTGGTAACTCACATTCAGGAAAGTATGGGACTTTCCTGGGAATACAATTGTACATAACCAGAACAGTATAACAAACTAGATAACCTAATTATACATTTTCACAAGAGTAAACGTGTTTTCAGTGTACAACTTTACTTTACTTTACATGTTGAGAAACAATAACCTACCTTTTAAGTACATCTTTTACATTACATTTTGGGTTGGTAAACAAACACACACTTCACAAGGTTAATCAGGTTTTCCGCACACATCTTTCACATTAGGAAAAATATAGGATTTTCCTAGGGTAATCACAATTCATAACCTGAACCGTGTAACATAACAGAACAACTAAACTTTACTTTTAAGAAAATATGGGATTTTCTTGAGTCGTAACTTTTTCGGAAAACACAAAAGGAATCTTGTACATTTTCATAAAAATAAACCGCTTATGTACTCACCAGCTTTATGCTGATTTTCAAATCGCTTGTATTCTCTGGTTCTCCTTAGACAGGTACCCCACGACCTTTTGCAGAAGACGGAGCATATGAAGTCACGTCTTTCTTTTGTTTAAACTTATGTATCTTTGAAACTTGTACTACTTTACTTTTCAACTGATGTAATGAAATCTATGTAATGTAATGTTTTGTGTTACTTTGCTTACTATGTACATTGGTTATGATATTCACATGAAGTCACCTCCGCCCCGAGACGTTTCCGCCTTCGGTTTCGAGGTGTGACAGATTGGTATCAGAGCCCTTGTTTATAGTGAACTAAGTATACCAAACTTTACATGGTATAAGACTATAAACACTAAGGGGCCTAAGTGCTCTGAACTAAAAGTATAGCTCAAAATATAAGTATTTTCAAAAGTATATAAGTATACCTAACCGTCGAGAATCGTATCTATAAGTAGAACAGAGATAAGTAAGTGGGCGTTGTATGCTGCAGTTAAACCTGGGCAGTTATGTAGTCGTGTCTAGGATCAATATAGCCTGATCAACTATATTCATTCGAGACACGGTCAACATGTGCTTGGGAGTGATTGTGGTGTTCAACATGCCTAAAACTTACCCAAATACCACAAACAACGAGTTATCGTCGCGGTGAATCATGAAATACTATGGGAGTATTTCTAGATCCAACTTTGTTGTAGAGAATTCTCATTCAAGCGTTGCCCTTCGATCATTCCTTTAGCAATAGTTTGTCTGCTTTGATGATTTATTCCTGCCTTATCGCTTAATAGAATTATACGTCTGTCGTAAAGAGATATCCCGTGTTTCATATCTCTTGAATTAATTTAGAGGACTTACCATCCTCTTTTTCCTAATCTTTTTATATCGAAATGTCTTCAAAGAAAGAACCCAACCCAAGGAACAACAACTCTCCACCGTCATACTCTTATTCGCCCGACTACGTCCTAATTCAAATAGCTGTTACCGCTGCATTGGCTACTGCAATGGCGATTTTGAGCACTGGCAGGTCCAGTGGTCCCGGAAGTGTCGTATACCCTCAAAACCATGAAGATGATCAAGAGCAGCAAAATGAGAGTAATCAGAAAAACAAGAATGTTTTCTGGAAAAAGCGAAAGAGTCGGAGCTCCCAAGGACCCTCCAAGAGGCATGAAACTGGGGTAGTCCAAATTGCTACCAATCCTACTGCTGTTCATGTAGTTCAAACTCCCACTGTTCCTGTTGCTGCGCCTACAACTATAGCACCTACCACTAGGTATGCTGGTAATCTCCCTTGGTGCGACAAGTGCAAATATCACCACTATACCTCCGGTCCGTGTTTTGAAAAGATTTGCAACAAATGTGGCATGAAGGGCCACTACGCTCGAAACTGCAAAACGCCAATTCAAATAATTGGTCAAGCTTCCGGATCGAGTACCGTACGTGCTTATTATAATTGTGGAGAGATCGGGCATTTCAAGTGGAATTGCCTAAAAGCTGTAACCGCCAACAACGTCAACATCGCCGAGATGATTTTAGCCATGAAGCAAGAAGAGGCAGCCACTGATTCCACCAACATCGCTGGTATATTTATTTTCGACAATCCTTATACTCGCATTCTTTTCGAATTTGGTGTCAAGAAAGTTCTATTAGCCATTCATTCAATTATCTTGTTAAACATAGTCCTCGTCTAATAACCGAACCATTGTCTGTCAAGATGGTTATCGGTGAGAATGAGTGCGCTAACGACTTATCCCTAAGTTGTATCCTTACCTTGAGTATTCATTCTTTTCTCATCGACCTGATGTCAGTTTCAGTAAGAGCTTTGATGTTATCTTAGATATGTATCTATTGAGCCCCGATTGTGTTGATATATCTCGTTATGGAAAGGCTATTCGTCTCAATCTTCCCTCTGACTAGACCCTCATGATAGTTAAGTGTCAAGCTTAGCCCAAACTTCGCATCATTTCCTACATCAAAGCTCGAAAGTTTCTGCGAAAGAAGTGTCAAGTATTCCTAGTCCATGTGATTAGCGAGAAACAAGAAGTTAAGAACCCGAGAGCGTCTCCAAAGACTGTAATATTCCTGATATCTTTCCGATTAGATCCTGAGAATTCCTCCCGAACGCCAAGTTGAGTCTCATACCAACTTAATCCCTGGAACTACCCCCATAGCCAAACCTCCGTATCGTTTTCCTCCGGCAGAAATGCAGGAGTTATCCAGTCGGCTTAATAAGTTGATCGTCAAAACCCATATCCTCTTTCCTTAATTAGATGACTTCTTCAACAACTTCAGGGAGCCAGCTACTCCTCGATAATAGACCTTAGGCCAAGACACCATCAGTTACGAGTTCACGAGAATAATGTTTCCAATACAGTATTCAGGACTCTATATGATCACTAAGAGATCGTATTGACACCCTTCGGTCAAATCATTTTCCTCCGGTCATGTAGTAGGCGATGAAGACATGCACGTGGTTTCTCCTAAGATCGAATCAATAGAGAATTGGTCGGCACCAAAGACACCAATAGAAAACCTGTCAATTCTTGGGTGACGCTGACTATTACCGCAACCCATCCATAAAATTTTTCCAAAATCCCCAAACCCTTAATCACTCCGACATAGAAAAGTATACCCTTTTTGTTGGAGTGGAAAGTGAGATACATCATTCCAGGCATGGAAGTAAGACTTATACATCACACCTATCCTATCCCTGCCGGAAGAAACATAGGACTCCTTTGTCCACTGCGGTGCGTCCGATCAGAGTTTAGATTATGTGCTTAGACAAGAAGGAAAAGTTATCGTTCACGCTTTGAGACAAACAAAAGGAACACGAAGTTAACTACACAACTCACGACTTGGAATTAGGAGCGGCAGTTCCCGCACTAAAGAATGAAGAACATGATCTCAGTGGAATCGAGTACGCAGAATTTCACTCACCATAAGAAACTACAACATATCTTCGACCAGAAAGATATAAAAATGAGGTGCCCTTGGCCGAAAGGAAAACTTAGATAACAAGACTAAGACATTGACAATGATCACCTGCCCCCGTTCATTTGCTCAGACCTGAGAAGCCTAGTCAGAAAACCCTCGAGACTGTTCCGACAGCCTAGATACCCGAATGGAAATGGTAAATAACCAACATAGATTTCACCATCACGATACCCAATTTTCCCGAATGTGTACGATGCCATTTGGGAAAAATGTCGATCCTTCGATAAAAATCCGTTCGCTTTCTTCCGATCAGAGAATCATTCATAATGAAAATACTCACGCGAACCCACATCCATGAAGTAGTCCGACTGCATAAGATACCTAAGTTCATTATTTTCTGTTGAGATAGCAAGTTTACCTGAAGGTCTTAGCAAGTCCCTCCAGAAAACTCACGAAACCAAGCTGGTCATGAGTACAATTTATCATCCTCAGACAATTGGACAGAGTGAGAAAGTTATTCAGGTCATGGAAAACATGTTGGGAGCATGTGTCATAAACTGCCAAGTAACTTGGGATACCCACTTACCTTTGATCGAGCCCTCGTATAACAACAATTATCATACCAGTATTTAGACTGTACCACTTGGAACCCTCTACGGTCAAAAGTGCGGATTCCTTCGTATTAGGTCGAAATAGGAGTCACACAGTTAGCCAAGAGTTGATTCCCCGATAGTACCCTCACTAATTCTGAAATCATCCGCAAAACCATCGAGAAGATCATCCGGACCCGAGATCGATTGAAAGCTTCCCTAGATTGATAGAAGAGTTACGCCGGTATACAACGTAAACATTTGAAACTCCAGGCTGGAGATCATGTCCTGTTAATGGTCTCACCCTGGAAAGACTCAATACGCTTTGGAAAGCACGGAGAACTTAGCTCGTAGTACATTAGACCTCTCGAGATCCCCGTTAGGATAGATTTTGTAGCCTTCAAACTCAGTGTACCTTCAGAACTTAGCAGCACTCATCTTGTACCTGGCGCCTCTATTCTTAATGAATACCTGTCTGTTAAAACCATAGAAATCCATTCTAATGCGACCGAGAACATTGATATACCCAAACTTTCTGGACGAACAAACTAAGATCTTAGACCAAGTAACCAAACGTTTGAAACTAAGCCGTATCCCGACAGTGAAGGTTCGCTGGAATGGCATGCGGAGACCCGAAATCACTTGGGATCATGAAAGATTTGATGTAGTAGATATATCCACACCTTTGTCCATAATCTTGTATCTTAATTCTTGAAGTTCGGGACAAAATTCCCTCTATTGGGGGGATAATGTAACAACCCGAAATTTGTTCCCTTGCCGTTTCGTCAATAAAACTCGTCTTAAACGAATTGTTCCGATTTCGTCTTTGAACTAGGTCAATTAAGTTAAAACTTTTATTTTGACCTTGTAAGTATCCAAACATGTTGGAAACATGTGAAAACATCCCAATCTAGTAATTTGAAAAATTATAGTTTCGACCATATCGGGTAACGACAACTTAATTGGGTGCGACCCAAAGCATTGGTTCGGGTAAAATTCCACCGTGTATCCAATTCAAACCATATTTAAAGTGAATTAAGACTCATTTGAAGCCTTTTTATACTCTCTCTAACCTCTCTCCTCAATCAAAGGTTTAGGTCCAAAAATCATCCATTTCAAGCGTCAAAACACCAAGGTAATCATCTTAGCTCCTAGTATAACATCCTTAGCCTTCATTTTCGTGTTTAAATCATGGGATAGGACCATAAACATGTGTTTACGGCCCTGGAACAGCCTTAGGCCGTGAACATATGTAAATGGGGTTTTTGAGCCATAAAACCCATCAAAATCACCATTGGAGCTTAGATATGGATTAAGGACTTATTGGATTGGACTTAGGACACCTTAAACTCAACATTTGAGGAGTAAACATGAGTTTACTGCCCAAGAACAAGCTTGGGCCGTGAACTCATATACATGGGTAGTAAACGCCTTTTGGGGTGTTAAAATGCAACTTACACATCTCATAAGCATTGGAATAAATGCTAGAACCAACCAAAAATCATTTTGGGGCCTTAATCATATCAAAAAACCCTCTAATTGAGAGTTTACGGCCATAGCATATGCTCCAGGGCCGTAAACTCCTAGATGTGTGTCATTTGATGCCCTAAATGTCCTCCTTTTAACCTTTTTGGGATTATACTTCAATCACTGTTAGTTGTATCTAGAATACAAACACCCACAAATTACGTAATTGTAGAATATTCTAAAAGGGCATTAGGATTATTTTATACAAACCCACCAAGAATAAGTTCATTTATTCCTCTGAAAGTTGATTTAGCATAAAGCAAGCTTCTAATGAAAAAGAAAGTGGGAGGCACGCGAAGCTTGAAGCAGCTCAAGAACCATAGCCGGATGTAACAATTGTTGGCACTAGTTTCAACAGGGAATTGATGAACCTGAATAGTAGGTATTCATGAACACAAATTATTCACAATAATGGTAGAAATCATCTATTACTTGAGAAATGTGGAATCTCTTATTGACGAGTTCTTGATGGTTTCTAGTTAAACCATCAACTATTAAAATGTGATGTCAGATCTTGGATCTGACAAATGACTTAGAGTCATGAACATTGAGATGTAATCCATGTTAAATAATCAATTATGAGCTTGATTAATCTTTCTCTCTATATCAAGGATAAAAGGAGTAAGATATTCTTCTAGAAAGAATATATACATGGATATATACACATTTAGCAATACTTGTTATATAAGGATTTTCTCATACTCATGTCATTGAACTATAGTCCTTATCAAACTCATGACATTGAATATGATCAAACCTTTTCACAAGTAGCTAAGATTAGATCACCAAGGATATTATTTACTATAACTTCATATTCTTAATATGAGATATAGCAAATAGATTTCAAGAAAGACCGCTTTTCTTAGTAGACGTCTACTAGAAGATATCTATATAGCTTAGCCTGGAGGTTTTATTAATCCATGTTATCCTAACCAAATCCGTAAGGCTTAAGATCTACTTGTGGATATAAAGCAAACATCTCAAGGTTGGACTATTCATTTTAATATAAAGATAAAAGGTATGCTTTTATATCAAAATGAAAAAGAATGTGTGTGTGTTTACTAAGAACTAGTGGGAGGATAGTGATATTCCTAATCTGGTTTGAAAGATGTTGGGTTTTGAGCACTATAACACTCCTATGGTGCACATATAACCCTAGATGCTTTGGATCTATGTTTTCTCTTATTATACATGCATATTTCAATTTTCCAAAGCATACACCCTAACTAGAATACAAATTGAGAATTGAACAATAAAACTAGTTATATAAGTTGCCTCTTAGTAGGACTTGTAGTTCTTGGCTTTTGAAAGCTTGAGCACCTTGTAAGTCCCCAAAAGTGCCTGTGTATCAATCAGATCTGTTTGATGGTGCGGAATCTCAATCAAACGGATGATGCCAGATCACAATAAGAAGAAAAGGAGAAGAAGAAGATGATGAATCTATGTATGATATGATTAGAATGAAGATCTGAATACAAAGATTCACACACACAAAACTTCTCTCTAGTTTCTCTCTCTAGAACACCTTCAAATGCACACACTTAAGCTCCTCTAGTGTTCATCAATCTGTTCCTCACACCCTAACACCTATATTTATACAAGGGGAACATGGGCTTCGTGGACATGGGCCGTAAATGGGTTTACGGCTGTAAACTCAACCGTAAACCCCACCTGACCGTAAACTAGACTGAAAGCTCATAAAATATTACATAAAAATATAATTGCCCAGAAAAGCAAAGTATAAACCATATTTTGACCCAACAATCTCCCCCTTGGTTTATAACTGTCTTTTCTTTTCTTAAATGACCCAACAAGCTCCCCCTAAAAAGTAGCTGGTTTTTCTTGTTAATCTTCATTGGGAACTTGGCTTCGACATTAATCTTCAAATTCTTCATAGCTTCAAGATGAACTTGATGAATCTTCAATAAATGACTTCATATTGAGCAGTTGGGCTTTTCTTCAGAGTTTAGCTTTGAACGCACGTCGGGTGAGGAGGCTTGACGTACTGATTCTTGAAAGATATCGCTTTTAGCTTGAGAATCTTCAAAGAGAACATGAGAGTGAACAAATCTTCTGGATCACTTCACCAGGTTTAAGATAGCAGCAGACTGATTGAGGAGGCTTCAATGCAATCCGTCACATATTCTTCAATTTCAGTTTCACCTTGCTTCTGGGGTTGAAAGATTGAATGTCGAAAGAATAATCTTCATTTCTTGCTCCTTCTAATACAAATTCTTCGATGCTCACGGATGAAGCCTTGGCTCAGAAATCTTCAACAAAAACTCCATGAGTCTTATCTATACCTGAAATCACTTTTCAAGACAAAACAAAACTAAAAGAAAACTTAGCACACAAATTAAAACAGAAACAAAAATATTCTTTTTTTTTTGGATTTTTTTTAATTTTTCTGAACAAGAAGTAAAACAGAAATAACACTATTTTTGGATTTTTAATTTTTCTAATTTTTCTTTGATTTTTTTTATTATTTTTTTATTTTTTTAATTCTCCCATTATATTTAAATTAGAAGAAACTACGACAAATTTAACAAAACTAAAAATCATATTTAAATTTAAGAGTGATTTGGGATCAATGTTTTTAGACAACCTTTATCCACTTGTCGGTACCTTTCATATTTGCATCTTTGTCTGGTCGATCGCCGATATTGTTGTCCACTTAAACACGAAAAATTGTGACAAATTTAGGACATACTATTTTTTACAAGACAAGGTGAACTTAAGTTCCTAGATATTATATCTGATCCTAAGTTCCTCGATACTATATCTTAAGGACCATTTAGCCGACGACGACCAGGGATATTGTTGTCCACCTAAATTGAGCAGCGAGATCTACAGACAATCTGCATGTGTTCAATTTTAAGTGTACTAGAACATGTTTCCTGCTTCTTGATATTCCCTAGTAATCAAGGACTTCCAGAGTACTCCTTACATCGGGTGAGCAGACAATCATTAGGAGAGAAGATAGATTCAGATTGCTATAACTTATTGTTTCAGAGGGGTTGAGAAGTAGAAGGTTGCATATGCTGTGTACCAGGTCAGATTGGAAGTCACGCAAAGGAGACAACATATGGCTAACAGATAAGAGGAATTTCATATATATAACATGTAGAGAAATAAAGTTGCATATGTTATGTACCAGGTCGGATTGGAAGTCACGCAAAGGAGACAACATATGACTAACAGACAGAAAGAAAGAAAACGATTTTCTACAGATCTAATTTATTGGAATTTACCAGTCACCCCATCAATACCGGAATTAAGGACAAAATCCGCACATCGAGGAAAAGTTAATCCACGGTTCCAAGTACGGTTTCATTTAATGTGACGAGTGGATTCCCATATATATCTCCCTGCTCAACCTATCCGAGCATCGTATTGTCAGGCTGAACGGATCTAACTAGGTCAAGATTTGTCAAGACTAAGAATTTCTTAAGTTCAACTCTGCCTAGTCAAGTCCATTTAGAATCTTTCGTGCCTACCGACGCATCAAACCAGAGCATAGACCCTTCAACTTTGGGTACGTTACGCTGACTCAGATTACGTGTTGTCACTTGATAATATCACTTCCCAGAACATCTCCCTCAACCACACTTCATAACCAACAATATTTTTTTTTATTTTTTCTGAATTTTTTAATGTTTTTGGATTTTATGAATGATTTCTAATTTTTGTTTTGTTTTTATTTCATACTCTAAAACAAATGTCTGAATGTTGTACAATTGAGAGATGTCCCCTATCAAGTGCCTAGAACAACCACTACCAACAAACTGAATTCTGATGGTATGCCTCCATAGCTGCTCCAACACAGAGCGGGATTAGTTAATCTTTGGAACCCAGACCATTTTGAAAATGGGTCGACCTTTGTCATCAATGCAGGGTACTATGCACAAGGCCAGAAATTGTCCTAATCGCGCAAATGTTCCGTACTATGCACAAGGCTGGCAGAATAAGCCAAGATGGAGATTTTTCAAAAGAAACCCCTCAAGGTCACGTTCAGACCATGGTGACTGGAACGCGTAGAAGGCCAAGAATCAATTTCACAAGGCCAAGAATCAAAATTCCAATGAAAAGGAGGGAACGTCGGCCATGAAGTCCAATCCAAGACATGCTCCAGTGAAGCCAAGACCGGTTAGGTCAAAGTCATCTAGGCAGCCGGCTTCAAGTTCCAAATCAAGTGCCGAGCCACCCATCGGATCGAACAAGAAATGGGTTAAACCTGAGTATAGATGGGTACCAATTGTAAGTCCCTAATCTGCATGTGTATCAATCAGATCCGTTTGATGGTGCGGAATCCCAATCAAACGGATGATGTCAGGTCAAATAGAAGAGAAGGAGAAGAAGAAAAATATGAATATCCATATGAATTGATTAGAATTAAAGTTCCAGATACAAAAGATTCGCACACATAAAATGCTCTCTAGTTTCTCACTTCTCTCATTCATCAATCTCTACTCCTCACCCCTAACACCTATATATATATATATATATATATATATATATATATATATATATATATATATATATATATATATATATATATATATATATATATATATACAAGGGAAACATGGGCCGAATAACATGGGCCGTAAATGGGTTTACGGCTGTAAACACCATACGGCCGTAAACACCAAGTTGTTTACGGTCCAAGACACAAAAATACATTTTTCTAGAAAAGTAAAGTATAAACCATATTTTTGACCCAAAAATCTCCCCCTTGGTTTATAACTTTCTTTTCTAAATTGACCCAACAAGCTCACCCTAAAAAGTAGCTGGCTCTTCTTGTCAATCTGCAATGGGAGCATGGCTTCAGCTTTAACCTTTGATTTCTTCACAGCATTAGGATGGACATATAAATCTTCAATGAATGACTTCATCTTGAGCACTTGAGGTTTTCTTCAGAATTTGACATTAGACACACATTGGGTGCGGAGGCTTGACGTACTGATTCTTGAAAGATAGCGCTTTCAGCTTGAAAATCTTCAGAGAGAACATCAGAGAGAACTAATCTTCTGGATCGCTTCAGCGGGTTTAAGATAGCAGCAAACTGATTGAGGAGGCTTCAATGCAATCCGTCACATAATCTTCAATTTCAGCTTCACCTTGCTTCTAGGGTTGAAAGATTGACTTTGAAAGAATAATCTTCATTTCTTGCTCCTTCGAATGAGAATTCTTTGATGCTCACGGACGAAGCCTTTGGCTCAGAAATCTTCAACACAAATTCCATGAGTTTCATCTTCACCTGAAATCATTTTTCAAGACAAAACAAAACTAAAAGAAAACTTAGCACACAAATTAAAACAGAAACAAAAATATTTTTGGATTTTTGTTATTTTCTGAAAAAGAAATAAAACAGAAATAACACTATTTTTTTATTATTATTTTTTTAAATTTTTAATTTTCTGCTTTTTTTCTCCCATAATATTTAAATTAGAAGAACACTATGAATAAACTAAACAAAAACAAAAATAATAGCTAACTTTAAGAGTGATTTGGGATCAAAGTTGTTGGACAATCTTATTCTACTTGTCGGTACCCTTATCTTCACATCTTCGTCTGATCGATTGCCAGTATTGTGGTCCACTTAAACACGAAAAATATGTGACAGTATTTTGGACAATTTACCAATACATGATACACATACATATAGATGATTATAATTTTATTATCATGATTGGCCCTAATTCTTAAATAAATTTTTGTTAAGACCATTTAACTGACTACAACCAGGGATATTGTTGTCCACCTAAATCGAGCAGCGAGATCTACAGACAATCTGTATGTGTTCAATTTTAAGTGTACTAGAACATGTTTCCCACTTCCTGGCATGCCCCATCCATTAAGAACTTCCAGAGTACTCCCTACACCGGGTGAGCAGACAACCATTTAGTGAGAGGATAGATTCAGAATTCTATTACTTATTGTTTTCAGAGGGGTTGAGAAGTAGAAGGTTGCATATGTTGTGTACCAGGTCGGATTAGAAGTCATGCAAAGGAGATAGCATATGGCTAACAGATAAGAGGAATTTCATATATATAACATGCAGAGAAATAGATTTGCATATGTTCTGTACTAGGTCGGATTGGAAGTCACGCAAAGGAGACAACATATGACTAACAGACAGAAAGAAAGAAAATGATATTCTACAGACCTATTTTATCGGAATTTACCAGTCGCCCCATCCAACCACAATTAAGGATAGAATCCGCACATCGAGGAAACATTAAACCACGGTTCCAAGTACGGGTTCATTTAATGTGACGAGTAGATTCCCATATATAGATCTCCCTGCTCAACCTATCGAAGTGTCGTATTGTCAGGCTGAACGGATCTAACTAGGTCAGAATTTGTCAAGACTAAGAATTTCTTAAGTTCAACTCTGCCTAGTCAAGTCCATTTAGAATCTTGCGTGCCTACCGACGCATCAAACCATAACATAGATCCTTCAACTTTGGGTACGTTATGCAGACTCTGGTTGCTTGTTATAACTTGATGATATCACTGCCTAGAATATCTCCCTCAACCACATATCATAACCAAAATATTTTTGATTTTTTGATTTTCTAATGTTTTTTTATTTTTTTAATTTTTTTAAAATTTTGTTTTGTTTTTATTGCTCCCTCTAAATTTGTGCATAGGAGAGAAATGAAAGTAAATGCGCAAATTTATACTATCCTAAAACAAAAATTAGTCTTTAAAGCGATTCAGCTTAAGAAAAACTTAGGAGTATAGAGAAGAAAACTCAAACCGTAAGTCACCGATTGAATTTGCATCCAGAAAGTCTGAGAACAGCACACGTAATATCAGAACAGATCCGAAAATTCTTCATGTCATTAAGCACTAACCCCGTTTGTGATCTCTTCCTTTCTTCCTTTCCCGCAATGGACACATTCTCCCAAACAATGTTTTGAGTGTTGTATAGTTGATAGATGCCTCTTATCATGTGCCTGGAACAGCTACTACCAACAAATCGAAGTCTGATGATATGCCTCCATAGCTGCTCCGACAAAGAGCAGAATCTGTTAGTCTTTGGAACCCAGTCAATTTTGAAACCGGGTCGACCTTTGTCATCCTTGCACGGTAATCTCTCCCATGACATATCTTGTTTATCACAAACAGAAGATGAAGAAATATTATAGTCATTAGTTGATTTGGGAGAGTGAGCCTTTGGAACCCATTTGTAGTTGGGTTTAACCCATTTCTTTTTCGATCTGATGGGTGGCTCAGTACTTTCTTTTGATCTTGATGTCGGCCGTTGAGATGAATTTGATTTTGAATTCACGGGAGCATCTCTTGGATTTGGATTCTTGGCCGACAGTCCCTTCTGGCCCATGGGATTCTGATTCTTGTCCTTTGGAGTTTGATTCTTGGCCTTTGGAGTTGAATTCTTGGCCTTCTTGGCATTCCAGTCGTCAATGTCTAATCGTGATCTCGAGGAGTATCTTTTGGAATGTCTCCCTTTTGGCGCGTTCTGCCAGCCTTGTGCATAATTAGGAATGTATGCTCGATTTGGAGAATTTCGGGCAATGTGACCAAGTGTTCCACAGTGAAAACATGTCTTTTTCTTCACTGTGAAGTTGTTTCTTCCTGCCCCTGGTGGCGTATCTTTGCCTTGTTTCTTATTGTTCCCACAAGCACAATTACAGGAGGCACTCTATTTCACTGGAATTGGTGGCCTATATGTCTCAACAGCATGTTGATCAAAAGTAGTTGAGTTCGAAGCAACAGATTCAGAGCTCAAGGAGATGTTGGTTTGTTCAATGGTTTTCTCCTTGTTCTCATCTTCTGCTACTTTACCTGCACATGAAGTAGCAACATTAGTATCTTCAATATTAATAACTCCTCCTGACACAAATCCCGCTGGTTTCCCATATCGAAGATGTGCCTCCCTGTAAATTTCATCCTGTGTCATAGGGATGGACGTGTAGTTATGATTGAAAGGTGGAGGAACACTATCATACCCTAGACCCTTGTTTTGATTTTCTTTGAATTTTAATTGCGTTTCATATAAGGACTCGACTATCTGACTTGACACAGTATAATTTTTGAAACTAACGTCTGTTTTTCCACACTTAATTTTCAAAGTGTCAAGTTCTTCAGTTACAACAACAAGTTGTCTCTTAATATAGTCATAAATTTCACACTTGTTTCTATACTCTTCCTGAAGCTTCCTAAAGTCCTTGGTTTTTGCTTCTAATTAAGCCTTCAGGGGTTTCTGTCCTTTCCTGAGTTGATATCCTTCATATCTCAGGTCCTCAACTTCTCTTTTTAATAAATCAATTTGTTCCTGAAGAAATTTAATCGTATCTTCACTAGATAGTGTACATGAAACATCACATGATTGAGAACATGAAACTTCATTGACCGGAAGGTTTATAGAACTCATTGTATTTCCACACTTCAAAGCATCAAGATCTTCAATTACATCAACAATACTAAGACGATTGAGATCTTTTGTCTTCTTGATGACAACTATGTTCATATCCCACGATTTTGGAAGTGAATTCAATAGCTTTTTGTTTATCTCAGATTTGGACAAGAAGATCCCAGCTATATTCATCTCGGTAGTGAGTGTGGTAAATCGCTGCAGCTGAGCTTCGAGGGTTTCTCCAGGGATATAATTGAAAATGTTGAAATTTTGTCTTAACATATCCTGACGATTCTCTTTCATGTCTTCAAATCCCTTGTTGACCTCAAAAACCAATTAAAAAGCACAACTAAAAGCCAAAATCAAACTTAAAAGTCAAACCCTTTGATTATAAACCTCAAAAGTCAACCTTAAAAGTCAAATTAAAAAAGTTAAACTCAAAAGTCAAACTTGAAAGTCAAACCGAAAAGCTAAATTTGAAAATTTAAAAGTTAAACGAAAAAGTCAAAGTTTAAAGTCAAAGGTCAAACTTGGAAGTCAATGTCAAAATTTAAGGTCAAAAGTTAAAAAAATAAAAGTCAAAAATATAATTTTATTTATTAATTTTAATTTAATTTATTATTTATTTATTTATTTATTATTATTATTATATATATATTTTTTCAATTTTGGATGAAAAAAGAATTTAAAATTAAAAGGAATTGAATTTTGGGTTAAAAGTGTCATAAATGCAAAATTAAAACAGACAAAGAAGCTTTATGAATTAAATTCGGAAGGGAAGTAACAAAGGATAATGTACCCAAGTTGGATAAGGCGCTGATTTGAAGAGTTGGAGGTCTCATGTTCGAAACCCAGCACCTCCAAAGCGCGTCATATTTTTGATGCTAGGCAAGAAGCTATGCAAGGACGAGAAGCTATGTGAGGACGAGGCTGCTTCTTGCGAGGCCGTAATCCGAACCGGCCGTAAACTCCGGAGCTGCAAACCGAGGCCGTGAACTCCTCGGACGGTAAACACCGACCGCAAACTCTTCGGAAACCCTAGCTGCTAGCCGCCACCCCCTTGCTGATTACGACCAAAAACACCGATTTTTCGACTTTGAAGCTCCAAAACTCGATCAAAAACCCTTTTTGATGAAAAACACGAAGAACAAACCCCCCTTAATTTTCAGAGATCTATCCAAAAACGCAAGAATATTTCGAAAATAAGATCAAATATTGCTCCAAATCTGAAAAAATTGACTGATACAACCAAGCTCTGATACCAATTGTAAGTCCCTAATATGCATGTGTATCAATCAGATCTGTTTGATGGTGCGGAATCCCAATCAAACGGATGATGTCAGATCAAATAGAAGAGAAGGAGAAGAAGAATAATATGAATATCTGTATGAATTGATTAGAATTAAAGTTCCATATACAAAAGATTCACGCACACAAAATGCTCTCTGGTTTCTCACTTCTCTCGTTCATCAATCTCTACTCCTCACCCCCAACACCTATATATATATATATATATATACAAGGGGAACGTGGGCCGAATAACATGGGCCGTAAATGGGTTTACGGCCGTAAACACCTTACGGTCGTAAACACCAAGTTGTTTATGGTCCAAGACACAAAAATACATTTTTCTAGAAAAATAAAGTATAAACCATATTTTTGACCCATTACACCTCAAGTGTGATGCCTCTAATGTGTCACAAACACCAAATGCAAGAGGAGGATTTAGAGAATAAATTTACTTAGCACAAAATCAATATCAAACTATTAGAATGATGGTGTAGCCAATTTTGGCTCTAGGGAGGTCCTTTTTTAGTGTAGCAAATGCTAGGGTTACACCTTGTGAACCCTAATGACCTTTCATATTACTTAGGCTCCATGGGTTAAACCTCCATGAACTATCTCATTGGTTTAGCCCATCCTAAATAACCATGGATCATTAGCCCACACTATAAGAATCATTGATTTACATAATCAATCCACGTATATTCAATTAGTCTCTTTTGATCACAAAAT
This sequence comes from Lactuca serriola, assembly GCF_051521515.1. Taxonomy (NCBI): domain Eukaryota; kingdom Viridiplantae; phylum Streptophyta; class Magnoliopsida; order Asterales; family Asteraceae; genus Lactuca; species Lactuca serriola. Next base: position 33,994,326 of record NC_136412.1, on the reverse strand, counting down.
TAATTCCAATTTAATTTTTGATCAGTACTAATTAAATAATATGATTTCACAATTAATATATTATACGTATAATATATTAATAGATCATAAATAACCTTATTCTCAAAAGTCCATCCTATCAAATTGCACCAGTGAAGGCAACCCAATAGGGACCATGCTACTATCAGATCAAGTACATCCCAATTATAGTTATGGGTTTAGACACCTAATCCAACAGTCTCCCACTTGGTTAAGTCTCCCACTTGGTTAAGTCTAAAAACTATAGTTGCCAATGAAACTTCAAAATCCGATTACCAATCCTAGATTTCAAAAGCCATTGTTGAACTCTGACCCAGTCAGTGACGCTTCCTTTAGATAAGGGGTCATATATTCCTCTGTTCTTAAGATATCTATGCGGACAAGTACATGGAACATAGTCATACTTATTTTTCTGCAACTTGGTTCCGGATTTCTGATTCGTCTGACATAGAACATAATTGAACACATCAATTTAGTTCTGACCGTGCCCGACACATAGTCAAAACAGAATCCTTAAGGGGACCAAGCTATCGCTTTTAATCCTCTTAGGATAAAAGGAACATATAAACTTTGAATTATATGCTTGTGCTAACTACTCATCAAATCATGCACAACGACACATTTTATAACATCAAGTTATTGATGCGTTTTCTCGGCCTCAATGCACAACCAACTCGTAGTCAACAACTCATATATCTTGGTTTAAAGATTATATGATATTATCATCTCACAATTACTTGTGATAAATTCTGTGAAGTAATTCAGGTGAGCGCAGGTTGAATCCAATACTAAAATCTTATTTCAGGAGCACTCATGAATGGTGTAGCAAACGTTTGCTATGTCTAACACCTTATACAATCTACAAGACAACTCATGACAGTCTAGCATCATTACCTACTTCCAAAGTTTGATCGACTGTGGATGGTTTGAATAATCTTATTATCCTAGAAGTCAAAACATGCAAAGTCAAACAATAGTAATTAATTGACACAAGACAGTAACTTTACTTATAAATAAAAGTCTTTTTATTTAATCATCAAAAGTCAATTAAAATTTAGCTATTACAAGTTTCTATTTATCTAAATACAAAAACTAATATTGTTCGTTAGACCAATGCCCCTTGTACGTTGCAAGTGCTTAACCCTAGTCAATGCCTTTGTAAGGGGATTTGTTGGGTTTTCCTCTGACGATATCCTCTTCACTACGAGGTGTCCTTCTTCTACTTGATTTCTTATGAAGTGGTACTTTCTATCAATATGCCTAGATCTACCATGATCTCTCGGTTCCTTGGTTATGGCAACCGCCCCTTCATTATCGCAGAAAATCTCCACATGCTCCTTTGTGGATGGTATGACTCCAAGGTATCCGATGAAGTTCTTCAACCATATCGCTTCCTTCGATGCTTCGCTTGTTGCTATGTACTCTGATTCGTACGTTGAATCAGCTATAGTCTCCTGCTTGGAACTCTTCCATGTTACTTCTCCTCCATTCAAGGTAAACACCTAGCCCGATTGAGAGCGGAAATTATCTCTGTCGGTTGAAATCTGGTGTCGCTATACCCTGTCACTCTCAAGTCATAACTCCCACCGAGGGTAAGGACCTAGTCCTTATTCCTCCGTAGGTACATAAAAATGTTCTTCACCGCATCCCAATGAGCTTTACCAGGATTCCCTTGATATTTGGTGACCATGCTCAAAGCAAAGGCCACATTAGGGAAAGTTCAAGTCATAGCATACATGATCGAGCCAACTGTGGAAGCATATGGTATTTGACTCATCTCTGCAATCTCATCCTCTATACTCAAACTCTCAGTCTTACTCAGTATGGCATTACCTTGGATAGGTAAGTAAACTTTCTTGGAGTTCTCCATGCTAAACTGCTTCAATATCTTGTCCAAGTAGGTACTTTGACTAAGTCCTATTAGTCTTTTATTCCTGTTTCTCAATATCCTTATCCCTAGGATGTAAGCAGCATTCTCAGTAGAGACTAGATTAAGGATATGGGCGGCAGTCTCTAAGGCATCGCTCACTCCGAGGTTCGAGCTTGTCATTTGTCTCACGTCTTACGAAAGCCTCGCCACCCCAAACTTTGATGTGGTCTAACGAGGGAAATTTCCGTGTCCGCATCTCTTGAGGTGTTTTGGAAACCTTTTTGGTAGAGACTAGATTAAGGATATGGGCGGCAGTCTCTAAGGCATACCCCCAGAATGAGATAGGTAACGAAGCTCGACTCATCATGGAACCAACCATGTCTAGAAAGGTTCGATTGCACCTTTCAGCCACACCATTAAGTTGTGGTGTCCTTGGTGGCGTCAATTGTTAAAGAATACCACATTCCTTAAGATAGTCTAGGAACTCGATACTTAGATACTCTCCTCCTCAATTGGATCGCAACATATTTATCTTTCTTCCCAATTGATTCTCCACTTCCTGCTTAAACTCTTTAAACTTTTCAAAGTTTTCTGACTTATGCTTGATTAAGTAGATATAGCCATACCTACTGTAACCATCAGTGAAAGTCACATAGAAGCGGTTAGCATCCCTTGTGGCGGTTCTGAATGGTCCACACACATTGGTATGTATGAGATCCAACAGACCTTCAGTCCTTTCACAAGTATTAGTGAAGGGTGACTTAGTCATCTTTCGAAGTAAACAAGATTCACAAGTGTCATCCAACTTCAATTCAAATTACTCCAAGACTCCATCCTTTTGGAACTGGGCTATGTGCTTCTTGTTGACATGTCCAAGACGATAATGCCAAAAGCATGCCTTGTCCAAAACATTAGACGAATTAATATTCAACACATTATTTCCTAGGTTGTCTACAACCATCGCAGTTTCATATATACCATTGCAAGGTAATGCTTCAAAATAAAATACACCATTATAGTAAGCATTAATACTACCAACTTCTTTATTAAAAGAAAAGGTAAAACCTTGTTTATACAAACTATGAAAGGAAACAATGTTTCTCGCGATGTCAGCCGAGTAACAACAATTATTCAAGACTAAATTTAAACCATTACTAAGAAATAAAGAATAAACTCCAATCTTGGTTACAGGTGACACTTTCCTATTTCCCGTGATTAAGTTTATCTGCCCATGCTCCACATCCCTAGTTCTTTTTAGCCCCTGCAAATCAGAAAAAATGTGAAATCCATAACCTGTATCAAGGACCCAAGAATTAGCATGTGATGAGTTATTAGATTGAATTGTGTAAATACCTGAAAAGGAGGGCTTGATCTTGCCATCCTTTATGTCCTGCAAGTACTTGGGCAGCTTCATTTCTAGTGCCCTTTTTCATGATAGTGGCAGCACTCTGCATCCTTCGGATTGGAAGAGCGATTAGCAGAACCTGATTTGGCCCCACTGGAAGAGGATCCATCAAGAGACTTTCCCCTGTGGCTCTTGTGGGGAGCCTTCCTCTTCTTTCCCTTCCCATGTCCAATTGCCAGTATAGGGGTAGAAGTAGTAGTAGTAGGAGTAGATACAATCGAATTTCCTTTCATGTTGCTTTGTACAGTTCTTAGAAGGACTTAAAGCTTGCTAAGAGTGACCTCCTCCTTGTACATATGATAGGTCATATGAAACTGATCATAACAAGAAGGTAAAGAGTGTAGAATAATATATATGGCCAACTCTTCATAAAAATTGACATTAAATTTAAGCAAGCGGTCCACATATCTCTAAATCTTTTGCAAGTGGGTTGTGATGGTTTCTCCATCCTTCATTTTGGTTGTGATCATGGAGGCAATGATCTCATACCTCTCCTGCTGAGCACTTTGATGGTATCTTTCCAACATATCTTGATACATTTCAAAAGGATAGTAGTCCTCATAGGACTTTTGCAGCTCATCAGTCATGGTAGCAATCATTACACACGACACATTTGTCGCATCCATCTCATGAGTAGTATGTTCAATGATTTGTTTAGGAGTAGCAGTCGTGACATCAATCTCCTTGAGCTCTTTATCTAGGACATATTCTTTGTGCTCATAGTGAATATCCATTTGGATGTTTCAACTCCAGTCATTGAAGTTCGAGCAATCGAAAATGACCCTCCCACATAGGTTCATAAGTGAGAAAGAGCCTGAAGGGATTGGTTTGGAACCATTGTTTGGGATAGACATCTGAAAAAGAGGAAGAACAAAGTTTAGATTAGATAATAATCCTTAGTATTACACCCAAATGAAATATTAAGGCTACGACCCAGCACAATATTCTACCATTACAAAAAGGGATGCCGTAATCCAATTGTAGAAATATTTGAGGGTAGGTAAATGTCGATTTACCAATTTCCACCATGAAAAGCGAAATAGATTATTAAGTTTAATTGGATGGAAATTCCTAGATCCTTTGACATTCATTGAAATTTTCAATGGCATGTTTAAATCTCGATTGTGCCCTTCATGTTTGTGAATGGGATGGCAAGGATCACAAACAAGGTATGAATAACCATGAAAATTAGCTTGGTACACTCAATGTTACATATCACCTAATCAATGTGCCGGTTAACCACGCATGCTCCATTAATCTATGAAAATAACATCAAGCTACCCTTTGCCACACATTGTTAGTCCCAGATTAGTGTGCCAGTCAACCACACACGCTCCACTAACGACTTAACAAGGTGCAAAGTTTAATTTCATGGATTAGCACCATTTTCACATTTTCCTAAAGTAACTAAGATTAGGAATTTAATAAAAGTTTAGTTACTTTATATTTATCATTATACTTTTAACAAGAATTAATTTCCTATCCTACCCGTTCGGCTAATGACCCTCCACAAGGGTGAGAGTGGACACCCATTAAACTACCATTTTATAGGTAGTAACCTTATACCCACTTATAGACCAGCTTCATGAATGAGGCTTACTAACTGTAAGACTGTCTTGTCTTGTACATATATATATATATATATATATATATATATATATATATACATACATACATACATATATATATATATATATATATATATATACATATATATATATATATATATATATATGTGTGTGTGTGTGTATATATATATATATATATATATATTATTAAACTTATAATACTATAAAATATAAGGGTTGAATTTTAACTTTTAAAACTCTAGGGTTTGGAATTAAAGTTTTATTAGTGAGACTTTACAAATTCCAAAACATGAGGGCAAGTTTTGAAACTTGTCAAAACTCTTCATTTCAATAACTTATGAGTTTAATTACATTTTAATGGATGAGACATTTCATTTTCCATAACTCGAGGACAAGTTATGGAGGTGATTAAAAGCATTATGATCAACATTTTAACTAACAAAAATTATCAAGTAATTTATCTATGATCTAGTTAAACTCATAAGTCAAGATAATTCATATCAACAATTGCATGAAATTAGACTAATCATATAAACTAATACAAATCTTGAAATTTTGACAATTATGTTTTAATTGAATGAGCATGATCACTACCATATCAAGAGAACAGATTAAATGTTTCAAAAAATAGTTTGTGGTAATGATCTTAATCCAATTCTGGCCAAAAACTCGAAGTTCTGCACAAATAGCCATCAACATGACGAGTGCAAGAACCTGACTCGTCGAGTTGGTCATTTACTGAGTGGACTCGTTGAGTCAGCCAATGGACAATACAAATTGAGAATTGAATAATACAACTAGTTAGATAACTTACCTTTTAGTAAGACTTGTAGTTCTTGGCCTCTGAAAGCTTGAGCACCTCAAGTGTGATGCCTCTAATGTGTCAAAAACACCAAATGCAAGAGGAGGCTTGAGAGAATAAGTTACTTAGCTCAAAATCAATATCAAACACTTAGAATGATGGTGTAGCCAATTTCGGCTTGAGGGAGGTCCTGTTATAGTGTAGAAAATTCTAGGGTTACACCTTGTAAACCCTAATGACATTTCATATTACTTAGGCTCCATGGTTTAAACCTCCACGGACTATCCATGGACTATCTCATTGGTTTAGCCCATCCTAAATAACCATGATCATTATCCCACACTTTAAGACTCATTGATTTACATAATCATTCCACATCTATTTAATTAGTCTCTTTTGATCACAAAACTAATTACAAATTAATTCTTGGTCAATACTAATTAAATAAATTGATTACTAATAAATATATCCACACTGGAAAAATATTATTTCATGGAAATAATATTTTACTAATTGGGAATTTATTATTTGTGGAAATAATATTAATTGGAGAAATAACAACTTATGAAATATATCATAAAGTATGATTATTTATAAGTTATATATTTATATGTCTTAATAAGGTAGTTCAATTTATGTAGTAGGTAGTTATATATATATATATATATATATATATATATATATATATATATGTATATATATATATATATATATATATATATATATATATGTTGGGAATTCTTTATAAAAATGACTGATTTTTATAAAGATAACATGTATGTGTATAAAAACTAGCCATGAGACAACCTTTTTCTTCTTTTGGACATGCCTTTTTCGAAAAATGGGAGGAGACAACGCATGCATGCCTTGTCTATTCTTTTTCCATGCTTGGGACAAAGTTGTATCTCATTTTCCTTTATGGTCTCCTTTGACTTTTTGGCTATCATTTAAGAAAGATAATGGAAGGGTTTTAGATACAATTATTGCAAGTCTTCTTCTTCCTCTTCTTAGAGCCACATCCGAGAGTTGCATGCTCTCTATAGGATTGCCAAATTTTGGAATTTGAGGGCTCTTCTTCTTCTTCTTCTTCATTCTCTTGCATTTTGATGCTAAACAAAGACCCATTGTTGCTTCACCTTTGAACATATATTTGGTATATATTTCAAAGGCTTATAAACAACAAATTACAAGTGAATACTAGCATGTTTTGATGGTTCTACTCTTTCTTGGTGGATACTTGTAGACAACTCTTGCTTTAGAGTTTCATGCCACACTTCATCAATTTCCAACCTCCTATGAGGATCAAAGTCTTAAAAGGTTGTTAGGATTTCCCTTCTATGGTTCTTTTATTCTTTTTAACTCTTGCAAAATGATCCTTAGTGGGTAAAATAGTTTTAGTTTTTATTCAACATTTTTAAAGCTTCCTTTGTCATTTTTACCGGTTTTTATTCAACATTTTTAAAGCTTCCTTTGTCATTTTTCATGCCACACCCCTTTACTATGTGCGCCGCACACATGGGACCTTCTAGCTGCTATGGTTTCTTGCCACATGTTGCGTTTAGATTCATCCAACTCTTCTTCTTCTAGAAGGTGACATGTTTCATGCTCTTATGGAGCCACATGTCACGTTCGCATCTTGCCACTTCACTTGTCTCTTGGAGGAGTGACAGGCCGACCTTGCCACATGGCGTACTCTAGTGCTATCAAGCGATATTTTTTTTACAGATCTTCGGACGACCATAAATTTCACATACGAGCTCCATTTTCGACACACTTTATAACCCCGGAATCCCCTCGGTGAGCTCTACAACTTTCCTTAAGGCCTCCTCATGTAATTCTTGCTCTAACAAAAATTCATATTTTGACCATTTTATACTATTAAAGTTCATGCAAAATTCATAACTCCTTCATATGAACTCCATCCTTGAATGCCTTCACATCAATGGGTTCATATTCACGAGGTCTTTAGTTGTCGTTTAGATTGTTTCGGCTAACAATCAACTTATTGGAATTTTGATTTTTGTGCCCGCACTACTACGCTGAAATTTCGAAACATCATAACTTCCTCTCGCGAAGTCAAATTTGGATGATATTTATATGTACAATCTTTGTTTTATGACTACTATGAATTTTGTTTAGGTTTCTGAGGCTACTAAGCCACCTATCTAAAAATCATTTTTTACGATACGTAGAGCCGTCAGTTTAATCGTGAAACTTCAAAAAAATGTAACTTCTTCATACGAAGTCAGAATTAAGCATTCTATATATCTACGGAAATCATATTAACTTTTATAAATGTTTATGATGATTATTTTGGCTCAAAAGTAATATATTTCTATTTCTTATTTTATAATAATTACTTAATATTACACTCTATGAGTATAGTAAAAATGGGGTGTTACAATGTTGTTATTTCTGAATTTTGATAGCATCAGTAAACTTTTATTGTTTTAATTTAAGCCATTCTACTTTCGATAACTTAACAAAACTTTGCTAGCATTAATGTTAGAAGCATTAAAATCAATTTCACAAACATATTTATTGATAATTGGCATGTTGCCAAAACTACTGAAAGATAACCAATAAAAGCACATGAATAATTGTTGGCATATAGTTTTGTTAGGCATTTTTTCAGTATAACGACTTATACAAAAACCGCACCCCAACCGACTGAATTTATTTTATGGTCAACACAATAGAACATCTCGTGTGGACTGATTCCAAAATCAATTTCTTATATTAGATTTTTTTTATGCATCGAACTACTCATCGGTCCATGTTTTGCCATAATTTTGTTATTTGGTTGTGACATTTTCTTTGGTGTGTATGTATACTTACCATTGCTACATTGAATTAATTCAACAAATTTCCAATTTTGATTCATTATTTTTTCCCTTGGAAATATTCATGCCTTCCTCTTGCTTTTTTTTTTGTTTTTTTTGGATACTGACTCGTAATGTTTACTTGACTTTTGTATAATATTTTGGGGTCACTGATTCATTGCTCCATTCATTCACCAAATACTTTATTCAAAAAAACACCAGTAAAAACAAAATTGAAAACTATTAGTTTTCTTTATACTGAATAATAACTCTATTTGTTTTCTGTGACAACCCGAAAATTTTGATATTGTAAACTCAATCGAATCAACCAAAAGTCAGACTTAATTCTATTGTCTTTTAGCCTTGTTAAGGATCATTCTAAAGAGCTCTAAACCTATTGCACTCAAGGGTTGAGTGTTAGCGAGTATTAACTCGATATCAGAAGGCTGCACCCGAACCAAAGAACAAAACACTTGAGGTTCACGACCGCAAACCTAGTTCATGACCGTGAACTCTCTTCTGGTAATGATCTCTTCCCCTATATATATGAGATCACTTCACTTTTCTTCATTTCTTTCCCCCATGGCCACAAAATCTCTCAAACTCTCTCATGTATCATCTACCAAGAACTCTTATATCATCCCCAAAAAGGTTAGTAACACATCTATTCTTGTCTATGCTTGAAAACCCCTTTGTTTGCACCTTAGATTCACCATCTTTCACTCCTAAACACCCCTTTCCTTTGATACTTCATAGAAACTTACTAGGATCTTCAAACACTCAGCAAAACACCTAAATCTTCAAGTGTTCTTCACCTTTGGGCCGTGAACCCTTCAAGATTTCGGGGGTGAACACCAAGTGGGCCATGAACCACTCATCAAGTTGGGTCGTGAACAACCTTGGGCCGTGAACCACTCATCAAGTTGGATCGTCAACCTACTTGGTTCATGAACCATTCATCCATTTGGCTCGTGAACTCCATTGGGCCGTGAACCATCCTTCCTTTTTGTCATGAACATCCAATCAACCTCCTATCTTGTTTCCAACACTTCTTTGGTGAGTTATCCTTGCATCCTAGCTTGTTTCCTAATCACCTTTGTATTTAGATTTGTTAATTTCATGCATATATGTACCAATATATGTCATTTAGGACTCGTTTGTGTCTCGGGACTTCGTTCGTGGAACTTCTCATCCTTACGTGAATCTTCAATTGAATCACCCACTTAAGGTGAGTTCATACCCCTATAATCAATCTTTTAAATGTTTTAAATGCTTTTAAGAGGGGGAATAAAAGTTTAACACAATAATATTATGTAAATGTTATTTGTGATAACCATCACGATAAAGGATGTTTTTGTAAGAGATCAAATCACTTCAAAAACTCTTTTAAAGTTGTGTTACCTAGTAATTTATAAAACTTTGTTTTTAAAGTACAATCATAACTCATTAGATAATCAAGTGTTTTCTAAAAATAAGGGACAGTTCAAAAAGAACATACTAGTAAACTATAATAGGTATAGTTTAGGGGTTCAGAACATACAATTACATGAATAGAAAGGAACATATGATAACAAGAACAACATTACATTGTCGATCAGAGTCTCCTAGAGGGAGAACGGACATTGTCCCATCAATTTTGACGCTAGTAGATCGTCGTGTTGAACCCTTGTCGATCAGTACAGTTATAACCACATCACATCTTGACCTTGATAAACAAACTGGTTTTAAGGTAGTTAATGTTTCAGTAGTTACTTTTTAAAGTATTACTGAATACTTTCATTTTCCCATTACATTCATATTGTGATCTTCTCACATAAAAGGTAATGCAAACTTTTTCTAGTAAAGATAGTCTTAAACTTGGGAAAACTTACATCATTACGAAAGACAAACAGTACAGTCGAGTCTTAGTACATTCAGTAAAAAGGGGGCGTATAATGCTAACTTTATGATTCCTCGGTAGATACATCAGGGATATATATTAATCGGGTCTGGTAGACAGTAGGATGTGTGCTTTCCGCTTCATTTCCTGTTCCTTTTTTGGTTGTGGGCTTAGGGCAGATGCACCTAGTCTACTATCTATTTGATCTTAGCTATATATATATATATATATATATATATATATATATATATATATATATATATATATATATATATATATATGTATTCTGTATACACCAAGTAATCATAAGGAGTACCAGGTATAGGTTAGGTCATAGTATACATATTTAATATACCGTTTTCTAGTACAAAAACATACTTTTCAGATAGAAAATTTAGTAGGCTAAACTAGAAACTTATTAGAAAAAGAGTTTAATCCATTTTATTAAACTAGTTTAACTTAAAGGACCTTTAGTGGTTAATTCTATAGTACCTTATTTTATACATCAGGGTTATATATAATTAATATCTGATAGGTAGTTGGATGTGCGCTTTCCTCCTTACTTCCTGTTCCTTGATTGGTTGTGGGCTTAGGGCAGATTGACACAACTAACTATCCGTTCGATATTAGATTATATATAGCTTGTATTAACTAAGTGATTATAGAAGGAACTATCGTGGTTACCACTTTTACTAAAGGAAATATATGATTTTCTTAAAGAATATTTTCATCAAATAAAGAAACTATTACAGTTAACTCTGTAAGTACCAAATGAATATGCTAGGGTTCTATACAATGAAGATCTAACAAACAATGGGATGTGTGCTTTCCGCTTCATTCCCTATTCCATTTTTGGTTGTGGGCTTAGGGCAGATTCACACAACTGATTTTCTGTTTAATCTAGATTGTATATCGCTTGTATCCATTTAGTACTCATACAAGGAATTGTAGAGTCACTTTTACTTATCTTTCATTACATCAGAAGATATAGGATTTTCTGATGGAATAGGAGAACTTTTCTAAAAAGAACTTTCATTACATCAGAAGATATAGGATTTTCTGATCTACTCTTTCAAAATAACTTGTATTCTCAGGAAACTAGTAGACAGGTACGCGCACTGGGATTCAGAAGATGGAACATAGTAGCTTCATGTCATGTTTTGTTGTTTTCTTTTGGAGTCATTCTTATGTGAACCACATACTTTGCAAACACTTTCATATTAATGTAATGGTTGTTTGTTAGTTTGATTACTATGATGAATGTGTTGTGACACTAAACATGACGTCCTCCGCCCCTCGAAAGTTTCCGCCGTTCCAGTTTGGGGGTGTGACAGATTGGTATCAGAGCATTGCTTATAGTGAACTAATTATATCAACCAATAAACAATATACAACTATAAATACAATGGGGCCAAAGTGCTCTGAATAATAATATATTTTAGAAATATAGCAACACTTTATAAAAGTATACATACTTGCTTATACATATATACATTCTAGAACAAGTATCACAAGAAGAACATAACAAAAGTATTTAAAGGTTGAACACTGTGGTCAAACCTAGACAGTTATGTAATCACATATGGGATCAATATAGTCTGATCAACTATATTCATTTGAGATGTGACCGACATGTGTTTGGGAGTGATGTGGTGTTGCAACAGTCTTAAAACTTACCTAACTTTTTACACAAGGGATTTATAGATCAGAACATGAAAGTTAAAATACTATAGGAGTATTTTATGATACTATAAGACAAGAACAAGTTTAAAACATATCAGGTTCATTACATTAAAATATTATGAGAGTATTTTAGACACTATAAATAACCTATGTGAAAATTTAAAAGACCCTTCTGGTAGGTCTATGATTCCGGAGTGTATAATTCCAAGGTTTCATATAATTGAGATTTTATAGACTTAGAATTTGTGATCTATGCTTCACCTCATGTTCCTTTTTTGGTTTTGATTTTGGAGTAGGATCACTTATTCGCAGGTCTATTTAATCTTAAAGTATATACAACTTGTGTACATTTCACATTTATAGGAGGACCCGATAAGGATCACCCCATAATGTTACACTTAATCTCATAGATTCTTTAGACACTTCCATTCTCGTACGACAAACCCAGATAGACGTAACCACTTCCTCATAGCGGACAACATAAGAGTCAAGGAGGAACAAGAGCAGGTTCTTGAGAAGTTTTCAAAGAAGGATCAATCGAAGAACCAAAACATCTCATGTGTCACACTAATAAATAACTACCTTGTTTGACTTAGTGAGCCAGTGGATTCACATATATTCATTCGAGGTTAGCCACTCCTGATTCATCAAGTTTATTTGATATAGACTCCCTTTATGAATTGTTTCCAGAGCCCTATGAAAGTCAGAACCAGATACACTCAGAACTAGGATAACTTTGTCACTCAGCTTTCGGCTTATAACTGCTGCTATAGACTTATTTCCATCTCATATTTGTATTCTTTTTAGCCAGATGCCTGCACATCGATCAGTGACATGCACTACTCTGATAAATCCAACTCAAAATCCACTGCCTCCTCCACAATTCGATCCTGCTGCTCTCCAAGCAGCGATATCAGCCGCAGTAGCAGTTGCTCTAACTCACATTAGCGAAAGTGGTACCAATGGAACTGGTAGCGGTACCAACTTAACCAACCGCAAAGTTACCCACGGACACCCATGAGAGTGTTCGTACAAGGACTTCATGAACTACAAACCCAAATCCTTTAATGGAATTGGAGGAGTCGTAGCTCTAATGCGATGGTTCTAGAAAACATATTCGGTCTTCGAAATCTGTCTGTGCCCAGAAGGGAGCAAAGTGAAGTTTGCTGCCTTCACCTTCTCCGACAGAGCCCTAACTGTTGTATTAATGTCTAAGTCCATAACTATAATTAGTAAGACTTGACTCGACCCGGCATGGTCCATTTGGGTTGCATGGCATCATGCATTTGGATAGACTATAATGAGAGAAATAACACTTAAGGTTTATTAATATATTATAAGTTCTAATATATTAATAAGAGTATTTAATTAGTATTGATCAAGAGTTAATCTAGGATTAATTAAGTGATCAAAAGAAGACTAATTAAATATATGGGTTGATTGTGTAAATCATCCATACTTGTATAGTGGGCTAAGACTCCATGGATTATCAAGTTGGGCTAAAACCCATAGGATGCTCCACGGTGTATTTGAACCCATGGATCCAAGGAAATGGAATTCCATGACAATTAGGGTTTACCCGAATTGTCACTAACTATATAAGCATCTTATTTTTGACAAAATCGGCGACTATGGGTGATAGAAAGGGCTACCCGATTTTTATGAAGTGTTCCAATTTCTCTCAAGTCATTCCAAGTGTATTTGGTGTTGTGTGAACCATTTGAGGTGTCACACATGGGGAACTAGGCACTCAAGCTTCATGAAGACATTCTACATCAAAGAGGTATGTAATTCTAGCTTGAGGTATTCATTTGAATCAATGTTATTATGCTTGTTGAATCAAAAAAGTGACCCTCTTGAACTTCAGCTACCGCAACCTCAAAGCAACCGCCGTCAAGCAATCTCATCAATAGTCATCCGAAGTCTTCAAGCACCGTAGTCCGTATCTCTACTTAGTTTATTTTGTCTTTTTTGTAAAACACTCTAATGTCCAGTACGCCTTGCATGGCTACTTTTAGAGTTGTAAACTTGTCTCTATAAATAGAGTTCATTTCTCATGTAATCTGTACCGGTGTGAATCTCTCATCAAATTCTAATACACATCAGTTCTCATTCTATCTTACTTATCAAACCTTCTTACTCTCATAATCAATTACCATCTCTTTTAAAAGAGCAAGTCACTTGTGACTTAATCACTAAGCTAGATCTCATTTACTAACTTGGTTTGAATGCATTCCTTGTTATGAATCTGCTTTTGTGTATACTTGATATAAAAATTGTTGTCGTTTTACATTTCTTTACTTTTCCACATCTAACTCACTAACTTCTAACACTTAATATTATTGTTGAGCTAACAGATCCTTTGAGATTAACTATTCCGCTATATACTTGCTCTAAAAATTTGTTCAAGTGTGTCTTAAAGTTTTTCTCTCAACAATTGGTATCAGAGCCATAGTGGTTGTTTTTTGAAAATCGGAACTCTGATTTTTCGAAGAGCCTTCTATACCACTAAAGCTCATTTCTAAAAATTAAAAAAAAAATCTTCAAAATGGAACAATCGTTATCACTGAATGTCTCCAACAGTGTTGGTGGTTCTAATCGAGCCCCAATACTGGTTGCGAATGAGTACCAGCACTGGTCTCAAAGGATGGAAAGATATCTCAGACGACTTGGTAGAGATGTTTAGCATTCCATAGAGGAAGGACCACATGTTCCAGTCCTCACACCAGTCCAAACTGATGGAGCCACGACAAGGCTAGGAGGAAGTCAACCATCTTTGAACCGTCCCACCAAAGATGATCTCGACAAGATGGAAAATGATGTTATTGCCTTTTATGAAATCTCATTTGGAGTTGCTCCTAACAACTTCCACATCATCATAAACTGCAAATCAGCAAAGGAGATTTGGGATGTTCTCAAAAACTTGTAGGAAGGTTCAGAGCAGGCTCAAGACAAGAAGCTCACTACGACCCTCAACGAATTCAACAACTTCAAAGCTCACTCCGGTGAAAGTTTGGAAGACTCTTTTAAGAGATTCAACTTGATTGTCACAAAATTGTCCAATGCGGGCACCGTCCGCAGCAATCATGAAACAAACCTACAGTTCCTTAATGGCTTGGGAAGACATTGGACAACAGCCAAAATGATTGTTCAAGGAGAAATGAAGATTCACTCGTTGTCCCTCTATAAGCTGTATGGAGAGTTGCAAGCTCAAGAGTCCACTGTACTCATGGACTGCTCAGACTTCGGAGGTCCAATTGCTCTTGTAGCGCAATCACCCCACACTCAAACTTTTCCCACTTCGTATGACTCATCACCGCAGTCATATGAAGTAAACTCAGAATATGACGATGAATAAGAGTTTCAAAATGTCATTGCCCTTGTCAGTCAAAAGTTTAATCGCTTACCACCTTCATTTCGTAAAAATCAACAGTACAACCGACCACCTTTCAACCGCAACTTTTAAAATAATCACTTTCATTCGACCAAGAATGCTCTCCCTCCATCGCAGCTTCA
Source organism: Lactuca serriola (assembly GCF_051521515.1). Lineage (NCBI taxonomy): Eukaryota > Viridiplantae > Streptophyta > Magnoliopsida > Asterales > Asteraceae > Lactuca > Lactuca serriola. The sequence continues at coordinate 33,978,742 of NC_136412.1, read as the reverse complement.
GCAAACACAGTCTAAAGACGTACCACCGCAGCCTCAATTAACTGACTCCAGTACCTCTTTAGAAGACAAAAGTGACATTGTTATATGTCACAAGTGCAACAAAGAAAACCATTTTTCTAAGGATTGCAAGGCAAACGTACTGAAAGATAGAGACTTGTATCTCAGAATGGCTCAAGAACTGGAGGACAATGAAAAGGGAAAAGCCTACGTTGATCAAGTAAAAATAAATCATCAAGTGTGGTCATCCGGAGACGAAGATGAAGACGATCACAGTTAAGGAGAAGGAAAGATCTGAATGATGGCAACTACTGATGAAGACGGCTCAACTAAGCTAAAGAAGAACCATTACTATATGGCGAAAGATGGAACTCTCAGCATTGTGGAATAGGTAAAACTTATGATTCAAACTTTAAATTATTGCATGCATGATTGTCAACCTTACTTGGACACACTTAATGACACATCTGCTGCCGTCCTTACAGACTACAATAAAGCCTTAGATGAGAAGAACATCGCTTCGCAGGAGATGCTCCACGTTAGAGGACGTTTGGACAATAAGAGACTGAAAATGGCAATGTTAGAGAAGGACTTGATGCTAGAAAAGGATGCTAGGATGTTAAGCGAAACACAATTAGAAATAGCTTTAAATCAGAGAGATTTAGCATAGAATGAAATTGTATGCTTAAATATTTTAATCGAAAATCTTTTTAATTGAAACTGAGGCCATTGAGAATCTTGTTAATAATGGGAATGTTGATAACACTTTTAATTGGGGTTGGTCCAATGGGTATCCAACTGCAACAGACTCCTCACCTCGGTGCACACTGGAACGTCCCTATGTCCCTCCAGACCGCAACTTCTTATTTCCAGTCAATGACAAAACATTTCCTGAGGATATCCAAGCTCATTTTTATAAACTTCATGATCTGAGTAATAACTGTGTTATCGAGGAAATTCTCCCTGAATTTTCTAATCACGTTGATATCATAGATCACTCTGATTCTCAGACATCATGCGTAGTCGATGAGGAAATTGTTGTAGAAAGTCCTGAAGTCAAATTAGACTTCCCATGTCTACAGTCTGACCGCAGTGTTCCTAACCACATTCATGAACGGCAAACTTTCCCATTACCCAGTAACAATTGTCCTACTAAAGTGTCCACCAAGACTTACTCTGCGGTTGTCCAAAGCACTACACCGCAGACCTTAGTCAAAAGTTATTTGACTATTGAACCAATTAATCATGAATTACCAATTAATCATGAATTAATCATGAACCAATTTTGAATTTGGTCAATGTTCTCAAAATCGGATGAATCAAGTTCCTTTTTTTCAAAATCTCCAAAAGATTCAAGGAAACCGCAATTAAATGTCACTGACTGCGGTTCTCCTAAGACCGAAGCACAAAGAGCTTTTAAAGAAGAATTTCGTTCCCATGGCAAGCAACAGGAAATTCATTCAAAACGAAAGAAATTTGTGAAATATCCAAAGTCAAAGAGTCCAGAAAAACTTGTTTTCTCAAATTATCATTTCAAATCAACTATTTCTAGGAAAACAAAAAAGAAGGAGTTTACTGTTTCTGACATTGCTCAAAAATACCTGACTCTAAGGATAAGTATTTTCGATCAAATGGTTTTCAAGTCTATTCATTAGACAATCCAAAATGGAAAGGTATTCTACCTACTCCGACCCTTCCAAAGTCACTTTCAACAACTCAAAAATGGAAAGGAATTTTGCCAACTCCAACACTCAAAAGGTCACCTCAAGAGTTTATGAAATCACCTCACAAAAGGCCTGCACGTGTCTACACACCTGTGAGACCTGCAAAAAGCACCTTTTCAAAACACACAAACAAAAGGGTCAAATCTTACAATCCTCGGACTGGACAAAAGCATATTTTTTCTTCAAAACAACAGACTAAGCAAAATGTCAGGGGAAATGATAAAAAGTTCACGTGTCAATGTCAATGTCAAAAGATCTTCTCTCATGACAAATCTCATCGTTCTAAAGAGACTCGTAACTATCCACAATCTCACCAAACTCCAAAAAATCTCAAACACCCAGGACTAGGCTTGAAAGTTGACTTAAAACCTATCTCTATCACCTCACATCAGGCATCGATTAATTGACTCCGGGCTCCAAACTCGCTTGGGTGCCCAAATTAACCACATAATTTCTGTAGGCATTGTGAAAGAAGGATCAAGAAGAAGAATGGTTGATCGACAGTGCCTGCTCCTTGCACATGACCGGAAGGTTAGAATACCTTCGGGATTTCAGGCCTATATGCATTGGTGGAAATGTTACATTCAGCAACAATGCGAATGGAATCATCCGAGGTTACGGTGTACTCACTACGGGGAACTTTTCAATACAGAAGGTTGCTTATGTAGAAAGCCTTAAACACAATCTTATCAATGTTGGCCAACTATGTAAGGCAGACCATCGAGTTGAGTTTGATGATCAATTCTATTACGTTATGACGAGTGATAGAAGTACCTGCTTGATCAAGTCACGATCCGAGGGTACCATGTATATAATGGATGTTTGTCTCATCATTGGACAACCTCAGTTTTGTTTTCTCTCTAAAGATGTATCCGAAGTTAGCTGGTTATGGCACTGCAAGCTCGCTCATCTCAACTTCAATTATATTAACACCTTGGTTAATGGAGAGCTGGTCAGAGGATTACTCATTCTCAAGTTCAGCAATGACACTCAATGTCCTGCTTGTGAAAGTGGTAAGCAGTCCAAAGCAAGTCACCCCATGGTGGTTGACTCTTCAATATATGAACCACTTGAACTTCTACACATTGATCCCTATGGTCCATCAACCGTAGCCAGTCTTCATCAGAAATAGAACATACTAGTTATAGTTGATGACTTCAATAGCTTCACTTGGGTATTCTTCCTCAGACTCAAATCCGAAACCCCGCAGATTCTCATCAACTTTATCAAAGAGATTGAACTTCAGATCAAACTGCCTGTAAGACGCATCCGCAGTGATAATGGCACTGAATTCACTAATCATTCTCTCAACAACTTCTTGGTGTCAAAAGGTATCTCTCAGAACTTTTCAGCTCCGTATACACCTCAACAAAATGGTGTAGTAGAAAGGAGGAACCATACTCTAGTGGAAGCAGCCAGATCCATGCTCAAATTCGCACACCTTCCTCTTTACTTCTGGGCTGAAGCTGTAGCAACTGCATGCTTTGTTCAAAACTGAAGCATCATGTGCAAACGCCTCAATAAAACACCATATGAGGGTCTCAACAACCAGAAACCAAATGTTCGTTTCTTTCACATCTTTGGGTGTAGATGTTTTGTGATCAATAACAGAGATTAGCTTAACAAATTTGCATCAAAGTCTGATGAAGGCATTTTTCTTAGTTACTCTAAAAACAAGGTTGCTTATCGGGTCCTTATCAGACGAACGAGGCTCATCATTGAATGCTTCGATGTGAAGTTCGATGACGCTTACATCCGCAACACCTCTCCATCTACTGAAACCACTGCCATTATGGAAAGTGATATTCCTACTTCTTCAGGCCCTCTAAACCTGGTTGAAGTCAATTATGATGATCTTTTCGACCCTATTGAAACTGCAAAACTATCTGAAGTTCTTGTGTCACCAACTGCTCAACAACAACAAGCTGATATTTCTGGTCCATCTCTATCCGAAGTAGGATCTCTCAATACTTTCACCTCTCCAGTTGAGGGGTAAAGCTCTACTCCGGATCAAGCAACAACCATCAAGGTTCCAGTATTTGTTGATGCTCAAGCTCCTCTTCCTAAAATATCACTACCATCAAACGTATCTTCGGATTTGCATGATGAAATCATAGAGACCATTGATAGTCGAACCGACTCAAGGATCATTTCTCTCCTATCAGCAGTCCAGGGGGAACCTTCTCATGTTCCAGAGGAACTCCCATCAGCAATCCAGGGGGAATCTCTTCAAACTACTCAAGAAAATTTCATTCTCGCTCCAACAAGTCAAGATGATTCCGCAAGCTGTTCACAAATCCAGGGGGAACTTCCTTCTCCATCCGAAGCAACCTCTGATATTGAGAACATTCCTTGTACCGCAGCTGCTGACCATATGATGCCTCGTCTACACGTATGGACGAAGGATCACCCACCAGGTCTAATTATTGGCAACCCATCTGTAGGTATCTAGACTCGATCTGCCAAAGATTTATATGATCATTGTCACTATGCAACATTCATGTCCGCATTCGAGCCTCGATCTATCAACGAAGAGTTATTGGAACCAGATTGGATTTCTTCAATGAAAGAAGAACTGGAAGAATTTCAAAGAAACAAAGTCTGGCAACTTGTTCCCATTCCACAAGGCCATACTATTGTTGGTACAAGATGGGTGTTCAAAAACAAGTTAGATGAATCTGGTGCGGTTATCCGAAATAAAGCAAGACTAGTTGCAAAAGGGTATAGTCAACTGGAAGGTGTTGACTACGATGAAACATATGCTCTGGTGGCAAGAATGAAAGCAATTCGAATCTTTTTAGCATATGTTGCCCACAAAAACATCAAGGTACATCAAATGGATGTTAAAAGTTCCTTTCTGAATGGGGAATTGAAAGAAGAGGTTTATTTGCAACAATCTCCCGGGTTTGAAAATATTGAATTCCTTGACCACTGCTACAAGCTTCAAAAGGCAGTCTACGGTGTGAAGCAAGCTCCAAGAGCTTGGTATGATACTCTTTCTGAATTCTTAGTCTCTTCAGGCTACAAAAGAGGAGTGATTGATCCCATGATATTTAGAAAAGACAATGGTTCACACCTTATGCTTGTACAAATATACGTAGATGATATCATCTTCGGACCGTCTGATCAAGCAATGGTGGATGAAATTGCTAAGCTCATGACAAACAAATTCAAAATGAGCATCAATAGAGAGATTAATTTCTTTCTAGGTCTTCAAGTCAAACAAATTGAACAAGGAATATTCATTCATCAAGAGAAATACACGACATAACTTTTGAAGAAATACTCTATGGACAACTGCTCCTCGACTAAGGTCCCTATGGCCTTTGGATATAAGGTCTCTGCTGATCCTTCTAGCGAATATGTGGATCACAAGACTTATAGAGGTATCATTGGGTCTCTAATGTATCTCACCGCAAGCCAACCGGACATTGTCTTTGCTACTGGTGTATGTGCAAGGTATCAGGCTGACCCAAAAGTGTCACACATGACCGTAGCCAAACAAATTCTCCGGTACCTGAAAGGAAGCAAATCTCTTGGTCTATGGTACCCCACATGCAATGATTTCAGTATGCAAGCGTTTACTGATGCGGATCATGCTGGATGCAAACTTGATTGAAAAAGTACATCTAGTGGATGTCAATTTCTGGGAGGTAGACTTGTCAGCTGGTCCTCAAGAAAACAAAGTTGTGTTTCTTTGTCTACTGCAGAAGCAAAATATGTGGCCGCAGCCAATTGTTGTTCTCGAGTTCTATGGATGAAGACTCAACTATTAGACTACAGTTACAGAATGCTGCGGATACCAATCTACTGTGATTCTGAAAGTGCCATTGTGATTTCTCATAATCCTATTCATCACTCCAAGACGAAACATATTGAACTACGGTATCATTTCATCAAATACCACATTCTAAAAGGTAACATCGAACTCATCTTTGTCCCTACTCATGAAGAGATTGCTGATGTCTTTACAAAAGCACTTGACTCTACCAAACTCAATGTGTTCTTACAAATGTTAGGGATGATGAATCCGGACCCCTAATTCTTCTTGAATTGAGAGGTATCACAGACCTTCTTGGTCTCCATTGCGATTCTAGATGAAAGACACTTATAACAGATGGTTTTGGTACATTCTGTGTACCGCAGTCAATGTGCCGCAACCATATATTATATCTATCTTTCATGGGTCTTTCTTGTTTGTTGTTACTAACTTTTGTACAAGTGCTCTTCTCAGTTTCTCCCACTGCAGTCATCTGCAATGCCAAGGAAACCATCCACAATGATGTGTTCGTCCGCAGTCACATTAATTGTTTTACAAATGGTTCATTTTTTTTAAAACAAAAATAGTGTTCTATTTAATGATTCTTCATTAAATAAAACATTAAATAAAAACATTTCTTTGAGAAACTGTCACATTCTTTTCTTCCAAAAACCTCGTGTCAGACCTATTTTAGGTATGATGACAAAATAAAAGATTTTCCAAATCAAATCCTCTAATATGTCTTTTCCTATTACCCCAAACCATCCCATCTGTTACAACTTCCACTTTATCCAACGGATTTTTGTCACCCCCCTCCACACGTTCTCAAGACGTGATTCAACATCTGACATTTTATTAAATGTAGAGTCCTTTTCTGGTTAATCCCAACTTCAATCTTTATCCTTTTTTTGTCAATTTGTGGTTAAGATTAAAAGATGATCATCCAAAGTTAAACCCAAACGTTTTTACCCAATTTCACCAAGTTCAAAACATAAACCTTTCCCGCTCCAATAAACCACTATAAAACCCTTTTCTTCTCCACAAAGAACCTTTTACGCTCTCAAAACCCATGATCCCTCTCTGCATTCTTCAAGTTCTTATCAACTCAACAATGGTGAAATCCGCTGCTTCCAAGAAAGAAACCAAAGCCTCTGGATCAGTGAACCCAACTGGTTCAGATTCTCCCACAATTGCCTCGAGGAGTTTCAGAGCAGTGTTTGACGATCAACCCACTTACAATGTACCAACAAAATTGATGATCAAGTTCTTGAGGAATCATCCCCTGTCTGGACCTTTTGATGCATTTACAGACATTTTTCCACTCTCCACTCTATACAAGTGTGCCTTTTCTACATATCGCCCAGTCGATAACCCTCGAGAAGTCCACCTAAACCTTGTTAATGATTCCTTGGTCATCCTGACCAAAGAAAAGTTCCTTTCAGCCATTAACCTTCTGATTCATCCTTCCGTCAAGTTGTTCACACCATCAATGGCTGACATCACCTCTGCACTATATCAAATGGGCTATCAGAAGCCGATCAAAGGAATTGGTGAGTTCTAGAAGAACCACTTGCCTGCGGTCTAGCGGTTTGTCTGTCACTTCATCATTCGCAGTCTGTCCGGCAGAACAGGAGGCACAGACAATATGGGCTTAAAGTTGTTATAATTGGTTTGGAGCATTTTCACAGGCCACGACGTGAACTACGGTCAGATTCTTTAGGATGATTTTCTCCAATACATTCGCAAGGAGAGCCCAAAGCAGAACCCATCCGAGCTCACGATTTTGGTCTCTGTGCATATCTGACTTGCATGCAGATGCAAAGATTGACATAGGTGATGACATCAATTTCTTTGTCACCAAAGACTTAAAAAGGTACAATACTTTATCTAATCAAACTATTTTTGTTCCCATCCGCAGAATCCCTACACATTCTTTCTTCTCTTGGTCACGAGACTGCTGATGTTTCAGATCACATAGAGGCTATGGAAGGTATTAACCCATACCTTCCTACCCAGCCTTTCCCATCCGCAGCCTTAAACCCTGAAGGTACCGCAGTCCCTTCTTCCACTACTCTTTCTAACGTCTCTCAAAGATGTAAACATAAGGTTTCTTCTCTCCATGGTCCCCGGACCTCAAAGAAATCTAGCACTCCTAAAAAGGATGCCCCTAAACCATCCAAACCATCAAATAAGAGAAAAACACCACCCATAATCATAACTGTTGAACCGAGTCACCATGACTCCGGTAGTGATTCTGAACAGGATAACCGACCCATTTCTGTCCTCAAGAAATGGAAACCTAATCCCACTACCTAAATGCATGATCGGACCGATACCTCAGCCTCTCCACATGCTCTGGTAGTCCTTGGGATGCCTGCACATCCATTTGACAACACCATCTTTTTCCTTTCAGACTCAGAAAATGAGTATGAATCACAACAAAGAGGAGACTCCCCACTAGTACATTCCCAAAGGGATAATACTGGTTCTCGCCCTAAAGTCTCCAGGGCTTCCCGACTGCATATTTTTTCATCCGAGGATTTGAACTCCATCCTGTTGAAAGTCACCCATACACTCCAAACACAGTCCCATCCGCAGGACACTTCTTACGCCCTTCCAGAACTGAGCCGAGGCCAAAGTTGACCACGGGTCAAGGAGACCAAGGAAGCTCATGAAATCCTACTTTGCTTACCTTACAATCAGGTGGTTGAGGTATGGTGAGCACAAATGTGCAAGGATCCATGAACCCAAGGGACACCTTGGTGCGATTTGAAGGTATTGACGGACAAGATTGTCATGATTCTTGGAGCAGATATCAACCCTCTAACGAGGCTAAAGCCAAGAAATCAGCCGTTTTTGATAGGGCATTTCAAGCTCGCAAGGATCAGCAAATCAAGCAACAACAGCTCATGGAACAAGAGATTCAAGCCGTGGCCAAGTATTGGGCAGATTCCATAAACAATGCCAATACCATAGCCACCATCCTGAAGGTTCAAGAATGGATGTCCGCAATGGCAGACAAAGTTCAACAAGCTCAACAAACTGCTGCTGATCAACATGTTTCTCAACCTCCCTCTTCTCCCCCTACTGCAGGTTCACAAGATGTAGAACCTGAAATTAAAGTGAGCTCCGTTCCCATTTTTGGCTTCGATGATGATGAACCACAAGAGGTAAACAAACTCTCTCCTTCTGATGACGATCTGATGATGTTTGATGAAGATGAAGAATTCAGTGGTTCACATCACTCCACATCTAAGCCAAAGGAAAAGAAGAAGAAGAAAAACCAAGCAGTCACAAGAAAAGAATTCCTCAGTCTTCAGGCTAAGGTTGATCAAATCTTAGCTGCGGTCAAGCCAAATCAAACACAACCAGAAGACAGCCTAGGACCGTAGTCCCTGATGGAAAGAATAGAAAGATTAGAAACCAGAGAGAGAATGGCTGCGGAGCACATCTATCTGAAGGTTGAGATGGGAATCAGATCACTTGACAACAATCGTCAAGCTGATCACAAGGAGTTTATGGCTGCTGCGGAACGCCTCATATCTGAGGTTACCGCAATCAAAACTGACCTTCAAGCAACCATTGCGGATCAAGCTTCACATTCTGAGAAGTTGATTGCTAAAACTCATACTGCCTATGAGTCCGCAATCTCCATTCTCCAAACAACTATCAACAAAATGCAAAGATCCCTATCAGCCAACTTCCATGGGTCGGAAATTCTCCAACTCACCAAGGAGATTCATAAACTACTCTTCAATCCCTCCATTCCCAACAATCAACATTTGGCAGACACCCTCAAAGCACAATTTCAAACGGTTTTTGACAAGGTTGATGGCCTTCGTTAATGGCTTGAGGAAGCTCTGGGTCTAAACTCCCCAAGAGGGGGAAGTGAAGAAGTCCATCATTCCAACCGCTCCATTTCTCACCATCAAATTCCCCATCCTCTACTGAAAAATACCCACTCCGCAACCTTCACTGCAACCATCTAATGACACTCCACCTCACAACTCCCCACCTCAAAATGACATTACTCCTGAAAAACCAGAGACTCCTCCGCACTTCAAGAATCTGGAGGAGTATATGTCTTCTCCCAGCACAAACGACTCTCCTGCCACTGCTCAAAGAAAAAGTGATTGGAGAGCAGCCAAGCTTGCTGAAAAAGTTTGGAGACTTTGCGGATTCGACACGGTTATGGATGAGTCCCTAATAAACTCTTGGGTCAATCCCGATAGAAGACTACTTGATGATGACAATGTCCCTCATCTTACTTATGCGGAACCCCCCTCAGACGGTTACCGGGATGTCCCAATCTCACCGAATGCCAGATACTTCACTGTATTTGAGCAGTTTGACCACAGTCTTCCCGACGAGAAAAGACTTCCAATGGAGTTCTAGAGACTTAGCGAATTCTATGCTAAGCATGCCTCTCCTGTTGAACACATATGGTCTAATGATAGACCATCAGCAGTCAAAAATTACAAGATCCGGAAGTTCATGAAGGCTGAGTTCATCCAGTGCACCTTGACCATGAGGGAGCACGACTACATCCGCACCCAGGCTGATTTTCCATGTATGAACCCAGAAGAAGTGTTTCTCATTGCGAAGGTCTTTCAGCACAAGTCTGAGAAGCATCCGAAGGTGAAGATCTCACTTTAAAGGGCCAATACATTTCTTAAGGAAATAGTCTGTGACTTTGCCAAAATAGATGCGTACATCCATCCCATCATTTCCAAGATTGCTGACTTGTCGCCACTTGACCCCGCACCCATGCCTACCGAAGGCTATGAGGAAAGATCATTAGGAGCAACCAACTATCCTGAGCTAGGAGTCATTTTCAGGCGGAACACTAACAACGTCAAATATTTCATTCCAATGACTGCCATGCACCGTCTCACCAGAAAAAAACTTCAGATCTGCCGCAACGCAGTTGAAAAACCCAAGCATACCACCGCAGAGGTCATGTTTGAAATACTAAGAAGAATCAACTGGTTAGAGAACGTCAGGAAGTTTTGGTGGATCCTGATCAAGTTCCTTAAACTTGATAACTGATCAAAATTAAAGAGGTTACTTAGGGGGAAATTGTTGAATCAAAAAAGTGACCCTCTTGAACTTCAGCTACCGCAGCCTCCAAGCAACCGCAGTCAAGCAATCTCATCAATATTCATCTGGAGTCTTCAAGCACCGAAGTCTTTATCTTTACTTTGTTAATTTTATCTTTTCTGTAAAACACTCTAATGTCCAGTATGCCATGCATGGCTACTTTTAGAGTTGTAAACTTGTCTCTATAAATAGAGTTCATTTCTCATGTAATCTGTACCGGTGTGAATCTCTCATCAAATTCTAATACACATCCGTTCTCATTCTATCTTACTTATCAAACCATCTTACTCTCATAATCAATTACCATCTCTTTTAAAAGAGCAAGTCACTTGTGACTTAATCACTAAGCTAGATCTCATTTACTAACTTGGTTTGAATGCATTCCTTGTTATGAATCTGCTTTTGTGTATACTTGATATAACAATTTTTATCGTTTACATTTCTTTACTTTTCCGCATCTAACTCACTAACTTCTAACACTTAATATTATTATGGAGCTAACAGATCCTTCGAGATTAACTATTCCGCTATATACTTGTTCTAACGATTTGTTCAAGTGTGTCTCAATGTTTTTCTCTCAACAATGCTAGTTAGGATGAATACCTTGGAAAGTTCATATTTGCATATATAATAGAGAAAACAAAGATCCAAGGTATTTAGGGTTTGTTGAAACATAAAAGTGACCCTCTTGAACTCAGCTACCGTAACAATCTCCCTACCGCAACGGTTCAGCACCCACAGTCATTTCAGCATCCGAAGTCAGTTCTTCATCAGCAACCGCAATCAGACTTGTGCCACTGCAGTCTACTTATCTAGATTACTTTACTTATCTTTATGTAATACACTCTATTATCCAGTATGCCTTGCACGGCTGCTTATAGAGTTGTAGTTTACTTCTGAGACTCTATAAATAGAGACTCATTCTGCTGTATTAAAAAAACTTCTTAATCTTGAATTTCTTCTTCAACCACAACTCTTATCACTCGATCACTGATGACTTTGTGAATTATTATGAATATATTTCTCCAAGTTATCTTCTTCATTTATCTATCTTTCTACTCTTCTTACTATAAATTGTTACTGAAACATATCAGACTATAACCTCTCTCCGGAGCAAGTCTTTAAGACTTAATCACTAAGCTTGATCTTCCTTATTAACTCGGAGTGAACGCATTCCTTGTTACGAATCAGCTTAAGTGTATTCTTGATATAACAATTGCTGTCATTTATATTTCTTTACTTTCTGCAACTAACTATCTAACTATCTAACTATATTATTGTTGAGCTTTTGGATCCTTTGAGATTAACTATTCCGCAATATACTTATTCTAACGTTTGTTCAAGTGTGTCCCCAAGTTTTTCTCTCAAAAATTTGTATCAGAGCCAAAGTGGTTAACTCTGATTTTTCATAAGGCCTTCTATACCACTAAAGCTCATTTTAATAAAATTAAAAAAATTAAAAAAAAATCTCAAATGGCACAATCGTTATCTCAAAATGTCTCCAACAGCGTTGGTGGTTCTAACCGAGCTCCAATACTGGTAGCAAATGAATATCATCACTGGTCACAAAGAATGGAGAGGTACATAAGAAGACTGGGAATATATGTATGGCGATCCGTGGAAGAAGGACCACACGTTCCAGTTCTTACACCAATCCAAACTGACGGTGCTGAAACCAGGCTAGGAGGAGGTCAACCAGCCATGAGCCGTCCCACCAAGGATGATCTCAATAAAATGGAAAATGATGTTGTTGCTTTCTATGAAATTTCATGTGGCATTGCTCCTAACAACTTTGATATTATCATAAACTTCAAGTCAGCAAAAGAGATTTAGGATGTACTCAAGAATATGTACGAAGGCTCAGAACAAGAACAAGACAAGAAGCTCACTACAACACTCAATGACTTCAACAACTTTAAAGCTCATACTGGCGAAAGTTTGGAAGACTCCTTAAGGAGGTTGAACCTGATAGTCACTAAGTTATCCAATGCGGGTACCATCCGCAATAACCATGAAACAAATCTCCAGTTTCATAATGGTTTAGGAAGACATTGGACTACGGCTAAGATGATAGTTCAAGGCAACAGGAAGATTCACTCTTTATCACTCTACAAGCTCTATGGAGAGATTCAAGCACAAGAATCCACTTTACTCAAAGATTCTGCTGACTTCGGAGGACCGCTTGCTCTCATAGCACAAGCCCCACCACAGTCACCCTACTCTTCATCGTATGACACTCCACCACAGTCATACAAAGCGGATTTTGAGTATGATGATGAAGAAGAGTTTCAGAAGGCTATTGCTCTGGTTACTCAATAGTTCAACCATATACCACCTCCTTCCTTCCGCAAGAATCAACAGTTCAACAAACCTCCATTCAACCGTAACTTCGGTTCTCAGAACAACCATTCTTGATATCCCAAAGGATCTCAGAATAATCAACCAAAGGAGGTACTGCAGTCTCCTCAGAACACTGACTCCGGTACTCAATCAGAAGACAAGACTGATGTAGTGATTTGTCACAAATGCAATAAAGAAAATCACTTCGCAAAAGATTGTAAAGCCAATATAGTCAAAGACATAGCATTCTACCTTAGAATGGCTCAAGAGATGGAAGAAAAGGAAAAGTCAAGGGCATATGTGTCCCATATCAAAAGAGACCATCAAGTTTGGTCATCAGGAGACGAAGAAGAGACCATCAGTAGTGTTAAAGGAAAAGGGAAAATATGCATGATGGCCACTGCGGATGATGATGGGTCAACAATGTTGAACAAAAACTACTGCTACATGGCAAAGGATGGGACTCTAAGCATCGTCGAACAGGTAAAACTCATGATCCAAACTTTAAATTATAGTATGCATGACTGTCAACCCTACATAAGTGATCTTAATGACACTTGTTTTGTTGTCCTTACAGACTATAACAAAGCCTTAGATGAGAAGAACATTGCGTCCCAAGAGATGTTCCATGTGAGAGGACGACTGGATAACAAGAGACTTAAGATTGCTATGTTAGAGAAGGATCTAGAGTTAGAGAAAGATGCTAGAATGTTAAGTGAAACCCAATTAGAGATAGCTTTGAACCAGAGAGATTTAGCTAAGAGAGAAATTTTACGCTTAAATCTCTTAATTGAAAATTTGTTTAATGAAAGTGAGGCTATTGAAAATTTGGTAAACAACGGAACCGTGGACAATACATATAATTGGGGTTGGTCTAATGGATATCCAACCGCAATGGATTCCTCACCCCGGTTTAATAAAGACAGATTTTATGTCCCTCGTGATAGAGAATTTCATTTTCCTGTCAATGACATGACTTTTCCCGAAGATATCAAAACTCACTTCGGTAGACTACACAATTTAAGCAATAATTGTGTCATTGAGGAAATTGTGCCTGAGGCTTCTGGTCACACATGTGATCAAATTCCTATCAGTGGCACCATCCATTCAAATTCTCGAACTTCATCCATAATTGATGAAGAGATTGTTGTTGAAGGCCCCGAAGTCTCAAAGGACTTTCCATCTTTGTCCTCAAACCACAGTGTCTCACATTGTAGTCAAATGTCCCAGAAGTGTCCCACCGCAGTTCCATCTAAAACCTACTCTACGGTAGTTAAATCATCTCTGCCAAAGTCATCAATTCAAGGAACCACAACCCTTCAGCCAATATTTCATGAGTTACCTATAGAAAATTTTGAACTAGGTCAATGCTCTTAAATTCCATAATCCTCAAGTTCTGATGATTCAAGCCCACGTTTTCAAAATCATTCAAAAAATTCCAGGAAACCGCAGTTGAATGACAATGATTGCGGTTCACCAAAATCTTTGGCAAAAAAGGCTTTCAAAGAAGAAATTAGATCTCGAGGCACAAACAGACAAGGTCTTTCAAAAAATAAAAAACATGTGAGAATTCCAAAATCTAAGATTCCAGAAAAATTTGTTTTCACAAACTAAATTTCAAAAAACTCTTCTTTCGTAGAAACAAGCAAAAAGGGAAGTCCAGTTTCAAAAGTCATTCCTGCTATTTCTGACACAGCCCAAAAAGGTGTCAAACTTGTAAGAAACTACGTTTTTCAGGTCTATTCCTCAAATGACCCGAATTGGAAAGGAATTTTACCCACTCCAACACTTTTAAAATCACATCAAACTTTCAACAGATGGAAGAGTATCTTACCAAATCCACCTAAAGGGACTCAAAGATTTACACGTGCTAAACCTCGTTCAAAACAAACTTTTCAGAAACCAAACAACATGTATGTCAGAAGTTACCCACCTCGGACCATTACCAAGTCCAATTCACTCTATGGACCGCTGACCAAGCAAAATGTCACATTCAATGACAAACTCTCTCTTTGTAAATGTTAGTGTAGTTGTCACAAGGTTTTATCTCATGTCAAATCAAATCAAAGTCAGAAACCTCGTACTTTTTCCAAAACTAACAAAAATCCAAATCTGAACAAACACCCAGGACTAGGTCTAAAAGTTGACAAGAGACCTGTCCATGCAACCTCGGACTATGCATCATTCAGAAATACATCAATTATCCCTGGCTCCAAACTTGTTTGGATGCCTAAACTAACCGAGTAATTCTCAGGATTTTTGCAAGGAGGAACAAGAAGAAGAATGGTTAATTGACAGTGCCTGCTCCTTGCACATGACCGAAAATTTAGAGTACCTTCGGGATTTCATGCCTATATGCAATGGTGGAAATGTCACGTTTGGCAACAATGCAAACGGTGTCATCCGAGGTTACGGTGTTCTCACTACGGGAAATTTTTCCATTCAGAAGGTTGCTTATGTAGAAAGCCTTAAACACAATCTCATCAGTGTTGGCCAACTATGTAAAGCAGGACATCGTGTTGAATTTGATGATCAATTCTGTTACATAATGATGGGTGACCGAAGCACTTGCTTAATCAAATCTCGCTCCGAAGGCACGATGTATCCTCTGGATGTTTCTCTCATCATTGGTAAACCGTAGTTGTGCTTCCTGTCCAAAGTTGTATCCGAAGTCAACTAGCTATGGCACCGCAAGCTAGCTCATCTGAACTTCCGGTACATCAACAACCTGGTCACTGGAGAACTAGTCCGCGGTCTCCCTATTCTCAAATTCAGCAACGACACTCTCTGTCCAGCTTGTGAATGTGACAAACAATCAAAAACAAGCCACCCTCTGATAATGGACTCTTCTATTACTGAACCATTGGAACTGTTACACATTGATCTCTGCGGTCCCTCAACCGTAGCCAGTCTCCACCACAAAAAGTATATACTAGTTATTGTTGATGACTATACACGCTTCACATGGGTCTTCTTTCTTAGACTCAAATAAGAGACACCACAAATCTTCATCAACTTCATCAAAGAAATCGAACTTCAGATCAAGCTTCCAGTTAGACGCATCCACAGTGATAATGGAACCAAGTTCACTAATCATCTTCTCAACAGTTTCCTGGTTTCCAAAGGTATCTCTCACAACTTCTCAGCACCCTATACACTGCAAAAAAATGGTGTAGTAGAAAGAAGGAACCACACACTAGTAGAAGCAGCCAGATCCATGCTTAACTTCGCCCAACTTCCTCTCTACTTCTGGGCTGAAGCAGTAGCAACCGCATGCTTTGATCAAAACCGAAGTATTGTGTGCAAACGCCTCAATAAAACACCATATGAGGGTCTCAACAACCGTAAACCAAATGTTCGATTCTTTCATATTTTTGGATGTAGATGCTTCGTGATCAACAACAGAGACCAACTCAACAAGTTTGCACCAAAGTCTGACGAAGGTATCTTCCTTGGTTATTCCACTAACAAGGTTGCGTATCGTGTGCTCATCAGACGTACAAGGCTGATCATTGAAAGCTTTGATGTGAAATTTGATGATTCTCACACCTGCAATGCCCCTCCGTCCACCGAAACCACTACAATCTTGGAATGTGACATTCCTGCCTCTTCAGGACCTTTACATCTACTGGAAGTCAATTATGACGATCTTTTTGATCCTGTTGAAATGGCGAAACTATCTGAAGTTCTGGTGTCACCCGCAGCTCAACAACAACATGCTGATGTATCTGGACCATCTCTATCTGAAGTAGTATCTCTCAATACTTCCACCTCTCCGGTTGAAGGGGAAAGCTCTACTCCGGACCTAGTCGCAACCATTGAAGTTCCAGTACTTGATGTTGCTCAAATTCCTACCCGCAGAGAAGCATTACCATCAAACGCATCTTAGAATTCGGATGATGAATTCATAGAGAATATTGACACTAGAACCGATCCAAGGATTGTCACTCTCCTATCTGGAATCCAGGGGGAACCGTCTCAGGTTCCAGAGGAACTCCCATCTGCAATGCGGGGGGAACCTCAACCTCTCCTGTTTACTCAAGAAAATTCTGCTCCAATAGATCAAGATGATTCAGCAGAATGTTCTCAAATCTAGGGGGAACTACCATCTCCAACCAAAGATTCCTCTGACATCCAAGATATCCCTTCTATCGCAGCTGCTGATCATATGCTGCCATGTCTTCATTTATGAACGAAAGACTACCCACCAGGTCAAATTATTGGCAACCCATCCACAAGTATCCAGACTCGGTCTTCCAAGGACTTATCTGATCACTGCCACTATGCAGCATTTATGTCCTCGGTAGAACCCAGAACGATCAAAGAAGCATTGCTTGAACCAGACTGGATAGCCGTAATGCAAGAAGAACTATAAGAATTTGAAAGAAACAAAGTGTGGCAACTTGTTCCCCTCCCACAAGGTCATACTATTGTTGGTACAAGATGGGTTTTCAAGAACAAGCTAGATGAATCTGGTGCAGTCATCAGAACAAGGCAAGGCTTGTTGCCAAGGGGTATAGTCAACTGGAAGGCATTGACTACGATGAAACGTATGCTTTGGTAGCATGCATGGAAGCCATCCGGATCTTTCTAGCAAACGCAGCTTACAAAAATGTCAAGGTACATCAAATGGACGTTAAAAGTGCCTTTCTCAATGGGGAACTAAAAGAAGAGGTTTATCTTCAGCAACCTTCAGGATTTGAAAATGTTGAATTTCCAGACCACTGCTACAAGCTTGAAAAAGCAGTCTACGGTTTGAAACAAGCTCCAAGAGCTTGGTATGAGACACTCTCTGAATTCCTTGTCTCATACGGGTATAAGAGAGGAGTGATTGATCCCACACTATTAACAAAAGCAAATGGTGACCACCTTATGATGGTACAATTATATGTGGATGATATCATCTTCGGGTCATCTGATCAAGGGTTGGTGGATGAATTTGCTAAGCTCATGCCCAACAAGTTCAAAATGAGCATGAATAGAGAAACTAACTTCTTTCTAGGCCTTCAAGTAAAACAAGTATTGCAAGGAATATTCATTCATCAAGAGAAATACACCGCTGAACTTCTGAAGAAATACTCAATGGACAACTATTCTTCTACTAAGGTCCCTATGGCCTTCAGTTATAAGATCTCTGCTGATCCCTCTGGCGAATCGGTGGATCACAAGACTTATAAAGGTATCATTGGTTCGCTGATGTATCTCACCGCAAGCAGACCTGACATTGTCTTTGCAACTGGTGTGTGTGCAAGGTACCAGGATGATCCAAAAGTGTCGCACATGACCGCAACCAAGCAAATCCTTCGGTACATGAAAGGAAGCAAATCTCTTGGTCTATGGTATCCCACAGACAATGACTTCAGCCTACAAGCCTTCACGGATGCTGATCATGCCGGATGCAAGGTCGATTGAAAAAGTACATCTGGTGGATGCGAATTCTTAAGAGGAAGACTTGTTAGCTGGTCTTCAAGAAAACAAACTTGTGTATCTTTATCTACTGCAGAAGTCGAGTATGTGGCCGCAGTCAGCTGTTGTTCCCAAGTTCTTTGGATGAAGACACAATTGCTAGACTACGGGTACAGAATGTTGTGGATACCAATTTACTGTGACTCTGAAAGTGCTATATCGATCTCTCATAATCCTATTCAGCACTCCAAGACAAAACATATTGAGTTACGGTATCATTTCATCAAAGATCATATTCTGAGAGGTAATATTGAACTCATCTTTGTTCCTACTCATGAAGAGATTGCTGATGTCTTTACAAAAGCACTTGACTCTACAAAATTTAATGCATTCTTACAAAAGTTGGGAATGATGAATCCAGACCCGCAATTCTTTCTGAAGTGTTAGCTACCGCAGGCCATCATTGGTCTCCATTGCATTTGTAACTGAGAATTGCATATGATAGACGGTTTTGGTCCTGCAGTCTAGGTACCGCAACAATATGTCATACGTATCTCTCATGGGTCCTAATGGTTTGTTATTACTAATTTTTGTACAAGTTTTTTTTTCTCTTAGTTTCTCGCTACCGTCTTTCCTTTGTGCATCCGCGATGACGACTCTCAACCGCAATATTTTTTCATCCGCAATGAAGATTCTCAACAACAATGACGCCTCCATCTGCGACCATCTTAATATCTTCCAACAGTTTCATCAACTCTCGAATCTTTGTGTTCTATTTAATGATTCTTCATTAAATAAAATAAAACATTCCCTTTAGAAACTGTCACTTTCTCTTTCTAACTAATCCCCGTATCAGACCTATTTTAGGGAGGATGACAAAAAGAACGATTTTCCAATACACTCATCCTTAATTTGTCCATTCCTCTCCCTCCCACGTCCCATCAATTCCAACTTTCTCTCTCATCACCCCCACGATTACCTGACGTATTGACATGCGTCTGATCTTACATTAAATGCTAACCCCTTTTGGAAATCTCCCAAAATCTTTTTAATCCCGTTTTTACTTTCGTATGGCTGAGATTTAATCCACAAAATCATTGATTCCCCCCAAAAACCCCATTCGACTTCTTACCCTTTTTCTATCGTTTTACCTAAGGTTAAAACTTTTTCACCCCCCTTTATAAACCCGTCTTCTTCCCCAATAATCATTTACGCTCTCTAATTATCGATTGTTCTCTCTCAACTCTAAAAACAACATTAACTCTCAAGAACTCCATTTTCTTCTCTCATAATGGCGAAATCAGGTGCATCTAAGAAACAATCCAAGGCTTCAGGCTCCATGAATCCAACTGGTTCCGCTTCTCCAATGTCAGCCTCAAGCAATTTCCGAGCAGTTTTTGAACATCACCTGTCATACAATTCCCCAACCAAGCTTATGATCAAGTTTCTCAAGAACAATATTCTGTTTGGTCCATTTGATGCTTTCACAGACGTCGTTCCCGTTTCCACACTCTTCAAATGTGCTTTTTCTGCATATCGCCCATTGGAGAACCCTCAAGAAGTGCATCTCAACCTCATCAATGATTCCTTGGTCATCTTGACCAAAGAGAAGTTCTTGTCTGCCATTAATCTTCTGATTCACCCCTCCATCAAGATTTTCACACCATCATTATCTGACATCACCACCGCACTCTACCAGATGGTGTATCAGAAACCAATTCGAGGGATTGGTGAGTTTAAGAAGAACCAACTGCCTGTGGTTTGGCAGTTTGTGTGCCACTTCGTCATTCGCTGCTAATCCGACAGAACCGGAGGCATTGACAACATGGGTTTGAGGCTGCTTGAATTGGTATGGAGCATCTACAAAGTCCACGTTGTCAACTATGGCCAAATTCTTTGGGACAGTTTTCTTAAATATACCCCAAAGAACACCCAAGGGAGAACCCAACAGAGCTCACTTTTGCTCGATTCTAGTCACTATGCATCTTAGACTTACATACGGATGCTGGCATTGACATGGGCAGTGACATCAACTTCTTTGTCACTAGGGATCTCAAAAGGTACAATCCCTCTTCTGATCAAACTTTATTTGGACCTATCCGTAGGCTTCCCACCCACATTCTTACTTTGCTTGGTCTTGAGACTGCTGATGTCTTAGACCACATAGAGGCTACAGAGGGTATTGCTCTATACCCTTCTACCCCACCTCTTCCATCCGCAACCATTATCGCTGAGGGTACCGCAGTCCCCTCTACTACTACACTATCTAACCTTTCTCAACGGAGAAAAATGGTGGAATCCAAGAAGAAACATAGCACACCTAAGAAGGCTGCTCCAAAACAAACCGCACCCTCAAAGAAATACAAAACCAAACGCACCATTGTATCGAGCAGTGACTCTGAGGAAGATTGACAACCAATCTCTATCCTCAAGAAAAGAAAAACAACCGAAACCTTTAGCCATATGCGTGACCGGACTGATACTGAAGCCTCTCGAAAGGCTCCGATAGTCCTTGGGATGGCCGCACATCCATTCAATACCACACTCGAATACCACTCAAGCTCCTCATGTGAGATTGTTTCATCATCTTCATCATCTGAACGTGGAGACAACCCCCCCCCCCCCCAGTTATATCTCAAGCAGATAAATCTGGACATCACCCTAAGGTCTCCAGGGCTTCTCGATTGCATGTTTTTTCTTCCGAGGAGTTAGACTCCATCCTCTTGAACATATCCCAAACACTTCAAACACCAATCCATCCGCAGGGCACTTCTTTCGCCCATGCCAGAACTGGGCCGAGGCCAGACTTGACCACAGGTTAAAGAGACCGAGGAAGCCCAAGAAATCCTACTCAGCTTCCATCCTTTACAGGTGGTTTAGGCACAGTGAGCACACATGTGCAAGGATCCGTGAACCCAAGGGATACCTTGGTGCGTATCCAAAGAATTGACGGAGATGACTCAAGTGATTCTTGGAGTCAGTATCAACCAACTACTGATGCCGAAATCAAGAAATATGCTGCCTTTCGAAGGGCCTTCCAAGCCCGCAAGGAGCAACAGAACAAACAACAGCAACAAAAAGAACAGGAGATCCTGTCCATGGCCAAGTATTGGGCGAATGCCATCACCAATGCCCATACCATTGCCACGATCCAAAAGGTTCAAAACTGGATGGATCAAATGGCAGAAACTATGATGAAAGCTCAAACTTCAGGCGCAGCCGCAGTTACCTTCAAAGTTCCTCCTACTCCAACTCCTATTCCATCTCCCACAGTCAACCCATCTCAAGACGAAGGGCCTGCAATTGGACTCAGTTCAGCCCCTACCTTCGGTCTTGATGATGACGACATCCAAGAGGTCAACAAACCAAATCCTTCAGAAGACGACCTAATGATGTTTGAAGAAGAAGAGGAGTCTAGTGGTTCTCTGCATTCAACTTCCAAGCCTAAAGAAAATAAAAAGAAGAAGAAGAAGGATGTTGTCACCCGGAAGGAGTTTATGAGTCTTCAAGCCAAAGTAGATCAAATTTTGGCTGCGGTTAAACCTACTCAACCTCAATCAGAAGAAGCTCCAGGACCGCAGTCATTCATTGAGCGAATTGAACGACTGGAGACAAGAGAGCGTATGGTTGCTGAGCGCATCTCTCTCAAGGTAGAAATGGGGATCCGGTCCCTTGACAACAACCGCAGGGCTGACCATCAAGACTTCATGGCTGCCGCGGAACACCTCATTACTGAGGTGACCGCAATTAAACAAGATCTTCAAGCAGCCATTACGGATCAAGCTGCACAATCTCAGAAAGTGATAGATGAGACTCATACTACTTATGAGTCCACTATCTCTATTCTTCATGCAACCATCAACTGAATGCAGAAATCCCTTACCTCCAATTTCCATGGCCCTAAGATCCTCCAGCTTACCAAAGACATACACAAGCTGCTCTTCAACTCCTCCACTCCAAACAATTCCCAATTTGCCGAGACTATAAAATCTCAATTTCAAGAAGTTTGTGCCAAGGTGGATGCACTTAAGCAATGGCTTGAGGAAGCACCTCTGTTTCATCCCTCAAGAGGGGGAAGTGAAGATGAAGAAGTCCATCACTCTGATACTTCCATTCATCAGAGTCCCCCCATTACCACTGAAAAAATCCCCTCACCACCACCATCTCAACATACTCTATCTCCCCACTCTTCACCTCTAAAAAACACTCCCAAAAAGCCTGACACTCCCCCTCACCTAAAAAATCTTGAGGAAAACATGTCATCCGCAAGCTCCACAGACTCCCCTGCCACAGCTCAGAGAAAGCATGATTGGAAGGTGGCCAAGCTTGTTGAACTTATCTGGAGAGAATGCAGATTTGACACTATGATAGATGAGTCCTTGATAAACTCATGGGTCAATCCGCTCCGCAGGCTACTGGATGAAGACTACACTCCACACCTTACATATGCTGAACCCCCTTCTGATGGATATTGGGATATTCCAATCTCTCTTAATACCAAATACTTTGCAGTATTTGAGTCATTTGACTGCAGCCTCCCTGATCACAAACGTCTACCAATGGAGTTTGAAAGACTTAACCATTTTTATGCTAAGCATGGCTCCTCAGTTGAGAACATTTGGTCTAACGATAGACCATCCGCAGTCAAGAACTACAAAATGCGAAAATTCATGAAGGCTGATTTCGTTCAATATACCCTCACCAGAAGAGAGCATGACTACATCCGCAATCAGGAAGACTTCCTTAGCATGAATCCAGAAGAAATCTTTCTTATTGCCAGGGTGTTCCAAAACAAGGAAGAAAAGCACCCTAAGATGCAAATAGCGCTTGAAAAATCCAAATCTTTTCTGAGGGATACAGTCTGTGATTTTGCCAAGATAGATGCGAATATCTACCCCACCATCATCAAGAAGTTTGATCTCCATCCACTTGAACTTGTGTCAATGCCTACCGAAGGCTTCGAAGAAAGATCACTAGGCGCAACAAACTTTCCTGAACTTGGAATCATATTCAAACGAAAGGCTGACAACGTTAAATATTTCATTCCTATGAATGCCATGCACCGCCTGCCCAAGAAACAACTTGACATCTGCAAGACCGCAGTTGAAAGATCGAAGCATACTACTGCTGAAGTCAAATTTGAAATTTCAAGAAGAATCACTTGGCTGGAAGATGTCAGTAAGTTTTGGTGGATTCTGATCAAGTTCCTCAAACTTGATAACTGAACCGGAGTTAAAGAGGTCACTTAGGGGAAATTGTTGAAACCTAAAAGTGACCCTCTTGAACTCAGCTACCGCAACAATCTCCCTACCGCAACGGTTCAGCACCTGCCGGCATTTCAGCATCCGGAGTCAGTTCTTCATCAGCAACCGTAATCAGACGTGTGCCACTGCAGTCTACTTATCTAGATTACTTTACTTATCTTTATGTAATACACTCTATTATCCAGTATGCCTTGCACGGCTACTTATGGAGTTGTATTTTAGTTCTGAGACTTTATAAATAGAGACTCATTCTACTTTATTAAAAAAACTTCTTACTCTTGAATTTCTTCTTCAACCACAAGTCTTATCACTCGATCACTGAAGACTTGTGAATTATTTTGAATATATTTCTCCAAGTTATCTTCTTCATTTATCTATCTTTCTACTCTTCTTACTATAAATTGTTACTGAAACATATCAGACTATAACCTCTCTCCGGAGCAAGTCTTTAAGACTTAATCACTAAGCTTGATCTTCCTTATTAATTCGGAGTGAACGCATTCCTTGTTACGAATCAGCTTAAGTTTATTCTTGATATAACAATTGTTGTCATTTATATTTCTTTACTTTCCGCAATTAACTATCTAACTATCTAACTATATTATTGTTGAACTTTTAGATCCTTTGAGATTAACTATTCCGCAATATACTTGTTCTAACGTTTGTTCAAGTGTGTCTCCAAGTTTTTCTCTCAACAGGGTTGCATGTACACTTAAGAGTGTTAGAATGCTCAAAACCCAAAAGTGGTATCGGAGCCTAGGCTTGTTTTCTTGTTATACTTGCAAAATTAGCTAAAAAATCGACTTTTGATGCTGTCTGCACAGCAGACTCGCCGAGTCCACTGATGGAGTCACTGAGTCCAAGGCAAAAAGCATCCAAATCGCCGAGTTGGTTCATGCACTCGACGAGTTAGACCTCCAGACAGCATATTTTCGAATTTTTTTGGCAGGAATTGGACTAGGAACATTACCCTAAGATGTTTTTGAACTTATATACTTGTTATTTATGTGGTAATGTTCATGCTAATCTAATTTCAAAGATAATTGCCAATAGATTCATGTTTTGTATTAGTTTAGTGATTAGGCAAATTACAAGAACAAGTTTGATTTGAATTATCTTGTTCTTATGAGTTGCTTATATTAATAGAAAAGTTAATTGATTATGTGTTTTCAATCCATTTTAATCTAAGAGTTAATTCTAAAATTTGTTTTTGTAACTTGTCCTCAATTTATATGAAAAGTCACATTTAAGTTTCATAAAACTCATAAAAGTTGGCAATGGTTACAAAAAAAAATGAAGAGTCTTGTCCTCAAGTTATGCAGGGTCAAGAGTCACTTCATTAAGTAATAAAATGTGTAACCTTAATTAATTCTAGGAGTTACAAAATAAAGAAAAATTACATTCTTTTATGAGTTTAAAGTCTTCCATAACTTGTCCTCAAGTTATGGAACTTGAAGAGTTTTTTAATTAAAACTACTTTAAACACATAAGTTATGGAATTAATTAGTTTTGAATAATTTCAAAACTTGCCCTCAAGTTTTGGAATTTGAAAATTTTTCACTTATGAATACTTTAATTCCAAGTTAGCCCTTAGAATTTTAAAAGTTAAAATTCAACCCTTATATTTTATAATATTATAAGTTAATAATACTTATATATATGTATAAGAGTAAAGTCAGGCTTACCGTTAGTATGCCTCATTCACGAAGTCGGTCTATAAGGGGGGGTATAAGGTTACTGCCTATAAAATGGTAGTTTAATGGGTGTCAACTCTCACCCACCGCTTCCTTGACTGGTGGAGGGTCGTTAGCCGAACGGGTAGGACAAGGACTATAATTCTCCCATCATTAAAATTATTAAAGATAAATACTAAGTAACTAAACCTTTTATAAATACCCAATATTAGTTACCTAGGAAAATGTAAATAAGGTTCTAACCCATGAAATTACACTTTGCACTTTGTTTAAGTCGGTTAATGGAGTGTGTGTGGTTAACCAGCACACTAACTCATATTTAAGAAGGTAGGCAAAGGGTAACTTAATTTTTATCATACTATCGATGGAGCGCGTGTGGTTAACCGGAACATCGATTGAGGGGTAAACACTTAAGGGTACCAAGTATATTTGCATGGTTATTCACACCTTGTTTTGTGATCCTTGGCATCCCAGTCACAAAACCTGAAGGGCACACTCAAGATTGAAACATGTCATTGAACAGTTCAATGAATCTCAAAAGAATCTAGGAGTTTCAAAAACCAATTAAAACCTAATAATACATTTCATTTATCTTGGTGGAAATTGGTGAATCGTCATTCACCTACCTTCAAATATTTTATAGCTTGGATTACGACATCCCTCTTCCAAGTTATAAAAGTATTGTGTTGGGTCCTAGCCTTAATATTTCATATTGGGTGTTATATTAGGGACTTTAAATAAACTATCTTGAATATCTCCCAAAAGATGTCTGGTTTAGACATTTATGATCTTCCCAAATCTCTTGAAACAAGCTTTCCTAAATGAAGATTATGTCCCATGGAAATCAAACTTCTTTCACCTCCTCCAATTATTATCCCTATCCCACAAGTTCTTGAAAAGTTCAAGGTCACTCAAGCTCCATTGGCAAGGCAAGGTCTAGGTGTGATCACATCTTAGAGATGTAGTCACATATTGACAAGTCGGGAGAGTTGGGTTTCAAAGTCTTGAGAAAGTTGTTGGCTCAACTACATTCTAAGTCACATGGTGAGTTCCTTTGGGACACCTATGAAATAGACTATGACAAGACCCTTAATGATCTTATCTATTTGCTAAGATCAACTTCCTAAAACTTTATGGATATTGACAATGACGACAGTGGATATCCAGTAAAGCTCTCTCTTCCTAATGGAAATGGATCGACCATAGTCAACTTGGTTGGCCAAATGGTAAAGAGAGAGGATAAGTCTGAGATAGTCCCATTATCAAGGGTCCATTGCCAAAGAAAGGGGCATTGGTTGCGAAGCTGCCAAATTTACCTAAGGATGTTAAAGTCAATAAGTTTGACTCTACTTCAGGTAAAGTCCACTATCTAACTCTGCTAATTTTCTATTCTGAAATTCTTGATACATGATGTGACTGGGTCACATGTTTATGTTTTAAGAATCAAAGAAAAAAGTGATGAAACATAAAGAAAGAATATGTTGAATCTGATCGCCTAGATGGATTTCTATCGCATAGTTTGAACATCGGATTCTTGAGCTACTTCATAGGAGTTATGCTATATTGCTTAGGAATAGATAACAACAAAGTTTTCATGTTCTTTTTCATAGTAAGGACAGTTTTTTCCACAAAATTTTTAAAATAATAGGAAAAATTTTGATTTTATTTATTTTAAAATATCCTTACAATGGCATTTGTAAACATTTTTGTTGCTTATAAGACTCCATTAAGAGCAAGAGTGGAAATATGAATTTGATTCTTTCATTTGTGATAGTGTCTAAGTTTACTAAATAAGGAAAGATTCTCATCACCCAAGTTTCAGTTAGATAGAAACTTGGACTCATGCAAGTTGTATAGCATGATAAATGTGAACTTTCAAGCATTGGAAAAATTAAGACTAACTACTTGTTCACATTGATGTGTGAGTCAAGTAATGGACTAAGGGATCGAGTACACATTCGTGTGCACTAGTTAAGTCCACCACAAAATATCGATAAGGCTATTCGTCATAATTTACTATAGCTCAGTAAATATGGTTATACTTACAAGCTTAAGTGTAATTCTGAGACATTTGAAAAGGTTCCAATGTATGGCAAAGCGAATAAGAAGAATCAAATTAGGCAGAAGGATAAACGTATCTCAAATCTGAAAAGATGGGAGAGTACTTTTGTATCATATTATATGATCATCTTAATGATTAAGAGACCTTATCATAATTCATCCTCTAAGTGCATTCTGATAGTTAAGAAGAGGAGTTATGAATTGTTGAAGTGGTTAAATCAAGAAGATGATTCATACTTCGTTCCAAAAACAATTCTTAGAGTTATACTCTAAGATTGTAACTTGAGTGACAAGTCTTAAAGAAGGTTTAAAACACTTGTCAAATGTAATAGTAAAAGTTTTCTACTCTTGTACATTTGAAATTAGTAAGCTGTGTTGTTTTGGATAAAACAAAGACCAACTAAGACCAATTGTGTGAAGTGTTTGTCTTGATTAGAATCCACACTATCTTTTGAATATCTGACAAGAAAGTCTTATATATCAAGAGGACAGTGGGAATCATAAAGGTCTTGAAAGTCTCAAAAACTAATCAAGAGTAAAACCTAAAGTTCTTCACTAGCACACGAATTGAGGTTTATAACCTATCGTGTTAACATATTATGTGCCCATTCCAATTAAAGTTGGCTTTGCATATGATTTCTTAGAGTTCACAATTGGTTGCACAACAACTTGGAAGAAATGGCAGGCCCTTAGGCTGCCAGGTGGCAAGAATTTAAGATTGCACAAGTTCAGTCCATATGAATTTGGAATTGTCACTAATCTTGTCTTATAATTCTGGTTTTGACAATTCACATGGATAAGAACACATACACTATTAAATCTAAGTATCATAAGGTTTCTCTTCGATTCATGAAAATGATGGTGAGGAAATACTTTCACTAAGTAGAGTTTAGCTAGTTAGCAATTGTGATATTTGCATTCTCAAAGTCGTTAGTGGGGCATGTGTGGTTAACCGGCACACTAACATGGACTTGTGAGAAGTGTCAAAGGTCTGAACAATCGAGAATATGATTATGGCATCCCTTCTCATAGTTCTTAAATTGTTTAGACACACCTGTGTGCTATCTAAGATAATGTGTATGATGTTGATAAAGTTTTATCAAAGTAATCTAGTATCAGAAATCTGAACTTTTGTAAATATGGTATTGTTTTCTAAAAGTTCAGCTGATTTCTAAGTACATGTCAAAGCTAGTGGGAGCATAATTGTTATGCTAATAATCGTCATGTTAGTGGGAGCATGATAATTATGATAAAGGTTGCAAGTTAACAATGTTAATTATAGAAAACAAAAGGTTTCAATTGGGAAAGAGTTGTTTTGCTATAGTTAAGGGAGAGGAAATTATACTTCATCTCAAATCCAAAAGCTTAGATTGAGGTTTTAATCGTATTTAGTCAAGGATATATATATATATATATATATATATATATATATATATATATATATATATGAATTTCATGTTGGAATGGCTCAACATAATGAAATTTTATATATGGGTCCATTATTTGCGTTCTAAAAATCGATTATGATTACGACATCCCTTTTTATAATCTGAATTATGAGAACTTGGAAAATTGAAATGGAAATATTATAGCAAAAGACTTGGTTAGTCTTTATGTGAGACATCACGAATCGTGTCCCGTATGCTTCGGATATAGGATCGATTACATGTGCCTAAAAGGAGGGAAAAGGTCTAGAATTGGATATGACTAAAAGGATTAAGCAATTGTTGAGGACAATCTAAGGTTTACCAAATATTGGTTGCTCAAGGACAGTTGGATGTATAGTGATAATTCTGGAAGGACCATATTGACATAATTTGTAAGTAGGCAACTCTTGTTCAGAAGTGATAGTCAAAATGGAATATGGAAATGTTTCAAAGTCAGAAATTATTCAATCTGTGTAAGATTAGGAAACTTAATGCAAGAAGGATGTTTCCAAGGAGTTGATCTCCTTTGGAATGCTCTGTAATGCTTGTTGTCAAGTCTTTCTGACTTTGTGTATATTCATTACAAGAGGATCAATGCATATAAATTTAGAATCTAACAGATTTCAATAAATGGCATGAATTTGGAATTCTTGCATTTGCAGTAAGGATTTGGGACTATGAAAAGAGGATCATTGGAGTTATGTTCAATTGATCTATTTCACAAAGTAAAGATCATAGACAAACATAGTATGCATACTTGGTGTATGGCATGACTAGTGCTTAGAAAACATACTGTACATGCTTGGAGCATAGGACAACTATTGTTTTAAATTCAAGAATAAAGTTGATAGCTGAAACAGTATACAATGAATAATGTGTAATCATATGGTGATAAATAAAAGGTGTTTTATTTATGTTCATTGGTTTTGATACCATATTCGATTCAATTATTCTTGTGTTTCATTTTGCATGTTTTGACTTCCAGATGAAACTAGGTTATTCTTCCGGAATGACTAAGGTATTCAAACCATCCATAGTCAGTCATATGTTGGAAGTAGATATGAATCAAGACTGTCATGGGTTGGCTTGTAGAGGTCTAAGATGTTGGAAAAAGGGCTATAACACTCATGAGTGCTCATAAGTTCTGAGTATTGGATTTAACCCACGCTCATTGGAATCATTTCATCAATTTTATCACGAGTGATCACTAGACGATAATATCTTACATTCTTCAAACCTAGAGATATCAGTTGTTACTATGAGTTGGTTATACATTGATTGCACGAAATTGGTAACTCGATGTTATAAAACGTGCCTTTGTGTATGATTCAACAAGTAGTAGAACAAGCCATATGAGTCAAATTCTATCCATTCCTTTTACCTTTGGGATAAAAGCGATATATGTGGGCCCCACGATGATTTGGTGATGACAAATGGAAGTGCTCGGTCGGGCCTAGACTGATTTGATTTGTTCAATTAGTCAGTCGTCATAAATCGGAAATCGGGAAACAACAAATGGACAGAGAGAATGATTATAATCCATGTCTCAGTCCATATGATATATAGAATGGAGGAATATATGATCCCTTATCTAATGGACAAGTCATTGATAAAGGTCAGAGTTCATCGAAAAGGTTAGAGTTCGACAGAAGCATTTGAGAGCTACGATTGCTGATCGGTTCCTGAAGTCATACGCAATAACAGTTTTAAACTCATCCAAGTGGGAGACTATTGGATTAATGTCTAAGTCCGTAACTATAATTGGTAAGACTTGACCCGACCCGGCATGGTCTATTTGGGTTGCATGGCATCATGCATTTGGATTGACTATAATGAGAGAAATAACACTTAAGGTTTATTAATATATTATAAGTTCTAATATATTAATAAGATTATTTAATTAGTATTGATAAAGAATTAATCTAGGATTAATTATGTGATCAAAAGAAGACTAATTAAATATATTGGTTGATTTTGTAAATCATCCATACTTGTATAGTGGGCTAAGACTCCATGGGTTATCAAGTTGGGCTAAAACCCATAGGATGCTCCATGGTGTATTTGAACCCATGGATCCAAGGAAATGGAAAGCCATGACAATTCGGGTTTACCCTAATTGTCACTAACTATATAAGCATCTTATTGTTGACAAAAACGACGACTATGTGTAATAGAAAGGGCTAGCCGATTTTCATGAAGTGTTCCAATTTCTCTCAAGTCATTCCAAGTGTATTTGGTGTTGTGTGAACCATTTGAGGTGTCACACTTGGGGCACTAGGCACTCAAGCTTCATGAAGACATTCTACATCAAAGAGGTATGTAATTCTAACTTGAGATATTCTTTTGAATCAATGTTATTATGCTAGTTAGGATGAATACCTTGGAAAGTTCATATTTGCATGTATAATAGAGAAAACACAGATCCAAGGTATTTAGGGGTTCATGTACACTTAGGAGTGTTAGAATGATCAAAACCCAACACTAACATGGTGGAATAGCTATGTTCAGTCACTGACCTTATCAGTGGCTAACTAAATAGGTTGGGGGAACCTAAAAGAGTTGATGTTGGAAGAATACTGCCCAAGAGGCGAAGTTCAAAAGCTGGAACAAGAGTTATGGGAGCATACCATGATCGACTCAGGCATAGTGACCTACACTGATAGGTTTAGCGACCTGGTAACACTATGCCCTGAGATGGTTACCCCGGAAAATAAGAAGATAGAAAGGTACATTTGGGGTTTATCTACCCCGATTCAATGAGATGTATTGTCTTCTAACCGAACTACATTCAATAGTGCCAAACGCCTGGCCCAGCGAATAATTGACCATGGAGTCCGCCATCGCATGGGAGTCCCCGTTCCCGAGCTATCAAAGGTAGGGGACTATAAACAAGAGTTGGGGAAAAAGAGGAAAGAGCAAACAACAATGGAAACCCCGGAGAAGCAACAAATGGGTACTATATACGCCGCCACAACACCTGCTATTCCAGCACCTGACAGTCGATATGCTGGAACTCTCCCGAAGTGTGATGGGTGTAACTATTACCACATCAGAGGATATCGGGAAATGCAATGCCTGAATTGCCACAGGAAGGGGCACACTGCCCAGTTCTGCAGGGTACCGGCACAACCGATCTCCCAAGTCCACGGAGTAGAAGCAAACCATGCCTACTATGGCTGTGGTGAGACAGGGCACTACAAGAGGGACTACCCGATAACGAAGAACTTAGGAGCGGATGGACGACTTCTGATGATCACCGCAGGAGAAACTACCCTGGAGCCCCCAGCGACCAACGGTACGTCTTCAAAATGAGAATTGATTTATATTTATATAATATTAACACTTAGGGAAACATTTAAAAGTAATTATAACAACTCACTCATCTGAAAAGGTCACAACATTCACAAGAGAACTAAAGATCCGTACAAGTGAACTATGAAGGCTTAGTATGTATATCAGGGTTGTACATAGCTAAGATTTTGCAGACTTAGAGTGAGTGATTCCGCCATAATTCCTATTCCTTGTTTGGTTGTGGATTTAGGGCAGAGCCACTTAGTCGACCGTCTTATTCATCTTAATTATACATAACTTGTATATGCCATGCGATCATAGAGATACCGAGTAGGATCATAATATAGAGTATCAACACTAGTTATCAAAGCACACTCACTGTTAGTACCTGCTCATCGTAGTACGATTAGTGGTAGTGGTATTATCAAGGAGAAAACTGAACGTACTAGAAAATCTACACAGAGTACATTTTTGAGCACACTCAAGATACACCGTTGTATAACAAACGTTTCTTTTAAATCGGCCTACTTTTGTTTCTATAAAGAGTCTGTTGTCATCATTCGTCTTGGATTGGCGTGGTCCTCACCATACTAAGTTCATATGTTACCATCGCCTCGACCGTCAAATTCACGAAACCCTCGTCATTACTAATGTCAATCCGACCTAGACCTCAATATTGTCTCTTGTCTTCTAAAACCACAAAGTACTCATGTAAGGAGTACCTTGCCCTCCAAAACTTTGCCACCTTATACTCCGCAGACCTTCCTGAACTACCACTCGTCCATTAGATCAGGTTCAAGCACAGAATCTAAGGACTAATACATCCCACTTATCACTAATAACCATATATGCGAGGGTGTTATATAATTATGATTATGCAGATTTAGTATATGTGTTTCCGCCCTATCTCATGTTCCTTTTTTGGTTGTGGACCTGGGGCAGAGTCGCACATCCGACTGTCTTACTAACCTTAATTATATACGACTTGTATACACGAGGTAATGATAGATGGACCAGGTATGAATCCTATCATGAGCATTACGGAAAAGTTTGTTGGGTTTTAGTACACTACAACATCCTATGGTGCACATACAACCCTAAATACCTTGGATCTATGTTTTCACTAATTATACATGCAAATGGTTTCCAAGGTATTAAACCTACAACTAGCATGCATTTGATATAAACCATATAAAAATACTAGTTAAGATAACATACCTTTTGATGGAGCTTGAAGTCTTGATGTATTTGGCCTTAAAGAGCTTAGCCCTAATAGTGTGGAGGCCTAAAATGGAATCACAACACATCGTGGACAAAGGAGAAACTTGAGAGAGACACTACAAGAAAAAGGCCCTTTTACGACGCGCAAACAACGACACTCATTGATTTATGTTACGCAAAAGAGAGTGAAATTAAAAAAGTGTCATCTCTTCAAAAAATTTAAGGATTTACGTCACGCATTATTGTGTGCCCTTAAATTAGTGTCTCAAGAAAAGAAATTAAAAACACGGAGGGCGCTTTATTTTTAAGACGCGTCCTCTATACCCGTCGCTTTATAATTTTAATAAAAACGCGCGTTTAGTAGAGGGGGAAACGAAATCCCCAAAATTTTGAAAACCCATCTTCTACCTTTTTTTCTCTTTCATTCTCTCCCCTCTCCCTCTTTCTCTCTCCTCTCTGATCCACTTCTCCGCCACTCCTGACCTCCTTATCGGTCTCATCAAACACCGTGTCCCCTCTTTAATACCTTGCGGGAATCTAAAAATTAGAAAACCATGTCCTCACAAAGTTTAAGAAACTAGGGTTTTTTTCATCCCTCAAAGAACGATCCACATCCTCCATAGATCGATCTCTATCACTTCATTTCTTACAAGAAATCGAACACTTTACATTCATACGGCCACACTTGCTTCAGTCGGCTCAAGCTACGATCGACAATCGGAGCTCAAAGCTTTCAACCAAAAAAAAACCGGTGTCAAAGGTCTCGTCGATGCCGGAAGATCGAAGCTTTTTGATGATGATAAACCGGACCTATCCACACTCTTTCTGTTATCTACTGAAGTTGATCTTCTTTCATTCTGTTTAATATTCTTAGTAAATAACTAGGGCACGAAACCTTTGTAAGACTGAGAATCGACCCATCTGGTAATCTTCTCTCTCTCTCTCTCTCTCTCTCTCTCTTTCTCTCTCTCTTTCTCTCTCTCTCTCATCTAGTATCATCAATTATTGGTTTATATCATCTTTCACAAAGAGCTGAATGTCAAAAGGTGTTTAATTAATTATAATACAAATTAACAAGGGGTTTATGAGGGATTGTGTGGGCCAATACCAATTCATGTTGTAGCAGTGGTTGGATTTGATGAAACCCCTGATGGACAAAAGTATTGGTTAATTAAGAACTCTTAGGGAGAAGGTTTGGGAGATAAAGGAATACATGAAACATGAACACGGAAAGGGAGGGGAGGGACACTGCGACATAGCACATTGGTGTGCTTATCCTACTTTTGAAGACACCAGTGGATCACATGAAGAGACGGGTCCAATGGTACACAGTAGTCACGAACTCTAGATCTACAAGACATGCTCTGCTTATCCTACGTACTCTTGAAGACACCGGTCTCTCTCTCTCTCTCTCTGTGTAATTTCATCTACACAAAAACACATACACACAAGTATATGAAAAATGAATAATCCTCCCAATGTTGCTATTCCCACTCTGTCATCTCCTCTCACTAAACGAAACACATTCCTGCTTTTAGACTAGCTTCACAATTTATGGGAATTGGGTGTTAGTTTACCAGAAAGGTTCTTGGCTTCACAATTTAAGAAACGTACTCCATTATGTCTATTTGTGATGCTCTATGTATTAGTTTATTAGGTTTGTCTTGTTGGAACATAGTAGGATTTATTGAATTATCTTTTTTTTTTGGGAAATTTGTTGAGGATCATGTTTTTGATTTCAAGGTAAAGAATTTGATGTAGATTCACTCAAGAAAATGTTAAGATACTATCAAAAATAGTAAACATTCTTTCTTATCTACTATGTAAGGTATGCAAAAGATATTAGTTACCTAAAACAGGGCATAAATAAATTATTATATAAAAAGACTTTACTATGATTTTGTATAAAAAGGCTTCTGTGTGTTGTGTGGTGTGTTGTCAGCTAGGAAAGGAGTTGGGGCTACTGCCCCTGATATGTCAGAGTTTGAGACACTGGAGGATGGTGTTGTTGTTCCCCTAGGACACCCCAAAACACAGCAGACTTCAAAGGTCAACTCAACTCCCCTTTATACTTTATATCACTATCACATACTTTTCTTTCTTATGTTAGTTTGGTTATTATGGTTTATGATGACTGATCTTCTGAATCTATTGCAAGCTAGGTTATTATACAATAAGTATATTTCTTACAATGTTGATCAGATCAGGATGTGCTATGTTGTTCATGTCAATTTCAATTTCAACAAGTAACATTTCATGTCGTCTATTGTAAATGGAGAAATTGTGCACGTTGTAGAGTTCCTTTGCATATTGAAGGTATTTTCTTCTTTCTTTCTTCCTTTCATGGAATCAAGGGAAGGAATGGAATGGAACACTCGTGAAGGAATATGATTCTTTCCGTTTGAAATTTTTTATTTCTGCTTATAACTAAATAATGTATAGAGTAGAATTAAAAACTATAAGGTGTATTTCCATTCCTAAAGGCAAAACCAACGATGATCATTAAATGGAAAATATAATAAATTTGTATTCTTCCATATATATTTGTAATTAATTAATTATTTATTATTATTATTATCTTTAGGTGGTAACTTAAGACCTAGGCTAAAATATCGCGAATTACAAGAAGGGATTTCCGTGAAATCAGATTTAAAAGACATCATGGTATATCATCTTCCATTCTTTCTTTACTTTTTGATTTTTCTTTAACTTTATATAATAATTTTTTTCTTATTGATTCAATCTGGCATTTTCAGGTTCATCTTGATGATTTTCTTGGACCTTCTGTCCCTGGGCCCATTTTCCTCGTTGTAGATTGTCCTACATTATCTCATGTTCAAGAATTATTATTATCCACATCATCTCTAGACACATTCTATGGTGAAACACCTAACAAAAGGGTTAACTGTGTGATTCATTTAAGTCATGCATTTATTGTAAACTCCAGTGATTATCAAAAATAGATGTCAAGATTTCATTGAGTAGAGCACATTATTGCAGGGCAGGACATCAGGAAGAATGTTGAGATCCCAATTCTTCAATCTAGTGCAAGAGAAAAAAATTTCAAAAGATTTCAAAATAAAATCATTTCTTATGAAGTTTTTTGTGTATTATTACAGTTTGTTTGAAGTTATTCTTGCATTTACCCCATTTAGTAAATGATAATTTATTTACTTTTCTTTATACAGGCTAGGACATATTTTGATTCAAATGACACTGGATACAGAACCATTGGAATTGTTGAGGAATTGAAGATGAGGACGAAAGTACCCTCCACATCACTGAGTTGCCAGTTAGAAGGTGGACACAAGAGTATAAGGAGTTTTTGGTTGTTGCTTCAACTGCTGGAAAAGATAAGAAACCTTTCATAGAGTTAGATTATTATACATAATTATAATATCCTTCCTTTTAAGGTTTTTGATGTTTTTTATGTTGTAAATTTTTAGGAATACAATGCTCATGCACTTGTTTGATGCAAATGGCGTGATAAAGAAGTATGACACCCCTGAACAAAGTAAGAATATCACAAAATGCAAGAAATCAATCAATTTGTTTTCTTTTTTGATTTATTGACTGGTTTACCCTTTGTGCTTACAGTTCTTGAAGATTTCTTTCCCCTTCATCTTGATTATTATGATAGAAGTAAGGCAAGTACATCAATACAAGAGGTA
This sequence comes from Lactuca serriola, assembly GCF_051521515.1. Classification (NCBI taxonomy): domain Eukaryota; kingdom Viridiplantae; phylum Streptophyta; class Magnoliopsida; order Asterales; family Asteraceae; genus Lactuca; species Lactuca serriola. The sequence continues at coordinate 33,941,786 of NC_136412.1, read as the reverse complement.
GTTTTACCCTTTGTGCTTATTGGACTTGCTGATATTAATAAAGCCAAATCAATCGCAAGAAATATCATCAAAGAGGTAGTTTTTACAGTTTTATAAATAGTTTTGTGATTATAATAGTGAAAAGTTGGTTTTTATTTTGATTTAATGGTAGGTGAACAGGAGATACAAGAGATTAGAAATCGATCTTGATGGTGTATACAATAGAATGTTATTACATAAAAAAAATATATGCAGCTGTGATAGAGCAAATCAGAGATGGGAAAATTTATAAAGTTATAGAGAAGAAAGGTCTAGATATAGTCAGATGTGACTGGAGTTTGTTATCAAAGGAGACTGGATATTTTTTACCTTTTCATATTTATTTATCTCAAATTTGCATTATTTTTTAATAAATTTGATAGGGGAATGGTTTAACTGAGATCACAAGTCACAGGTGTCGTACATATTGACTTTTGATCACATTCACTCTTTTGTTCATCAGTATACTTCCTACCTGATATCCTTATTGATGTATGCATTTTTCCCTTCAAATAATCAATGCATTTTTTTCTTTTAGTATTAATATGGAACATAAGCTTTTTGTTTCAGGTTCTTTCTGAAGCTAAGAAAATAACTGATTCATGTATGGTTGCAAAGGTAAGTTTTGTAACATCTTGTATTCAAGAAATAACAATGTACTTTCCACAAAAAAAATTATAAATTATATTCTTTGAAAAATTTGCTAGATTGGTAGGTTTAAAAGTAGAATGTCCTAATAAGAGTTAATTTTAAATGTAGAATGAAAATGACAAGTGATTTTGTGTTGTGTTTACAGGGTTGATGAAAGCGAATAACTCTGGAATTAGAAGAGGAAAAGAAAGCTCAAGCTAAAAGAGATAAGATGCTACAAATGCAAGTGTTGCATTCTTCATTTAAATTGTCAGTATGAAACATAGTAGATTAGAGAGTAGATTAGATGAATGAAAATTTATATATTGTAAGAAATAGAATTGTATGACATTAAATTTTATGCAATGGATTGTATTTTTTGTATATGGTATTTTATTTCTATTATGAGATATTAAATGCAAATTTCACTTAAAAATTAATAAATATATAAATATATATTTTTTAAACATTTAAATTTACGATACGCACAAATGTGTGTCATCTTCATTTATGACATGGCCTTTCTTGACAGGGATTTTAATGATACACATTGCACGTCATAAATGCAATGCAAAAGTGTGTCGTCTCTCGTTATAACAGGGCCTTTCTTGACGTGCATTTGCGCGTCGTCTGAGTGTTTTACGACACGCATTGCGCGTCGTAAAAGGCTGTTTTTCTAGTAGTGAGAATTCCCATGCACACAAAAACACCAGCAACTACAAGAATACACCAGTGGCGATTTAGGGCAATGAAGTATGATTTATATGTAGGATTTCAAAGGTCATGGATATAACCCAAATCCATACACATGGGTTTTATGATCCATGGCTCATGTAGCCCAACTCTTTATGTATCCACACATAAACTTAGTCCAACATGGATCATAAGCCCAACACATATAAGTATAACTAATTAACATAATTAGTCCCCATAGTTTTATTTAGTCTCTTTTGATCACTAATTTAATTCCAAATTAATTCTTGATCAATACTAATTAACTCATATGATTTCATATTAATATATTATAACTTATAACATATTAATAAATTATATATAACCTCTTTTCTCAAAAATCTATCCTAACGAATTGTCTTGATGATATGCAACCCAAATAGACTATGCAACTCTCAGGTCGTCTACATACCAATAATAGTTATGGGATTAGACATATAATCCAACAGTCTCCCGCTTGGATAAGTCTAAAACTATTATTGAAAGTACGACTTCAAAACCCGACTAGCAATCGTAGCTCTTAAAGCCGTTGTCGGACTCTGAACAAATCAATGACGCGTCCATTAGATAAGTGATCATATATTCCTCCATTCTAGATATCATATGGACTAAGACATGGATTATAATCATTCTCTCTGTCCATTTATTTTTTCCCAATTTTCGATTTACGACAACTGACTAATTGAACAAATCAAATCAGTCCAGGCTTGACCAAGCACTTAGAGGTGTTATCACTAAATCATCGAGGGGCTCACAGATATCGCTTTTTTCCTTTTGAGGTAAAAGGAATGGATAAACTTAGACTCATATGCTTGTACTAACTACTTGTTGAATCATACACAAAGGCACATTTTATAACATCAAGTTACTAATGCGTTTTCGTATAATCAATGTATAACCAACTCATAGTCAACAACTCATATCTCTAGGTTTGAAGAATATAAGATATTATTGTCTCATGATTCGCTCGTGATAAAATCCATTACGTGATTCAAATGAGTGTGGGTTTAATCCAATACTCGAATCTTATTCCAAAAGCACTCATGAATATTACAGCTAAGTCTAGCCACCTAGACAGACTACATACCCATTCATGACATTCTTGCCTCAATACCTACTTCCAATGTATGATTGACTGTGGATGGTTTGAATAACCTAGTTATTCAGGAAGTCAAAACATGCAAAGTGAAACACAAGAATAATATTAATCCTATATGGCCCTAACACTTTGAGTGTAAATAAAAATCCTTTTATCTAAACACCATATTGGTTACTCAATATTCATTGTATAATGTTTCGATTTATCAACTTAATACTTGAATTAAAACAATAGTCGTGCCACGCTCCAAGCATGGACACTGTTTTTACCTATGGTCCTTTCTTTTGTGAAATAGATCAATTGAACACGACTCCAACGATGCTCATTTCACAATCTCAATCCCTTTTGTAAATGTATGAATACCAAACTCTTGCCATTTACTATAATCTATTAGATTCTAAACTTATATGCAATGATTCTCTTGTAATGACTCTGCAAAAAAGTCACAAAGACTTGGCAACAAACATTAAAAAGTATTCCAATGGAGATCATTTGCATGGAAACGAAGTCTCATATTCAAAGTACATTTCTTTGAACATCCTTCTTTGCATTAAGGTTTCTAATCTTATACAGATTCAGAGAATAACTTCCACCTACGGAAACAATTCCACATTTCCATTTTTACCATCACTTTTGAACAAGAGTTGCCTCTTTTCAAAATATGTCAATATGGACCTTTCCAAATTTTACATTATACTTCCAATTGTCCACGATCAACCAATCTTTGGTAAACCTTACATTGTCCTCGATAATTGTTTAATCATTTTAGTCATATTCGGTTCTATTCCTTTTTATTTTCCATGCTCTCACAATTCGAACTATGAAGAGGGATAGCGTAATCATAATCGAATTTTTAGAATGCAACATATATAAAATTTCTTAATGTTAAATAATTCCAATATAATATTCATATATATCTTTGACTAAAGTTGATTAAAATCTCAATCCAAGCTTGTATAACTGGAATGAAGTATAAAATCTTCTCCCTTAATTATAGCAAAACAACTTTTCAAAGCGAATTGAAATTTTTATTTTCTATAATTAACATTGCTAACCTGCAACACGTAACATAATAATCATGCTCCCATTAACATGATAATTATAATTTAACTAGCATAACACTTTATGCTCCCACTAGCTTTGACATGTACCCGATCTTTTGTGGTGGACTTGACCAGTGCACAAGAATGTGTACTCGATCCCTTAGTCCTTCACTTGACGCTACCACCAATGAAAGAATCAAATCCATTTTCCAATATTGCTATCAAATGGAAACATATAAATGAAGATTTTTTCACAAATGACAATGTAAGGATACTTAAAATAAATAAAATCAAAATATTTTTCTTTTATTTTAAAAATTGTGGAAAAACTTATCCTTACAATGCAAATACATATGACAAACATGTTGCTATCTATTCCTAAGCAATCTATCATAACTCTTAAGTAGCAGCTCAAAATTCTAATCATCGAACCATGCGATCGAAATCCATCTATTCGCGATCAGAATCAGCTTACTCTTTCTTTAAGCTTTCTTACTCTTCTTAGATTCTACAAAACATCAAAATGCAATTACATTACATCATGTATCGAGAATCTCCAAATAAGAACTTAATAGAGTTTGATAGTGGACTTTACCTAAAGCAAAGTCAAACCTTTTTGACTTTACCATCCTTATGATCTTTCAGGTTTATTTGGTAGCTTCACAACGAATGCCCCTTTTTTTTGGCTAAAGAAACATATGGACTCTTTGGAAATGGTACACTTGATTGTCCAGACTTAGCATTTCTCTTTACCATTGAGTCAAATGACATGACCATGGCCGATCCATTTCCGTTAGGAAGAGAAAGGTTTTATGGACTTCCAATGTCACCATTGTCATTGTCCAAATAGGTTTGGGAAGTTGATATTCTAATCAAATTTTCTTTACCAGTCCTCCAAATCATTGCCGATTCAGCAGCACAAAGCAAATAGATAAGATCATCAAGGGTCTTGTCATAGTCTGTTTCATAGTAGTCCCAAAGGAAACTCACTATGTGACTTAGAAAGTGATTGAACAACCAACTTTCTCAATACTTTGACACCCAACTCTCCGGCTTGTTAATATGTGACTTCATCTCCAAGATGTGAGCACACATAGACCTTCCTTGCCAATAGGGATTGAGTGACTTTGAACCATTCAAGAACTAGTGGGTCAGGAAGAATTATTGGAGGAGGTGGAGGAAGTGAAGTATGATGTCTAGTCCTAGTAATGCACAACAAAGGGATTGATCTTTCACCTTGATTTCCATCTGGGATATCATCTTCTTTAGGAAAGCTCTATCCAAAAGGATGAGGAAGACCATAGTTGTCTGAACTTAGACATCTATAAGGGAAAAATTCAAGTTTCAGTTGATTTAAGTCCTTAACATAACACCCAATATGAAATACTAAGGCTAGGACCCAACAAACTATTTTATAACTTGGAAGAGGGATGTCGTAATACAAGCTACAAAATATTTGAAGGTAGGTAAATGACGATTTACCAATTTCCACCATGAAAAACAAAAAATTTTATTAAGTTTCAGTTAGATTTGAAACTCCTAAATCTTTTGAGATTCATTGAACTTCCAATGGCATGTTTAAATCTCGATTGTGTCCTCTCAAGTTTGTGAGTGGGATGTCGAGGATCACAAACAAGGTGTGAATAACCATGCAAATTAACTTGGTACCCTTAATTTTATCACCCAATCGATGTGCCGGTTAACCACACGCGCTCCACCGATCTATGATAAAACTTAAGTCACCCTTTGGCACACATTGTCAGTCCCATGTTAGTGTGCCGGTTAACCACACACGCTCCACTAACGACATAACAAGGTGCAAAGTGTAATTTCATGGGTTAGCACCAAGTTCACATTTTCCTAAGTAACTAAGATTGAGAATTTATAAGTGTTTAGTTCATTAGTATTCATCGTTATACTTTTAATGAAGGGATAATTATAGTCCTTTCCTACCCGTTCGGCTAACGACCCTCCACCAGTCAAGGAAGCGGTGGGTGAGAGTGGACACCCATTAAACTGCCATTTTATAGACAATAACCTTATACCCCCCTTATAGAATGGTTTCGTGAATGAGGCCTACTAACGGTAAGACTGACTATGTCTTATACACATATTTAAGTATTAACTTTTAATATTATAATAGTATAAGGGTGTATTTTACATATTTAAAATACTTGGTGGTTTAATCTTATTAATTAAACTATACTCTTAATTTAATTAAACCTAAACCATGTCTTTATGTAATTATTAACTCCTTTAATTAAACACTTTAATTAATTTAATGAAGTCCATAAAGTTTGAATTTTAACATTTAAAATTCTAGGGTTTGGAATTAAAGTGTACATGGGGGTGACTTTACAAATTCCAAAACTTGAGGGCAATTTTGAAACTTTTCAAAACTCTTGGATTTTCATAACTTATGAGTTCAATTATGGTTTAACGAAAAACTTTTCAAGTTCCATAACTTGAGGACAAGTTATGGAAGACATAAAATCATTTTATGATAACATTTAAAATAGAGACTCTTCCACTTTCATAACCTATGAGACTTAATGTGCTTTTAAATGAAAAACTCTTCATTTTCCATAACTTGAGGACAAGTTATGGAGCTCAAAAGAAAACATTAAGATCAAATTACCAATTAACACATTAATCAAGTAAGTTTTCTATGAACAAGATCAAACTCATAAGTAAAGACAATTCATATAAACATTTTTCAAGAACTTAGCTAATCATAAAAACTAACATAACTCTTGAAACTTCAACAATTATCCTTTATTTGGATGAGAATAAACATTACCATAGTAACAAAAAGAAATTTTATGAACAAAAACACTTTGTGGTAATGATTCTCATCCAAAATAGGCCAAAAAAAACACGAATATATGTTGTCAGGGTGTCCAACTCGTCGAGTGCATGAACAAACTCGATGAGTTGGATGCAATTGTTCATGGACTCGTCGAGGCACATACTGGACTAGTCGAGTCTGTTGTCCAGAAAGCAAAAATACGGTTTTTTCCAGCTAGTTACATCATGTATAATTAAAAACAACCCATGGTTCTAATATCACTATTGGGTTTTAGTATACTACAACATCATATGGTGCAAATACAACCCTAAATACCTTGGATCTATGTTTTCACTAATTATACATGCAAATGGTTTCCAAGGTATTAAACCTACAACTAGCATTCATTTGATATAAATCATATAAAATACTAGTTAGGATAACATACCTTTTGATGGAGCTTGAAGTCTTGATGTATTTGGCCTTAAAGAGCTTAGCCCCAATAATGTGGAAGCCTCAAGTGGAATCACAACACATCATGGACAAAGGAGAAACTTGAGAGAGAATTTCCATGCACACAAAAACACCACCAATTACAAGAATACACCAGTAGCGATTTAGGGCAATGGAGTATAATTTATATGTGGGATTTCAAAGGTCATGGATATAACCCAAATCCATACCCATGGGTTTTATGATCCATGGCTCATGTGGCTCAACTCTTTATGTATCAATACATAAACTTGGTCCAACATGGATCATAAGCCCAACACATATAAATATAACTAATTAACATAATAAGTCCTCATAGATTTAATTAGTCTCTTTTGATCACTAACTTAATTCCAAATTAAATCTTGATCAATACTAATTAAATCATATGATTTCATATTATTACATTATAACTTATAACATATTAATAAATCATATATAACCTCTTCTCTCAAAAGTCTATCCTAACATATTGTCCTGATGATATGCAACCTAAATGGACCATGCTACTCTCGGGTCGAGTACATACCAATACTAGTTATGGGCTTAGACATCTAATCCAACAAAGTTGCCCAGGTCTGCGAGTGGATATTATACCATTCATAGGAGCACAACCCCAGGAGTACAACTAGGAAAGCTAATTTCGAGACGAAATTCTATCTAACGGGGGGATGATATGACAACTCAAAAATTTTGATATTGTAAATTCAATCGAATCAACCAAAAGTTAGACTTAACTCTATTGTATTTTAGCTTTGTTAAGAATCATTCTAAATTGCTCTAAGAATAGTACACTCAAGGGATGCGTGTTAGGTAACTCGATATCAGAAGGCTGCACCCGAACCAGAGAACCAAACACTTGAGGTTCACGGCCGCAAACCTACTTCACGGCCGAGAACTCTCTTCTGGCCGTGTTCTCTTCCCCTATATATATAATATCACTTCACTTTTCTTCATTTGTTTCCCCTTGGCCGTAAACTCTCTCAAACTCTCTCAAGTATCATCCACCAAGAACTCTTATATCATCCCTCAAAAGGTTAGTAACACAACTATTCTTGGCTATGCTTGAAAACCCCTTTGTTTGCACCATAGATTCACCATCTTTCACTTGTAAACACCCCTTTCCTTTGATACTTCGTAGAAACTTACTAGGATCTTCAAACACTCACCAAAAGACCAAAATCTTCAAGTGTTCTTCACCTTTCGGCCGTGAACCCTTCAAGATTTTGGGTCGTGAACACCAAGTGGGTTGTGAACCAACTTGGGCTGTAAACCAACTTGGGTCGTGAAGCACTCATCAAGTTGGGTCGTGAACCAGCTTAGGGCGTAAACCATTCATCCATTTAGGTCGTGAACTCCATTGGTTCGTGAACCATCCTTCCGTTGGGTCGTGAACAACCAATCAACCTGATATCTTGTTTCTAACACTTCATTGGTGAGTTATCCTTGCATCTTGGGTGTTTCCCAATCACCTTTGTAGTAGGATTTGCTAATTCCATGCATATATTTATCAATATATGTCATTTAGGACTCGTTTGTGTCTTGCGACTTCATTCGTGGAACTTCCCATCCTTACACGAATCTTCAATTGAATCACCCACTTAAGGTGAGTTCATACCCCTATAATCAATCGTTTAAATGTTTTAAATGCTTTTAAGGGGGGGGGGGGGGGGAATACAAGTTGAACACAATGATATCGTGTAAATGTTATTTGTGATAACCATCATGATAAAGGATTTCTTATGCTTTTTTAAGTGATCAAATCATTTCAAAAACTCTTTTAAAGTTATGTTGCTAAGTTATTGATAAAACATTGTTTTTAAAGTACAATCATAACTTAGTAGATAATCGATTCTTTTCTACAAATTAGGGACAGTTCAAAACGAACATACTAGTAAACTATAATAGGTATAGTTTAAGGGTTCAGAACATACAATAACAACAAAAAGGAACATACGATAACAAGAACAAGACAACATTTATGTGAGACTACTTCACGGCTTAGCATTATATTTTCTAGGTTGTGTTTTGTAACCAGAATCTCCTGGAGGGAGAACCGATATTGTGTGTATAGATTTATATGGGACTGACAAGCCCGCATCCCGACTGTTTGCTACAGTTTGGCCGGAAGGCCAAGGGATGACACATGTCATATCAGTTTCGACGCCAGCAGGTCGTCGTGTTGAACCCTTGTCGATCAGTATGGTTATAACCACATCACATCTTAACCTTAATTAACAAACTGGTTTTAAGGTAGTTAGTGTTTCAGTAGTTACTTTTTATAGTATTACTAAATACTTTCATTTTCCTATTACATTCCTATTGCGATCTTCTCACATAAAAGGTAATGCAAGCTTTTTTTTTAGTAAAAATAGTCTTAAACTTGGGAAAACTTACATCATTATGAAAGACAAACAGTATAGTCGAGTCTTAGTACATTCAGTAAAAAGGGGTCCTATAATGCTAAATTTATGATTCCTCGGTAGATACATCAGGGATATATATATTAATAGGGTCAAGCAGATAGTAGGATGTGTTTTTTCCGCTTCATTTCTTGTTCCTTGATTGGTTGTGGGCTTAGAGGAGATGCACCCAGGCTACTACCTATTCGATCTTAGCTATATATATATATATATATATATATATATATATATATATATATATATATATATATTTCGTATACACCAAGTAATCATAAGGAGTACCAGGTATGAGTCAGGTCTGATGGCTTTTGAGCATTCTAACACTCCTATGGTGTACATGCAACCCAAAATACCTTGGATCTATGTTTTATCTATTCTAGATGCAAACTTGAACTTTCCAAGGTATTACCCTAACTAGCATACAATCTTTGATACTTGGGTAATATGAACAAGTTATAAGACATACCTTTTGATGAAGCTTGAAATCTTGATCTTTAAGAGCTTAGACCCAATAGTGTGGAAGCCTCAAGTTGAATCACAAATCACCAAGAACATCTTGGAAAATCTTGAGAGAATAGTAAGCACCCTAGAAATGACCCACTCTGGTATCCTCACACACTAGTGCAATTTCTTGTGTCAAAGACCTTTTTATATAGTATGGAGGATTAGGGTTTCATCCATGTAAACCCTAATACCCATGCCCTTTCATTTTCATAGGATCCATGGGTTAAAAACTCCATGGACTATCCATGCAATCTTAGCACAACCTAAATGAACTTGGCCCATACTATATATATAAGAGTCCATATTTAATTAGTTCCTTTTGATCACTAAATTAATTTTGAATTATTTCTTGATCACTACTAATTAAATAATATGATTCCATATTAATATATTAGAACTTATAATATATTAATATAAATCATAAACATTCTATTCTCAAAAGACTATCCATATAAATTGTTCCGGTGAAGTGTAACCCAAATGGACCATGCCAAATCGGGTCTAGTACATACCAATAATAGTTATGGGCTTAGACACTAATCCAACAGTCTCCCACTTGGATAAGTCTCAAACTAATATTTTGTATGACTTCAAAACCTGACTAGCAATCGTAGCTCTTAAAGTCGTTGTCGAACTCTGACCTTAGTCAATGACTTGTCCATTAGATAAGGGATCATATATTCCTCCATTTTAGATATCATATGAACTGATACATGGATTATAATCATTCTATGTATCCATTTTTTGTGTCCCGATTTCTGATTTATAACGACTGACTAATTGAACAAATCAAATCAGTCCAGACTTGGCCAAGCACTTCGGGGTGTCATCACTAAATCATCGAGGGGCCCACAGATATCGCTTTTATCCCTTCAATGTTAAAGGAATGGATAAAGTTCGACTCATATGCTTGTTCTACTACTTTTTGGATCATATACAAAGGCATGTTTTATAACATCAAGTTACCAATGCGTTTACGTACAATCAATGCATAATCAACTCATAGGCATCAACTTATATCTCTAGGTTTGAATAATATAAGATATTATCATCTCATAATCACTCGTGATAAAATCCATCAAGTGAGTCAAATAAGCGTGGGTTTAATCCAATACTCATAACTTATGAGCACTCATGAATGTTGCAGCAACTCTTGTTATGTCCACTACCTTGGATATCTACAAACCAGCTTCATGAGAGTCTTGATTCATATCTACTGCCAACATATGACCGACTGAGGATGGTTGTCTTAACTTAGTCATTCGGGAAGAACGACGTAGTTATTCTGGAAGTCAAAACATGCAAAGTGAAACACAAGAATAATCGAATCTGTGACAACCCGATATTTCAAATCTTTGTAATGACCTAAAAAGTCAAGTATTGTAACCACTTTTGAGTTAATAAAACTAACTTTGATAATAAAATGTACAAAAAGTTCTATTTAAATTCCCTCTATGTTTAAATGTCATTAAACCATGATCGTACGTAAAAAGAACGCCCAAATCCGACTTCGTATATTGAAGTTAAGATTTTCCCAAGTTCGGCTTAGCAGCAGACAGCTAAAAACTCGAATCAGAGATCCAACGACTTTTGGCCGGAATGACCTAAACGAGAATCGAAGGTCTCGACAATGGTATTTCAGCGGTGAAAAGTCTGGAAAAAACCGATGTCAGATAAAGAAGTTATGAATTTTTAAAGAAATTCCTTAATCACGTCATTTTATAAATAAATAATAAAAATAATTTCGGATTTTGCCAACGGAGTCTAAACGAAAGTTGTAGAGCGTAGTCTCACCTTCGCGTGGATATAAAGACCATCGAAAACGGAGTTCGTATGAAGGTGATATGATTTTTTGAAGTTTATTAAATAAATTATATATAAATTTATATAAAAAATCCGGTAATATCCGAAGAACGAGTCAGCGTCCTCATCCGAGTTACGCGCTGCATAACCCCGTACGCCCCGCGTACCCGAGGGCCTCGGTCTCGGTCCATCCACGTCACCCCTATGCGAAGCTACCGACCCGCCCCATCCGACCCGTCCCATCTGATCCGTCCCATCCGAAGCCGAGGCAGTCGAGGACTCGCTCATGCATGACGTACGCGTACGCGCTGCGTACGAGCGTACGCCCCGCGTACCGAGGCTTCTCAGACCCCCTATAAATAGAAATGCAAGGGTTCCCGGAAATTCACCCCATTTCTCTCCTTTCTCTCACGATCTTGCCTCGTTTTCCGTGCCCGTTCAAACCCGAAGCTCTGGTCTTTTTGCTCAATTCCTGAGGGTCGATTTTACTCACCAGCTTAAATGTTGATCTACTCTTTCAAAATTACTTGTATGTCCTAGGGAATCAGTAATTTCAGGTATCATTATGCTTTTGATGAAGGGATCTTATGGTGTATGTGTTCTTATCCATGTAAATTTGCCAAAACCATAATCACAAGACAAGGTTAGCGACAAATCCAAACTCATATGGATTGATCTTGTGCAGTCTTAACTTCTTGCCACCTGGCAGCACAAGGGCCTGCCGTTGCTTCCAAGTTGTTATGCAACCAATTGAGAACTATCAAAACTCATATGCAAAGTCAACTTTAACTGGAATTGGTACAGAAATAGGAATATGTCAATACAATAGGTTATAAACCTCACGTCGTGTGCTCGTGATGAACTACAAGTTTTTATTCTTGATTAGACTCTTTCAAGATCTTTTAGACTCCCACTGTCGTTTTCACATATAAGACTCTCTTGCCAAATATTCAAGAGATAGTGTGGATTCTTTATCAAGACAAACACTTCACATAATTGGCCTTAGTTGGTCTTTGTTTTATCCAAAACATCAGAACTTACCAATTTCAAATGTACAAGAGTAGGACACATTTGACAAGTGTTATAAACCTTTCTTTAAGATATGTTACTCAAGTTACAATCTATGAGTATGACTCTAAAAAAAATTTTGGAACGAAGTATGAATTATCTTCTTGATTTAACCATTTCAACAATTCATGACTCCTCTTCTTAGCCATAAGAATGCGCAAAGATGTCCTTAGAGGATGAATTGTGATATGGTCTCACAATCATTAAGATGATCATAAAACATGATACTAAAGTACTATCCCATCTTTTCAGATTTGAGAAACTTTTATCTTCTTGCCTAATTCGATTCTTCTCATTCGTTCATCCATACATTGAAACTTTTCAAATGTTTCAGAATTATACTTAAACTTGTAAGTATAACCATATTTACTAAAATTTAGTAGATCATGATGAATAGTCTTATCGATCTTTTGTGGTGGACTTGACCAGTGCACAAGAATGTGTAGTCGATCTGTTAGTTCTTCACTTGACTCACATATACATGTGAACGAGGAATTAGTCTTAATTTTCCAAAGATGAAAGTTCTCATTTATCATACTATACAACATGCATGATTCCAAGTTTCGGTCCAATTGAAAACATGGGTGATGAGAATCTTTCCTTATTTGGTAAATTTAGACACTACCACAAATGAAAGAATCAATTTCATATTTCCATTATTTCTTGAAACATATAATCATCAATTTCCATAAATGTCATTGAAAGGAGATAAAATAAAATAAAACAAATTTTTTTATTTATTTATAAGATGCGGAAAAATCTTTTTCATTAGAATGCAACTTTAAATGGAAACTATGCTATTACATATTTCCTAGAAATCTATCATAACTCTCTAAGTAGTAGCTCAAGAATCCAATCTTTGAACTATGCGATTGAAATCCATCTTCGCGATCAGATTCAACATACTTTTTCTTTAAGTTCCCTTACCTTTGCTTGATCCTACCATACATCAAAATGTATTAACAATCTTCAAATACGAACATAATTTAGTTAGATAGTGGACTTAGCTGAAGCAGAGTCAAACATTTTGACTAGACCTTCTCTGAGATCTTTCAGGTAGTTAACGCAGCTTCGAAAAAATGCCCCTTCCTTTGGCAACAAAAACATATGGACCTTTAGGAATGGCACACAGGACTATCTCAGACTTAGCCTTTCTTTTTACCATTTGGTCAATCGATTTTACTATGGTCGATCCCTTTCCATTGGGAAGAAAACATTTTTCTAGATATCCAATGTTGCCAATTTTCAATGTCCATGGTAGCTTGGGAAGTTGATCTACTAAGCAAATTTGCTTTACCAGAGCTCCAAATCATTGCTGATTCAGTAGCACCAACCAAATAGATAAGATCATTAGGGTCATGTCATAGTCTGTTACATAGTAGTCCCAAAGGAACTCACTGTGTAACTTAGAAAGTGATTGAACAACCAACTTTCTCAAGACTTTGACACCCAACTCTCCCAACTTGTCAATATGTGAGCACACATAGACCTTGCTTGCCAAAAGGGCTTGTGTGAATTTAAACTATTTAAGAACTTGTGGGTTGGGAGAATAATTGGAGGAGGTGGAGGAAGACAAGTATGATTTCCATTATCCAACCACGAAACATCATCTTCATTAGGAAAGGTTGTTCCAAGAGATTTGGGAAGATTATAGATGTCTAAACAAGACATCTAATATGGGAGATACTCAAGTCAGTTGATTTAAGTCCTTAATATAACACCCAATATAAAATATTAAGGCTAGGACCCAACACCAAATTTTATAACTTCGAAGAGGGATGCCGTAATCCAACCTATAAAATATTTGAAGGTATGCGAATGACGATTCACCAATTTCCGCCATGAAAAACAAAATAACTTATTAGGTTTTAATTGAATTTGAAACTCCTAGATCTTTTGAGATTCATTGAACTTTTCAATGGCATGTGTCAATCTCGATTGCGCCCTCTCAAATTTTGTGACTGGGATGCTGAGGATCACAAAACAAGGTGTGAATAACCATGCAAATATACTTGGTACCCTTAATATTTACCACTCAATCGATGTCCCGGTTAACCCTACGGACTCCACCGATACTATGATAAACATTAAGTTACCCTTTGCCTACCTTATTAAATCCAGGTTAGTGTGCCAGTTAACCACACGCGCTCCACTAACGACTTAAGCAAAGTGCAAAATTTAATTTCATGGGTTAGCACCAAATTCACATTTTTCCTGAGTAATTGAGATTGGGAAGTTATAAAAGGTTTAGTTACTTAGTATTTATCATTAATACTTTTAATGAAGGGAGAATTATAGTCCTTGTCCTACCCGTTCGGCTAACCACCCTCCACCAGTCAAGGAAGCGGTGGGTGAGAGTGGACACCCATTAAACTACCATTTTATAGGCAGTAACCTTATACCCCCCTTATAAACCAGCTTCGTGAATGAGGCCTACTAACGGTAAGACTGACTTGATCTTATACATACATATATATATATATATATATATATATATATATATATATATATATATATTAACTTATAATACTATAAAGTATAAGGGTTGAATTTTAACTTTTAAAACTCTAGGGTTTGGAATTAAAGTGTGTGTGAGACTTTACAAATTCCAAAACTTGAGGGAAAGTTTTGAACTATTCAAGAACTTTTCAATTACTTAACTTATGTGTTTAAAGTAGTTTTAATGAAAAACTCTTCAAGTTCCATAACTTGAGGACAAGTTATGGAAGACTTTAAAACATTTAAAAATGAGACTCTCCATTTTTCATAACTTATGGAAATCTTATGAGTTTTAATAATCATGAATGTGATTTTTCATATAACTTGAGGACAAGTTACAAAAACACATATTATGAACAACTTTTAGATTAATTTGGATTGAAAACATATTATCACATAACTTTTCTATTAATCTACATCAACTCATAAGAACAAGATAATTTAAATCAAACAATTTTCATGTAATTAGTCTAACCATTAAACTAATACAAAAAATGAATCTATTGACAATTATCTATGAAATTGGATTAGCATAAATATTACCATATCAAAAATAGGCTTACAAGTTCAAAAATAGCTTAGGGTAATGTTCCTAGTCCAATTCCAGCCAAAAAACTCGAAAATATGATGTTTGGGGGTCCAATTCGTCGAGTGCATGAACCAACTCGACGAGTTGGATGAATTTGTGCATGGACTCGGTGAGTCCATCAGTGGACTCAGCGAGTCCACTGTCCAAAACAGCAGAAAATCAATTTGTGTTAGCATTTTTTAGCAGTTTGCATCAAGTATAATTGAAAACAAGCCTATGCTCTGATACCACTGATGGGTTTTAAGCATTCTAACACTTCTATGGTGTACATGCAACCCTAAATACCTTGGATCTATGTTTTCTATATTATACATGCAAACTTGAACTTTCCAAGGTATTACCCTAACTAGCATACAATCTTTGATACATGGGTAATATTAACAAGTTATAAGACATACCTTTTGATGAAGCTTGAAGTCTTGATCTTTAAGAGCTTAGCCCCAATAGTGTGCAAGCCTCAAGTGGAATCACAAATCACCAAGAACACCTTAGAAAAACTTGAGAGAATAGTAAGCACACTAGAAATGACCTACTCTTGTATCCTCACACACTAGTGCAATTTCTTGTGTGAAAGACCTATTTATATAGTATGGAGGATTAGGGTTTGATCCATGTAAACCCTAATATGAATGCCCTTTCATTTCCATAGGATCCATGGGTTAAAAACTCCATGGACTATCCATGCAAGATTAGCCCAACCTAAATGAACTTTGCCCACACTATATATATAAGAGTCCATATTTAATTAGTTCTTTTTGATCACTGCTAATTAAATAATATGATTCCATATTAATATATTATAACTTATAACATATTAATATAAATCATATACATACTATTCTCAAATGACTATCCATATAAATTTTTCCGGTAAAGTGCAACCCAAATGGACCATGCCAAATCGGGTCCAGTACATACCAATAATAGTTATGGGCTTAGACACTAATCCAACAAGATCATATTATACAAATTCAATATACCGTTTTCTAGTACAAAAACATACTTTTCAAGATAGAACATTTAGTAGGCTAAACTAGAAACTTATCAGAAAAAGGGTTTAATCCATTTTATTAAACCAGATTAACTTAAAGGACCTTTAGTGGTTAATTCTATAATACCTTAGTTTATACATCACGGTTATATATAACTAATATCTGATAGATAGTTGGATGTGCGCTTTCCGCCTTACTTCCTGTTCCTTGTTTGGTTGTGGGCTTAGGGCAGATTCACACAACTAACTATCCATTCGATATTAGATTATATATAGCTAGTATAAACTAAGTGATTATCGAAGGAACTATTGTGGTTACCATTTTTACTAAAGGAAATATATGATTTTCTTATAGAATGTTTTCATCAAATAATGGAACTATTACAATTGACTTCGTAAGTACCAAATGATTGCGCTAGGGTTGTATACAATGAAGATCTATCAAAAAATTGGATGTGTGCTTTCCGCCTGATTCCATGTTCCTTATTTGGTTGTGGGCTTAGGGAAGATTCACACAACCGATTGTTTGTTTGATCTATATTGTACATAACTTGTATCCATTTAGTACTCATAGAAGGAATTGTAGAGTCATTTTTACTTATCTTTCATTACATCAGAAGATAGTGGATTTTCTAAAGGAACAGGCGAACTTTTCTAAAAATAACTTTCAGTTTACTTTACATCACTAAAATACTTATGAACTCACAAACTTAAATACTGATCTACTCTTAAATAACTTGTATTCTTAGAAAACTAGTAGACAGGTACGCGCACTGGGATTCAAAAGATGGAGCATAGTAGCTTCATGTCTTGTTTTGTTGTTTACTTTGTGAGTCCTTCTTATGTGAACCACATACTTTGCAAAGACTTTCATATTAATGCAATGGTTGTTTATTACTTTGATTACTATAATGCATGTGTTTTGATACTAAACATGACGTCATCCGCCCCCGAACATTTCCGCCGTTCCAGTTTGGGGGTGTGACATTTTCCAAAGTTGTTAAGGGAAAAAAAGTAGTTTTTCGAAGAAATTGTCTCTGACTTACTAATAACTTCATTAAGTTAAATGGTATTTTCTAGACCATTTCCACATATTCAATAATTACTTGAGTGACTAATTCCTTTACTGGATATCATACAATACCTAAAAAAAGTAAACTATGGTAGTTTTGGAAATTCTATCAGAATATAAAAAAAAATATCTAGTTGTTTTCCAATTTACCTAAACGAACAATTAAGTTATTTATAACAACTTTTCTTTTGAATATATGGTGGGATGATCCAATGCACTTTAACTGAATCAATTCAACTATTCGTATTATACTATATTTAACTAATATGAATCGTAATATAACACCATACAATCCAAATGTCCATTAGTAAATGTAGACTACAAAAAAATAAGTTCAAAACCATAAAAATTACCATAAAATATGCTCAAAATCTTTTTTTCTCCCTTCCATGTTATATATTATGTATCCCGTGTAACCTTCACTACGTCTTGATATCTCTATAGCTGCTTTAAAAATTACTAACCCGATTTTATGTGTATATTTTTTGTATAATGTGAAAGATCCATCAAATGAAATAAACACTTACCTTTGTATGGTTTCACATCTACAACAGATGTTTATGTTTTTCCATCAGGAATATACACAAGTTCAACCCCAAGCAACTGAACAATATGTAATGCATGGTTCCCAGGTAAATTGCTTAAAATTATAATTGTTTAATTATTTTGCATTTTTGTTAATTCTCTTGGTCGTAATCAAGGTACATAGGGCGTACCTTGTCGAGACTTGGACACAGGGTTTTTTCCCATGGTATGATGGGCGTACCTAGAGTATGAAGGACATACACAAGTCATGGGCAAACCCTAAATGTTTAGGGTTTGGATCCTATTTAAGCATGTTATAACCTCAAGACCTCTTATATCATTATCCTCCATCGTCCCAAAGTAGTTCATATGAAACCCTAGCCATTTTTTTAGAGAATATTGAGTCTCTTGTGTGTTTTGGTGTGCTTTTTGTACAACTTGAAGAAAGAAGAACCCTTTGGAGAAGCACTTGTTGACTTGAAGCTTGTAGATCCAGACCTTGCTCACCTTAATCATTCTTTTGGAGATATAAAGTACCAATCTTGTTAATTCATCTCTTCGATGTAGCTAGTTTAGGGTTTTTAGCATATTTTGGTCCTTTGGGTTGATTCATGTGAGTATAAGATATTTCAGAAGCTTAGGATAGTAGTTCTTAATGTTTTTGAGGTACCCAATGCATAAAAATAGCACCTAGATGGATTTAGCTCAACCATGCATGAGTTGATGGTTATAATATGAAGTAAGGATGTTAGAAATGGGTGTTAGGCCTTTTTCAAACATGAAAAGGCATCAAGTCGATGACTTTATCATTTAAAACGTATCCCTAGAGCAAGAACTATTATTTGGATGTTGGACATAAGACATTAAGTGCTTAATGTGAGTTTTGACCATCAGGGGAGTAAGTGGGGAATACGTATGCGTACGCTCAGCGTAATGCATTCAACTCCCGTTTTCCTTTGTTGTTAAGTGTTGTACGGGGGTCGTAATGGTGGTAAGCATGGCGTACTCTCCAGAAGACCTTTCTGGCTAATTGTGGGCCTTAGGATTTTGACCTATTCTTAGCTTTTGGATCTTTAGGGACTTGGGCTATGGTTAAATGGGTAAATTGAGGGAAGTGTAAAATGGTCTTTTATCCATAGCATGAAAATGATGATTTTTGCCATTTATTATGGGTTTTTACCCTGATTATTTATTAGGGTTAATTTGGATATATTAAGTGTGAAAAGTCGTGGTAGAAGCAGCTTGAAAGTGTGATTTGCCTATCTTCAGACTGAGGTGAGTTTCCTTACTCTACTTGTGAGTCGAAGGCACCAATATTGGCCCACTAGATTATGTTGTATGATAGTAGTGATATTTTTGGCACTTACTTATATGAATGCATGTGCTTTCTGTCTTTGTCACTCTTGCTAGTATGACTGGATGCTTAGTACCATTTGAAAGATACCGAAGGGGTCGGAAGGGGGTGAAATAGACTCGTTACATGTTTTATTAGGATATTTATGTATGATGTATGGCATTTAGTATTTAGGGAACTCACTAAGCTAAGTTCATATGGTTTAATTTTATGTTTTAGGTACTTCCAGTTTGAAGGGGAAGGGCCCGGCCAGATCGTAGCGCATCCACCCGTGTTTCCACAATTTTTATGATTTTGGGATTTGTACTTATTTTTAACTATTTTCACATTGACATACTTTAATGGTTTATTTAATGAGTTGATGGACGTTACACAGTAGGTGTATGCAATTTACACACAGAATCCATAGCATTTAAAGTTTTCCTAATTGTCAATTTCCATTGCTCAACTAATGATGGTATATTGTATGAAAATAGCTAATTATGACATGATAACAAAAATGTCAAATTAAAAGCTCAATTTTCACAAATTTTACAACTTTTTATAGAAATGGTATTCAACATTTCAAAAATCACCCACACTTTTATATGTTTTCAAATTTAATCCTAACAAACAATTCAATATGTCACCACTACAGATTCTACAGTAATCGTACAAGGTTGAATAAACCTCTACTACAGCCCTGACTTTTTATTTGAACACCCTTCTTCTAAAATTAAAGACAATCATGATGCTTTTTTCATGTTCAACAACAATTTCACCAAGTATGCCACTTATCTAGTTGATTCATTTGACACATTCACATAGTAAATTGAGTGATCTTGGTAAGGTAGTGACATTGAATCATAACAAATGTTAAAAAAAACACACCTTGAACAAAAATAGACATCGAATTAGACCCATTTTAACCATAAATACTTGAATTAAATCAAATATTGAATAAAACACCACACATCGAATAAAAATCAAACCACACTTTGAATCAAAATAGACATGGAATCAAAACCATTTTAACTAGAAAAAATACACATTAAATCACAAAACTAAATTAATAAAAAGGAATTAAATCAAAACATCTATAAAAAAAAGAACTTGAATAGAAACATGCATTAAATCAAAACACTTTTGAAGAAAATAAGTCACATTCTAAAATACATAAATTGTTTACCGAAAAAGGATTGAATAAAGACACGCAATCATAATTAAATCATTGGTTTTCAGAATCAAGACAAACAATCTAATCAATATGAGAACTCCAATGAATCAAAAATCAAATAAACATCCAAAATCAATTATTACTATAATCAAATCAACAAATCGTACAGAAAAATACACAAGCAAGGAATCAAAATAGAATAATTCGGTTTCAAGCTCAATACAACTGATTGTATTTGATGCACAAAAACCGTAATTAAATCACCAACTTTTAGATTTTGTTTTAAAACTTACAAGATAGAGTAGGATGAACAAAGAATTCCACTGAATCTAGGGCAAAGCAAATCCGTATGTGACTTTTTTTTTCATCAAAATCTTGAGAGCAGGTCCTAAAAAAAGTTTTCTTTTGATAAATCAACACTAACGTTATTTACTCCTACAATAAATAACATTAGTGACTAAATTCTATAACTCTATAACTTAACAATTTTACCCTTTTGAACACTTTCTGTAAGATTGTGTTCCTTTTTGTAACTATCTAGTTTTAAGACAGAATCTTTAGTCTTCTCTCACTCTGTGTGTGTGTGTGTGTATATATATATATATATATATATATATATATATATATATACACACACGGAAGGTTTAATTGAAAATACATAAAAATAAAATAATTTTGAGATATCTATTTTTCAGCAAATTTATACCTATATATATGTGATTTTAATGTTTATAAAGTCAAAATAAGGATCAGATATATCTCAAAGTATTTTATTTTATGCATTTCTATTTATTTTTTATGTTTTTTTATGATTTTTAGAGTATATTCATTTTAATTTTTCACCCACTTCGTTTTTTTGGTAATAACCTTTTTTTTCTTTGAAAAAAAAAAACTGAAAAAACCAAAGTTCTTAATATTTAATTATCTACAAAATGAACACAATCGTAAAAATTTGAAAAAAAAAACAATTATTTTCTTATTTTCTTTTAGTAAAAACGCCCTGGAAAAAAAATTATCAAAAAATTATAAAAATTAAAAAGATACGTCTACTAACTCAAGGGATTCTATTCGCACCCTATTTTTACCCGACAACATCTCACTTAGGTCCCGTTTGATAGTTTATGTCTGGGAAAGTGTTGTCTGGTAAAGTGCTGTCTGGGAAAGATTTCTGACTGGGAAAGAAACCATGCTGTTTGATTGTACATCTGATTGACTGTGCTGAATGATGAAAAAAAGTAATAATTCAATAAAAAATTAATTTTAAACAAGTTATTTAAAAAATTAATAATCCAATTAAGAAAGAAAAATGTGGGGTTTGGTGTAATTGTCTTTCCAGCCCATTCAGCCAGAAAGATATGATTTTTGGGCATTCTAGGAAAGACATATCTTACCGAGAAAGACCCTTCTTTTGTACAAATCAAACAGTCTTTCCGGTCCGTTCAACCAGAAAGATCTACTTAGACCTGGAAAGATGCGTATCAAACGGTGCCTTACTCAGTTTACGCTAATATTTCTTATTTTGTGTTGTTTATTATATTTTAAATATACATATCTTTTCCATAGTTTGAATAGTCACCACTTAATTTACTTTAATTACAAACACATCTTTCTAATTTTGAGAAAGAACATTAATATGCTGAAGAATGTATGGGGAATGTAACTTTTCCATTTCAAATACACATATATAATATATATATATATATATATATATATATATATATATATATATATATATATATATATATAAATAAATGCTCCAAATTGTAACATTATTCTAATTAATATTGATCTTTTTATTTATACTAAAATAAATAAATAGAAAGGTTATTTTGATTTCATGCTTTATTTAAATATTTTCTATTAACTCTTTTATTTATATAAATTATACTGCTACTTTTTTCATTAAAATTATGCAACTTATTATATATATATTATATATATATATATATATATATATATATATATATATATATATATATATATATATATATATATATATATATATATATGTATGTATCCTCCTTAATAAATAAAGGTTTTTTTGCCACATGTCAATCTCTCATTAATTTTGACACTTGTCATTTTGTGGTATTTTTGAAATATATATTATTCACTTGTTAGTTTTTTGTTTGTTTCAATTTTTAAAATTAAAGTCATATACTTATATATGTAAAGTATTAAATATGATATATATTAAATTAAATTGCAATAAATATGTATCTTCTTTATTTTAAAATTGTACATTAAAAAATATTTTATATTTACACTTTAATTTTTAATCTTTTTTTAAATCAATTCATGTAATACACGGGTTTCACACCTAGTATATATATATATATATATATATATATATATATATATATATATATATATATATATAAACTAATCATATAAATATATAATAATGTTTAAAAAACAAAAAAGATGTCATTTTGAACCAATTAAATAAATAAGACATATATATATATATATATATATATATATATATATATATATATATATATATATATATATATATATACACACACCACTTTATTCAATTGATTAGTTTTTGCAGAAATTCTGAATTTCAGACAATAGTTCTTTCTCTTGGATGTAGTGAATATAATGTTGGATTAGTGTCTAAGTCTGTAATTGTATTTGGTATGTACTTGACCCAGTTGTAGCATGGTCCTTTTGGGTTGTCTTCACCGAAGCAACTTAACTGGATGAATAATATATTATAAGAATAACATATTAAAATAGAAATCATATTTATTTAATTAACATTGGTCAAGAATTAATTAAAAACTAAGTTTGTGGTTAAAAGAGGTTACACTAGTATATAAATGACCTACGGACAAAACATAAAAGTGTGACTATATGCGTATAGTGACATTTTATTTTTTCACTAAAAGTGTGATAGATGGTGACGTCATTGTATGGGTCTTATAGTCACTTTAAAATGTAGTGTATGTATGATATGAAAAAATGTGACCGTATTATAAAAATGTGGCTAATGGGTAGGGAATTTTGTTGCTAAAATCAATCATTTTATCCAATATTGTGGCGTTAAACCGTTAGTGGAAACATTTATTCAGTAATTGTAGTGACTGTATATCACCAACTTGTGACATATATGTTGTTTTTGTGTGGTGTTTTACTAATATATTGTCACATAGTTTAAAGTTTATTAAGACTATTGAGTATCTTTTGTAAACATGTAATTATGTTGAACATCACAATGTTCGCTAAATGGACACATGTAATTAATTTTATAAGAGACGATTTACTAATAATTAGGCACAAAAATAATCTTTTATTGTGACTATTGCCTATCGTATAGAAACAGTAGATGAACATGACTATTGTCTTCCATATTTGCACACTATATGTATATTAACATGTCGTTTGGTTTATATCCTGACACACAAATATTATCTAAACGTGACGATATATGAACTATTAGTCACAGAGTATTGAACTTAATGAAATGTGATTTATTTGACACATTATTTTTTTCGATGTTATTGGTTAAGTTATTGTCACAAAAATTTGAGAAAAACATGATCTTAAAACACATGTAGACACATATTTAGTTTAGATCATGGTTATTGTTAACCGTTTAGCCACATGTCAAAAGTAATGTAAAGTAACCATTGTATAATTTAGAGACATTGAAAAACTTAAAAACATGACCACATTTATATTATAGACACAAGAAAAATTTTAAGTGTGATTATTGTTTAACATTTAGGGACATTACTTCAATTTTTTATTGTTACTTTTGCTATATTTCATACACATCAAAACAATATAAATGAAAGTAACCATAAATCAACAATATGAAACAATAAAAAGAAATCAATATTATTAATAATTGAAATACAAATCCATACATAAGATCCCTAATTAAAATAGCAAAAAGAACTTCTACTTATAACAAGTCTAAAAATATGGTAAAGAAAACAGAAAAACCATAAGCCAAAAGTATTCAACTTTCTACATCTAATAACCATTTATCCATTTTAAAATTTTCCTTAATGCAAATTGTGATAGAAAATATAAAATGAGAATACTCCTTTTCATAGATACTCATAATCTGCATCTCTTAATTCTAGGGCTTCATATATGCTAATATGTCTGTGAATAGAAAATGGAAATAAACCATTTATAAGTTGAATCATACATGATCATATAAAAATAATCTATAAAGAAGCATGTTATTGTATCAATTATCTATTGGTATAATACATGCGTAACATATACTATCAAGAAACTAATAGAAACCACACTATAATACCTTTTGAAGCAACGATATGTCTATACCTCTGGCCAAAGTTCCATTAGAGGGTGTAATATAAACCTAAAATTTGGAAATATTAAATATTAATATCAATTTCCAATTGGTTTGGTTTAACAACACCAACATCAACATCAATATAGCATCCAACCTATCAATCTACTACTAGATTTTTAAAGAGATCATATGAAGTATATACCCCATATATAGAGTAGACAAGCAGACAGATGAAAATCTAATATGGCACATCGTCGGATCAATTAAAAAATAGATAAATAGCACACTTCATATATTTTATAATAAAAAATTCTTAATTAGAGGTGAAATTTTAATGATAATTTGGTCAAGTGGAATCATGATCCATTTA
Organism: Lactuca serriola; assembly: GCF_051521515.1. Lineage (NCBI taxonomy): Eukaryota > Viridiplantae > Streptophyta > Magnoliopsida > Asterales > Asteraceae > Lactuca > Lactuca serriola. The sequence continues at coordinate 33,916,351 of NC_136412.1, read as the reverse complement.
TTTAAAATAATTAGCTTATAATACATCTATTTAGAACAAATGAATCATTATCCATCCATTTATATTGTTCTTAGATTACAATCCACAAATTTTGTTGATAAAAATTTCTTAAATCATCACAAAAACAATACCTGCAATTCACATAAGGAAAGAAGATGTCTTTACTAGTTCTTGGATAGTTGAACCTGCCGTAGCTAAGGTTCTGTAAGGCCTAAAAAATATATAAAAAGTTTAGGTAAGAAAGATGTGACCAAAGTAAAGGTAAGCAACAAAATTTACGGTAATCATCCAGTTCAATCAAAGAAATAAAATTTATTGAAATCAAGGTACCTGGCAACAAGATATATCAATATAAACCCATATACATATAAGTTCTTTCCCTGTTATGATGTTATTTGGTGTTTTATGTCATATGATGGTTTTGACTACTTTCCCCATGTCGAATTATTGTTTTGCTCTTGGTTGCCTTTTTCGTGCTAGCTTTGATGGTTTTGGGCATGGTTATGCCTATTGATGTTGTAAGCCTAGTTGTGCTCGCTTCTAGACAAATGGTGTTTGGGTATATTTACTTTTTGTTTTGATAATATACGATTAATCAAACACCTTACTTGCATAAAAATAAGATGCAGGTTAACAAAAATTAGATCATGTTAATCAAGAAGACTAAAGTTAATCTAACTTTCTCCATTTTGTTAAATCCATAAGCATGCAACATTTCAAGTGCTACAAAAACACAAGTAAAAAGCAAGCAACCCAACATTAGTCTTTTTCATTGCATAAAGTTTACCAAAAGTGAATGACAATTACCTGGCTCATAAGTGTTGGCATCAATAGGCCTTAAGACACCCACAATTGTGATTTGTTTACAGTAACCACAACATTTGGGGTAAAAAGTAAAAAGCTTAAATTATCAAAACAAAAAGTAAATATACCCAAACATCATTTGTCTAGAAGCAAGCACAACTATGCTTACAACATCAATAGGCATAACCATTCCCAAAACTATCAAAGCTAGCACGAAAAAGGAAACCAAGAGCAAAACAATAATTCGACATGGGGAAAGCAGTCAAAACCATCATATCACAGAAAACACCAAATAACATCATAACAGGGAAAGCACTTAATAGCATTAAGGGTTTTCATCAAACAAGATATCTGAAAGGGGTAAAAAGGTCAAATGGTAGAAATCTGTAACAACCCGAAATCTAGGTACCCTTTTATTTAGCCCTTCATCTTTAATTGTTGTCATTTTAGGGCTTTTATGTTGGGCGAGTACGTTGGGCGTACAAGGAGTACGCTGCGCGTACTCGCGCGTTTCATTTATACGCATTCCCCCTCGGGTACTATGGGCGTACCCAAGGTTATGTTGGGCGTAACTGGTCCAGACCCAAAAACCCTAATTTTTGGTGGTTGGCTATAAAAGGAATGAGATGGCTTTTCTCCTCAGCCACCATCCCTCAGAAAGAAACCCTAAGAGAGTGTTCCTTCGTTCCTAGACCTTTTGTGAGTGTTCTAAGCTTGGTGGTGTCATTTTAAGGTAGCAAAGGAGAAGAAGAGTCCATTGTGAAGGCTAGAAGCTGGTGTTCAAGTGTAGATTCGGGCTTAGCAAAGGTTGGAGCTTCTTTCTAAGGTAAAAAGTTCGGATCTTGGCTTGTAGATCTTGTGGTATGCTTTATGGACCATTTTCTAGGGTTTTGGTCCCAAAGGTGGAGACTTTATGAGCAAGTGGTCTCCATTAGCTTAGATCCATCATATTTCTGGTCCATTTGAGTTGTAGATCCATAAAAATGTAATCTTGGACGTGAATGATTAGCCATGCATGAGATCTAGATCCTTGACTTGAAATGGAAAGGTGTTAAGGAGTGTAAGAGCCTTTATAGCCATGCCAAGGCTTAAAGGTTCCGACTTTATGAGTAAGGATGCTTAAAAAAGGCCGGATCTAGAAGTTGAAGTAGTGGCGTAACCGATTAAGACCAGAAATGAAGTGTGTATAGATCTGACTATTACGTTGGGCGTAACTCCCAGTACGCGCAGCATACTGGGTGGAGACCCCAACTATTGAGTTGGCGTTGAACGCCCCGCATACATCAGTCTGTACGCCCCGCGTACTGAAGATGTTGACTTTTGCTAACTTTTAGGGTTTTGGTCAACATGTGGACTTTGAGTCAAGGGAGGGTAAAATGGTCTTTTACCCCTCTGAGGAATGTTAATAAGGGGTAAAGTCTAGTGGTGGAAGTCTATATTAATTAAAATGATATTCGTTATGATTAGATGAGGATGAGTCTTCGTTTGGGATTCGGAGATAGCGAGCACGTGAGATTCTAGACTTTCCACGAGGTGAGTTTTCTCACTATACTGTACCTGGAAAGGTACCTATGTGTGACCGGAAGGTCAGGTATGTTATGAGTTGTATGCATTGTATGTGATTAAGTTAGTCGTTTATATGTACTATGTATGCTATGCTTGATGTGGGCAGGACGGCATTTATGTATTGGCCGGAAGGCATTTATGTTATGGGCCGGAAGGCATTGTGATGTGGACCGGAAGGTCGACGCGGGTAAGACCGGAAGGTTTACCAGGTTGGGACGGAAGTCCCCTGAGACACATGGACCGGAAGGTCATGGCCTGGAAAGGCGTATGTGCGTAAGAAGTAATTTGGGGAACTCACTAAGCATTTATGCTTACAGTTGTTGTGTTATGTGTTTCAGGTACTAGCGAGGATCATGGGAAGGCGCCGACGTGATCTGTACACACTGATGGGGGATTTATGATCTTGGGATTTATATGATTTGTATTATGATATGATACATTGGATCTTTATGACTTGTTTTGGATGAAAACATGTTTTTAAGAAATGAAATTTTTTTTTTGAAAATTTATGTTGTTACAATTTGGTATCAGAGCCTTGGTTTGAGGGATTCAGATGCACCTTCGGGCGTAACTAAACTTAAACCGAGGATTTGAGAAAATTTTCAATTAATAAAGGCATAAAAATTTTAAAAGATATTTTGAAATAACCAAAGGAGAAGCAGTGTGTACGGTCAGCCAGTGCCCGAACGGTAAAATCCCCAAAATACCCTTACCATATGTGTTATATGATATGTTTCGATATGTTATGCATGCTAGAGTAAACTAGGTATTCATATTGGGACTAGAGTGGCCTGATTTGTGATGCCTTAGTCTAGGGGAAATCTGCTGCTATGAGATGCTTTGAGAGCGAGTAGATAATCAGTGCATAGCAAGAATAGAGTACTTGTGATCCGGGGTCCAAGGAGGAGGACTTGGGGTAAACGTTGAAGTGGTGTAGTCAGTAGTATAGGGCCCGAACTACTGAAGACACCGGATCAGTGGGCAGTCCAAGTATGAATCCTTTGCGTATCGGAGGTCGAGTAGGGTTGCGTTATCGACTGCGAGTATGCTCGATTGGGTGTCTAACATTTTTATGTTGTATTTCAGAGGCATCAGGGTTGGGACACGCCACAGACCTGAGACGAGCGGTGTGAGTGACGAGGAGACTCGTCAGATGATCCACAATGAGGTAGCTGTGGCAATCCGGGCCGAGATTCCGAAGATGTTTGGGTCTATCAAGACCACGCTGTTGGAGACTTTTGATGAGCGGTACGCCGCGGTGACTGAGGCCGCAGCCGCTACAGCTACGGCAGCAGTGGCTGCTGCCAGGCCTCAGGGAGGTGACTCGTTGCTGTTCCGAGAGTTCAGCAACACGAAGCCACCCGAGTTTGATGGGACGCAGGATCCGATCGCTGCGATGAGATGGATTGCTGACATTGAGGGATGCTTTTATACTTGTTCATGTCCGGAGCATCTGAGGGTACGGTTCGCTTTGAACCAGCTCCGCTTGGGAGCAAAGGATTGGTGCAAGTTCGTGACGGCGAACTTCACTCTTGCAGAGATTTCAGCGGTGACCTGGGAGAGGTTCACCACCATGTTCAGAGACGAGTATGTTCCCCCGGTGGAGAGGGAACGGTTGGTTCAGGAGTTCTTGACCCTCAAGCAGGGTAATGATTCGGTTAATGTGGTCACCCAGAAGTTTCATGAGAGGGCGATGTTCTGCCCTGAGCAGGTGAATACTGAGCAGGCTCGGATGAGCCGGTATCTTGGTATTCTGAGGAGGGACATACGGGAGTTCATGTCGAACTCGACGTACCAAACATTTTCTAAGCTCCAGGCAAATTTCAGGAAGAGGGAGATTGAGTTGCAGACTCAGGCCAGGGAGGAGGCTGAGTCTCAGAGGATGGATCGGCGGCCGGCTCAGTCTCAGCCGGCAGCCAAGCGGACCAAGTGTGCTGATTCAAGGACTAGAGGCTAGAAGGGTCGCACTTGCGGGAAGTGCGGCAAAGGTCTTGAGGGGACCTGTCGATCGGGTGCTTGCTACAAATGTGGAAAGGAGGGGCATATCGCCAGGGATTGCCCCAAGGGATTTATGGTTTGCTTCCATTGCAACCAGACCGTCCATCGGAAGGCCGAGTGCCCTCAGCTACACCAGGGATCAGCGCAGGGATCTGCGCCGGCTGCTAGGATTACCGAGGCTCGACCGACGAAGGCCGAGGCTCCGAAGGCTCGTAGGAGAGCTTTTCAGTTGACTGCGGAGGAGGTCTGTGTGGTGCCCGATGTCATGGTTGGTATGTATTCTTTCATGTATTTGTTTTTATGCTGAGATGTTGTGCTTATTTTATGATGTGCATAGGTACTTTTCTGGTGAATTCTGTACCTTCCTTGGTATTATTTGACTCGGGTGCGAGTCGGTCTTTTGTATCTCTGGCTTTTAGTCAGCACCTTGGTATTGAGCGAGAGGTGATGAGTCGACCTCTGAGGGTTTCCATAGCTGATGATAAAGCGGTATATGCCACCAACGTGATTCAAGGAAGTGTGCTCGATATTATTGGTGACGATTTTCCTATAAACCTAGTTCCTATCGCTATGGGAGATGTCTGTGTCATCGTGGGCATGGACGTGTTGAGTAAGTCTGGAGCGGTCATTGACTGCGAGAGACAGCTGGTGACTATGCAAGACCCTAGTGGGGGAGTGCTTACTGTGTATGGCGAGGGGACCCGGTGTGGGTCAGCGTTCATTTCGGCTGCCAGGGCGAGGCAGAGTTTGCAGCAGGGCTGTAGTGGATTCATAGCCTATGTGATGGACGCACGAGTGGCCACTGGGAGGCCAAGTTCAGTTGACGATGTTCCGGTAGTGCGCGAGTACCTGGATGTTTTTCCCGAGGAACTGTCGGCCGTGCCTCCGGAAAGACAAGTGGACTTCTGTATTGACTTGATTCCGGGAGCAGCACCTATCGCCAAGGCGCCTTATCGCCTCGTGCCGCCGGAGATGCAGGAGTTATCCTCGAAGCTTCAGAAGTTGTTAGGGAAGGGGTTTATTCGACCGAGTAGCTCGCCTTGGGGAGCACCGATCCTTTTTGTCAAGAAGAAAGATGGTTCACACCGGATGTTTATCGATTACCAGGATTTGAACAAGTTGACGGTCAAGAACCGGTATCCGTTACCTAGGATCGATGATCTGTTCGATCAGTTGCAGGGGGCATCTTGGCTCTCCAAGATAGACTTCAGGCCGGGTTATCATCAGATGAGGGTTCGGGATGAAGATATCCAGAAGACTGCATTCAAAAGTCATTGTGGACATTACGAGTTTGTGGTGATTCCTTTTTGGCTCACCAATGCCCCAGCTGCGTTCATGGATCTCATGAACAGGGTGTGCAGGCCGATGCTGGATCGGTTGGTGATCGTATTCATTGATGATATTTTGGTATATTCGAGATCTAGGGAGCAACATGAGGAGCATTTTAGGGAGATCCTTGGAGTTCTGAGATCGGAGAAGCTGTATGCCAAATTCTCCAAGTGTGAGTTCTGGTTACGAGAGGTCCAGTTCCTAGGACACCTTGTTAACCATAAAGGGATATTGGTCGATCCGGCCAAGATTGAGGCAGTGATGAGATGGGAGGTGCCGAGATCACCCACTGAGATCAGGAGCTTTCTAGGATTGGACGGCTATTATCAGAGGTTTATTAGGGATTTCTCCAAGATCGCCGTGCCACTTACCAAGATGACCCGGAAGGGTGTAGCCTTTTCTTGGGGTCCGGAGCAGAAGTCCTCATTTGAGACCCTACGTCAGAAGTTGTGCGAGGTCCTGGTGCTCGCACTCCCGGAAGGGATGGAGGATTTTGTGGTATATTGTGATGCATCTATATCTAGGTTAGGGGCAGTTCTTACGCAGAGGGGGCACGTTATAGCGTATGCATCGAGGCAGCTGAAGCCTCAAAAGTCAAGATATCCCACCCATGATCTGGAGTTGGGGGCTGTGGTGTTTTCCCTCAAGATCTGGCGGCACTCTCTATATGGGGTTCGGTGTACCATATACACGGACCACTAGAGTCTGAAGTACTTGATGGATCAGCCAAACCTGAATATGCGCTAGAGGAGATGGTTGGATGTGGTGAAGGATTATGATTGCGAGATCCTGTACCACCCGACCAAGGCTAATGTCGTAGCCGATGCTTTGAGCCGTAGGTCGGAGAGTACCTCGATCCGAGACATTTGTATGAGGTTGACGGTGATGACTCCGGTATGGGACACCATCCGAGGGGCCCAGGTTGAGGTTACGAGACCAGAGAACTGAAAGTGGAACGGGTCGTTGGGCAGGTGTCGGAGTTCGTTACCCATAGTTGAGGACTTATGACATTTCAAGGTCGGATTTGGGTACCATTTGTGGGTGGGACGCGTACCATTTTGATGGAGGAGGCACATCGATCAAAGTTCTCGATCCATCCCGGGGCCACTAAGATGTATTTGGACTTAAAGAAGGAGTATTGGTAGCCCTGTATGAAGAGGGGTGTTTCATGGTTTGTCGAGAGGTGCCTAAACTGTTGCCAGGTTAAGGTTGAGCACCAGCGTCCGCATGGTAAGCTGCAGCCGCTGGAGATTCCCGAGTGGAAGTGGGAACACATTACCATGGACTTTATCACCAAATTGCCAAGGACTGCGAGAGGAGTTGATGCAATTTGGGTGATTGTGGATAGGTTGACGAAGAGCGCTGATTTTCTTGCTATCAGCGAGAGCTCTTCTGCTGAGAGGTTGGCAGAGTTGTATGTGAGGGAGGTGGTATCGTGGCATGGAGTTCCGATGTCGATTGTTTCAGATCGAGATGTGCGATTTACTTCCAGATTTTGGAAGAAGTTTCACGAGGAGTTGGGTACGAGGTTGCATTTCAGTACCGCATACCACCCACAGACGGACGGGCAGAGTGAGCGGACGATTCAGACGCTCGAGGATATGCTCTGAGTGTGTATTTTGGATTTTGGAGGGATTTGGGACACCTATTTACCCTTGGCAAAGTTTTCGTACAACAACAACCATCATTCGAGCATTGGTATGCCACCCTTTGAGTTGTTGTATGGGAGGAGGTGTCGGACCCCCGTCTGCTGGGGAGAGGTGGGGCATCGGGTAGTGGGTAGTACGGAGATTGTGCTTCAGACGATAGAGCAGATACAGCAGGTCAGGCAGAGATTGTTGACCGGTCAGAGTCGCCAGAAGAGTTATGCGGACAGGCGTCAGTCCGAGCTCGAGTTTCAGGTTGGTGACCTTATACTCTTAAAGGTCTCTCCTTGGAAAGGAGTGATTCGATTCAGGGAGAGGGGCAAATTAGGGCCTCGATATATTGGACCTTTCAGGGTAATCGCGAGGATAGGCAGGGTAGCCTACCGTTTAGATCTACCTGCGGAGCTGGGACAGATTCACGACACCTTCCATGTGTCGCAGTTGAGGAACTGTATTGCCGACGAGTCGGCAATGGTACCATTAGAGGATATTCAGGTGGATGCGGGCCTGAACTATATTGAGAGACCAGTGGCAATTAGGGATCGAAAGGTTAAGGTTCTGAGGAACAAGGAAGTACCCTTGGTGCAAGTGCAGTAACAGCATCGGAAGGGGTCCGAGCTGACATGGGAGTCCGAGTCTGAGATGCGGGAGCAGTATCCGGAATTGTTTTCGGTATAAGACTTCGGGGACGAAGTCTGTTTCTAGTGGGGGAGAATTGTAACAGCCTGAAATCTAGGTACCCTTTTACTTAGCCCTTCATCTTTAATTGTTGTCATTTTAGGGCTTTTATGTAGGGAGAGTTCGCTGGGCATACAAGGAGTACGTTGCGCGTACTCGCGTGCTTCATTTATACGCATTCCCCCTCAGGTACGCTGGGCGTACCCAAGGTTACGATGCGCGTAACTGGTCCAGACCCAAAAACCCTAATTTTTGGTGGTTGGCTATAAAACGAATGAGATGACTTGACTCCTCAGCCACCATCCCTCAGAAAGAAACCCTAAGAGAGTGTCCCTTCGTTCCTAGCCCTTTTGTGAGTGTTCTAAGCTTGGTGGTGTCATTTCAAGGTAGTAAAGGAGAAGAAGAGTCCATTGTGAAGGCTAGAAGCTGGTGTTCAAGTGTAGATTCGGGCTTAGCAAAGGTTGGAGCTTCTTTCTAAGGTAAAAAGTTCGGATCTTGGCTTGTAGATCTTGTGGTATGCTTTATGGACCATTTTCTAGGGTTTTGGTCACAAAGGTGGTGGCTTTATGAGCAAGTGGTCTCCATTAGCTTAGATCCATCATATTTCTGGTCCATTTGAGTTGTAGATCCATAAAAATGTAATCTTGGACGTGAATGATTAGCCATGCATGAGATCTAGATCCTTGACTTGAAATGGAAAGGTGTTAACGAGTGTAAGAGCCTTTACAGCCATGCCAAGGCTTAAAGGTTCCAACTTTATGAGTAAGGATGCTTAAAAAAGGCCGAATCTAGAAGTTGAAGTAGTGGCGTAACCGATTAAGACCAGAAATGAAGTGTGTATAGATCTGACTATTACGCTGGGCGTAACTCCCAGTACGCACAACATACTGGGTGGAGACCCCAACTATTGAGTTGGCGTTGAACGCCCCGCATACATCAGTCTGTACGCCCCGCGTACTAAAGATGTTGACTTTTGCTGACTTTTAGGGTTTTGGTTAACATGTGGACTTTGAGTCAAGGGAGGGTAAAATGGTCTTTTACCCCTCTGAGGAATGTTAATAAGGGGTAAAGTCTAGTGGTGGAAGTCTATATTAATTAAAATGGTATTCGTTATGATTAGGCGAGGTTGAGTCTTCGTTTGGGATTCGGAGATAGCGAGCACGTGAGATTCTAGACTTTCCACGAGGTGAGTTTTCTCACTATACTGTACATGGAAAGGTACCTATGTGTGACCGGAAGGTCGGGTATGTTATGAGTTGTTTGCATTGTATGTGATTAAGTTAGCCGTTTATATGTGCTATTTACGTTATGCTTGATGTGGGCCGGAAGGCATTATGTTATGGGCCGGAAGGCATTTATGTATGGGCCGGAAGGCATTCATGTTATGGGCCGGAAGCCATTGTGATGTGGACCGAAAGGTCGACGCGGGTAAGACCGGAAGGTTTACCGGGTTGGGACGGAAGTCCTCTGAGACACATGGACCGGAAGGTCATGGCCTGGAAAGGCGTATGTGCGTAAGAAGTAATTTGGGGAACTCACTAAGCATTTATGCTTACAGTTGTTGTGTTATGTGTTTCAGGTACTAGCGAGGATCATGGGAAGGCGCCGACGTGATCTGTACACACTGATGGGGGATTTATGATCTTGGGATTTATATGATTTGTATTATGATATGATACATTGGATCTTTATGACTTGTTTTGGATGAAAACATGTTTTTAAGAAATGAAATTTTTTTTTTGAAAATTTATGTTGTTACAATTTGGTATCAGAGCCTTGGTTTGAGGGATTCAGATGCACCTTCGGGCGTAACTAAACTTAAACCGAGGATTTGAGAAAATTTTCAATTAATAAAGGCATAAAAATTTTAAAAGATATTTTGAAATAACCAAAGGAGAAGCAGTGTGTACGGTCAGCCAGTGCCCGAACGGTAAAATCCCCAAAATACCCTTACCATATGTGTTATATGATATGTTTCGATATGTTATGCATGCTAGAGTAAACTAGGTATTCATATTGGGACTAGAGTGGCCTGATTTGTGATGCCTTAGTCTAGGGGAAATCTGCTGCTATGAGATGCTTTGAGAGCGAGTAGATAATCAGTGCATAGCAAGAATAGAGTACTTGTGATCCGGGGTCCAAGGAGGAGGACTTGGGGTAAACGTTGAAGTGGTGTAGTCAGTAGTATAGGGCCCGAACTACTGAAGACACCGGATCAGTGGGCAGTCCAAGTATGAATCCTTTGCGTATCGGAGGTCGAGTAGGGTTGCGTTATCGACTGCGAGTATGCTCGATTGGGTGTCTAACATTTTTATGTTGTATTTCAGAGGCATCAGGGTTGGGACACGCCACAGACCTGAGACGAGCGGTGTGAGTGACGAGGAGACTCGTCAGATGATCCACAATGAGGTAGCTGTGGCAATCCGGGCCGAGATTCCGAAGATGTTTGGGTCTATCAAGACCACGCTGTTGGAGACTTTTGATGAGCGGTACGCCGCGGTGACTGAGGCCGCAGCCGCTACAGCTACGGCAGCAGTGGCTGCTGCCAGGCCTCAGGGAGGTGACTCGTTGCTGTTCCGAGAGTTCAGCAACACGAAGCCACCCGAGTTTGATGGGACGCAGGATCCGATCGCTGCGATGAGATGGATTGCTGACATTGAGGGATGCTTTTATACTTGTTCATGTCCGGAGCATCTGAGGGTACGGTTCGCTTTGAACCAGCTCCGCTTGGGAGCGAAGGATTGGTGGAAGTTCGTGACGGCGAACTTCACTCTTGCAGATATTTCAGCGGTGACTTGGGAGAGGTTCACCACCATGTTCAGAGACGAGTATGTTCCCCCGGTGGAGAGGGAACGGCTGGTTCAGGAGTTCTTGACCCTCAAGCAGGGTAAGGATTCGGTTAATGTGGTCACCTAGAAGTTTCATGAGAGGGCGATGTTCTGCCCTGAGCAGGTGAATACTGAGCAGGCTCGGATGAGCCGGTATCTGGGTATTCTGAGGAGGGACATACGGGAGTTCGTGTCGAACTCGACGTACCAGACATTTGCTAGGCTCCAGGCAAATTTCAGGAAGAGGGAGATTGAGTTGCAGACTCAGGCCAGGGAGGAGGCCGAGTCTCAGAGGATGGATCAGCGGCCGGCTCAGTCTCAGCCGGCAGCCAAGCGGACCAAGTCCGTTGATTCAAGGACTGGAGGCCAGAAGGGTCGCACTTGCGGGAAGTGCGGCAAAGGTCTTGAGGGGACCTGTCGATCGGGTGCTTGCTACAAATGTGGAAAGGAGGGGCATATCGCCAGGGATTTCCCCAAGGGATTTATGGTTTGCTTCCATTGCAACCAGACCGGCCATCGGAAGGCCGACTGCCCTCAGCTACACCAGGGATCAGCACAGGGATCTACGCCGGCTGCTAGGATTACCGAGGCTCGACCGGCGAAGGCCGAGGCTCCGAAGGCTCGTGGGAGAGCTTTTCAGTTGACTGCGGAGGAGGTCCGCGCGACGCTCGATGTCGTGGTTGGTATGTATTCTTTCGTCTATTTGTTTTTATGCTGAGATGTTGTGCTTATTTTATGATGTGCGTAGGTACTTTTCTTGTGAATTCTGTACCTTCCTTGGTATTATTTGACTCGGGTGTGAGTCGGTCTTTTGTATCTCTGGATTTTATTCAGCACCTTGGTATTGAGCGAGAGGTGATGAGTCGACCTCTAAGGGTTTCCATAGCTGATGATAAAGTGGTATATGCCACCGACGTGATTCGAGGATGTGTGCTCGATATTTTTGGTGTCGATTTTCCTATAGACCTAGTTCCTATCGCTATGGGAGATGTCTGTGTCATCGTGGGCATGGACGTGTTGAGTAAGTTTGGAGCATTCATTGACTGCGAGAGACAGCTGGTGACTATGCGAGACCCTAGTGGGGGAGTGCTTACTGTGTATGGCGAGGGGACCCACACCGGGTAGAGTTTGCAGCAGGGCTGCAGTGGATTCATAGCCTATGTGATGGACGCACGAGTGTCCACTGGGAGGGCAAGTTCAGTTGACGAGGTTCCGGTAGTGCGCGAGTACCCGAATGTTTTTCCTAAGGAACTGTTGGGCATGCCTCCGGAAAGACAAGTGGAGTTCCGTATTGACTTGATTCCGAGAGCAGCACCTATCGCCAAGGCGCCTTATCTCCCCGCGCCGCCGGAGATGCAGGAGTTATCCTTGCAGCTTCAAGAGCTATTGGGGAAGGGGTTTATTCGACCGCGTAGCTCACCTTGGGGAGCACCGAACCTTTTTGTCAAGAAGAAAGATGGTTCACAACGGATGTGTATCGATTACCGGGAGTTGAACAAGTGGACGGTCAAGAACCGGTATCCATTACCTAGGATTGATGATATGTTCGATCAGTTGCAGGGGGCATCTTGGTTCTCCAAGATAGACTTGAGGTCAGGTTATCATCAGATGAGGGTTCGGGATGAAGATATCTAGAAGACTGCATTCAGAACTTGTTATGGAAATTACGAGTTTGTGGTGATGCCTTTTGGGCTCACTAATGCCCCAGCTGTGTTCATGGATCTCATGAACAGGGTGTGCAGGCCGATGCTGGATCGGTCGGTGATCGTATTCATTGATGATATTTTGGTATATTCGAGGTCTAGAGAGAATCAAGAGGAGCATTTTAGGGAGATCCTTGGAGTTCTGAGATCGGAGAAGCTGTATGCCAAATTCTCCAAGTGTGAGTTCTGGTTACGAGAGGTCCAGTTCCTAGGACACCTTGTTAACCATAAAGGGATATTGGTTGATCCGGACAAGATTGAGGTAGTGATGAGATCGGAGGTGTCGAGATCACCCACTGATATCAGGAGCTTTCTGGAATTGGCCGGCTATTATCGGAAATTTATTAAGGATTTCTCCAAGATCGTCGTGCCACTTACCAAGATGACCCGGAAGGGTGTTGCATTTTCTTGGGGTCTGGAGCAGCAGTCCTCATTTGAGACCCTACGTCAGAAGTTGTGCGAGGCCCCGATGCTCGCACTCCCAGAAGGGATGGAGGATTTTGTGGTATATTGTGATGCATCTATATCTGGGTTAGGGGCAGTGCTTATGTAGAGGGGGCACGTTATAGCGTATGCATCGAGGCAGCTGAAGCCTCATGAGTCGAGATATCCCACCCACGATCTGGAGTTGGGGGGCTATGTTGTTTGCCCTCAATATTTGGCGGCACTATATATATGGGGTTCGGTGTACCATATACACGGACCACAAGAGTCTGAAGTACTTGATGGATCAGCTAAACCTGAATATGCGCCAGAGGAGATGGTTGGATGTGGTAAAGGATTATGATTACGAGATCCTGTACCACCTGGGTACCGCTAATATCGTAGCCGATGATTTGAGCCGTAGGTCGGAGAGCGCCCCGATCCGAGACATTTGTATGAGGTTGACGGTGATGACTCCGGTATTGGACACCATCCGAGGGGCCCAGGTTGAGGCTGCGAGACCAGAGAACCGAAAGCGGGAGCGGGTCGTTGGTCGGATTTGGGTACCATTTGTGGGCGGTACGCGTACCATTTTGATGGAGGAGGCACATCGATCAAAGTTCTCGATCCATCCCAAGGCCACTAAGATGTATTTGGACTTAAAGAAGGAGTATTGGTGGCCCTGTATGAAGAGGGATGTTGCATGGTTTGTCGAGAGGTGCCTAACCTGTCGCCAGGTTAAGGCCGAGCACCAGCGTCTGCATGGTAAGCTGCGGCCGCTGGAGATTCCCGAGTGGAAGTGGGAACATATTACCATGGACTTTATCACCAAATTGCCAAGGACTGCTAGAGGAGTTGATGCAATTTGGGTGATTGTGGATAGGTTGACGAAGAGCGCTCATTTTCTTGCTATCAGCGAGAGCTCTTCTGCTGAGAGGTTGGCAGAGTTGTATGTGAGGGAGGTGGTATCGTGGCATGGAGTTCCGATGTCGATTGTTTCAGATCGAGACGTGCGATTTACTTCCAGATTTTGGAAGAAGTTTCACCAGGAGTTGGGTACGAGGTTGCATTTCAGTACCGCATACCACCCACAGACGGACGGGCAGAGTGAGTGGACGATTTAGACGCTCGAGGATATGCTCCGAGCGTGTGTTTTGGATTTTCGAGGGAGTTGGGACACCTATTTACCCTTGGTAGAGTTTTCGTACAACAACAACCATCATTCGAGCATTGGTATGCCACCCTTTGAGCTGTTGTATGGGAGGAGGTGTCGGACCCCCATCTGCTGGGGAAGAGGTGGGGCATCGGGTAATGGGTAGTACGGAGATTGTGCTTCAGACGACAGAGCAGATACAGCAGGTCAGGCAGAGATTGTTGACCGGTCAGAGTCGCCAGAAGAGTTATGCGGACAGGCGTCGGTCCGAGCTCGAGTTTCAGGTTGGTGACCTTATACTCTTAAAGGTCTCTCCTTGGAAAGGAGTGATTCGATTCAGGGAGAGGGGCAAATTAGGGCCTCGATATATTGGACCTTTCAGGGTAATCGCGAGGATAGGCAGGGTAGCCTACCGTTTAGATCTACCTGCGGAGCTGGGACAGATTCACGACACCTTCCATGTGTCGCAGTTGAGGAAATGTATTGCCGACGAGTCGGCAGTGGTACCATTAGAGGATATTCATGGTGGATGCGGGCCTGAACTATATTGAGAGACCGGTGGCAATTAAGGATCGAAAGGTTAAGGTTCTGAGGAACAAGGAAGTACCCTTGGTGCAAGTGCAGTGGCAGCATCGGAAGGGGTCCGAGCTGACATGGGAGTCCGAGTCTGAGATGTGGAAGCAGTATCCGGAATTGTTTTCGGTATAAGACTTCGGGGACGAAGTCTGGTTCTAGTGGGGGAGAATTGTAACAGCCCGAAATCCAGGTACCCTTTTATTTAGCCCTTCATCTTTAATTTTTGTCATTTTAGGGCTTTTATGTTGGGCGAGTACACTGGGCGTACAAGGAGTACGTTGCGCGTACTCGCGCGCTTCATTTATACGCATTCCCCCTCGGGTATGCTGGGCGTACCCATGGTTACGCTGGGCGTAACTGGTCCAGACCCAAAAACCCTAATTTTTGGTGGTTGGCTATAAAAGGAATGAGATGGCTTGACTCCTCAGCCACCATCCCTCAGAAAGAAACCCTAAGAGAGTGTTCGTTCATTCCTAGCCCTTATGTGAGTGTTCTAAGCTTGGTGGTGTCATTTCAAGGTAGCAAAGGAGAAGAAGAGTCCATTGTGCAGGCTAGAAGGTGGTGTTCAAGTGTAGATTCGGGCTTAGCAAAGGTTGGAGCTTCTTTCTAAGGTAAAAAGTTTGGATCTTGGCTTGGAGATCTTGTGGTATGCTTTATGGACCATTTTCTAGGGTTTTGGTCCTAAAAGTGGAGACTTTATGAGCAAGTGGTTTCCATTAGCTTAGATCCATCATATTTCTGGTCCATTTGAGTTGTAGATCCATAAAAATGTAATCTTAGACGTGAATGATTAGCCATGCATGAGATCTAGATCCTTGAGTTGAAATGGAAAGGTGTTAAGGAGTGTAAGAGCCTTTACATCCATGCCAAGGCTTAAAGGTTCCGACTTTATGAGTAAGGATGCTTAAAAAAGGCCGGATCTAGAAGTTGAAGTAGAGGCTTAACCGATTAAGACCAGAAATGAAGCGTGTATAGATCTGACTATTACGTTGGGCGTAACACCCAATACGCGCAGCGTACTGGGTGGAGACCCCGATTATTGAGTTGGCGATGTACGCCCCGCGTACTGAAGATGTTGACTTTTGCTGACTTTTAGGGTTTTGGTCAACATGTGGACTTTGAGTCAAGGGAGGGTAAAATCGTCTTTTACCCCTCTGAGGAATGTTAATAAGGGGTAAAGTCTAGTGGTGGAAGTGTATATTAATTAAAATGATATTCGTTGTGATTAGGCGAGGTTGAGTCTTCGTTTGGGATTCGGAGATAGCGAGCACGTGAGATTCTAGACTTTCCACGAGGTGAGTTTTCTCACTATACTGTGCCCAGAAGGGTTTTATTGTGTGACCGGAAGGTCGGGTATGTTAGGATTTGTATGCATTGTATGTGATTAAGCTAGCCGTTTATATGTGTTATGTATGCTATGCTTGATGTGGGCTGGAAGGCATTATGTTATGGGCCGGAAGGCATTTATGTTATGGGCCGGAAGGCATTGTGATGTGGACCGGAAGGTCGACGCGGGTAAGACCGGAAGGTTTACCGGGTTGGGACGGAAGTCCACTGAGACACATGGACCGGAGGGTCATGGCCTGGAAAGGCGTATGTGCGTAAGAAGTAATTTGGGGAACTCACTAAGCATTTATGCTTACAGTTGTTGTGTTATGTGTTTCAAGTACTAGCGAGGACCGTGGGAAGGCGCCGGCGTGATCTGTACACACTGATGGGGGATTTATGATCTTGGGATTTATATGATTTGCATTATGATATGATACATTGGATCTTTATGACTTGTTTTGGATGAAAACATGTTTTAAGAAATGAAAATTTTGTTTTGAAAATTTACGTTGTTACAAAATCTCTCATAAAAGATGTCACCATCACAGGAAAATTATTAAACTGCAATCAATAATTCATAATATGATTCAAGACTTGACAAATCCAACAGACATCAACCCGCTTCCCTTATCTACAAACAGAAAACTAAGAAGCTAAGAATCAGATGTATATTTTAGCTATTAACTTACTTACAGGGTTGGATGGAAGCCCGTGGCATAAGTCTTGAGGTAGAAGTAAAAATTTTGAATATGATTGTGGTTGAAGGCTCGACCATGTCGTCATCGTGTAAAGCGTATAAGAGGCGTCTTATACAGGCATACATGGTGGGATAGAGACAATCGATAGAGACAATCAATATGATAATCAAATAAGAATTAATCGATATGATAATAAAATAAGAAAAATAAAAAACAATGATACCTTATACAGGCATACAGGGTGGGATAGAGACAACCGATAATAATGATGACGACGTAGGGCAATGGAGACATGATCAACAACCAGAGACAGTGAAGGAACCTGATGACCTCGACTGGAAATTATCAATTTATGCATCATCTAGATTTCCCTTGGCCTAGTATTATTATATGATTCTCAGTCTAACAGAGTATTCACATAGTCCATGATGGTTGAATGTTAGCATCGATCCACCACCACCAGTCGAAATCTTAAATCTAACTGTCGGTTGAAGGCTCGACGATGTCATCATCGTGGAAAGGGGGTAAGAGGTATCTTTTGTGCATGCGATGGAGAGAAAAATAATAGATTAGGTTTAAAGGTTTTTGGTATTAAATTAATCTTATGTGATTTGGGAGGAAAACAAATTTGTCAAAATTGGAATAAGAGGGAATTGGGATTAATCAATCTTTTGCGATTTGGGGGGAAACCAACCTAATCAAAATTGGAATAAGAGGGAATTAAATATTTAATTCTTTGATAATTTAAAATTCTAAAATATAAAAATGTATTTAGGTGTACCAAAATTATCTTATTTATAATCATAATAATTTACATATAGATTCTCAACAATATTATTTTTTTAAAGCAAAATATTAATTTTTTAATAATATATAAAATAAAACTTATATATTGTGTGTTATTAAAGAAGTCATATCCTATGTGGATGGGTCACGATTCTATGTGGACATTGATGTTAGAGTGGTGTGGAGGAGCTGGATGGGTAAGGTTGGATGGGGTGTAAGGGTAGGGTAAGGATCTGAGTGTAGGAGTGGATACAAGTATGAGAGGGTGGTGTGCGGGTAGGGTGTGTGGTGTGAAGGTGGATGTGGGATATGATATATGTTGGTGTGGGTTTGTGGGGGTAGGATGTTTGTTGTAAAGGTGGTGTGGGGTAAGCATTAGTGTGGGCTTGTAGGAATGGGCGGATAAGTGTATATATATGGTAGGGTAAATATGGGGGTATAGGGTAAGCATGTTGGTGTGGAGTACGTGTGTCTACGTATAGGTCTTTTAGGTTATATGGAGTGACAGTAGATAGGCATTGGAGTGTGGTTGCGGATGTGGGGTAGGGTGCGTGGTATAAGTATGGGTGGCCATAGTATCTAAACTATAACCCACAATCCATAAAACCTATGTCTAAGCTATAAACATTAAGCCATAAACCCCAAGCCCTAACCCATATGCCTTATGTCATGAGCCCTAACCTATAAGCCTTAAGACATAAGCCATGACACATTAACCATAAGCCTTAAGACATAATCCATGAGGCATTAACCATAATTGTTACAACTTAAGGCTTATATCTTAGGGCTTAGGGTTTATGGATTATGGCTTAAGGCTTATGGCATAATCCACATAACCTATGGCTTATGGAATAAGGATAAAGGCTTACGACTTTAGGCTTAACTCTTATAACTTATGTCTAGTCGATTGTGGATTAGGGATTAGAGATTATGACTTAGAGCTTAAGGCTTAGGGTTTAGGGATTATAGCTTATGTCATATGCCTCAAGGGTTAGGGATTAAGACTTAGGGTTTGGGGATGCCTGCTTAAGACTTATGGCTTGAGGCTTATGTCTTAGGTCTTAAGGCTCAATGCTTAGTATATGCTTAATGCTTAGTGCTTGGTGTTTAGGGCTTAAGGCTTCATACTTAAGGCATATGGTTTAGAGCTTGTCTTAGGGTTTATGCATTAGGAATTAAGGCTTAGGCTTAGGATATACACATACACATACACATACACATACGTACATATATATACATACACTTACATTATATACACATATTCATATACATACACATACATACGTATATATACATACACATACATTATATACACATACATATTCATATACATATATACATATATTCGTATACATACACATACATATATATACACATAAAAATATCAATACATATAAACACTTGTAAAAAATAACCTTATATAAAATTTAAATATCATGATAGATGTAAAAACATATACATTAGTTTAAAATAATAATATAGATAAATAATAATAATAATAAAACTAAATTATAAACTTAATTATAAGTTTTAAGAAAAATTCAAATTTTCATTTTTAATTATTTTCCTCTTTGATATCAAAAAAATCAATATCTTCCCTCTTCCCCCCCCCCCCCCCTAAAAACGAATTGATTGAGTTTCTCCCTTTGAAATTGCCTATAAACCAATATACATCTCTCATAACCTAAACAACGTCATTTAGCCTCAACCATAGCAACATCAACCACCGTCGAAACCCCAAGAAGAGGCAGCAACGCGATAAATATAAGTTACAAGGTGTGAATATTGCGATCAGATTTCCTAATAAATATCTTTTTGCTTGACCAAATTATCACTCCCATTTTTTACTTCCTTGTCTCAGCATCAAAATACATTAGTTTCTTTATAATTTAACCTTTATATATTATACCCTCAAATATCAACCTGTCATCTATCCAGTGGTCGATTTCTCTCTTCGTCACACATCGATGACATTACAATTGGTTGGCCACACCATCTCCATCTCCACAATCACTTCTGGTTGTATGAAATATTTTAAATATTAAAATGTATATATTCTTCCTAAATCCAAAATAAATCAAAATTTAAAAACAAAAATTATTTCCCAAAACCTAATTTTCATTTCCCCCTAAAACGTTTTCTCCAAAATAAATGTTTCTAGTTCCCACTAATAGCTTTTGATTTTTAAATTAAAATTACCAAAATACCCTTGTTCTCCCCTAATACTTGCAACACCCTCGTTCATGTCGTTAGACCGATTCCCCCTGACACACTCCTTCATAATGTTCATCAGAGAGAAGAGTTGTGATCCTTCTCCGATCTCCCACACCGACAATCATTCCCCGATCTTTGCTCCAGACTTCCTATCGCGACATCGGCTATTGCTTCTTCATCTAGTAAGTCCGACTTTCTTTACTTGGTTACACCTCCTGGATCTATACATGATGTTTGATTTCTGAAATTGATGATCCATATGACTTTCTTGTATGATTTTGAATCTACAGTTCAATTCTTGTTCCCAATTTCTGGTTTGAAATCACACTTTTTTTTCCTGGTTTGTGCTCCTCGTGATAAACTGGTGATATTATTTTTGAATCAATAAAGCACTTAAATTCTAATCACATGACTATTTTTGGAATCAATGACGCTTATAATCTGATTTGGTCTTATAATCTGATTTTTTAGATATAGTTTGGTGATTTCCTGGCTTCATTTTAACAGTAAGCACTGTTTTTTCCTCTACAGGATGTTGATGAGGGTAAAAATATGAACGATAATACACAGAATCTTGTTATATATATGCTTTCTTCAAACCAAGAGAAGTTTTTGGTTGGGATACCTGATCATGTCCATGTAAGTTGCTTTCAATCACTCTACTTGTGTGATATGACATTAGTCTCTCTCTCACCCTCTCTCTTTCTCTCTCTCTCTCTCTCTCTCTCTCTCCATTTTATTAGTATAATCCTCTAAACATAATTAAAATTATAACTACATCTTTTAGATCACTTAGTTGAATTTTTTCTAGAAATTTAATCTTATTGGATTACTTTAAAGAAGGATGTCTGTTTCTGAAAATTTGAATGAAGGAAATGGGTTTTTTAATTTTTATTTTATCATAAGTATGACGTCGTTGATTCTGTTTACTTATGTTAGTTTATTGTTTGATTTTTAAAATCTAAGCATAAGGTGTGTTATCAGGTCAAGGATTAGAAAATCCCCTTTAGCAATCATCATTCGAAGTGACAAACCTATTTATTTTATTCATCATTTTGTTGGTAGTTGGTAAGGAGCATCTACATCAAGGAAACTGGTAAGGTGATGATTGGTTTTAAAATTAATTATTTGGTTGTTGTTGCTTTACTCAGTTTTTTATATTAGTTAGATATCGATTATGGTGAACTAGTGGAAGTGGATGATTGAAAATGTTGGAAGGTATTGATAGAGTAATTTGGAGCAGAAACTATGGTTAGATCTATGAAAGAGCCATTATGGTCAATATGGCACCAACATTGCATTACTCTTCATACATCAGTCAACCTGGACCATACTTAGTTTAACCACTTGCTAACAGATACAACGGTACCACCATGGGTGCTTCGGTCATTAGCCAATCAGTTGGTGATAAAGGATCAAGAACTAGAATCAAAGGGTCTGGAATATTGAACACAATTGATATTAGTGGTGTTGGTGAACCAAGTAATAGTAAATAAAAGTAGTAAATAGAAGTCTAGAATTCGTGTTCATGAGCCAAACTCTTCTACTCCTCTTTTTTATACGTTATATGATTGAAGTTGAAAAGGTGCATTTTAAAGATAAATGCTATTGTTGGTGAAACTATTTTGGTTTGGATTTTCATCTCTAAAATGGAATATAAGAAAATTGGGACAATTTTAATTTACTGCAAAAAGTAATATGGTCATTTACTTTTTTGGGGATTCTGGATGTAGAAATTGGTTTAGACCGTAGTAACGATTTATGTCCCTTCAAGATGGTATTTTGGTGGACTTAAAGGAGCCCTTCAGATGCAATTTTAACCATTTGATTTGTTCATGTTCACATTATTCCAACTGTTATTTGACAAAAATAGGTCCCAAAGTCAAATTGATATATAACCAAAAGTCATTTGATGTAGCCAATTCATTATTTTTTGACATACATAATAAAAGGCATATTACCATAAACCATTAAAAGTAAATTTTTGAATTACTATTATAAAGATATTATTATTGTGGAGGATTTTGGTGACAAAGCACAAAATACATTAATAAGTCACCAATAAATACTTACAACAACATATTTTCATTTTATGAGACTATTCTTTAAATCTTGACATATACTAGTATAAAAAGAATGACCATTACATAATTATAATCACACATTCAATGACCATAGTATAATTATATTGATCAGACATTATATTTCTTCTATAACTAGATTTACTTATAGACACATGTAATATTTGTAAACATAACCAAATACAACTTACACTCACAATATGTGTTTTTTAAAGCCAATTCATCATATTTTGACACACATTATTGTTCTTTTATAACTATATTTACATATAGACACATATAATAACTGTAATCATAACTAAATGCTACCTACACTCACAAGTTTCTTCTCAAATTCAATTCATCGTATTTTGATAAAAGGTACATGACCATAAACAACCAATACTAACTTGTTTTCTTGCGTTTACTAAGTACAACTAGTACAGAACCGCCCTATGGACGCACAAATATTTAGTGTGACCATATGTATCACCTTTTAGCTACTTTGTCTACTATGTGTCTAAAAAGTCAACAGTTTATACACACACATACAATTGCCTCATGTCACAATACGTTTATCTATTGTCTCTTATAAAAAAATAAGGTATGACAATGATAATCAATACATGTGGCTGATTGTAACCTATGGCCTCAGTGTTCGAGTATGACTAATATTTGTCACATTTGGTATAATTAAGTGTGGTTAAAGTTTTCATTATCTATATAATTTCGGAAAGTGTGACCGTAGGTCATTTTTGTACTAGTGTTAATTGAATTAAGGGGACTGAATTTGTAATTATGTGATAGTTGCAAAGTTGAATAAGGAAACCCTAGAGTATAGGGTGGACGAGTTCTAAGGATAAGGCCTTAAGGAATTCGTCCAAAGGGGGTTCTAGAATTATCTTATGGGTTGCTTGGTGTCTAAGTAATCAGATAAGGATAATGACTGAAACCCTAATTTCGACACCTATATAAAGACCCCTTGGGCATGAGAATTCGGCTACACCTTAACACTAAAAGTCTTCGAGCCGATTTTTCCCTCTCCTCTCTCTCTCTCTCTCTCTCTCTTATTTCATCCAATTGCTTTTGGTGTTTGTGATTCATAAGAGGCACAACATTTAGGGTGCTAAGGTTCTCAAAGCTTCAAGATCTAAAATCAACAATCAAGTTATTCATCTAACTTGTCTATTTTATATTCAATTGTTTTGTTGTATGCTAGTTTAGGGTTTACAAGCTTTGGATAAATTTGCATGTACAATAGAGAAACCTAGATCCAAAGTTTTAGGGTTTTGCATGTGCACATAGGAATGTTCTTTTGCTCAAAACCCATCAGTGGTATTAGAGCCTTGTTTGGTTTCTATTGTATTTGATGCATTGTATTTTTTTTCATTGCTTAAAATCAATTTTCTTGCCTTCGGCCTGACAGACTCGCTGAGTCCCATAGTGAACTCGACGATTTAGATGAACTCAGCGAGTTCTGTAAGGGACTCGGCGATTCGGGGAGTCAGGCAGAGGGAATTTCGAGATTTTTGCTTATTTTGACTTGGGATAATTACCATAATTGTTCTTAATTACTAAAATCCGAATTTTATTGATTCTATGTGATTATCTTTGTCATAATAAAAGATATTTAACATTTAATTAGATAATTATTACATTATTTGATAAATTTTAATTATTTGAATTATTTGATCAATTATCTTGCATGAAATTGGATTAGGTCAAATTAGATAATCACCAATTAGTTGTTTAGTTATAGTATTTGAATTTTGATCTAGATAGTTTTGAAATGTTTCAAAACTTTCCCTCAAGTTTTGGAATTTAAATTTTGATTGAAAGTTTAATTTTAAAAATAATTAAATTCCAAACCCTAGAATTTTACATGTTTAAAATTCACCCATATACTATTAGAATATTATAGGAATAATTATTATATATGTATAAGATAAATGATAGTCTTATCGTTAGTAGGCCTCATTCACGAAGCCGATCTATAAGTGGGGGTATAAGGTTGCTACCTATAAAATGACAGTTTAATGGGTGTCCACTCTCACCCACTGATTCCTTGATTGGTGGTGGGTCGTTAGTCGAATGGGTAGAATATGGCAACTAAATTTCTCTTTAAAAGTATAATGATTAATAAAACTAAATGTTTTTTTTATAAAATTCTCAATCTTAGTTACTTTAGGAAAAATGTGAATATGACAATATTCCATTGAATTACACTTTGTGCCCTTGCCAAGACGTTAGTGGAGCGTGTGTGGTTAACCGGTACACTAATTTGGGTCTGGCAAAGGTGGCAAAGGGTGAATCGTTGTTTGTCATAGATCAATGGAGCGTGTGTGGGTAACCAGCACATTGATTAGGTGACTATAACATCAAGGGCACCAAGTACAATCACATGGTTATTCACACCTTCTTTGTGATCCTCGGTATTCCAGTCACAAACTTGAAGGAAATATCGAGATTTAAAAATGTCATTGAAAAGTTCAATGAATCTCAAAAGATCTAGGAGTTTCAATACATTTAAAACTTAATTCTTTTTCATTTTTCATGGTGGAAATTAGTGAATCGTCATTCACTTACCTTCAAATTATTTTCAATTTAAATTACGACATCCCTCTTTTAAGTTGTGAATAATGTTGTTGGATCCTAGCCCTAATTTCTCATTTGGGTGTTTAATTGGGGATTCTTATCTAATCAAACTTTGTCTCTTTTATTTTTAAGATGTCAAACTCAAACAACGCTTCAGGCTCAAAGTCTTCCGACTCATTCTCACTGATGAATTTGTGTGGGAGGGTGATCTTCGATGGGACCAATTTTAATGATTGGATTCGTAACATCTGAATGGTTACCCCGCAACGAGGACGAGGAGTATGTCCTCGACAAGGAGCTGAAGGAGGTGAACATCAACACTGCTGCTCCCGAGGAGATTGCTGCCTTTAAGGCCCACGAGCGAGATGCTACGAAAGTCCATTGCATCATGCTCGCTATTATGACGACATAACGCCAAAAGTTCTACGAGGACTTCTACCCCTGTGAAATGCATCAATATTTGATGGATATGTACCTTCAAAGTGCGAGGCAAGAGAGGTACGAGATCATCACTTCGATGATCAAAACCAAGATTAGAGACGGAGAGTCTGTCACTGCTCATCTGCAGAAAATGCAAAGATATGTCGACTGCCTGCAGAAGTTAAATGTCGACTTCAATGAGGAGTTGGCGATTGACATGATTTTCACTCCTTACCTCCTTGCTACAACCAATTCCGCATGACCTACCACATGAACAAAGGGGAGGTCACGTTGAGCAAGCTTCAAGGCCTGTTGAGGATTGCTGAGAGCAACTTCAAGGACAAATCTGTTGCATCAACTCCTACTGCTGCTCCCGTCTTGGCTATTGGGCAGGGAAAGGGTAATAAGAGGAAGGCTCCTTCCAAGAGCAACCATAAAGGAAAGTCCCGTGATGGCAGCTCTTCTAGTGGAACCAAGGTTGGTCCCGCTGCACCCACCTTCAACTCAAAGGATGCAGAGTGCTACTACTGCCATGAGAAGGGGCATTGTAAACAAAGATGCCTGAAGTATCTGCAAGATATCAAGGATGGAAAGATCAAGCCGTCCTTCGCAGGTATTTATACTATTCAATCTAATAACTCATCACATGCTATTTCTTATGTTCTTGATATAGGATGTGGTTTTCACATTTGTTCTGATTTGCAGGGCCTAAGAAGAAATAGGGATGTGGAGAATAGGAAGACAAACTTGATCATGGGGAACAAAAGATTGTCGCCTGTCACCAAGATTGGAGTTTACTCTTTAGTGCTTAGTAGTGGGTTAGGACTAGAGTTGAATAATTGTTGCTATTCGCTAGAAATGGAAAGAAACATCATTTCTTTTCATGGTTTATATAATCAAGTATTTAGATTTTCATTTGACAATGAAAAAGTTTCTATTAATGCTTTTCTTAATGGTGTTTTCTATTTTGAAGCATTTCCTTGTAATGGAATATATGAAACTGTGATGGTTGTAGACAATTTAGGAAACGATGTGTTGTGTATCGATTCTTCCAATAGTTTGGATAAATCATGCTTGTGTCATTGTCGTTCTGGACATGTCAACAAGAAACGCATAGCCCAACTCCAAAAGGATGGAGTGTTGGAGTCATTCGACCTTAGGGACGATGACGTGTGCGAGTTTTGTTTACTTGGAAAGATGACCAAGTCACCCTTCACTGGTACTTGTGGAAGGCATGAGGGTTTATTAGATCTCATACACACTGATGTGTGTGGGCCCTTTGGATCCACCACAAGGGATACGAGCCGCTTCTATGTGACTTTCACCGATGATTTTAGCAGATATTTGTAAATCTACTTAATCAAGCACAAGTTAGAAAACTTTGAAAAGTTCAAAGAGTTTAAGCAAGAAGTGGAGAATGTAACAACGTAAAATTTAAAACGATTTTTCATTTAATTTTTAATAAAACATTTCATTATTAAATCATCCAAAAGTCAAGTATCCAATGTTTCCACAAAATACATAACATAATCCATAACCCAAGATCTCAAAAACATAACATCTGCAAGTTTGTACAAATCAAGCTGGTGCCTTCCCGCGATCCTCGCTAGTACCTGAAACACATAACACATAACACTGTAAGCACGAATGCTTAGTGAGTTCCCCAAAATACCACATACCGCACATACGCCTTTTCAGGCCATAGGATCTTCCGATCCAAGTGTATAAGGGGACTTCCATCCCAGAACTTATTGACCTTCCGGTCTATATCATCTTGACCTTTCGGTCCACATCATCATACTCATATCACAACATATCACATATAGCATACATCACATATACATCATACACATAAAACCTCCCGGTCACACATAATTACCCCATCGGGTAAGGCATAGTGAGAAGACTCACCTCGCTGATGTCGGATAATCACTCGTGCCCGATCTCCCGACCTATCGTCCTCTTATATCATAAGTACACCTCTCATTAATACTTTCCTGACTTTGTTTGACTGACACTATCAAGTCAACACTAGTCAACCCTAGTCACGGTCAACCTTTGACCCAACTCATCGAGTTCCCTCGGGCAACTCGGCGAGTTCAGCCATGTCCACCCGTACGCCTCTAGTCGTGCTTGACACGTCGAATCCTTCCCCTACTCGACAAGTGACACCTGACTTGAATCGCGGGGCCACCCCGACTCAACTCGTCGAGTCCAATTATGAACTCAGTGAGTTCCATCATGTACTCACGACCTCTAGATCCCTTCTGACTCACTGAGTCATTCCCCAACCCGGCGAGTCACCAACTGTGTGATTTACAGGGAAACCCTAACCCTACTCGTCGAGTCTGTTCTTGGACTCGGCGACTCCATGTCATGCACAAACCCAAATGACCTTCTGAGGTCAGATCTGTTCCATTAGTCCATAGATCTGACCTTCCCAAGCATGATAATCACGTAAAGTCTATATCTTGATGCACATGCATCATCTATTTGGTCCTAAATGATGTTTTAGCCCCAAATATCATAACCCAAGGTCAAAACCCCCATTGTTCTTCATAAAGCTTGATAAGTAATGCTCTCTGGACCTCTATGGATCCAGATCCAAAGCCTCATCACAATAAGTGACTAATTGGACATCAAATCTAACCAATAAAGGGTCCAAGAAACCCTAAATTCATGTGATCATCATAACAACAGAAGGGAAGCCGAATTACTACCTCAAATGTCATGCCCTGAGCTCCAAATCCACAGAATGGCAACCTCCTTTGCTTCTCCTTGGCTAGAACCTCCTTCTTCTTGCTAAACAATACCTCAAAGGTCAACAATGGCTCCTCTCTCTCTCAAAATGCTCAAGCGCTCTAGGGTTTCTCTCAAGGGATTGGTAGCCGCAAATGACGGCCCTAAGAGCCTTTAAATATGTCCCAAACCCGAGAGATTAGGGTTTCACTAAACAATGCGAACTCGTCGAGTCCACCCATGAACTCGCCGAGTCCGGTCATGATCCGTATAAGAATTCGCGACCCTACTCGGCGAGTCTAAGCACCAACTCGCAGAGTCCCTCCACAAACTCCAAATTAAGTTAATAAAATAAAATACCTGGGGATCCGGATGTTACAATTCTCCCCCACTAGAATCAGACTTCGTCCTCGAAGTCTTACTCTGCAAACAACCCTGGATGTTGCTCATGCATCTCTCGCTCCGGCTCCCAAGTCAACTCTGACCCCTTTCGATGCTGCCATTAGACCTGCACCATAGGCACTTCCTTGTTCCTTAGAACCTTGATCTTCCGATCCCTAATAGCCACCGGTCTCTCAACATAGTTCAGACACGTGGAAGGTGTCATGAATCTGGCCCAACTCTGCAGGTAGTTCCAACCGGTAGGCTACCCTGCCTACTCTCGCAATCACCCTGAAAGGACCAATATATCGGAGCCCCAGCTTGCCCCTCTTCCTAAATCGGATCACTCCTTTCCAAGGAGGCACCTTCAGGAGTACAAAGTCGCTAACCTGAAATTCGAGCTCAGACCGGCGCCTGTCCGCATAACTCTTCTGGCGACTCTGAGCGGTCAACAGCCTCTGTCTGACCTGTTGAATCTGCTCTGTCATCTGACGCACTATCTATGTACTACCCATCACATGCTGCCCTACCTCTCCCCAACAAATAGGAGTCTGACACCTCCTCCCATACAACAGCTCAAAGGGTGGCATACCAATGCTCGAATGATGGCTGTTTTTGTAGGAAAACTCCGCCAAGTGTAAATATGTGTCCCAACTCCCGCTGAAATCCAATACACATGCTCGGAGCATGTCCTCGAGCGTCTGAATCGTCCGCTCACTCTGCCCGTCAGTCTGTGGGTGGTATGCAGTACTAAAATTCAGCCTCGTACCCAATTCCTCATGAAATTTCTTCCAGAATCTGGAAGTGAAACGCACATCTGGATCTGAGACAATCGAGATCGGCACTCCATGCCGCGATACCACCTCCCTCACGTACATCTCTGCCAACCTCTCAGCGGAAGAGCTCTCACTGATAGCAAGGAAGTGAGCGCTCTTCGTCAACCTGTCTACAATCACCCAAATTGCATCGACGCCCCTCGCAGTCTTCGGCAATTTGGTGATAAAATCCATGGTAATCTGTTCCCACTTCCACTCGGGAACCTCTAAAGGTTGCAACTTACCATGCGGTCTCTGGTGCTCGGCCTTAACCCTACGAAAGGTTAGGCACCTCTCAACGAACCACGCGACGTCCCTCTTCATACAGGGCCACCAATACTCCCTCTTCAGGTCCAAATACATCTTAGTGGCCCCGGGATGGATCGAGAAACTCGATCTATGCGCCTCCTCCATCAAAATCGTACGCATCCCGCCCACAAACGGTACCCAAATCCGACCCTGAAAAGTCATAATCCCTCGGATATCGGTAACGAACTCCGACACCTGCCCGATAACCCTCTCTCTCTTACGGTTCTTCGGTCTCACTGCCTCAGCCTGGGCCCCTCGAATGGTGTCCAATACCATAGTCATCACAGTCAATCTCATACAAATGTCTCGTATCGGGGAACTTTCTGCTCTACTACTCAGGGCGTCGGCTACCACATTAGCCTTGCCCGGGTGGTACAGGATCTCACAATCATAATCCTTTACCACATCCAACCATATCCTTTGCCGCGTGTTCAAGTTGGGCTAATCCATCAAGTACTTCAAACTCTTGTGGTCCGTGTATATGGTACACCGAACCCCATACAGATAGTGACGCCTGATCTTAAGGGCGAACACTACTGCCCCCAACTCCAGATTGTGAGTGGGATATCTCACCACATGAGGCTTCAACTGCCTCGATGCATACGCTATCACATGCCCTCTCTACATGAGCACTGCACCTAACCCGGATATTGATGTGTCACAGTAAACCACGAAATCATCAACTCCCTCTAGGAGGGATAGCACCGGGACTTCACAACACTTCTGGCGAAGAGTCTCAAATGAGGTCTGCTGCTCTGGACCCCATGAGAAAGCAACACCCTTCCGGGTCAAACTAGTGAGTGGCACTGCAATCTTGGAGAAATCCTGAATGAATCTCCGATAATAACCAGCCAATCCTAGAAAACTCCTGATCTCGGAGACAGACTTCGGTACCTCCCAGCTCATTACCGCCTCAATCTTGTCCGGATTGACCAAAATCCCATTCTGGTTAACGAGATGTCCCAGGAACTGGACCTCCCATAACCAGAAATCACACATGGAGAATTTGGCATAGTGCCTCTCTGATCTCAAAACCCCGAGTATTTCCCTCAAATGCTCCTCATGTTGCGCTCTAGACCTCGAATACACCAATATATTGTCGATGAGCACGATCACCGAGCGATCCAACATCGGTTTGCACACTCTGTTCATGAGATCCATGAACGCTGCTGGTGCATTGGTGAACCCGAAAGGCATCACCACGAACTCATAGTGCCCGTATCGCGTCCTGAACGCCGTCTTTTGGATATCCTCATCACGCACCCTCATCTGGTGATATCCAGACCTCATATCAATCTTGGAGAACCAAGATGCCCCCTGAAGCTGATCAAATAAGTCATCACTCCTCGGCAACGGATAACGGTTCTTAACCGTTAATTTGTTCAACTCCCAGTAATCTATACACATCCGGTGTGAACCATCCTTCTTCTTGACGAAGAGAATCGGGGCTCCCCAAGGTGAGCTGCTCGGGCGAATGAACCCCTTCCCCAACAGCTCCTGCAATTATGAGGATAACTCCTGCATCTCTGGCGGTGCTAGGCAAAATTCCACCTGCCTCTTGGGAGGCACACCCTACAACTCCTCGGGAAATACGTCTGGCAACTCACGCACTAGCGGAACATCATCAACTGAACTCGTCCTCCCAGCGGCCTCACACGTATCCATCACATAGGCTACGAACCCCATGCAGCCCTGCGGCAAACTCTGCCTCGCTCTAGCAGCCGAACAGATAGCTGAATCATTACGAGTCCCCTCACCATAAACTGTCAGCACTTCCCCACTAGGATCTCGAATCATCACCAGCCGCTGCTCGCAGTCTATCACCGCCCTAACACGGCTCAACCAATCCATGCCCACGATAACACATACGTCCCCCATCGCAATCGGGACCAGATCTATCCGAAACCCAACGTCGAAGATCTCAAGTACACATCCCCGAATCACATCTGTGGCATACACTGCCCGCTCGTCAGCTATGCAAACACGCAAAGGTTGACTCATCACCTCTCGCTAAATACCGATGTGCCTACTGAAAGCTAATGATACAAAGGACCGACTTGCACCCGAGTCAAATAACACCAAAGCAGGTACAGAATTCACAAGGAAAGTACCTACGCATATCATGATATAAGCACAATATCTCATCATAAAATAATTACATGAAAGAATACATACCAGCCAGGACGTCAGGTGTTGCACGGACCTCCTCCGCTGTCAGTTGGAATGCCCTCCCTCGCGCCTTCGGCGCCTCGACCTTCACCGTCCGACCCTCACTAGCTCTCGCAGCAGCAGGGGCAGATCCCTAAGATGCTCCCTGTGTCGCCCGTCGCAACTGTGGACACTCCGCCTTACGGTGCCCAATCTGGTTGCAATGAATATAGACCATGAATCCCTTGGGGCAATCCTTGGCAATATGCCCCTCCTTGCCACACTTGTAGCAAGCACTAGCCCTACAAACTCCATCATGACCCTTGCCTCACTTTCCGCAAGTGCGGCCCTTCTGACCACCAGACCTTGAATCGGAGGGCTTGGCCCGCTTGGCTGCCGGCTGAGACTGTGTCGGTCGTCGATCCACCTTCTGAGACACGACCTCCTCCCTGGCCTACGTCTCCAACTCAATCTCCCTCTTCCGAGCATTTTCCTGAAGCTCAACAAATGTCCGGTATGATGAGTTCGCCACAAACTCACGAATGTCTCTCCTCAGAATGCTCAGATATCGGCTCATCTGTGCCTGCTTGGTCGGCACGTGCTCAGGGTAGAACATCGCCCTCTCGTGAAACATCCGGGTAATCGCAATAACTGACTCAGTACCCTGCTTGAGGGTCAAGAACTCCTGATCTAAAAGCTCTCGTTCCACCGGGGGAACGTACTCATCATGAAACATAGTGGTGAACCTTTCCTAGGTCACCGCAGCAAGTTCTGCTGAAGAATAGTGCGTTGTCACGAACTTCCACCAGTCCTTCGCCCCCAAGCGAAGCTGGTTCAGCACGAACCGAACTCTCAGATGCTCCGGACATGAATATGTGTAGAAGCACCCCTCTATGTCAGAGATCCACCTCATCGCTGCTATCGGATCTTGATTCTCGTCAAACTCTGGTGGCTTCGTGTTGCTGAACTCCCGGTACAACAACGAGTCACCCCCCTGCGGCCTGGCAGCAGCAATGGCCGTAGTGGCTGCTGCAACAGCAACATCAGAAAGAGCAGCATACTGCTCATCAAAAGTCTCAATCTAGGTGGTCTTAATAGACCCGAACATCTCTGGAATCTCAGCCCTGATGGCCGCAGCCACCTCCTCGTGGATGATCCTACGGATCTCCTCATCATTCGTCCCACTGCTCTCTGGTGTGTGGTGTGTCCCAACCATGATCTACCTCTGAAATACAACATAAAAATATCAGGGACTCGCTCGAGTATACTTACACTCAATAAACCCACCCTACTTGTTTCCTTGGTACCCTAAGGATTCTTACTTGGACTGTGTAGTGACTCGGTGTTATCAGTAGTACGGGCCCAATACTACCATCCACACCGCATCAGCATCCACCCCAAGTCCTCCTCCGAGGATCCCAAGTCACATGTACTCTATCTCTTTTCACATATAAACTACCCTTCGGTAGACTCTCATAGCACCTCACTGCTACCTACTTACTCTAAAGCATCTCATGGCAGCAGAAATCTTCCTAGGCTAAGGCATCACAAATCAGGCCACTCTAGTCCTAATATGAGTACCTAGCCTACTCTAGCTTGCATAGCACATTTCAATATATCTCATAACACAAGATGTAAGGGTATTTTGGGAAATCACCGTTCGGGCGTTGGCTGATCATACACACTGCTTCCTTGCATATCTTTTCAATTCTTTTACTTTTCAGAAAAATTGTTTATCTTATGAAAATTTCTCAAATCCTCAGTTTGATTTCAAATACACCCGAAGGTGAATCCGAATCCCTCAAACCAAGGCTCTGATACCAATTTGTAACAACGTAAAATTTAAAACGATTTTTCATTTAATTTTTAATAAAACATTTCATTTTTAAATCATCCAAAAGTTAAGTATCCAATGTTTCCACAAAATACATAACATAATCCATAACCCAAGATCTCAAAAACATGACATCTGCAAGTGTGTACTGATCAAGCTGGCACCTTCCCGCGATCCTCGCTAGTACCTGAAACACATAACACATAACACTGTAAGCACGAATGCTTAGTGAGTTCTCCAAAATACCACATACCGTACATACGCCTTTTCAGGCCATAGGATCTTCCGATCCAAGTCTCTAAGGGGATTTCCATCCCAGACTTTATTGACCGTCTGGTCCATATCATCTTGACCTTCTGGTCCACATCATAATACTCATATCACATATAGCATACATCACATATACATCATACACATAAAACCTCCCGGTCACACATAATTACCCCATCGGGTAAGGCATTGTGAGAAGACTCACCTCGCTGATGTCGGATAATCACTCGTGCCCGATCTCCCGACCTATCGTCCTCCTATATCATAAGTACAACTCTCATTAATACTTTCCTAACTTTGTTTGACTGACACTATCAATTCAACACTAGTCAACCCTGGTCAACGCTGGTCAACGGTCAACCTTTGACCCAACTCATCGAGTGCCCTCGGGCAACTCGGCGAGTTCACCTATGTCCACCCGTACCCCTCTAGTCCTGCTTGACACGTCGAGTCCTTCTCCTGCTCAACGAGTGACACCTGGCTTGAATCACGGGGCCACCCCTACTCAACTCGTCGAGTCCAATTATGAACTCGGCGAGTTCCATCGCTTACTCACGACCTCTAGATCCCTTCTGACTCATCGAGTCATTCCCCAACCCGACGAGTCACCAACTGTGTGATTTATAGGGAAACCCTAACCCTACTTGTCAAGATTGTTCTTGGACTCGGTGAGTCCATGTCATGCACAAACCCAAATGACCTCCTGAAGTCAGATATGTTCCATTAGTCCATAGATCCGACCTTCCCAAACATGATAATCACATAGAGTCTATATCTTGATGCACATGCATCATCTATTTGGTCCTAAATGATGTTTTAGCCCCAAATATCATAACCCAATGTCAAAACCCCCCATTGTTCTTCATAAAGATTGATGAGTAATGCTCTCTGGACCTCTATGGATCTAGATCGAAAGCCTCATCACAATAAGGGACTAATTGGACATCAAATCTAACCAATAAAGGGTCCAAGAAACCCTAAATTCATGTGATCATCATAACAACAGACGAGAAGCCGAATTACTACCTCCAATGTGACGCCCTGATCTCCAAATCCACAGAATGGAAACCTCCATTGCTTCTCCTTGGCTAGAACCTCCTTCTTCTTGCTAAACAATACCTAAAAGGTCAACAATGGCTCCCTCTCTCTCTCTCAAACCGCTCAAGCACTCTAGAGTTTCTCTCAAGGGAGTGGTAGCCGCAAATGACGGCCCTAAGGGACTTTGAATAGGTCCCAAACCCGAGAGATTAAGGTTTCACTAAACAGCACGGACTCGCCCTCGCCGAGTCCACCCATGAACTCGTCGAGTCCAGTCATGATCTGGATAAGAATTCATGACCCTACTCGGCGAGTCTAAGCACCAACTCACCGAGTCCCTCCACAAACTCTAAATTAAGTTAATAAAATAAAATACTTGGGGATCTGGATGTTACAGAGAATCAGTTGGGCAGGAAAATCAAGATGCTTTGATCCGATCAAGGTGGAGAGTACCTTAGTCTTGAATTCCACGACTACCTCAAGGAATGCAAAATCGTTTCGCTGATGTCACTTAGGACACCACAGTTGAATGGTGTGGCTGAGAGGCATAATCAAACCTTGGTAGACATGGTTCGTTCCATGATGAGTCGTGCTTCGCTACCTATCTCATTCTGGGGATATGCCTTAGAGACTGCCATCCATATCCTTAACTTAGTCCCTACAAAAAAGGTTGCCAAAACGCCTCACGAGATGTGGATAGGGAAAGCTCCCTTGTTGTCACATATCACGTTTTGGGGTTGCAAGGCTTTCGTAAGACGAGAGACTCACGACAAGCTCGAACCTCATAGTGAGCGGTGTATTTTCATCAGTTATCCACATAAGTTCTTTGGTTATCTCTTCTATAGATCGAGTGACAATGTTGTCTTTGTTGTGAGGAGAGGGGTTTTTTGAATTCGAGAACTCATAATTCAAGGAGACAGTGGGAGGCAAATCGATCTTGAAGAGCTTGAAGAATCAAACGATGAAGGAACCTCTAACACTGGCACTCAACCTGAGGAGGAAACTCTTTTTGGACTAATTAGCGAGTCCTTACCTCTTAGACATTCTGATAGAGTTAGTGTTTCACCCCAGTTTTATGGTTTCCATATTACTACTAAAGGGGATACGTTTATTAGTGATAGTACACTAGTAAATTTGGACAAACCTAACAGCTCTAAGGATGCCATGCCAGGCCCGGAGTATGTGAAGTGGAAAGAGTCTATGAACAACGAGATTCAATCCATGTATGACAACCAAGTTTGGAATTAGGTTGATAATGTGCCAAGTCGTAAGACGGTCGAGTGCAAGTGGATCTTCAAGAAGAAGACCGAAATGGATGGGAAAGTACACACTTATAAGACGCGATTGGTTGCGAAGGGATACTCAAACTCCCAAAGTTGACTATGATGAGACCTTCTCACTAGTTGCAAAGATAAAGTCTATTAGGGTGATACGAGCCATTGCTGCATTTCATGAGTATGAAATATGGAATATGGATGCCAAAACCGCTTTCAATAATGGGAATTTGGTTGTGGATGTTTACATGAGTCAGCCAGAGGGTTTTGTCGAAGCCAAGCATCCTAATAGAGTGTGTAAGCTTAAGAAATCCATTTTTGGATTGAAACAAGCATCTTGCAAATGGAATCTTTGTTTCTACGAGAAAGTCAAAGAGTTCCTGCGAAGCGAGGATGAGTCATGTGTATATGTCAAAGCCAGTAGGAGTATATTTAGCTTCCTCGTATTGTATGTCGATGACATACTAGTCAAAGGAAATGAAATCTCGACCCTACAGGAGGTAAAGTCCTGGCTTGGGAAGTGTTTCGATATGAAGGACCTCATAGAGGCTGCCTATATTCTAGGAATGAGGATGTTAAGAAACATGAGTAAAAGACTAATAGGACTTAGTCAGAATACTTACTTGGATAAGGTACTAAAGGGTTTTAGTATGGAGAATTCCATGAAAGGGGAGTTACCGATCCAAAGCAATACCAAGTTGAGTAAGACTTAAAGTCCGAGTACCGAGGCCGAGATAGCAGAAATGAGTCGAGTACCATACGCTTCCGCAGTTGGCTCGATCATGTATTATATGACTTGTATTCACCCTGATGTGGACTTCTCTTTAAGCATGGTCAGCAGATATCAAGGGAACCCTGGTAGAGCACATCTGACCGCATTCAAGAATATTCTTAAGTACCTTTGGAGGACCAAGGAATGGTTTCTAGTCCTCGGTGAGAGTGATGATTTAAGAGTGTGAGGGTATAGTGATGCCAGTTTTTAGACAGGCCGAGATAATTATCAATCTCAGTCAGGCTGGGTCTTTACCTTAAATGGAGGAGCAGTGACTTGGAAAAGTTCCAAGCAGGAGACCGTAGATGATTCAACATGCGAATCAGAGTACATAACAACGAGCGAAGAGTCAAAGGAGGCAACATGGTTGAAGAACTTCATCGGAGACCTTGGAGTTGTTCCAGCCGTAAAGGAGCCTATGGAAATTTTCTGTGATAACGAAGGTGTGGTTGCCTTGACCAAGGAACCAAAGGATCATGGCAGATCCTGACATATCGACAGGAAATATCACTTTATTAGACATCGGGTGGAAGAGGGACTCCTCGTAGTGAAGAGGGTATATTCAGAGGATAACCCAACAAATGTCCTTAC
This sequence comes from Lactuca serriola, assembly GCF_051521515.1. Lineage (NCBI taxonomy): Eukaryota > Viridiplantae > Streptophyta > Magnoliopsida > Asterales > Asteraceae > Lactuca > Lactuca serriola. The sequence goes on along the minus strand of NC_136412.1, from coordinate 33,879,374 downwards.
GAAGGGACTGAGTAGGGTTAAGCACTTGCAGCACGCTAGGAGCATTGGGCTGAAGAATGATATTAGTTTAGATTAGATAGCTTCGAAACGTGTAATAGATAAATTGTAATTAACATTGAATGATTCAATAAAGGAGTATTATTCATAAGTAAAGTTATTGTCTTATGTTAATTATTTACCTATTGCTTCACTTTGCATGTTTTGACTTCTTGAGTAATAAGATTATTCGAACAGTCCACATTCACTTATACTTTTGAAGTATGTAAGAAAGAACATTGTCATGAATTGGTTTGTAGATTGTTTAAAATGCATTAGATATAGCAAAAGTTTGATGCGATGTTCATGAGTGCTTATGAAAGAAGATTTGAGCATTGGATTAAACCCATGCTTGCTGGCATCACTTCATGGAGTTTATCACGAGTGATCGCAAGACAATAATATCATATAGTCTTTAAACCTAGATATATGGTTTATTGTTTGCAATTTGGTTGTGCACTGATAATGCTTAAACACATCAGTAACTTGATGTTATAAAACGCATTGATGTGCATGATTTGATGAGTGAATAGTAAATGCATATAAGTCGAAGTTTATCTATTCCTTTTATCCTAAGAGTGTAAAATCGATATCAGGGACCCTCGATGATTTGGTTTGACTTATGTGTCGGGCCCAGTCAGGACTGAATTGATGTGTTCAATTAAGTTCTATGTCAAATGAATCAGAAATCGAGAAACAAATTGCTAGACAATAAGTATGACTATATTCCATGTAATTGTCTGCACGATATCTTGAACATAATACTGTATGATCCCTTATCTAAAGGACAAGTTACTGATAAGATCAGCATTCGACGGTGGCTTTCGAGAGCTATGATTGCTAATCAGATCCTGAAGTCATAATTGCATTTATAGTTATTAGACTTATCCAAGTGGGAGACTGGTTGATTAGTGTCTAAGTCCAAAACTATATTTGTTATGTATTTGACCTGGTTGTAGAATGGTCCTTTTGGGTTTCCTTCACCGAAGCAACTTGACTGGATGAATAAATGTGAAAGAGGTTATCATGGTTTATTAATATATTATAATAATAATATATTAAAAGAGAAATCATATTTATTTAATTAACATTGGTAAAGAATTAATTAAAAATTAATTTAATGGTCAAAAAGGTTAATTGAATTAAGGGGACTGAATTTGTAATTATCTGATAGTTGCAAAGTTAGGTAAGGAAACCCTAGAGTATAGGGTGGACAAATTCTAAGGATAAGGCCTTAAGGAATTCGTCCAAAGGGGGCTCTATAATTATCTTATGGGCTACTTGGTGGCTAAGTAACCAGATAAGGATAATGATTGAAACCCTAATTTCCACACCTATATAAAGACCCCTTGGGCATGAGAATTTGGCTACACCTTAACCCTAGAAGTCTTGGAGCCGATTTTTCCCTATCCCTTCTCTCTCTTGTTTCATCCAATTGCTTTTGGTGTTTGTTATTCATTAGAGGCACAACATTTGGGGTGCTAAGGTTCTCAAAGCTTCAAGACTTATAATAAACAATCAAGGTATTCATCTAACTTGTCTATTTGATATTCAATTGTTTTGTTGTATGCTAGTTTAGGGTTTACAAGCTTTGGATAAATTTGCATGTACAATAGAGAAACCTAGATCCAAAGTTTTAGGATTTTGCATGTGCACATAGGAATGTTCTTTTCCTCAAAACCCATCAGATAATTGGTCTCAAATTCAATCAGATTTATACAACAATATATTAGCGCATCCCGAAATGTATAAATCAAAATTTAAAAATCTATTTTGTAATTAATATAATAGATGATTGGATATGAATAATAAAATAGCAATTATCAAGAATTTATATTATACTGACTGCGGTGAAGTATAATTTGAAAGCATTTAAATAATATAAATAAGACAGTTATAAATGTAATATTTTAACATATCATTCCATGATCAACAAGTTAATTTATCTATTTTACAACTTAATATGAAAGATCAAAAAGACAATAATTAAGAAAAAAATTGGCAATCGCATATCTTAAAAAATAATACATTTTATTTAATATCAATATACAATATATTATTTTCATAACTATAAATATATAATTTATATTAAAAATAATATATAAAATAGAGATCATATATGTAATATTATTTATATTAAATAATATAAAAAATAGAAGATAAAATAAAGGTTAATATTATAAAAGCCCTAAATTTTTAACGCGTAATTGGAAAAAGCCCTGATATTTTTTCTATTATTGTTATGGCCACAACTTTCTCGCATAATTATCACTCTAGCCACTTAACGAGTTTCATGGTTAAGTTGGTTAATTTTTTTGCAAAATTAGTCCTAAAAAGTTCAAATTTAGTCCCTGAGGTTTCAAAACAAATTACACCACATGGTTTTTTAACTTTATTTTTCGTTTTTTATATATTTTATTTATTTTCGGTTTTTTTATAAATATATGTACGTTTTTTATTTTCTTTTTATATATATACTTTATTTATTTTCATTTTTTAACTTTATTTTTCAACAATTTTTTTTTAACATTTTTACCTTTTGTTTTCTATTTTTTAGTATATATATATATATATATATATATATATATATATATATATATATATATATATATATAGTATATTAGAGTTTTTTTATAGGTTTTTTCATATTTCTTTTCGTATTATATTTTATTTTTTTTCACCTTTTTATTTATTTTTTCTATTTTTTGTTATTTATGCTTTTTCTAATATTTTTTCTAAGGTTTTTTCATATTAATATTTTTATTTCTACTTTTTTCCTATTTTAGTTATTTATGGTTTTTCTAATGTTTTTATTTACTTTGACTCAAGTAAACGAACTTGAATTGAATATAAATTACTATAACAAGTTTTTTTTATAAAGATCGACTATTATTTTATTTTATTTTTTGTTTTTTTTTAGTCTATTATCAAATTGAAAAATATTATCTTGAATTTAATCTATTGATATCACATATAGAAATATGATTTAATTTGCAAGTTATATAACACATTGAAATACTAATTCTTAGTAAACAAACTTTTTTTTTTTAATTTTTATTTTTTCGTAACATAAATATAATAGCACTAAACAAACTTTCTACGTCTGTCATATTGATCGATTCGGAAACAATATTAAAAGCTTTTGAACTCCGCATAGCGGGGGTAACCTTTTTAGTTTTTATTATAGATGTGTTAATAAACGAAAATAAATAAAAAAAACTCACTTAAATGGCGTTTCATTGATGTTCACCTCACGTGATTAAATTCTCAAGTCTGTATTAGTTACCACGGACGTGAGTCGCATGCGAACGCACCACGACCAAGTATTTGAATTTGACATTTGTGTCCTTCATTAAATGGGTGGTGAAAAATTGTTATTGCAGTCTTCACCATTTTTTGAGCTCCCACCGTAACCGGACCATATATATATATATATATATATATATATATATATATATATATATATATATATATATATATATATATATATATATATATATATATATATATATATATATATACACTTGTGGTACAAAAGTTATTTGGACCCCCATAAAATTTAAAATGGACATTTTGAGTGTCGGTGCAGTTGTGTATGTACTTCAATATTAGAGGAATTAAAAAAATGCTTCTTTAATTAATGATTAAAAGAAAATAATTGCAGTTATTGGTAATTGCATTTCATATTTAGGACGTGATTTTCAATCATGTAAATGACCGATGTATCCTCTTAAATGGCATGCTAGACTGCTCATATTTAAAAAATCTAACTGATTTTAAGTTTTTGTATGTCGACTATTATTTAATACCGAAGGCTTTTGGTCTAGGGGTAATCTGTGAGACTGTGACTCTTTCAAATAAAAAGTCGTGAGTTCAAGTCTTTTAGAAGACATAGGTTGCATTTAGGAGTATGTTAGTTTATCATTTCAAAAATAAAACATAATTTAAATTAGAAATTATTTATAAAATGAGATATGATAATCATTAGAAATATATATTTGTTTAGTTAACAATATTAAAAAAAATACATTGAAAATATTAAATTGTTAGGATATATCCTATTTCGAACATTAGTAATTTCCAACAACAACAATATTTTTTTCATTCTTATAAATTTTATATGATTGTGTTGTTGATTATAATATATATATATATATATATATATATATATATATATATATATATATATATATATATATATATAGAGAGAGAGAGAGAGAGAGAGAGAGAGAGAGATAAAGAAAGAGAGCTAGGTTCAAATGTGAATTGACATCTATTGTGTGGACGTGTGGATAATACTATTATGTGAGAATTACAAAAAATATGTTTTTTGATAATATGAATACGTTCAATCTTATATAATTATTTTAATTATTAAGCATTTTCACTAATTAAATCGTCTATAAGGTTATTATACACTTTTTTTTAATTATTCTCATTCTGTCAGAATGTTATCAGGATGTTTATTGAGTCGTATTCTGTAAGAATTAAAATAAATAAAAAAAAAACGATGAATTAGAACAAAAATGAATTAGAATGGGAGATAATTCATTAAAATAACAATAGTTCTGTAAGATTGAACGTATTCACAGTACTAAACAACATATTCTTTTAGTAATTTTCATAAAATAACATTATCCACACGTCCACACAATAGTTGTCAATCCACATTATAACCTAGCCCTATATATATATATATATATATATATATATATATATATATATATATATATATATATATATATATATATATATATATATATATATATATATATATATATATAGGGTTGAGATCGGTTGAGAACTCATAGTTTCCCGAAAACCTAAGAACTAAAGGTGGAGAGTTGGATCAAATTCAAATCATTAAGGGCATGATCGTCATCTTACCAATCCCACTTAATTTTTTGTATTATTGGAAATATTAATAAAAAACTCTCAAATTAACATTATAAATCAAAATTTTGGATTTTTATATATAAAAAAAATAATTTTCATTTTTTTTAAACTGCTGATTTTTTAACATTTTTGGAAAGCACAAATTTTTTAAAAATTTGATTTTTTTTTTAAAACTACAATTTTTTCAAAAAACAAAAATACTGCAATTTTTTTTTCAAAAAATGTGCAACTTTTTCAAAAAAAAAAAAACTACAATTTTTTTAATAAAGCTGCATTTTAAAAAAAAATATAAATTTTTAAAAAGCAGTTAATTTATTAAAAAAAAACTAGAATATTTACAAAACTCTAATTTTTTCAACAAAAAAATTAATATTTTAGGTGCATATATGCATATTTTTTTCAAATGAATATATGCATATTTCTTATACTATAATATTCATAAGTAAATCATAAAAAAATATCATTTTAATTAATCAATCTATAAACATAATAGTACAAGTATTTTATTCGATAAAAAATAAATAATGCTACGAAGATTCACAATGTTATCATTTCTTCATATCAAGATTTTCATATTTTCTTTAATTTATCACTTTTCACCTCTTCAATATTTTCCACAAATTCTTCAAAATCTACAAGAAAATTAAAAAATTTGATTAATGCTAGAACACTCATAGAAATGCACATGTATATATCATATAAGATTTAAATGTGATTCATATGTGAATTACATGTGAATCACATGTAATTTATATGTAAGTTACATGTTATTTACAAGTGGATCACATGTAATTCTTATGTGATTCACTTGTGATCTACATGTGAATCACATGTAATTTATATGTGAATCAGTTGTGATTCATATGTAACTCATATGAGATTCACTTGTGATTTAAATGTGAATTACATGTGATTTTATATGTGAATGACATGTGATTCATATATGAATCACTTGTGATTTATATGTGATTCACTTGTGATTTATATGTGAATCACTTGTGATTCAAATATGAATCACTTGTGATTTACATGTGAATTACATGTGAATCACATGTAACTTATATGTGATTTACTTATGATTTACATGTGAATCAAATGTGATCCATATGTGAATTACATGTGATTTTTTTTCTATAACGATATGAGATTTGTTGAATTCCAAAACACAAATTCAAAAATAGAATACTAAAGAAGCAGATGGTGATTATTAGTGCACTATATAATTAGTTTATGTCCAAAAATAATATAAATATTAGAACGTTTGTAAAGATTCTGCATTTTGTTAAATAAAAAGATTATAATAATAATATTCATATACCTTGGTTGCTGTGCTCCTATTTTCATTATTATTTATCAAACTCATCATCTACTTTAGGGTTTAATTGCAACAATCAATTATACAAGTTCTGTATAATTATTTGCATTATCATTTTTAGGTGAATCGGTTATTAAGTTATCACTTGAGGTCTTTTCAAGTTCTGTATGATCACTTGAATCAATTACAGGGCACACTGGACTTGAGATGATCATTGAATCAGCACCAAAATTGTTTGATGGTGTTTTACCAGCGATGTATATTGTTATTTCTGAAGTACCATCCTACAAGAATTAGATGACATTAGGATCACATACTAAGAGAACAGATAAATGATGTACAAAAAGTAACCTTTTTGTTACTTTTAAAAGATTAAATTTTGATGACTTCTTCCCAAAAAACACAGTCTTGATCCACTTTCCAGGAGACTTCCCCATTCTTGACTAATAGAAATTTTACAGCTCTAAATTTTCTGCATTATCCCAAAACAAACTCTCAATGAAGCTACAAGAAATGAAACATAAAACACAACCAAAACTGTGAAAAGAACTATCCCAAATTCGAACAACTAGAATGATATCAAGATCAATATGTACAAAAGGAAATTACCACTCCATCATACTCAATAGGGTGTCCAAACCAGCTACTTTGTATAATATGTTAGAGAAAACAAACTTTTTTGCCACCAAGTAAAAAAAAATTTAATTCCAAATTGCAGTTACTTGAGGAGGATACAAAATCATGAATGTGGCTAGAATCGTTAAGAGCATAGCAACTGGTTACAGGTAAAACCATAAAACCAACGATGCATGTTTGATAGAGGAAAGCTGGAAATGAAAAAAGAAAACGAAGTTTTCATTCAAAAAAAGAACAAAACTGATATACATTAAACAATTTTCTTCTTAATTCTTACAAAGATGAGTAAATAAATACAAATTCATAAATTACCTGTAAAAATGGCTGAGAAAAAACTGATCATTAACAACATTAGATCATATGTTAGGCCTTGGGTACCAAGAAAATACAAGCATACCAGATGCTCAAAAGGCTGTAGTAATCCATTTAAATTGTATTATGAAAATTTATTTGTAAAAGACGACTAGTTTCTGACATTATATTATATGCTCAAAAGTCTGTAGTCTTCTACAAATAAAAATATCTCCTACATTTCTCAAAATATAACAAAAAAAATCTTGAGAATACTAAATTGGAATTGGTTCATCATTCATGAAGTCAAAGTGAAGTTAACATGTGATATTTCTCATTGAAGCATTTCATCTAACATGTTGAGTGCAAACAAATATCTATATTTTTCAATAACACAGGTGTCTATTTTTATACCTACAATCAACACAAGGATTTAACTCTTCTTAAAAATATATTGACTAAACAGGTTCAACTTAATGATTAGGCAAAAACAATTCATAAAGGTTAAACAAAGGCCAGGAGTTAACTATAGAAACAAATGATACCTAAATTTTGATCAACAAGGGATCATCTTCTTCGTTCAGGTCTTCAATCCACAGTGGAGGCCGAGACGAAGTCAGCAATTACGGTGTACTCTGGGAACGAATTGATGGACGATAAACGATTCAAAATCAAAGAATCTTCAGTGGAGTTTTTTCTACGAAGAACGTGAGATCAAGGAGTTTAGCAACAATGAAACATCGATCATTGGGGGATTTCATATTCGTGTGAGTAGAAGCAATTTCAGAATTGAAAGCATGGAATTGGAAGAAGAATTGGAGGCAATTTGACTGAGGTGAGTCGTCGGAGGATGGATCGTAGCTTTGAGCGAGAGAGGAAAACGAGGAGGAAAGAGAGACAGAGAGAGAGAGAGATGAAAATGTATTTTATCAGATATTAGATTTAATAAATCATTTAATTATACTTTTATTCCTATAATACCCCTGGCTGAATTAATTAAGATACTCGTCCTTCTTTTTGATGGGTTTTAGGTAAAAGAAATAAACTAGAAAACAATTCCTAAGTTCACATGCAACCTACTTTGGATCTATGTTTTAACTATTGAACATATAACTTTGAATTGCAAACAAGAACCCTAGAGGAGAGAGGCTATTTTCGAAATTGATTAACTAGGGTTTAAGAGTTACATACCTTTCAATTGTTATAGTAAACAATTGATAATCCTCTTGAACTTGATCTTCTTGGAAGCCTAGCACCACAAATGTAATGCCTCTAATGGAATCACACCCAAGAACTAGCAAGAAGGAAACTTGAAGGAAAGAGAGGGTAGGGTATGCAAAAGTCGACCTAGGGTTTCTTCCAAGGTAGGAGTGGCCAATTTTAGGAGCTGGGAGGCTCCTTATATAGCTGAGGGATCTAGGGTTTTAGGAAAACCCTAATACTCCTTTGCTTGGGGCCTAAGCTAATCCAAAGGCCTTATCCAAATCCCCTTGGACGAAATCCTTAGGGTTTCCCCTATTGATTTCGTCCACCTCCCTCTAAGGAGGTTCTGGAGCCTTCCACTCAACTATCTAACAATTGCAAACTAGTCCATGCACTTTATAATTAATACTTTTAACCACAAAATTAATTCTGATTAATTTCTGGCTAACTATTAATTAAACCTTATGATTTCTAATCAATATATTAATCTTTTAACATATTAATAAATCATTTATATTAATTTATTAATCTTATAATAAATTAATATCTCTCCTTTCATAATTTCCTTGTCCAGTTGCTAGGTTTGAGGGCAACCCAAAAGGACTGTGCTGCTATCAATTCAAGTACATACCAATTATAGTTATTGGCTTAGACACCTAATCCAACAGTCTCCCACTTGGATAAGTCTGTAACTATAATTGCTAGTATGACTTCTAAATTTCACCAGCAAATTGTAGCTTCCAAAAGCTGCTGCCGAACTCTGACCCAGTTAGTTATGTGTCCTAAGATAAGTGATCTCATGACCCTTCGTTCTACTAGATATCCCCAAGCATAAGACATGGAATACAATCAATCTCTTAGTCCAGAATCTATGTTTCCCAATTTATGATTTGTGATGATATACGACTTCTAATCGAACACATCAATTTAGTCCTGGCTGGGCCCAGCACAAAAGTGAACACCAAATCATCGAGGGGGCCACAAATATCTCTTTTCCCGTTAGGGCAAAAGCAACGAATAAACATTGACTGATATGCTTGTATCTTTTACTCATCAAACTATACATGACAATACATTTTATATAACACCAAGTTACTGATGCGTTTTCGTATCACCAATGTATAGCCGACTTGCAAATTACAACTCATATATCTCTGTTTCAAGATCATATATATTATCGTCTCAGCATTACTCGTGATGAATTCCATGAAGTAATACTCTGAGCGTGGGTTTATCCAATACTCAAATCGCACTCTCTGAGTACTCATGAACATTCCAACAATTCTATTGCTATGTCTATCCATAGACAATCTGCAATCCAATTCATGACAGTCTTAATACACTACTTACTTCCAAAAGTACGAGCGACTGTGGAGTTTGAACAATCATATTATTCGGGAAGTAAAACATGCAATATATGAAACACAATAATAAACAATTAACAAAAGGCAGTAAACAAACTCATAAATAATACTTTATTATTTAATCACCAAAAGTCAATTACATTTACTTTGAAACAAGTTTCTGAACTAGACTAATCTAACCACTAAAACTAATATCATCTTTCAGCCCTATGCTTCGAGCATGCTGAATATGCTTAGCCCTACTCAGACCCTTTGTGAGGGGGTCTGCCGGGTTATCTTCAGCTGATACCCTCTTTACAACAAGATGGCCTTCTTCTACTCTATTCCTGATGAAATGGTACTTTCTGTCGATATGTCTAGTTTTACCATGGTCTCTGGGTTCCTTAGTTAAGGCAACCGCTCACTCATTATCACAGAACAGTTCCATAGGCTCATGGATGGTTGGAACAACTCCGAGATCCCTGATGAAGTTCCTCAACCAAGTTGCTTCTTTAGATGCGTCACTCGCTGCAGTGTATTCTGATTCACAGGTAGAATCAGCCACCGTATCTTGCTTGGAACTTTTCCAAGTAACTGCTCCTCCATTCAGTAGAAATACCCAGCCAGATTGAGAACGGAAGTTATTGATGGGTTTTGGTCATAAGACATCCTATGTGCTCACACAAACCCTAATGCTTGGATCTAGGTTTCTCTATTGTACATGCAAGTTATCCAAGACTATAAACCCTAATTCTAGCATTCAAGTAATCATATTAACATGAGAATAGGTTTAAGATGTTACCTTGATTGTTATGTAGCAATAACAATCCCAAATTTCCTTGTATTGACTTTGGAAGGCTTAGAGTCACAAGTGTCACTCCTCTAATGGTTCACAAACACCATAAGCAAGAGGATGAAGAGGAGATAGGATGGAGGCTGCCCAAAAACATCTACAAACCCTAGAGAAGTCTTAGCCACGTTTTTGGTCACAAGGGATCTCTTTATATAGGAGGCAATTAGGGCTATCTAATAAGGAAACCCTAATTTGGATGCTTAAGCCCTAAGCAACCCATGAAGCCCTTTCCTTAAGGCCTTGGACGATTTCATATGGGCTTCCCCCATAGAATTCGTCCACCTTATAATAAAAGCAATCCGTGGCCCAAATTGCAATTATCTTATAGTTACAATTCCACTCCCTTAAGTTTAATTAATCTCTTTTAGTCACAAAACTAATTAGCAATTAATTATTGACTAATATTAATTAAACAATATGATTTCTCCTTTAATATATTATTCCCATAATATATTAATAAATCATATTTAATCCTTTCTCTCCATAATTCATCCTATCAAGTTGCTTTGGTGAAGGCAACCCAAAAGGACCATGCACTATCGGGTCAAGTACATACCAAAATAGTTATGGACTTAGACACTAATCCAACAGTCTCCCATTTGGATAAGTCTAATAACTATTCTGCGTATGACTTCAGATCCTGATTTGCAATCGTAGCTTTCCAAAGCCGCTGTCAACTCTGATCCTATCAGATACGCGTGTCCTTAGATAAGGGATCACATATTCCTCCATTCTAGATATCATATGAGATATGATTTCAAATCATTCTCTTTGTACTATATCTCGATTCCTGATTTATGACGACTGACTAATTGAACAAATCAAATTAGCCCTAGCCCGGCCGAGCATTTACGTTTGTCATCACTAAATCATCGAGGGGCCCAAAGATATCGCTTTTATCCTTCTTTGGATAAAAGGAACGGGTAAACTTTGATACAATGCTTGCTTGCACTCACTCACCGAATCACACACAACAATATGTTTTATAACACCAAGTTACTAGTGCGTTTACATATTATCAATGTGCAACCGATTTGCAAGATACAACTCACACATCTCGGTTTCAAGAATATAAGATGTTATCGTCTCACTAATCACTTGTGATACATTCATGGAGTGATCCAAGTGAGCGTGGGTTTAATCCAATGCTCAAATCATATTCATAAGCACTCATGAATATTGTATCAAACATTTGCTTATGTCTAATACTCTTTTAGACAATCCACACACCAATTCACGACAGTCTTCATTCATATCTACTTCCAACATATGAACGACCATGGCCCGATCGAATAATTCGATTATTCTTAATAAACTCAATTATTCTGGAAGTCAAAACATGCAAATGTGAAACACAAGAATAATACTAATCCTATATGGCCTCAAACCTTTGAGTATAAATAAAACTCCTTTTATTTATCACCATATCGATTACTCATTATTTGTCGTTTCGGGTAATCAACTTCTTACTTGAATTATTACACTTGTCCCATGCTCTTAACATGCACACAATGTTTACCTATGGTTCTTACTTTTGTGAAATAGATCAAATTGATCACATTTCCAATCATTCTCATTTCACAACTCCAAATCCTTTTCCATAAGTGAAAGAATATCAAATTCTTGCTACTTATAGAATATGCTAGATTCTAACATTCTATGCAACGATCCTTTCGTAATGTCATTGCACCAAAGTCACAAAGACTATTGCCAATGATATTACAAAGTCCTCTAACAGATATTGTTACAAGAAAATTCCTTAGATATGATGTCTTTCACTCAAAGTACATTCCTTTGAACATCCTTTTGCATAAAAGTTTCTAATCTAGACATAGATTTTCAATATTCAATTCCCAATATGGACACGCTTCCATATTTTCCATATGACAACTCATTCTTAATAGAATCTTATCTATTCGTAATGATGTCGATATGGTCCATCCAATATGGAAACATTTCCATAATTTCCATATGACAACTCATTCTTAATAGAATATTTTCTATTCATAATAATTTCGATATGGTCCATCCAATACCATGCTTCCAACTACTCACAAGCAACCAATCCTCATCAAACTTTGGATTGTCCTTTGATAGTTGTTTAATTATTTTAGTCAAAACCAATTCCAGTCCCTTTTCCCTCTAAATGCGCTCGACATTTGGAAAATTTTAGAATGATCAAACATTAAAGCATTTGCAATCGATCCTATACCCGAATCGTATGGGACACGATGCATAATGTTTTATTTGCTATGTTCTCAAAATTCGAATTGTGAAGAGGAATGCCGTAATCATAATCGAAATTTTAAGAACACACTATGTACCTTTGACTAAATTTATTAACATTTCTCAACCTAATCCTTTAGATTTGAAATGAAGTATAATATTCTCTCCCTTAATTATAGCAAAACAACTTTACAACCCTTACGACTTTGCAAGGTATAACTCTTGTTTTCTATAATTAATATTACCAACTTACAATACTTTCCATAATAATCATACAATCATAACTTTTATGCTCCCACTATCATGATGATTATTATAAAAGATAACACTAATGCTCCCACTAGCTTTGACATGTATTCAGAAACAACTTAACCTTCAGAAAAACAATGCTTATTGAATTTCTTAAGTTCATGTTTCTAATACTTAATGCTTTGATAATCTTTTATCAAGGCCTCTTATACACCTTTGCCTTAGATAGATTCATATGTGTGTCTAAACAATTAAGACTAATTGCCAAACCTCACAATTCAAATCATGGAAAGGGATACCGTAACCATAATCGAATTCGAGAATGCAATTTTACAATCACTATCTTCTTAAAATCTTTCTTAGTGAAAGCATTTCCTCACAATCATTTTCATGAAGGAGGAAATCTTATGACACTTAGATTTAAACGGTGTATGTGTTCCTATCCATGTGAATTTGTTAAAACCAAAGTTTACGATAAATTCAAACTCATATGGATCGAACTTTCTTAATCTTGATTTCTTGCCTTATGGTAGCACAGCTGCCCACCATGTCTTCCAAGTAGTTAAGCAGCTCACCTTTTCTTATCAATGTACTTTCCATTGATCAAGGTCCTTGCCTTTTATGCATTCAAATGAGAAATCATAGGACTCACATGCATAATTAACTCAATTGGAACAACGCAGAAACATTATAATGTCAACACGATATGTTGTAAACCTCAACTCGTGTGCTAGTAATGATCAATAAGGTCTATTTGATTTGTTCTTGAAACCTTTCAAGACCAATAAGACTCCCACTGACTCCTTGACATATAAGAATCTCTTGTCAACAACCATTTCTTGACAAACAATTATTCAAGAGTTAGTGTAGCTTTTATCAAAACACTTCATAAATGGGTCCTAGTTGGTCTTTGTCTTATCCAAGACATCACAACTTTCCACATTTGATGAATTTTATAAACCTTCTTAATACTTTTCACTTAGTGTCACAATCTTAACTTTAAGACTTGTTTTGAAACGAAGTATGATTGACTTCTTGATTTAACCATTTCTTCAATTAATGAATCCTCTTCTTAGACATGCAATTGTACTAAGACTTACTTAGAGGATCAATTGAGGTATGGTTCTTAATCATTAAGACCTATCATAAAGCATAAAAGCTACTCTCCCTTCTTCTTAGAATGAAGAAACTTTTATCTTTCTGCCTACATGATTCTTCTTATTCGTTTTGCTATTGATTTAAACTTTTTCAATCAATTCATAATTACACTTAATCTTGTAAGTATAATCATTTTACTAAACCTTTAGTAAATCATGACGAATATCATTGTTATTCTTATGGTGGACTTGATCAACATGCAACTTTGAGTGCTCGATCTCCTAGTCCTTCACTTGACACTTTGTCAATGAATTAGTCTAATTTCCAAATATGAAATTTCTCATTCATCGTGCAACCAAGTTGCATGATTCCAAATTTCTGTCAAATTGAAACTTTGTGCGATGAGAAACTCTCCTTATTTGGTAAATTATCGACTTTCCATAAATAACATAATACGAACCAAATCCATTATTGCTAATATTCAAACATCAATTTTTCTTATACACCATTGCAAGGATAAATAAATATTATAAAATCAAAATTTATTTTATTGCGGAAAAATTTGTCCTTACAATGCAATTCATTGAAAAACTATGCTAATACATCTTTCTTAGCAATCAAATTCTAACTTTAAGTAGTAGCTCAAGAATCTAATCTTCGAGAAATGCGATCGAAATCCATTCCTTCACGGTTAGATTCTGCTCACTTCTTCCCTTAAGCTTCCTTTCTTTTCTTCGATCCTACAAAACATCAATTGTAATCTTATCACATTATGTATTAAGAATCTAGAATAGAAGCTTAAAAGAGTTAGTTAATGGATTTTACCTATATTAGAGTCATACATTTCGACTCTCCCGTCTCTTAGATCTCTTAGGTAAATGGGGCAGCTTCGTCTCCAATGCCCTTTCTCCTGGCAATAAAAGCAAATTGACTCTTTTGGAACATGACATGGAACTACTTTAGACATTGCCTTTCTCTTGTGATCAAACCTTTCAATCATAGCATGTCTTTTGTTGCCATCGTCTATATCCATAGAGGTCTTGAAGGCAGATTCACCAATCAACTTTGCTTTTCTATTGCGCCAAACCATTGCTGATTCAGCAGTAATAAGCATATAGGTGAGATCTATAAGGGTCACGTCGCTGTTCATCATATAGTACTCTCCTACAAACTCACTATATGAGTTAGGAAGTGACTGAAGAACCCAATCAATAGCCATTTCCTCACAGACAACGGATCCCAACATTCTTAACCTATCAATGTGTGACTTCATCCCTAGGACGTGTGCACACACCGACTTTCCTTCTTTATGTTTACTTGCCAAAAGGGCTTGAGTGATCTTGAACTCTTCAAGCCTTTGAACTTGTGGGTTAGGGAGAATATTTGGAGGAGGTGGAGGAAGTGAAGTATGATCTCTTGTTCCTCGATCGAATCATGGAATATCATCTTCATGTGGAATGCTTGTTCCACGGGATTTGAGAAGACCATAGTTGTCAAACTTTGACATCTACAAAATGGGAGAATACAAATTCAAGTTAGTTGATTGATTGAGTCCTTAGTAAATCACCCAAATGAAATACTAAGGATAGGACCTAACACAATATTTTACAACTCGGGAGAGGGATGCCGTAACCCAAATTGCAGAACATTTAAAGGTAAGTGAATGACGATTCACTAATTTCCACCATGAAAAACGAAAAAGAAATTTAAGTTTTAAATCTATGAAAACTCCTAGATCCTATGAGATTCATTGAACATTTCAATGGCATGTTTAAATCTCGATATGCCCCTCTTGTTTCTGACTGGGATGCCGAGGATCACAAAGCGGGTGTGAATAACCATGCAAACTTACATGGTGCCCTCATATGTTACAGTCACCTATTCGATGTGCCGGTAAACCACACACGCTCCATCGAACTATGAAAAACATTGAGTCACCCTTTGCTACCTTTGCTTAGAACCATTTAGTGTGCTGGTAAACCACACACGCTCCACTAACGTCTTCGCAAGGGCACAAAGTGTAATTTCATGGAATTGCATCAATTCACTTTGCCTAAGTAACTAAGATTGGGAATTTGTAAAACATTTAGTTACTTCTGTATTTCATTATACTTATAATGGAAGGTTTCGTCCTATCCTACCCGTTCGGCTAATGACCCTCCACTAGTCAAGAGTGCGGTGGGTAAGAGTGGATACCCATTCAATCGCCATTTTATAGGCAATTTCCTTAAACACCCCTTATAGACCAGCTTCGTGAATGAGGCCTACTAACGGTAAGACTGACTTTACTCATACATATATATATATATATATATATATATATATATATATATATATATATATATATATATATAATGTTAGATTTTTAATGTTATATATATATATATATATATATATATATATATATATATATATATATATAGTATAGGGTGTATTTTACAACTTTTAAAATACTAGGTGGTCAAATTTAACAATTATACTTTTAATTTAATTAAATTGTAAACCTAAACTTTTATGGATTTGTTAAACCTCTTTTAATTACACACCTTAATTAATTAATAAAGCCATAAGGGTGTGATTTGAACTTTTCAAAACAATACTTGGGTTTTAGAATTTAATATTCCTAAATTAAACTTTTAATCAACTTTTAAATTCCAAAACTTGAGGTCAAGTTTTGAAACATTTCAAAAAATTAGGGTTTAGAATTTAAATATACATCAAAATTAAACTATTAATCAAAATTTAAATTCCAAAACTTGAGGGCAAGTTTTGAAACCTTTTTCAAAACATTAGGGTTTCAACTATTTAAATTTCAAAACAACAAAACTTTTTGGGTTCAAATTTAAACTATTAATCACATTTAAACAATTTGATTTATTTAATGATTTCTTGCAAAACAATTTACCAATTTAATCAAAATAATTAATCAATTATCACATAAGGAAACAAATATTTTATTAATTGATAAATATCTTCAATTAGATCAAGAATATAGTCATATATATCAAAAAATCGGGTTTATATTGATCTAATATGATAAGGTAACTATCCACAAGCAAAAACAGCAAGAAATCCCGGTTTTCCCTCACTCTGACCAGCCGACTCGTCGAGTCAGGCATGGACTCGTCGAGTTCATCATGAACTCAGCGAGTTCATCTAGAAAACTCGACGAGTTCAGCCCCCAGAAACACAAAATCGATTTTTTTTTAACATACAAAGAATCAATACAATAGAAACCAATCTAGGCTTTGATACCACTGATGGGTTTTGGTCATAAGACATCCTATGTGCTCATACAGACCCTAATGCTTGGATCTAGGTTTCTCTATTGTACATGCAAGTTATCCAAGACTATAAATCCCTAATTCTAGCATTCAAGTAATCATATTAACATGAGAATAGGTTTAAGATGTTATCTTGATTGTTATGTAGCAATAACAATCCCAAATTTCCTTGTATTGACTTTGGAAGGCTTAGAGTCACAAGTGTCACTCCTCTAATGGTTCACAAACACCATAAGCAAGAGGATGAAGAGGAGATAGGATGGAGGCTGCCCAAAAACGTCTACAAACCCTAGAGAAGTCTTAGCCACGTTTTTGGTCATAAGGGATCTCTTTATATAGGAGGCAATTAGGGTTATCTAACAAGGAAACCCTAATTTGGATGCTTAAGCCCTAAGCAACCCATGAAGCCCTTTCCTTAAGGCCTTGGACGATTTCATAAGGGCTTCCCCCATAGAATTCGTCCACCTTATAATAAAAGCAATCCATGGCCCAAATTGCAATTATCTTATAATTACAATTCCAGTCCCTTATGTTTAATTAATCTTTTTTAGTCACAAAACTAATTAGCAATTAATTATTGACTAATATTAATTAAACAATATGATTTCTCCTTTAATATATTATTCCCATAATATATTAATAAATCATATTTAATCCTTTCTCTCCATAATTCATCCTATCAAGTTGCTTTGGTGAAGGCAACCCAAAAGGACCATGCACCATCGGGTCAAGTACATACCAAAATAGTTATGGACTTAGACACTAATCCAACAGTTATCTCTATCCGTTTGAAAGTTGGCATCACTGTAACCATCCACTCTAAAAGTATCATTGCCACCAAGTACAAGGACCCAGTCCTTCGTTCTTCGCAAATACTTGAGTATATTCTTTACTGCTATCCAATGAGCTCTTCCTGGATTTCCTTGATATCGATTGACCATGTTCAAAGCAAAGGCCACATCAGGGCGAGCACATGTCATAGCGTACATAATCGATCCGACAGCAGAAGCATAAGGTACATGACTCATGTCAGCTATTTCTTCATATGTACTTGGACATTGAGTCTTACTCAATTTTGTGTTGCTCTCGATAGGTAGCTCTCCTTCTTGGAATTTTCCATACTAAACCTCTTTAGTACCTTATCCAAGTATGTGCTCTGACTAAGTCCAATTAGTCTCTTCTTTCTATCTCTTAATATTCTAATCCCAAGAATATTAGCAGCTTCTCCAAGGTCTTTCATGGCAAAACACTTTCCAAGCCAAGACTTAACTTCATTCAAGGTTGGAATGTTGTTACCAATGAGTAATATGTCATCGACATATAACACCAAAAAAGTTACTATACTCCCACTAGCCTTGATATACACACAAAACTCATCTTCACTTCTAGAGAAACCAAACTCTTTGACTTTCTCATGGAAGCAAAGATTCCAGCTGTGAGATGCTTGTTTCAATCCATAAATGGATTTCTCAAGCTTACACACTCTATTGGGAAACTTTGCGTCGACAAAACCCTCTGGCTGATTCATGTAAACATCCTCAGCCAGCTTCCCGTTAAGGAAAGCAGTCTTGACATCCATCTGCCAGATTTCATAGTAATGAAAGGCAGCTATGGCGAGCAATATCTTGATAGATTTAATCTTGGCTACTGGCGAGAATGTTTCATCATAGTCAACCCCTAGGGTTTGTGTGAAACCTTTCGCAACCAGTCTAGCCTTGAATGTGTGTACATTCCCATCCATGTCTGTCTTCTTCTTAAAGATCCATTTCTACCCAACTATCTTACGACCCGGTGCATTATCAACCAAATTCCAAACTTGGTTTTCATACATGGACATTATCTTGCTGTCCATTGCCTCTTTCCATTTGGAAGCCTCTGGGCCTGCCATTGCTTCCTTATAAGAGACTGGTTCATCTAAATTTTCACCAGTGTCCTATCACTGATGAATGTGTCACCGCCTGAAGTAATATGAAAACCATACAACTCAGGTGGCACACTCACCCCAGTGGATCTTCGAAGAGGTAATGATTTATTAACTGGTTCAACAGGAACTGTTTCCTCTGGTTGAGTGCTAGTGTCATCTAAGGTTCCTTCATTAGTTGACTCTTGAATCTCTTCAAGGTCAATGGTACTCCCACTGTCCTCTTTGAATATGAGCTCTCTTTCTAGAAAGACTCCACTTCGTTCTACAAAAACCACGTTCTCACTAGGTCTGTAGAACAAATATCCAAAAGACTGTTTTGGGTAACCAATGCAAACACATTTCTCACTTCTTGTTGCTAGCTTGTCGTGAGTCTCTCGTCTTACGAAACCTTCACAACCCTAGACTTTAATATGTGCTAACGAGGGAACTTTCCCTGTCGACATTTCGTGAGGTGTTTTGGTAACCTTCTTTGTTGGGACAAGATTTAGAATGTGGGCGGCTGTTTCTAAGGCATAGCCCCATAAATGAATTAGAAGTGGAGCACGACTCATCATAGAACGAACCATGTCTAACAAGGTTCGATTATGCCTCTCGGCCACACCATTTAACTGTGGTGTCCTAGGAGGAGTCAATTGTGAGACTATCCCACATTCCTTTAGATAGTTTTTGAACTCAATGCTAAGATACTCTCCGCCTCTATCGGATCTAAGTATCTTTATTTTCCTCCTAATTGATTTTCGACCTCATGTTTAAACTCATTGAAATTTTCAAAGGTTTTTGACTTATGTTTGATTAAGTATACATAACCATATCTATTATAATCATCAGTGAAAGTCACATAAAATCGATTAGCATCTCTTGTGGTTGATTTGAAGGGTCCACAAACATCACAGAAATTGAACCATTCAAATCATTAAAAGATTATTTAAAACCTTGTCTGAACAATGCATGAAATGAAATAATGTTTCTCGTTATCTCAGACAAATAGCAACAATTCAATAAATCTAATCTAATATCATTATTAAGTAAAAGTTGATAAACTCCGATCTTGGTTACTGGTGAAGACTTCTTGTTTCCCATGATCAAGTTTATCCTTCCTTGCTCTATCTCCTCACTTTCCTTTATCCCCTGCAAATCAGAGCAGATGTGAAAACCACATCATGTATCAAGGACCCATAAAACGAGAAGATAATGAGTTATTAGAAGAAATAGTGTAAATACCTGTCGAAGATAGCTTCACTATGCCATCTTTGATATCTTGCAGATATTGTGGGCAGGTTCTCTTCCAATGGTCTTTTTGATTGCAATAAAAGCAAACAGCTTCCTTTGGATCAGAAACATGGGGAATGGAAGCATTGGGCTTAACCTTTGGGCCACCGCTAGATGACCCGACTTGGACCTTTGCTTTCCAGTTTTGCTTAGGAGGACCTTTCCTCTTTTTCCCCTTACCCTGTGCAATAGCTAGAACCGGAGCACTTGCAGGAGTGGAGGCTATAATTTTACCCTTCTTCCCTGCTTCAGCAGTCTGCAACAAGTTGCGCAATTGGGCCAGTGTCTACTCAGTGTTGTTCAAATGGTAAGTTAAGATAAACTGACCATAACAATTAGGCAATGAGTTCAAAACCATGTCAATGGCTAATTCCTCATCAAAATGAATGTTGAGCTTGACTAAAAGCTCTATGTAGCGTTGCATTCTTTGCACATGAGATACAACCGACTCCCCCTCTTTCATCTTGCAAGCCATGAGTGACTTGACTACTTCAAACTTTTCTTGACAAGCTCGCTTATGGTACTTTTCCATAAGGTCCTTGTTCATCTCAAAAGGCCAGTAGTCCTTATAGTACCTTTGCAGTTCTGGGGACATGGTTGCGACCATGATGCATGCCACTTTGGTAGCATCATCATAGTGCTTCTTGTAGGCAACATACTCTTTGGGAGTGGCTTTGGACTTATCAAGTTCTTTGAGCTCCTTTTTAAGGACATATTCTTTGTCCTCAAATCGAAGCACCATCTTGATGTTACGCATCCAATCGTTATAGTTAGAGTCACCCATAACGACTTTGGAGAAAATGTTGAGTAAAGAGAAATTGTGGCTGGAGGATGAAGTAGAAGTGTTTCCAGGAGTAGAAATCTGAAAAGAAAGATAGTTTTAGTTAGATTTCAAGACACCTCAATATAATAACCCAAAGATATCATATCAAGGTTAGGATCCAACTATGACGATTTACAACTTAGAAATGGGATGTCGAGATCCAAGTTTAAATCTCATAAAGGTAGGTGAATGACGATTCACCAATTCCACCATTAGACAAAATAAACGAATTGAAATTCGTAATTCCTTTTGAGATACATTGAGACTATTCAATGGCATGTTTTAATCTCAGATTATGCTCTTCTATTTGTGACTAGGATACCGAGGATCACAAATTAGATGTGAATAACCATGCAAATGTGCTTGGTAACCTCATTGTCCTTATCGTTAACTATTCATGTGCCGGTAAACCACACACGCTCCATCAACATGATAATTATGAGTTACCCATTACTACTCTTTATAAGTGCCTATTAGTGTGCTAGTAATCTACACACGCTCCATTAACGACCAATAAAGCATAATGTGCAATTTCATGGATTAGCATACTTTTCACTTTTATTTTTCTAAAGTAACTAGAGTTGGGATTTTTGTAAAATAATGTTCTAGTACTTTTTTAATAACATTATACTTTTAATGAGATGTAGTTGTCCTATCAAATCCGTTCTGCTAACGACCCTCCACTAATCAAGGAAGCGGTTGGTGAGAGTGGACACCCATTCAACTACCATTTTATAGGCAGTTTCCTTATACCCCCCTTATAGATTAGCTTCGTGAATGAGGCCTACTAGAGATTTGACTGACCATAGTCTTATACATATATAATATTTAACTTTTAATTATTATATATATATATATATATATATATATATATATATATATATATATATATATATATATAAGGTGTGTTTTAAGCTTTTAAAACTTTAGGGTTTATATATAAATTTCGAAAATTAAGATATTAATTTCAAATTTAAAATAAACCAAATAACTAGATTTAATATTTATCAATTAGTTAACCTTTAATTAATTAATTAAATCTTGTAAGGATTATCTAATTAAATTAAACAATTAATTTAATCCTAATCCATATCCCTTCTAGATTTCGAAAATATAGGGATAGGATAATTTCCTTATTTTTTTCAATTATCCAAAACAAAGAAACCCTAATTCTTCTATCATATTTCGAAAATCAAGGGAGGAGGTTAGGGTTTCCAAAACCCTAACACTGATTTCGATTAGGGTTCATGGAGGCTAGGGTTTTTCGAAAACCCTTTGAACCAAAAACCCTAGAAATCGAAAAATTGGCCTTTTAGGGTTTAATGGCTATAAACCCTAATTTGCAATTCAACTATTATAACAATTCAATTTAAAACACACAATGTCTCTGATACCACTGATGGGTTTTAGGTAAAAGAAATAAACTAGAAAACAATTCCTAAGTTCACATGCAACCTACTTTGGATCTATGTTTTAACTATTGAACATATAACATTGAATTGCAAACAAGAACCCTAGAGGAGAGAGGCTATTTTCGAAATTGATTAACTAGGGTTTAAAAGTTACATAGCTTTCAATGGTTATAGTAAACAATTGATAATCCTCTTGAACTTGATCTTCTTGGAAGCCTAGCACAACAAATGTAATGCCTCTAATGGAATCACACCCAAGAACTAGCAAGAAGGAAACTTGAAGGAGAGAGAGGGTAGGGTATGAAAAAGTCGGCCTAGGGTTTCTTCCAAGGTAGGTGTGGCCGATTTTAGGAGCTGGGAGGCTCCTTATATAGCTGAGGGATCTAGGGTTTTGGGAAAACCCTAATACTCCTTTGCTTGGGGCCTAAGCTAATCCAAAGGTCTTATCCAAAGCCCCTTGGACGAAATCCTTAGGGTTTCCCCTATAGATTTCGTCCACCTCCCTCTAACGAGGTTCTGGAGTCTTCTACTCAACTATCTGACAATTGCAAACTAGTCCCTGCACTTTATAATTAATACTTTTAACCCCAAAATTAATTCTGATTAATTTTTGGCTAACTATTAATTAAACCTTATGATTTCTAATCAATATATTAATCTTTTAACATATTAATCAATCATTTATATTAATTTATTAATCTTATAATAAATTAATATCTCTCCTTTCATAATTTCCTTGTCCAGTTGCTAGGTTTGAGGGCAACCCAAAAGGACTGTGTTGCTATCAATTCAAGTACATACCAATTATAGTTATGGGCTTAGACACCTAATCCAACATTTTTTTTGTCTACTTATTTACAAAAATGTCACCTTGCATCTCGACCCTTCTTTTCTTTGATCCAACATTCCACCTTTAGTTCTCGGGTTCTCGGGAAACTTTGAGTTCTCAAATGATCCTTTCTCTCTCTCTCTCTCTCTCTCTCTCTATATATATATATATATATATATATATATATATATATATATATATATATATATATATATAAGGAAGTAACAGAAGTGGATGAAATGTGATTGAGACTCGAATTGCATTATTATTGTAAACGAATTTGATTTGGTTAACAAGGTGTCTAATATTATGTTTCTAAGAAGGAAGTCATGAGTTCACTTAGACGTATACTAATTCGACATTAAAAAAAACAACAAAAATAAACCTTTGGTCGTTCCTTAAAAGTTATAAAATACAACTAGTCCAAGGAATACCACTACTTTGAGCGGGGGATATGTTTCTTGGATTTTGTTTATTGAGAAGGGAATATCAGTACGAGGAAGAGTTTTGCAGCATAGACAAGTTCAAGAAATATGACTAGTATGCTACTTTGAGAAAGGAAGACATTTCAACATGCACTTTTTATATAAAAAAATGTTTATCTATGAAATTTGAAAAACGCACAATCCATAAAATAACAAGTATAAACCTATAGACAAGTCCAAGACATGCAATTTTTGTATAAAAACTATTCATCTATGAAATTTGAAATATGCACAATCCATGTAAAAAAAAGTATAATCCAATAGACAAGTCCAAGACATATGCTTAAACATGTCAATTTCACAAATTACTAACGAGAAATATCGATAGATTAAACCAACTTATATTTTACATTATAATATAAAAAAGCCATGTTATGATATCCTATTTGTAGCTCCCCTGTAAAACCACAATTTTCCTCCTCCTAGGTGGCTAGGATATATTAATTTGTAATAAAGTTTCCTAACTCAATGTAGATATTACGAAAGCTATCATAAATTTTTATAGTATTTCTCATTTTGTGCCAAAATTTCGGGATAACCTTTGTGCAATGGTATTAAATCACAAGTTTTACATTTGAATATAACAATTCCCAAAGTGCAAACCTAATACCAAATACGTTAGGATTATAATTCCCAAATTACAACAGGTTGTTATTAAAACTCAAAACAAATACTAGTATGATTATCTCATGACATAGGATTTACAATACAACCAATACTCAGATAAATGATTTAACGTCTCAATAGAATCAATACTCCTTACATTGTAAGAATATCATTTGAGTTATATCCTTGTGACTTCGTGACAAATCTTTTATATTGGTCTCTGCTCATGGGTTACATGTGCTACTATGGAAATAGACTACCAAATAAAAGGGGGTAACAAGATTGTGTTGGTCCCATAACCACAGATTCATCAAGAATAACAAGCAAATATCCGTAAGAACAAAAAGAATACTTTGAAACTAAACTTTATCGATAGATTAGTTTCGTAAAACCAAGAGTAATTAGAGAACAAACTCTGATTACTTACATACTCATGATCGAACCCTTTACACAAGAGGGTATATATATATATATATATATATATATATATATATATATATATATTATATAAGATAAAGATTCTATCTTAATAAAAGATAGTTACAAAACGAAACCAATCCTACAGAAAAGTAGGAGTCTTCTGTTATATGGAAACCCATTCTTCAATACGATCATTATTTGAATAAGGAAATCATATCTTTAGTTGCAGGGTTTTATCTTATGTCAGAGCTTCATTAGGGTTCCTAATGTAACACTCGGTTTCAGATTTGCTTCATTATTCGGGGCTGTAACCCAATCATCAGTTATTACAAGGCTTAGGGCCTTGGGGAAGAAAGGATTTGGCCCTTTTTGGATGTGGGTGTTATAGTTCAAATCATATGAGTGTTTTATGGCGTTTTCGAGCCCATGGGTATAATCGTAATTTGTTGGTTCGGGCCTTTAAGAATTTTGGGCTCTTGTTCGGGAAGTTTTAAGGCAAGGGTGAGTTTTTAGAAGTGTAGGGCTTCTTGGTCACCTTTCCGTGGATATAATGTTCGTTGGAAACAGACTTAGGACGAAGGAGTTTGAGCCGAATGAAATTGAGAGTTTTGGACGGCCGTCTAATACGCGGGGGGTACCGAGTAAGACGGTCGCGGGTGGTCTTTAAGTATGCCGAGTGTACCAAGGGGTATGCGGTGCGTACTCCCTTCAGCCATGAAACCCTAATTTTTTGTAGCACCTGGTTCTTGGTATGTGTTATGTTATTAAAAACTCTTTATTTTTGCATTTTTGGCCTTGGACTCGGCGAGTCGAAGGACTGGCTCGCCGAGCGGGATGAGACGCGGGGTTTAAGTCGCGGACTCGGCGAGTCGAGTCGCGGACTCGGCGAGTAGCCACTGTTTTGGCAAAAACACTAATCCAGGGGTTTGCACCCTATTTAAACGACCTTATGCAGCCTCCTTTCCCCCTTTATGCAACCAAGCACTCCTCATAGCAACCCTATCCGTTTTTGTGAAGATCTAAGGCATTTTGAGTGATTCCTGTGGGTTTTTGGTCTCAGGGAAGAAGGAAGAGCATAGAAGGATCAAGAGGGGACTGAAGTATTCGAGTTTGGTTCATCATTTGCAGTCTTTGGAAGGTATAAAGTCTGAACCTTGCTCATTCTTTTGTTAGATCCCTCTTTGGGGTGATTTAGGGCTTTTATAAGCCATTTTTGGTGGCCAACCATGTTTGTAAACATGGTTGGGGGTTTGGGCTTCTATATCATGTCATTTTAGGAGCCACAACTCAAATCTAGGTTGCTTTTTGCACCAAGGAAGGCCTCATGCAACAAAAGAACCATTCTAGAGCCTTTTTAGCTCTAATGTCCCATGCATGCACATAAAGTTTGTAACTTTATGTGCTAAATCGAGTTTAGGGGCCTGGATCTATCATTTTCTTAAGTGTTGTACATCAGAAATCGAAGTTCTTAGTAAGGAATGTGATAGACTCGGCGAGTCCATTCCTGGACTCGGCGAGTCCAAGGGTTTTGGTCCCATATCAGTGAGGGTCGTATGGACCAGTTGAGTGTGGAAGGGTTTTTAGGAGTCCCGGGGAGTGATCCAACTTTCTGGACTAAGCAAAGGGTTCTGGGAATTCATGGTACTCGGCGAGTGCATGAACGGACTCGGCAAGTCCAAGACAATCTTCATGGAACTCGGCGAGTTGTTCATCAACTCGGCGAATCGAGGACAGAACGTGTTCGTAGGATGAAGAGTAACTCGACGAGTTGTTCATACAACTCGGCGAGTCCGGTCAGGACATGAGTATCAGTTGATGTTGAAATCGACTAGTTTTTTATACAACTCGGCGAGTCAGATGTGGATTCAGTCGGTGTTCATTTAGAAGGAAAACTCATCGAGTCATCGCCTAACTCGACGAGTAGAGACTGGTATGAGGTCTAATAGAAGGATAGGGACTCGGCGAGTATGGTCAACTGGAAGTTGACTTTGTCGTTGATTTTGACTTGGTCAAGGGGTAAAATGGTCATTTTACCCTAAGGGTAGATGTCAGCTTCTGACTAAGTGTTTTGTGGGAATTTTAGCCGGAGGACTTCCGGAGCAGCCACGACAGTAGTCTGAGGATTTCCGTGTACTTCAGCAGATACGAGGTGAGTTACCTTCCAGTAGGGGTGGGTCTAAGGCCACAATGCCGACCCACCATTGAGGAGTACGTGGAAGATAATTGTCTTTGTGATAATTTATTTTGGTCTGGTTTGCGTTTGGTTATGAGTTATATCTGTATGATATGATGCATGTTAGGGATAGTTTCCCTGATAGTGGTCTTTAGGACCAAGGGGTAGGTCAGTACCCGAATATGTTCGAATGTGTGCTTATATCTTGCTATTATATGCTAGTAGTAGGGGGTGGAATAGTCCCCAGTTACCGGTTGAAAGATACCGATGACGATTACTGGTTCAAAGATACCGATGACGATTACCGGTTGAAAGATACCGATGACGATTACCGGTTGGAAGATATCGATGATGTTTACCGGTTGAATGATACCGATGATGATTACCGGTTGAAAGATACCGATGATAATTACCGGTTGAAAGATACCGATGATGATTACCGGTTGGAAGATACCGATGACGATTACCGGTTGAAAGATACCGATGATGATTACCGGTTAAAAGATACCGATGGTATTGTATGGAATGTGGTATGATGGGGGAACTCACTAAGCTTTGTGCTTACAATTTCAGTTTTGGTTTCAGGTACCTCTTCATCCAAGGGGAAGGAGCCGGCGACGTAGCATGGCAGCACACACACTCACACATGATTTCCGCACGGTGTTTTCTGGGATTGTACTCCAATGTTTATGGTTGTGGGATTTTAACATGATACTTGGTTTTGAGATGACATGTTTATACAATATTTCCTAATGAATGGTTATGAATTAATTAATCAAAAATGAAATTTTTGGGCTATAATTTTGGGATGTTACAAGTTGGTATTAGAGCCCTGGTTTGAGGGATTCGGACACGCCCTCGGGGGTGTCTGGACTCAAACTAAGGGGCTAAAAGATTTTTACAATAAAATGGTTTTCTAAAAATCTAAGCGAAAGGATTTTACAAAAGCCATGGTGTGTGATGCATGCGACCGGTCGGGCTCAAGTAAGTTTTCCCCAAGATACCCATATTGAGGGGTTTTGAGCATTCTAACACTTCCTAAGTGTACATGCAACCCTAATAACCTTGGATCTATGTTTGTCTAATTATCATGCAAAGTTGAATTCCAAGGTTATATTCCTATCTAGCATACATGGGGAACAATTTTAACTTGAATCATAGATAGAATAACTTACCTTGTTGTTGCTTGTGTTCCTTGAAACCTTGTGAGCCTAGCACCCCAAGTGTGATGCCTCAAATGCTTCACACAACACCAAATGCTCTTGGAAAGACTCTTGAGATAATACACACTTCTAAAATCGGCCAAGCCCTCTAGTTTCTTAGTGTAGCCGATTTTGGTGGAGAATATGCTTCTTATATAGTGTTGACACATCTAGGGTTACACCATGTAAACCCTAATGTGTCATGACTCTTCATTTCCATGACCCATGGGTTTGTAACTCCCATGGAGCATCCATGGAGCATCCTATGGGTAGAACCCAACTTGATAATCCATGGAGCCTCTTAGCCCACTATACAAGATATGGATGATTTACATAATCAACCCATATATTTAATTAGTTATCCTTTGACCACTTAATTAATTCCAAGTTAATTCTTTGATCAAACTAATCAAATAATATTATTAATATATTAGAACTTATAATATATTAATAATCTCCAAGTGTTATTTCTCTCATTTAGTCTATCCAATTGCATGGTGCCATGCAACCCAAATGGACCATGCCGGGTCGGGTCAAGTACAAGCCCAAAATAGTTATGGACTTAGACACCTTATCCAACATTCTCCCACTTGGATAAGTCTAATAACTATATCTCTAGTACTTCAGGAACCGATCGGCAATCGTAGCTCTTTCAAGGTTTCTCGGAACTGAGAAAATGATGATACGCCATTTAAGATAAGTGATCATATAATCCTCCGTTCTAGATATCAGCCGGACAAATACATGGAACATTGTCTTGCTTATTGTCCAGCATTTGTTTCCCGATTTCCGATTTGTTTGACATAGAACTTAATTGAACACATCAACTTAGTTCTGACCGGGCCCGGTACATAGGTCAAAACAAAATCATCGAGGGGCCCAGATATCAGCTTCTAATCCAAGAAGGAAAAGATAAACTTCGACTCATATGTTTGTTCTACCACTCATTGAATTACACACAAAAGTACGTTTTATAACATCGAGTTACCAATGCGGTTTCGTATAGTCAATACATAACCAACTTGTAAGTAACAAATCATATCTCTAGGTTTGAAGACTTATATGATATTACCGTCTCACGATCACTCGAGATAGAATTCCATGAAGTGATTCCAGTGAGCGTGGGTTGAGTCCAATGCTCAGAACTTATGAGCACTCATGATTGTTGTAGCCTTGTCCAAGACCTCTACAACCAACCATGACAGTCTTGATTCATATCTACTTCCAACATATGACCGACTGTGGAGGTTTGAATAATATGTTATACCAAACAAAAATTATTCTGGAAGTCAAAACATGCAAAAGAAATATAGTAAACGATCGACAAGAGATAGCAACACTTTACTCATAAATAAAACATTTTTATTCATCATCAAATGTCAATTACACTTTACAAATTTCGAGATTATCTAACTACTAAATCTAATATCATCCTTCAGCCCTATGCTCCGAGTATGCTGAAGATGCTTAACCCGAGTCAGTCCCTTTGTGAGGGGGTCTGCCGGATTCTCATCTGATGATACCCTCTTTGCCACGAGGTGTCCTTCTTCGATCCGATGTCTGATGAAATGGTATTTTCTGTCGATGTGTCTGGATCTCCCGTGATCCCTTGGTTCCTTGGCTAAGGCAACAACACTTTCACTATCACAGAAAATTTCCATGGCTCTTTAATAGCTGGTACAACTCCAAGGTCTCCAATGAAGTTCTTCAGCCATATTGCCTCCTTTGCTGCCTCGCTAGTTGCAATATACTCTGATTCACAAGTAGAATCTGCCACTGTCTCTTGCTTGGAACTTTTCCAAGAAATTGCTCCTCCGTTTAGGGTAAAGACCCAGCCCGACTGAGAGCGGAAATTATCCCTATCAGTCTGGAAGCTAGCATCACTATACCCTACAACTCTCAAGTCATCACTCCCACCGAGGGTAAGAACCCAGTCCTTAGTCCTCCGTAGGTACTTGAGGATATTCTTTACCGCAGTCCAGTGTGCCTTGCCAGGGTTCGCTTGATACCTGCTAACCATGCTCAAGGCAAAAGCTACATCGGGTCGAGTACACGTCATAGCATACATGATCGATCCTACAGCCGAAGCATAAGCTGTCCGACTCATTTCTGCTATCTCAGCCTCAGTGCTAGGGCTTTGTGTCTTACTCAATCTGGTGTTACTCTGGATGGGTAACTCTCCTTTCTTGGAATCCTGCATGCTGAATCTCTTCAGCACCTTATCCAAGTAGGTACTCTGACTAAGTCCAATTAGTCTTTTACTCCGATCTCTCAAGATTCTTATCCCTAAAATATAGGCAGCTTCACCAAGGTCCTTCATAGCGAAACACTTCCCAAGCCAGGACTTTACTTCCTGTAGGGTTGGAATGTTGTTTCCTATGAGTAGTATGTCATCCACATACAATACCAAAAAGCTAACTATACTCCCACTAGCCTTGACATACACACAAGATTCATCTTCACTCCTAGAAAAGCCAAATTCCTTGACCTTTTCATCAAAGCAAAGATTCCATCTGCGAGGTGCTTGCTTCAATCCATAAATGGATTTCTCAAGCTTACACACTCTATTAGGGTACTCGTTGCTGACAAAACCCTCTGGCTGACTCATGTAAACATCTTCAGCCAACTTTCCATTAAGGAAAGCGGTTTTGACATCCATCTGCCATATTTCATAGTCATGAAATGTAGCTATGGCCAACAGAACCCGAATAGACTTAATCTTGGCTACCGGAGAAAAGGTCTCATCATAATCCACTCCAGGAATTTGAGAGAAGCCCTTTGCAACCAGTCTAGCCTTATAAGTGTGTACTTTACCATCCATGTCGGTCTTCTTCTTGAAGACCCATTTGCACCCTACTGTCTTACGACTTGGCACATTTTCAACCAAGTTCCAAACTTGATTGTCATACATGGATTATATCTCGCTATCCATAGCCTCTTTCCATTTAGCAGACCCGGGGCCTGCCATGGCTTCCTCGTAGCTGTTAGGGTCATCTTGACTTACTAGTGTCCCATCACTAATAAGTGTCTCACCTTCTGCAATAATATGGAATCCATAGTAATGCTCAGGTGCACTCCTAACTCTCGTGGAACGTCTCAGAGGTACAAATTTGTCAATTGGCTCAACAGGAGTTTCCTCCTCAAGTTGAGGGCTAGAGTTTGAAGTTCCTTCACCGCTTGATTCTTGAATTTCTTCAAGATCAATTTGCCTCCCACTATCTCCTTGGCTTATAAACTCTCTTTCTCGAAAGACTCCTCTTCTTGCTACAAAGACCACATTGTCACTAGGTCTGTAGAAGAGGTAACCAAAGGATCGCTGTGGGTAACCGATGAAAATACACCTCTTGCTTCGAGGTTCGAGCTTATCATGAGTCTCGCGTCTCACGAAAGCCTCGCAACCCCAAATCTTGATGTGGTCTAGTTTAGGTACTTTACCAGTCCACATCTCGTGAGGAGTTTTGGAAACTTTCTTTGTAGGGACTAGATTAAGAATATGGGCGGCAGTCTCTAAGGCATACCCCCAGAATGAGATTGGTAGCGTAGCTCGACTCATCATGGAACGAACCATATCTAACAAGGTTCGATTACGCCTCTCAGCCACACCATTCAACTGTGGTGTCCTGGGAGGTGTCAATTGTGAGACTATCCCACATTCCCTTAGATTGTCGAGGAACTCTGAACTAAGATACTCACCACCACGATCGGATCGAAGCATCTTAATGTTCCTGCCCAATTGATTCTCGACTTCCTGTTTAAATTCCTTAAACCTCTCGAAAGTCTCTGACTTATGCTTGATCAAGTAGACATATCCATATCTACTATAATCATCAGTAAAAGTCAAATAATAACGATTAGCATCCCTTATGGCATGTTTGAATGGTCCACACACATCCGTGTGTATAAGGTCCAACAAACCTTCACCCCTCTCACACGAACCTGTGAAGGGTGACTTTGTCATTTTTCCAAGTAAGCACGATTCGCAACTATCATCTGACTTTAGGTCAAACGACTCCAAGACTCCATCCTTTTGGAGTTGGCCTATGCGCTTCTTGCTTATATGTCCAAGACGACAATGCCATAATGATGCTTTATCCAAGTTATTATTATTAGTAGAATCAATACACAAAACATTATTTCCTAAGTTATCTACAACAGACACAGCTTCATACACACCATCACAAGGTAATGCTTTAAAATAAAGAACATTATTAAAGAAAGCATCAATAGAACCAACTTCATTATTAAATGAAAAGGTAAACCCTTGTTTGTACAAAGCATGAAAGGAAATAATATTTCTTGCCATTCCTGGCGAGTAACAACATTTATTCAAATCTAAACTAAACCCACTACTTAGCGATAAAGTATAAACTCCAATCTTGGTAACAGGTATAGCTTTCCTATTCCCCATGATCAAGTTTATTCTTCCTTGCTCCACATCCTCACTTCTTCTTAGTCCCTGCAAGTCACAACAAATATGAATACCACACCCGGTATCAAGGACCCAAGAATTAGAATGGGGTGAGTTATTAGAAATGATAGTGTAAATACCTGCATGGTTGGGTTTAACTTTCCCATCCTTCACATCTTGCTGGTATTTTGGGCAGTTTCGCTTCCAATGTGATTTTTCATGGCAATAGAAGCATTCAGCCTCTTTTGGGTCAGAAGAAGGAGTAATGAAACCTTTCTTGGTTCCACTTGAAGAAGAGCCATCAAGGGTCCGAGCCTTGGTACCCTTCGAAGATCTCCTCCTCTTTCTCCCTCGACTTTTCCCGATTGCCAAAACCGGAGTTGAGTTTTGAGTAGGAGTGATAGCAACCGACTTCCCCTTAAGACCTGATTCTGCGGTCTTGAGAAGTCCCTGAAGTTTGCTGAGGGTGACTTCTTCCTTGTTCATGTGATATGTCATGCGGAATTGATCATAGCACGATGGTAAGGAATGCAAAATGATATCTATTGCAAGATCCTCCGGGAAGTTCACATTAAGCTTCAGCAAACGATCCACATACGTTTGCATTTTCTGCATGTGGCTCGTGACGGATTCCCCGTCCTTCATCATGGTTGTTATCATGGAGCAGATGATCTCATACCTCTCTTGTCGTGCACTTTGATGGTATCTTTCCATCAAATCTTGGTGCATTTCATAAGGGTAGAAATCCTCATAAGACTTTTGGAGTTCCGCTGTCATCGTGGCCATCATGATGCAAGCCACTTTCGTAGCATCCCTTTCATGAGCCCGAAAGTCAGCGATCTCCTGAGGAGTTGCAGTGGCCTCATCAATCTCCTTAAGCTCCTTGTCAAGGACATATTCTTTGTCCTCGTAGCGGGTAATCATCCTGATGTTTCTGATCCACTCATTGAAGTTGGATCCATCAAAGGTGACTTTCCCACACAAGTTCCTAAGGGTAAAGGAGCCATTAGGATTAGAGCCAGAAGCATTGTTGAAAGACATCTGAAGAAAAGAGAACAAGATTAGTTTAGATATAAGAGAGTCCTTAATAAAACACCCAAATGTAATATTAAGGCTAGGATCCAATCACAATATAATATAACTTAGAAGAGGTATGCCGTAATCTAAGCTATATCATATTTGAAAGGTAGGTGAATGACGATTCACCAATTTCCACCACGAAAACCGCAATATTTTAGTATTAGGTTTTTGAATGGTTCTTAGAAATTCCTAGATTCTTTGAGATTCAATGAACTTTTCAAAGGCATGTTTCAATCTCGAGTGTGCCCTCCAAGTTTTGTGACTGGGATACCGAGGATCACAAAACGAGGTGTGAAGTAACCATGCAAATCACTTGGTACCCTTAAAGTTTATCACTCAATCGATGTG
Organism: Lactuca serriola; assembly: GCF_051521515.1. Classification (NCBI taxonomy): domain Eukaryota; kingdom Viridiplantae; phylum Streptophyta; class Magnoliopsida; order Asterales; family Asteraceae; genus Lactuca; species Lactuca serriola. The sequence goes on along the minus strand of NC_136412.1, from coordinate 33,844,965 downwards.
CCGGTAAACCACACATGCTCCATCGATACTATAATAAACCCTAAGTCACCCTTTACCTACCTTGTTAAGTCCAAGTTAGTGTGCCGGTTAACCACACACGCTCCACCAACGACTTAATCAAAGTGTAAAGTGTAATTTCATGGAATAGCACCTTATTCACATTTTTCCTAAAGTAACTAAGATTGGGAATTTAATAAAACATTTAGTTACTTTATAATATTCATCATACTTTGAATGAGAATTAATAAGTCCTTGTCTTACCCGTTCGGCTAACGACCCTCCACCGATCAAGCAAGCGGTGGGTGAGAGTGGACACCCATTAAGTCACCATTTTATAGGCAACAACCTTATACCCACCTTATAGACCGGCTTCGTGAATGAGGCGTACTAGCGGTAAGACGACTTTGTTCTTATACATATATATATATATATATATATATATATATATATATATATATATATATATAATTATTAAATCATAATAATATAAGTATAAGTATAGGGGTTGGAACTAAAGTTTTAACTTAACTTTACTTGTTCCAAAACTTGAGGGCAAGTTTTGTAAACTTTCAAAACTTTTCATTTCTTGTAACTTATGAGTTTAATAGAGTAATAAAATGAGGACTTTTCATTTTTCCTAACTCTTGTGTTCTTTTAATGGTTTTTAATCCAAGAGACTTTTGGTTTTCCATAACTTGAGGACAAGTTATGGACTCCATTAAAACACATTATGATCATGAATTAATCTACCACATAGGTTACAAATAATTCCTATGATCATCTAAACATCATAAGAACAAGAATATGAATATGAACACTTTCAAGAATCAAAATCACATTTAATCTTTGTAATTTTGATAACTAGTTGTTGTAAATGAGTTAGAAAAGACATTAAACCTTCTAAAACAAGTTTTCAAGTAGCAAAACATTTTAGGGTAATGTTTCTAAACCATTTCCAGCAACTTAAGTCGAAATTCTGCACTCTGTCGACCCTACTCGCCGAGTGCATAACCCTACTCGCCGAGTAGGTTGAAGATACACATGAACTCGATGAGTCCTCCCCATGGAGTCGCCGAGTCCATCAGTCAGACAGCAGAATTATCGACTTTCTTCAACTTTTAAGCACAAATAACAAACAAACAAGCCTAGGCTCTGATACCACTGAGGGGTTTTGAGCATTCTAACACTTCCTAAGTGTACATGCAACCCTAATAACCTTGGATCTATGTTTGTCTAATTATCATGCAAAGTTGAATTCCAAGGTTATATTCCTATCTAGCATACATGGGGAACAATTTTAACTTGAATCATAGATAGAATAACTTACCTTGTTGTTGCTTGTGTTCCTTGAAACCTTGTGAGCCTAGCACCCCAAGTGTGATGCCTCAAATGCTTCACACAACACCAAATGCTCTTGGAAAGACTCTTGAGATAATACACACTTCTAAAATCGGCCAAGCCCTCTAGTTTCTTAGTGTAGCCGATTTTGGTGGAGAATATGCTTCTTATATAGTGTTGACACATCTAGGGTTACACCATGTAAACCCTAATGTGTCATGACTCTTCATTTCCATGACCCATGGGTTTGTAACTCCCATGGAGCATCCATGGAGCATCCTATGGGTAGAACCCAACTTGATAATCCATGGAGCCTCATAGCCAACTATACAAGATATGGATGATTTACATAATCAACCCATATATTTAATTAGTTATCCATTGACCACTTAATTAATTCCAAATTAATTCTTTGATCAAACTAATCAAATAATATTATTAATATATTAGAACTTATAATATATTAATAATCTCCAAGTGTTATTTCTCTCATTTAGTCTATCCAATTGCATGGTGCCATGCAACCCAAATGGACCATGCCGGGTCGGGTCAAGTACAAGCCCGAAATAGTTATGGACTTAGACACCTTATCCAACACATACATGTTATGTGATGCTATATGGCTTGATTCAGAATTGCATGTTAGAATAGGACTAAGGATCTAGGAAGATGCCTTGTGTGCCTGATACATGATTCTGATAATCGCATGCTAGTTAGGGCTAAGGATCTAGGAGGATGCCCTATATGCCTATGGTATGAGCTATATGCTAGGGCTGTTTAGTTAGCAGTAGGATGGCCTGTATAGGTTATGCTTGATTTGGTTACTCGATGCACGAATGCTTCTTGCTTTGTGTTATAGGGGTTCTAGCTATTTCCAACTAACTAAGGAGCGGGTATGTAACAGTACCTGCAAGCTAGTTAGGGGGAAATGGTAGGGACTCCTGTGCAGCTGATGGCGGAGAGTAGGTCAGATAGTGCCCTAGGGAAGCCTATGATGAGGTTAGTGGAAAGGGGTATCGGTAAAAGGACCTGGTGAAGTCGAAGCAATCCTTGAGGAAAGCACAGGTAGATGTGGAAGGTAGTATGGGCCCGTACTAGTGAAAGCAGAGGACCTGTACTCGAATCAAGGAGGGCCTAAATGAAATCGGGAACTTGAGGAGTGTGATAGAACTCTCGAGTATATGTATGATTCTGACGGTGACCACATGACTTGGAGCGGGAGGTTCCGGATCAGGATCAGGATCGGGCTCGAGTTCGGGATCCGAGCAGGTTGATGATGGGCTACGCGAGTTCATCGCGTCTGAGATCACGAGAGGTATCCTTGAGTCGACCCCTATCATCTTCGGGTCGATCAAGGAGGGGATTGTTGAGCTGATGGAGGATCGTCTTTGATCATTCAGGAGTGATATGGCGTCTATCAATATGGGTACGTGCACACTGTCCTTTAAGGACTTTCGTGGGAGTGGTGCGTCGGATTTCCATGGGGTAAAAGAACCCATTGCTGCTAGGAGATGGATCGCAGACATTGAGTCTGTGCAGCTGACGAGCTTCTGCTCAGAGGGGTCGAAGGTGAGGTATGCGGCGGGATGCTTGCGAGACAGGGCTAGGGATTGGTGGGAGTCTGTTGGTGACTCATTGGGAGCCTCGGCCGTTGAGGCTATGATTTGGTCAGACTTTGTGACCAGATTCAGGGCAGAGTTTGCGTCAGCTGTGGAACTTCAGCGGCTGGCCAGGGAAGAAGCTCAAGGAATCTGATGGTAGGCCGAAAGGCCAGGCAGGACGGGACCGCTGGGGGAAATGCGGTCGGTCACACAAGGGAGCTTGCCGAACTGTGTCGGGTTCGTGGTGATATAAGTGTGGAAAGGTGGGGAATTTTGGAAGGGATTGTACTGCCCCCGCCCCTGCGGTACAGATGACAGACCTGATTTGCTTCCATTGCAATCAGAGGGGCCACAAAAGGGCCAATTGCCCGAGATTGACAGCAGCGTCAGCAGCAGTGCCAGCGACAGCGCCGGTCTTAGCGACGGTGTGGGTTACAGATAGCCGGAAGGTCAAGGCAGAGGTTCCAGTGGTGCGGAGCCGAGCATTTCAGCTGACAGCCAAGGAGGCACGCGCTGCATCCGATGTGGTGACGGGTATGATTCTTTCCCTCTGATCTTTTTTTGTGATGTTATTGTGTTATTGATATGTGCTCTGTTTAGGATCGTTCCATGTGAATGGCATTCCGGTTCTGGTATTGTTTGACTCGGGCGCTACCCGGTCATTTGTGTCTCTTGTGCTTAGCAAGAGATTTTCTGAGTCTTCGGGCATGTTGGATTGCCCTCTAGAGGTAGAGATTGCAGACGACCGTTCATTGCGGGCATCGACGGTATTTTGAGATTGTGTGCTGAGGTTATTTGAGGAGCGCTACCTGGTAGACTTGGTACCTATTCCATTGCGTGGGAACAAGGTGATTATAGGCATGGATTGGCTCAACCCTAATGAGGCAGTGATCGACTGCGCGCAACAACTGGTGCGGGTCAGGACCCCAAGCAGGGGAGAGCTGGAGGTCCAGGGCGAGGGGCCACGACGAGAACCAACTTTATGTTCAGCAACGAGAACTAGGCGCTACCTCCAACAGGGTTGCGCAGGTTATGTCGCGTATGTTATGGATACCCGGGAAACAGGTAGGGCTACGGTGGACAATGTACCTGTGGTACGGGAGTTTGCGGACGTATTCCCTGAGGAGTTTCCTGGGATACCTCCGGAATGACAAGTGGAATTCAGGATCGACCTAGTTCCTGGTGCGGATGCAATAGCCAAGGCACCGTATCGGTTGGCTCCTCCTGAGATGAAGGAGTTGTCTACACAGTTGCAGGAGCTGTTAGACAAGGGTTTCATTAGACCTAGTAGTTCACCCTGGGGAGCCCCGATTCTGTTTGTGTGGAAGAAGGATGGGTCGCATCGGATGTGTATAGATTACCAAGAGCTGAACAAGGTAATGGTGAAGAACCGCTACCCACTACCGAGGATTGATGACCTCTTTGACCAGCTTCAGGGAGCATCTTGGTTCTCCAAGATTGATTTGCGTTCAGGGTATCATCAGATGAGGGTCAGAGAGGAGGATGTACAGAAGAATGCGTTTCAGACGCGTTATGGCCACTATTAGTTTGTGGTCATGCCTTTCGGGCTCACCAATGCTCCTGACGCGTTCATGGATCTCATGAACCGCGTGTGTAGACCGATATTAGATCGGTCTGTGATAGTATTTACTGATGACATCTTGGTTTATTCCAAGACGCGAGAGCAACATGAGGAGCATCTGCAGGTGGTTCTAGAGACTTTGAGGAGGGAGTACTTGTATGCTAAGTTCTCCAAGTGTGAGTTCTGGTTGTGCGAGTTGCAGTTTCTCGGGCACCTTGTCAACCAGAACGGGATTTCGGTAGATCCGGCCAAGGTAGAGGCCGTGATGAATTGGGACATTCCGAGGTCTCCATCTGAGATTCGGAGCTTTCTAGGATTGGCAGGATACTATCAGAGATTCATTCAGGACTTCTCCAAGATAGCAGTCCCGCTCACCCGATTGACTAAGAAGTCGGTGGTGTATCGCTGGGGGCCTGAGCAGCAGGCCGCATTTGAGATGCTGAGACAGAAATTGTGCGAGCCGCCAATTTTAGCCCTGACAGAGGGCATGGAGGATTTTGTTGTGTATTGCGATGCATCCATCGCAGGATTGGGTGCGGTATTGATGCAGAGAGGGCATGTCATCGCCTACGCGTTGAGGCAGCTGAAGCCTCACGAGGAGAACTACCCGACGCATGATTTGGAGTTGGGGGCTGTTGTGTTCGACCTCAAGATTTGGCATCGTTACCTCTATGGGGTTCATTGTACGATTTACATGGACCACAAGAGTTTGAGCTACCTCATGGACCAGCCGAATCTGAATATGAGGCAGCTTCGGTGGCTATATGTGGTGAAGGATTATGATTGTGAGATCCTATACCATCTAGGCAAGGCCAATGTCATGGCCGATGTGCTTAGCCGCAAGGCAGCGCCGATCAGGGATGTCTGTCTAAGGATGACAGTGGTGACTCCGCTTATGGAGCAGATCTGGGAGGCTCAGCAGGAGGCTATGAAGGAGGAACATCGGAAGAGTGAGCGGATTGTGGGGTAGGTTTCCTCTTTTGACTATGATAGCCGAGGGTTATTGACTCTTCACCGTAGGGTGTGGGTCCCTTATCATGGAGGAGTGCGCCAGGTCCTGATGGAGGAGGCGCACAAATCCTGATTCTCTATTCATCCCGGGGCGACGAAGATGTATAGGGATCTTCGTCTGGACTATTGGTGGCCCTGCATGAAAAGGGATGTGCCATGGTACATGGAGCGGTGCTTGACCTGCAGGAAGGTCAAGCCGAGCATCAGAGACCTCACGGCAAGATGCAGCCGTTGGATGTCGCGCTATGGAAATAGGAGGATACTACGATGGATTTTATCACGAAGCTTCCCAGGACCGCGCGGGGGATGGATTTGATATGGGTCATCGTGGATCGATTGACCAAGAGCGCCCACTTTATTCCGATTCAGGAGAGCATCTCGACCGAGAAATTGGCCGATATCTATATTAGGGGGGTGGTGGCGTGGCACGGAGTGCCAGTTTCGGTGATTTTAGACAGAGACGTGCGGTTTACTTCCAGGTTGTGGAAGAGGTTTCATAACGAGTTGGGTACTCATCTGCATTTTAGCACCACTTTACACCCGCAGACGGATGGCCAGAGTGAGCGGACCATCCAAACTCTGGAGGATATGCTGCGGGCATGCGTTTTAGATTTCGGAGGTAGTTGGGATACCTACCTCCCATTGGCAGAGTTCTCGTATAATAACAACTATCATGCGAGTATCGACCGCCCTCCCTTCGAGATGTTGTATGGGAGGAGGTGCAGGACCCCGATATGTTGGGGCGAGGTTGGCCAGAGAGTCATGGGGAGCACCAAAGTAGTGCTCGCAACGACAGAGAAGACTCAGCAGGTCCGGAGCAGGCTTCAGACAGCTTAGAGTCGGCATAAAAGTTATGCCGATAAGTGTCGATCAGACCTGGAGTTCCAGGTCGGGGATATGGTTCTCCTGAAGGTGTCGCCATGGAAGGGCGTCATCTGATTCAGGAAGCAGGGCAAGTTGGGCCCAAGGTATATCAGGCCGTTCAGGGTCGTAGCCCGGGTGGGCAGGGTGGCATACCAGATGGATCTCCCAGCCGAGCTCAGTCAGATCCACAGCACTTTCCACGTCTCTCAGATGCGGAAGTGCCTAGTGGACGATACGGCGGTGGTACCCTTGGAGGACATTCAGTTCGATGGCAGCCTGAATTTCATTGATCGGCCTTTGGCGATCCTTGACCAGAAGTCGAAGGATCTGAGAAACAAAAGGGTAGAACTCGTGAAGGTGTAGTGGCAGCACCGGAAGGGGTCAAAGTGGACTTGGGAGCCGGTAAGCGAGATGATGGAGCACTACCCCGAGCTATTCCAGGATCGAGCGGTAGACTTCGAGGACGAAGTCTAAAATAAGTGGGGGAGATTTGTAGCACCTGGTTCTTGGTATGTGTTCTGTTATTAAATCCTCTTTATTTTTGCATTTTTGGCCTTGGACTCGGCGAGTCGAAGGAATGGCTCGCCGGGTATAAGCAGGATGAGACGTGGGGTTTAAGTCGCGGACTCAGCGAGTAGCCGCTGTTTGGGCAAAAACCCTAATCCAGGGGTTTGCACCCTATTTAAACGACCTTATGCAACCTCCTTTCCCCCTTTATGCTCCCAAACACTCCTCATAGCAACCCTAGCTGTTTTTGTGAAGATCTAAGTCTTTTTGAGTGATTCTTGTGGGTTTTTGGTCTCAAGGAAGAAGGAAGAGCATAGAAGGATCAAGAGGGGACTGAAGGATTCGAGTTTGGTTCATCATTTGCAGTCTTTGGAAGGTATAAAGTCTGAACCTTGCTCATTCTTTTGTTAGATCCCTCTTTGGGGTGATTTAGGGATTTTATAAGCCACTTTTGGTGGCCAACCATGTTTGCAAACATGGTTGGGGGTTTGGGCTTTTGTATCATGTCATTTTAGGAGCCACAAGTCAGATCTAGGTTGCTTTTTGAACCAAGGAAGGCCTCATGCAACAAAAAAAACCATTCTAGAGCCTTTTTAGCTCTAATGTCCCATGCATGCACGTAAAGTTTGTAACTTTATGTGCTAAATCGAGTTTAGGGGCCTGGATCTATCATTTGGTTAAGTGTTGTACATCATAAATCGAAGTTCTTAGTAAGGAATGTGATAGACTCGGCGAGTCCATTCCTGGACTCGGCGAGTCCAAGGGTTTTGGTCCCTTATCAGTGAGGGTCGTAAGGACCAGTTGAGTGTGGAAGCGTTTTTAGGAGTCCTGGGGAGTGACCCAACTTTCTAGACTACGCAAAGGGTTCTGGGATTTCATGGTACTCGGCGAGTCCAAGACAATCTTCATGGAACTCGGCGAGTTGTTCATCAACTCGGCGAGTCGTGGACAGAACGTGTTCATAGGATGAAGAGTAACTCGACGAGTTGTTCATACAACTCGGCGAGTCAGGTCAGGAGATGAGTATCAGTTGATGTTGAACTCGATGAGTTGTTCAAACAACTCGGCGAGTCAGATGTGGATTCAGTCGGTGTTCATGTAGAAGGAAAACTCGTCGAGTCATCGCCTAACTCGACGAGTAGAGACGGGTATGAGGTCTGATGGAAGGATAGGGACTCCGCGAGTTGATGAGTCAACTCGGCGAGTCAGGTCAACTGGAAGTTAACTTTGTCGTTGACTTTGACTTGGTCAAGGGGTAAAATGGTCATTTTACCCTAAGGGTAGATGTCAGCTTATGACTAAGTGTTTTGTGTGAATTTTAGCCGGAGGACTTCCGGAGCAGCCGTGACAACAGTCTGAGGATTTCCGCGCAGTTCAGCAGATACGAGGTGAGTTACCTTCCAGTAGGGGTGGGTCTAAGGCCACAATGCCGACCCACCATTGAGGAGTACATAGAAGATAATTGTCTTTGTGATAATTTATCTTGGTCTGGTTTGCGTTTGGTTATGAGTTATACCTGTATGATATGATGCATGTTAGGGATAGTTTCCCTGATAGTGGTCTTTAGGACCAAGGGGTAGGTCAGTACCCGGATATGTTCGAATGTGTGCTTATATCTTTCTATTGTATTCTAGTAGTAGGGGGTTGAATAGTCCCCAGTTACCGGTTGAAAGATACTGATGACGATTACCGGTTGAAAGATATCGATGACGATTACCAGTTGAAAGATACTGATGACGATTACCGGTTGAAAGATACCGATGACGATTACCGGTTGAAAGATATCGATGACGATTACCGGTTGGAAGATACCAATGATGTTTACCGGTTGAAAGATACTGATGATGATTACTGGTTGAAAGATACCGATGGTATTGTATGGAATGTGGTATGATGGGGGAACTCACTAAGCTTTGTGCTTACAGTTTTAGTTTTGGTTTCAGGTACCTCTTCATCCAAGGGGAAGGAGCCGGCGGCGTAGCATGGCATCATACAATACTCACACATGATTTTCGCATGGTGTTTTCTGGGATTGTACTCTGATGTGACATTTGTTTATGGACGTGGGATTTTAACATGATACTTGGTTTTGAGATGACATGTTTATATAATATTTCCTAATGAATGGTTATGAATTAATTAATCAAAAATTAAATTTTTGGGCTTGAATTTTGGGGTGTTACATTTTTGGTCCTTGGCTATATTTAAACATCATTTCTTTCATGAGCCTCATCTTTTATTAGCCTCTAAACCTCCTAAACCTTAGAAGTCGACCCTTAGCCTTTATCTTGGATCTTTTATGCCATTATGATGGATATTGGAGTATTTTTGTGTACTTTGAAGAGCTTGGAGCATGTTGAAGAATCACCATATGCAAGGTAGCTTGTAGATCTAGAAGTTTTCCATCTTTTGCAATCTATTGAAGGTAAAAAGCTTTGATCTTGTTATCTTTTTGGTTAGATCTTCTTTTGGGTTTGATTATGATCATTTTAGCCTCTTATGGTTGGTCCTTGTGAGCTAAGGTTGTTTCAGAGGCTTGATCGTGTAGATGTGGACATTTTAGGTGTCCCAAAAGGCATAAAATGTGATCTTTATGGTTTTTTGGACTCATGCATGTGTAAAGACCCTTCATTAAGCTCTTTTGAGCTCTAGCACCCTATTAAGCCATGCATGCAAGTAAAGTTGCTAACTTTACGTGTTAAGTCATCCATAAGAGTCAGATCTAAGAGTTTGGAGCAAGGGCTTAAGTGGTTAAGTGCTTAATGAAGAAGATTGGGGTTCAGGGGAGTACGTTCGACGTACACATTTGGTTCGCTGCACGTACTGGCCGCAAAGGGTGTATGTTGGGCGTACAAGCTGAGTACGCGGTGCGTACTCGGCCTGTTGGACTTTTCTTATTTTGTGGACTTGTTGTCCATGGACCCTTGACTAGAAGTTTGACCAGGGTTGACCAATGGTTATTTTGAGCCTTTTTGGATATTGGGCCTTCTCGGGTTAGGCCCATGATGGGTTTGGGCCCAATTTGGATAGTTGGGCCTTATGGTGTCATTTCGGGTTTGGGCTATCTTTTGGGCTTAATTGCTTCGGGCATTATTAGGCCATCTGATAATAAGTGTTTTGAATTAAGGAAAAGTTAATGGGCTTTATGGTAAGGCCCATGTAAGGGTTTGGGCCCAATTTGGAAAATTAGGCCATAAATGGGCCTTGGATGATTATTTGGTTTGAGGGCCTTTTGATTGTGAGTTTGGGACTTAGTCTTGGACCTAACTAGGTAAGAGGTAAAATGGTCCTTTTACCCTATATATGGATTGATGGTTTGGTTTTGGAACCCAAATGTTAATTAAATGTTTTCATGTTTGATAGTGCGGGGATTCTAGCGGATCTGCAGTCAGAGATATATTAATGGGTTTAGCTGTCGAGGCGAGTCTCCTCACTGTACTATGGATTGAAGGAACCGATGACGGCCTATTTGTTTTATGTACTGTAGGAAGACTAGGGGTGGCCCTTGGCAATTGTATGAAAGACCAAGGGGTGGCTCCTGACAATCTGTATGCAAGACAAGGGTATGGACTCTGGCAGCTAATTAGATAAGTAGTGGTAGATTGTATGGTAGTTGAGTTTGTGATGCTTGCATGGAAAACCAAGAGGTGGCTCCTAGCACTTGTCTGTAAGACCCTGGGTTTTATTCCTCGGCTTGGCAAGGAAAGACCATGACACGGCTCGTGGCATAATGGCAAGACTATGGTTGGCACATAGCACCTCCTATTGTATGCATGATATATATATATATATATATATATATATATATATATATATATATATATATATATATATATGTCTCATATGTTATGTATGGTACGTCGTATTTGGAGAACTCACTAAGATTTATGCTTACATTTGTGGTATATAATTTTAGGTACTTCCGGTTCGAAAGGGAAGTGACCAACTTGATCACAACGCATACACCTGTGTTTTCCGCAACTCGTGATTTTGGGATTTTACTCTGATAGTTGTTTTATTCTCACATACTTTTAAATGTTTGAATAACGGATAAATGCGTGTTTTGATTATATTAAAATGAAGTTTTTACCTTCTAATTTTTAGGATCGCACACCTAATGACATCAGTGGATACACACTGATACCATCAGTAGCAGCATCCGCTGACATACAATTATTGACACATGAAATCACAAGGGTCCTAACAATTCCCCCCTATTTGATGGTGTCAACACTAACTCTACCAAAAACGAAAACACTCTATAGAATACAATGTATTTAACATAAGTATAGAAGTCCATGTTTCATTTGATTGATAAGCACTTGTATTCTTCTGTGGCTTTAAATCAAATCTTGTCAAATGCTATGAAGTACAAGAAAAATTATTTCGATGATGTAAGATAAGTTTCGGATATGATCAAGTGTTGGATCGAAGTTCGTTCAGTGTTGTTGAAGACAATTCCGAAAGTATTTGAATCTACAAAGAAACCAAAGTAAAGACAAATGAAGCAAATTGACACAAAGGGAGAGATTGTAAAGTTCGTAGTTTTTGTTTTGTATTGGCCTTGTTCGTAATGTATTTACTTTGTGTGAGTCTAGTTGCAATCTCGCACATTTTTGTTACCTTAAGTTCGCAACTTAGTTGTTGGCTTGAGATGTTTCTTATATTCTTGTGATGCGTATATTAAGGAATATGAGAAAGAAGAACGGGTAAGAGTTCTGTGTATAGAATAGTTCTTTACATTGTATCAAATTGTTCAAGTTTTCTCGTTAATGAAATTCAAATCTTATTTACATCGTGTGTTCTTTTGAATCTTGTCTTTGTTTGAATTGTGAATCTATATTTTCCTTCAATATGCATAGAACAAATCGGAATTAGTCCCATTTTTTTTCCAAATTTCAGCCTAGGAAGCATAGGGGTTCAATAATCGATACCCCCACAAGTAAATTACACCACCAATTTGACTTAGAAAACAATAGAATCCAGATTTAACCGAAACCCCAAGTTTTTCCCAAAAACCCGAAAATGCTTCGAATTAGAGCAGCATAATGAGTTTTAATGATAATGGACTATATAGCTGCTAGAATCGGTCGATATACTATCTATCTAACCCATAAATTTCACATTATCACACCAAATTTTGAAAAATCCCAAAGTTCTCACAAACTAAAAAACTGGAAATTTGAATCCATTATCAATTGAAAGATGTTAAGGATTAGGGAACATGTACCTAGAAGGAAGGAGAATCGGATGGGGGAAACGAAAAAACCTAAAGACGTGGCATGTAAATCTCTTGTGTGGCCCAAAAATCACAAATAGTGGAATAGGAATCGAAAGTACATGTCGACAAGGGGAGGGACCAACGTGCTTATTTTATACCTGGCCCCATTACATGCGACACACATTCGAAGAAGCTCAAAAATATTTATTTTATTTTGACTAACCTCTTCAAGTCTGAAACCATAGAAATTTAACTGAAATACTCATCCTTCCAATTTAAACAAGCTCTAGATGCACCAAAAAGGGGCATAAACCAACAAACGAAAGTATGAAAATTAACTTGTGTCAACAACCTACTCGGAAAGTGATAAGTAGATAAGTTGCTAAGAAATTTTAACCGACCATCAAAATTTTAGGAAGATATCTTTAAGCGTGTAGCAACCAAGAAATGTCTACCTGGAATTCATTAGTAACCAGTCAAAATCTGTCCACAAGGAAAATGGAGCAAATATCTTAAACCCTTAGGAAAAAGAAATAAAAGCCATCATACGAATCCCCAACTGTGTTAAGAAAGAATTAGTTTTATATTATCACATATAGTATATCACTCAACTAGTGTAAACACTAAGATTTAAATCTTTGGGATAAATATTGCACCCTCCAACAAAAGTAGGCATAACAAGATAATAGTAGAACTCTACCCACATAGATAACCCAAAAATTGGAAACACTTGTCAAACCCAATATAAGTATAAACGCCGCCCAATCGACAATACTAGGAAATTGAGGAGTGAAAAAGCACCAAAAGAGATAGAAACCCAAGGGCTTGAATGCCTCCTAGGATTAAGAGACCCTAAACCATTTAAGATTGAACACACCATTTAAGGGAAAGATAAATTGTAATCCTAAAGAAACTCCCACTCCATGAATCCATGCCCACAAAACCATACAATGAAGATAGAAGACAAAAACTAGAAACCTATGGCTTGAAAGTCCATACAACTAAAAGCCATATTAATCCGACTCTCATGATAAACAACTACTACGTGTAGACTTGGTTAGGAAATATATTAGATTCAGTCATTCAAAAATACGCAAAACTATGAGGTTCATGACAAACCACTAGGTTAAGTAGATCCCAAATGTCTCCAAAGAACCCACACCAGTTAGTTAGGAGTAGAACCTTGAGAAAACTCTACAAGAGCTCACAAAGATAGACCAAGTGATCGAAGGTAACATTAGCATAAGATAAACCGATAAGGAGAACCACCACATCTAGCATAAAACAATATATAAAAGAAACTGAAAATCACAACATAAAGCAAACACATAACCATTCCTAAAACATTAACGACGAGATTGCATAACAAAAAGTAGAGGTTCAAGGGAACCTTAGCATGATTGATCAGTAGAAACTTCAGCTTTCCTCTTAGTGTGAAACAAAATAGGAATATATTTCTTCTTAGTGTGAAACAAAATAGGAATGCATTTCCTCTTAGTGTAAAAAAATAGGAATGGATTTCCTCTTAATGTTAAACAAAATAGAAGTAGGAATACCCATCCAACTACTTCACAGCCCTACACTAATCAACAAATAACCGACATTAAATAAAAATATTCCAAGTCTCATTGCAAAAACAATCCTTAAGAAGAGAGAACACTCCTCTATGACTATGCCATAGTTATAACTTCTGAATGCTAAAATCCATTATGGTACTCCCAACCAAGCGCCTTCACGTCAAGCACGGCAAGTTAAATTTTAGGGATGAAATTTCGTTCAACAGGGGGAGGATGTGACAACCCCGAAATTTCTTCGTTATCCACCATCGAGAACCAATGTAAAAACATGTTAATACAATCCTATAAACGCCAAAAATTTCAACCATCACTCTTATTAACGTCAAACCATAGGCTTAAAAATAAGTGCACAAAAAGTTGCATCACTTTGCGAGCAAGTTAACATATTTAGATACTACACACTACCACAAATCCAGAAATATAAGTTTTGCAAAAATACGACACAGTATGAGCAGGATATGTAATTTATAGTAAATAAATGTTTGTCGTACTTAGAAAATTTCAATGATGAAAACTACAAAAAGATCGGTTGAATTTTAGAAAATTTCCCCAACTAGACAAACATACTGTAACATCTGGATTCCCAGGTACATTATTTATTCTTTATTTTGGAGATTTTGGAGGGACTCGGCGAGTTGATGCTTAGACTCGCCGAGTAGAGTCGCGAATTCCATCCGGGTTAATGACCAGACTCGGTGAGTCCGCGCTGTTTAATGAAGCCCTAATTCCCGGGGATTGAGACCTATTTAAAGGGGCTTATAGCCACCAATTGCGGCTACCAGACCCCATAGTGAAACCCTAAGCGATCTAGAGCGTTTGTGAGAAAGAAGAGGCCATTTTTGATACTTGTGTGGGTGTTTTTGCAAGAAGAAGGTGACCAAGGAAAGAGGGAGCTGAAGAGGGTGCTATTCTGTGGATTTCAAACCCTAAGGACTTCATATTGAGGTATATATTCGATCCTTCTTCAGTTTTGGGTGTTAATCCTTGAGAGTTAGGGTTTCTAGCCCATTTAGAGTGTGAATGATGGTGCAATTGGTCCCTTCTTGTGTTGAGGCTACGGATCTGGATCCAAAGAGGTCCATAGACCTTAACTCCTTGATCTTTATGGGGTGACATTGGGTAATATGAGCTTAGGGTGACATATTGAGGCCATTTCTTCAAATAGAGCCATTTAGTCTTTGCATGGGCATCAAGATCCAGACTTTACGTGTTTATACTTCTTAAGGAGGCCAAATCTATGGGTTAGAGGAACGGATCTGACCTTAGGAGGTCATTTGAGCTTGAGCATGGCATGAACTCGCCGAGTTCCAAGAATATACTCCACGAGTAGGGCTAGGGTTTCCCATAGTTCACTCAGTGAGTAACTTGCCGAGTTGGGGGAATGACTCGGTGAGTCAGAGGGAAATAGAGGACTGGAGTTCAAGACGAAACTCGCTGAGTTCATAATGGGACTCGGCGAGTTGAGTCGGGGTAGCCCCGCGATTCATCCCAGGTGTAACCCATCGAGCAGGGGAAAGACTCGACGTGTCATGTGAGACTAGAGGGATAGTAGACACGTGTAGAATCGCTGAGTCATCCAAATGTACTCGGAGAGTCGGGTCAAAGTTTGACCGTTGACTTTTGTTGACTTTGAGGGTTTGGTCAACATTGGGGTCATTGTGTCAATAGAGGGGTAAAATGGTCTTTTACCCTTCTGAGGGTGCCAAGAGAGGGTTGAGTCTAGTCGCGAGAGTTATATTTATGAGAGTATTTACTTTATGTGATTAGGCGGAGGCTAGACCGTATTCCTACCGACTCAGAGATTTACCGAGACATCTGAGGTGAGTCTTCTCACTATACTTGCCTAGAGTGGTAACAGAGTTATGTGCTAGTGTACTGTTGAGTTATGTGCCAGTGTATTTGTATGCTATTTATGTGTTATTGTGATATGTGATATGCATGATTCAGAGTTTCCAGAGATAGGACCAGTGGGTCCATAGAGTTAGGGCTAGAGGGCCCCCAGAGAGTGGAGACTAGAGGGTCCCACTGAGACACACTGACCAGAGGGCCAGCAGAGTTATAGCCTTGAATGGCTAATATGTGTTAGAGTGGTATTTTAGGGAACTCACTAAGCTTTTATGCTTATAGTGTTATGTGTTATGTGTTTCAGGTACCAGTGATAATCGCGGGAAGGCGCCGACATGATCTGTACACACACCCGCGGAGTTTATTATGATTTGATCTTGGGATTTGCAATGAGATAATTTTGATACATTGTTTTCTTGAAAGTAATTATGAATGAATTTATATGATTTTAAAAAGTGACAAATTGTTTTAATTTTATGGTGTTACACATACTAGTACTTAAGGTAACAATTATGAAGTAGAGAATGCTTAAAATAGGAATCATATGAGGGGGATATGAATTTTAACAATAATAAAAACTACTCGAAAAACAACATTCAAAACCAAAAAAACGACCAAAAGGAAATTCATATAGAACGATGAGATCTACAATGATATATAAAAGTTTTAGAAAACGGAGTTCCTACGAGAGAATTTCAAATTTTCAAAGTTTAATATTCCAGTCATGTGTGATCGCATGGTGCGCCGCGAGCACTCACACCCGATTTCATTGAGATACAAAATGACGTAGCACACTGAGGAGACGACACGTGGAAACATTGTACGGTTCGTACACATATATATTGTCACAACTAGCATTTTTGCTAGGGAATTCCACTCTCATATAATCATTCAACTAGTATAATAACTGGTACTCTAAGAGAATATCATACTCTATTCTCATTCAAATACATCTCATATGTTCAAATAAGGGTTGGAAACCCTAGAAATCCCGAATCAAGTTCATTATGGACTAAGATTCTCTTATTGGGTCTAATGGACCAATAAACCTACAACCTCACTATCTTAGGCCTACGAACCATAATTGGGCTCTAAATGGACCACATTCATAAAACTTTAGCATTTTGGGCCATGTGTACCTAAAAGGGCTCTTTTATCCCAAATCGGCCTTGTTGGGCCATAAATGTTTGCATAAGTCTTAATGGACCATAAATTACCTATTGGACTTCTAGTGGGCCGAGAAACTTAATAAGGGGCCCAATGGGCTGAAAAATATTATTAAGCTTCATAAAAATCGAGCAAAACTAGAATGGGACCCAAACTATTCCATTTCCCTTTTTCCTAGCCCAACTCTCGGTCCAACAATAATATTAAAAAAAAAAACAAAGGGTGCTTAAGAGTTTGACACCTCATTTTAGTCTAGTTGATATCCATGCATAATTTGCATGTATTTAGGCAAGCATCTTATCAAACTCTTCACAAGACAAAAAAACTCTCATTCTCTCTCCCTCCCTGTACCTCTCAGCCAACACCAACATTCCACCATCTTCATTTTTTCAAACTCTCACAAGAAGTCTCTCAAGAACTCTCCTCATTCTCTCTAAAATTTTCGAGATTGGTGTGTGTCTTCAAGAGATTCTTCTTCAAGATCACCATCTTCGGTAAGTTTTTCACTTAGATCTATGATTTCACTTCTTGATCTCTTCAAAAATCTCCTCTTACACCCATATTTTTGTGGATCATGTTCTTAGAACCATCTAAGTTCAAGATCTACTCAAGAAATCTTGCTGGGATCAAAAATCTTCTTCCACTTCTTCATCAAAACCGATCCATCACCCCAAGGTGAGTTTATACCCCTTTTTTTTGGTCTTCATATGACTTTGGGGGAGAATACAAGTTGCTTTGTGAAGATCTACGTGTATATGCATGACTATGTGTGTTTTCCATGAATTATTTGGTGATTATGTGTTGATTACTTCATTAATCTAAAAATATGTTAAGAATTTGAATTTTATCACTTGGATCTTCATAAGAACCTTGAGAAAAGTATGTTTTATCACATATATTACATATAAACTTGTAGATCTGGGAATTATACACTTAAAATAGAAAAAATGAGTGTTGTGCTCAAAGATGTGTAACCTATACTCAAAAATCAGCTTTTGACAGGAAAGTTTTAGCCCAATCTCGAACTGTTTTGACCCTCTTAATGGAACTGTTTTGGCGAATTTTACAAAACTGCCAATCAGATTTGAAATAATTTCGGACCAACCTGTGAAGGTTAGAAATTTCACACTTGTTAGAGGCCAATAAAAATTATGATAAAAATTGTGAACAAAGTAGACAAAATTTCCAAACTTCCAGAATTTACGGATCCATATTTTGATTAGGTCGGAAAAGCTTAAAAACCAGAAAATGTGTATTTTCGCAAAAATCAAGCCAATAATGATATTTTTGACAATAATGGGTTTTAAAATGTTATTTTTACCACAAACTAGTCATCAACACAAGTTTTGAACAAAATGGAGACTAAAGTGTATTTCTTACAAAAATTGAGCCTTATTTGTAAATTTTTGGCTTATTGGGCCAAGAACGTCATTTTTACAAAAGGTGGGATTTTATGCTATTTTAGTGAATACTTGAACCAAAACCAACGATAAACTAACAAACGGATTAATTTGATCATTTTCTAGGTTATTGGGCCTTAGTGGCCCATTTTTTTATGTGTGATAGGTACTGCATACTATTTATATGTTTATTGGGCCTCATTTACCCATTAACATGTGCGACGGACCTTGGATACTATTTGTGTGCTATTTGGGCCTGTAAGTACCTTACATGTAAAACGGGCCTTAGTTGTCCTTTCATATATATATTTCGGGCCCATGTTATATAATTTCAATTTAATTTGGGCCTTTAAATGATTTACATGTTTAGTGATGCCTTAGTGGTTCACTTACATGGTTCATTGGGCCTAGAATGAGATTATACCTTTCTTCGCGTAAATTCGATTAAGGGTCTAGTGAGTTTTGTCGGTTGGCACCTATTAAGTGTACGATCGTAGTCTATAGTTATAACCAGAGTCTCTTGGAGGGAGATCGGGGATTTGTGTATAGATCTATACGGGGATGACACCCCATACCTGAGTTGTTCGCTACAGTTAGACTAACTCAGTCTAGGGTGACGAAAACCTTATAATCAAAAATCAAAACCGACGTCCAACAACGCCAAGACAGGCGAAATTGTCATTATTTAGTATGGTTATGACGACTCACTTAGAGGAATTAACGTTATGAAGTTTACGGAAGACCATATTCTTTTCTCTTGGATTACTTATAAACATTCTCGTACTGGTACTCAACCTCGGGGGTTGGTATGGCAGCTTTCTCTTTTACAGACAACATCGGGTTGTCTAGGAACATTCTCTTTACATGCTCTTTACATTCTCTCTACATTCTCTTTACCCTTTTAGTCAAATAAACAGTAACATACATGCATTAATACAAGATCTGACACAAACACACTAAACAGTTTGCAGAAAATATAGGATTTTCTGGTGGTTTTCAAAATTTTACAAATCGTTTTCACAAACATGCTTATGAACTCACCAACATTTTTATGTTGACAATTTTCAAAATAACTTGTATTCTCAGGAAACCGTTGAAGCAGGATGAACGAAACGAACTAATGAATATTGTGTAATATTTTGTTTCATCATACTCTTACTATTTTGACATGTAATATTCAAAAACAATAATCGATGTAAACAATAAATGTTGTTATATTACATGTGTGATGATGATGATTTTATGTTTAATTTATATTCACTATAATGATATTTCAAGATGAAGTCACACACAAGCCCCCAGAAGTTTCCGCCCTCTGGTTCGGGGGTGTGACAGATTGGTATCAGAGCATTGTTTATAGTGAATTAGCATATCTAATCATACATGATATGCAAATATAATTACAATGGGACTAAACAACTCTTAACATAATAATTAAAATACATACCTATGTGTGCATTTTAGAATAATAACACAACAAGAACATTAAAAGTCTTTGTAGGATTTGAACATCGCTATTAAACTCGGGCAATTATGTAGTCGTATTGGGGGTGAATGTAGGCTGATCAACTACATTCATTCAAAATATGACCAACATGTGTTCGGGAGTAATCGTGATGGACAATGAATCAAAAATTCACCATTTAATTATCCAAAGAGCTTATAGAACCAAACCTAAACAAAATTAAATTACTATAGGAGTAATTGGTATGCTATTTGTTTCTAGTGTTTATACCCCTTCGTGCAATACACTATAGACGAGTATTATTAGCTAGGAAACCCCTATCTCCCTAGTCAGGGAATAACAGAGTGGCTCGACCTAGAGGAAGACCCAGAAGGAGACTCAGAGGAAGAAACATAGGAGGAACACGAAGTAGATCTTGCAGATGGACCCGCCGATTCAATAGTGGACCTCAAAGAGGAAGAGCCCGAGGGCAATGACGATGATGACTCGGATGCAGAATCCGATGTCATCAATCCTCCATGTAGGGCCAGAGTACCGATTTATCGTGTGGGACCCGGTGGCCCCATGCCCCCTTGGGCACACGATATTTGGAGATAGAGTCACCGGCAGGGGATACGACCACACTACGGTAGGAACCGAGGTCTCTTCGATCTTAGTCATAGAGGACCAGCTGACTGGGCCCTCCCAGTCATGGTCCCGAGCACCCGGGGTATTGTTAAGCAAGCTCAGGACACCCAAATCGAACGGAAAAAGGTGGTTTGCTATTGAGAGAGATGAGAGACAAACACAAGAGATGAACAGAGACTCCCAAGCGAGACAGTTAGTTTGGGAGGTACGACTACGAGATACCGAGCAAAAAATAGATTGTCTCCGAGGTGCATCCACTTCATCAGCACCACCAGACACTTTCCGCCACAATTAGGATCAACCTTTTCTCCCCCTCCCTACTATCCGATATGACTCTCTTTTGTGTACTAAGATGGTACTTACCAATGGAACAATTATGTGCTATCTTTATTTCATGTTATTGCATAAATTCAATTATATGCACAACCGAACCCTCGAAACCACTAGATACTTAAGGAGCTCGAAATCAAAACAACCTATATACACTAAGGATAGACGTAACAATAGTGCCAAATCTGTGATTACCTACTATAGTAAATACATCATAGGGATGTAGATGGAAACAATGAGAATCATACGACGAGACGCGAAATTTATAGAGTACAACCAGGAATGAAAATCATTACTTACAATCTGGCTTATCAACATGCAGTAGGAAAATGCCATCCCGCAGGAATAACAAGCGCACCGCGAGACACCGCTCATGTAGATGGACTCTACTACATTCCAAGTTGCTGTAACAGTGGTAGTAACTACTGCTATGGCACAAATCAATGCAAACAACACCAATGGAGGCGGAAATAGCATTGACAACTCCAGTCGAAGGAACGAGCATGGGAACCAACTAGTGACAGCTTATCAAGGCACACTAAAACCCAAGCTTAAGAGCGGGAAGCAAAATCCTGGAAGTAAGAGAAAGGGACAGCCAACTCAAAGGATCTCAAAGAAGCAACATGTTGTTGTTGTTCATGCAACCATGAACCCTATTACACCAACATCAACGAGACCATATGTTGGAAGCCTTCCAAAATGCAACCAGTTCAATTTCCATCATAAGGGTGTCTGTCGGGAGTTGCATTGTAAGAAATGCAACCGAAAGAATCACACCACCAAATACTGTAGAACTTATCCATGACAGAATCGTCAACCAAACGAAAACAACAACAATTGCAACAACCTTAACAACAACATTAATGAAGAGACCAGTCACACCTGCTATGGGTACGGAGGAACCGGTCACTTCAGGCGCAATTGCCCCAAGGCTAACAATCAAGCAACAAAAATGGTCCTGGCCTTGGGTCAAGGAGAAGCAGTCCAAGACCCTACAGTTGTTACTGGTATGCTCCCACTTAACAACTCTTTCGCTTACCTCTTATTCAGTAATGAAACTGAGCGAAGCTTCGTTAGTAACAAATTCGAGCACTTACTAAAACAACAACCCCAGAAGCTAAACGAAGCCTTTACGGTGGACATGGCTAATGGGAAAAACCGAATCAACCAAAGATACTTATGTGGGGTACACCGTAACACTAAACAACCATTCATTTCAAATAGATATAATGTCAGTAAATATTAGGAGTTTTGACGTGATAATCGGCATGCATGGGTTAAGCCCCCACCATGCTGATGTTATGTGTCGCGAGAAGGCTGTTTGCCTTCACCTCCCCAATGACGAAACTCTAATAATCTATGGTGATAAACATGGCACCAAATCCTCGTCCTATCTCGTGTATCAAGGCATAGAAGTTCCTGCACCAGAAGAACTACGTTTTCCTCGCTTATGTTGTGGATAAGACCAAGGAAGAAGTAAGCATACAAGGTATTCCGGTAGCATGCGATTTTCCGGATGTATTTCCCGAAGAACTTCCGGGAGTATCCCAGAGAGACAGGTCAAATTTCGAATCGACCACATACCGGGAACCACATCAATTGCTAATTCATCCTACAGGGTATCCCCCTCCGAAAATTCAGAAGTTATCCAGTCAATTGAGAAGAATTGTTGCGCAAAGGATTTATCAGACCAAGCTTCTCACCCTGGAGAGCTCCGATCTTGTTCTTCAAGAAGACAGATCCTTCAAAAGGGGCATCAATTTTAGGAAATTGAATAAGCTCACAATCAAAAATCGATACCCACTCCCTCGGACTGACGACCAGTTATCATCAGATCCGAGTCCGAGAAGAGGACATTCCAATACCTGCCTTCTGAATTTGTCACGACCATTTCAAATGTGTCGTGATACCCTTCGGTCTAACGAATGCTTCCATGGTTTTCATGGACCCTACGAACTGAGTTTTCCCAACCATTCCTAGTTAGCCTTATCATCATTTTTCATCAATAACATACTCGTGTGCTCACGAAGAAAGAATAAAACACTGTCAACACCTACGACCTGCCTTGGAAGGCATCAAAGCCGAAGAATATCGCGGACAAAGCACTGCGTGGATCGAGATAACGAAATTACTCCAAGATTTTTACAGTCACTTCAGAGGGCTATAGGAATACAACTAGTCATGAGCATTGCTTACCACCCTCAAACCAATAGCCAAAGCAAACAGACCATTCAACCACTCGAAGTCATGCTCCAAGTCTGGATGTTTGAATTCAACAAGTCATGGGATAACCAATTACCTTTCATTGAATTCTCATACCATAACAACTATCACACGAGCATCAAGGTTTCCCCTTTTGAGGGTCTTTATAGTCGTAAGTTCAAATCACTCGCCGGTACTCTCACGGGACCAGGAACCATTCACGAAACGACAAAGAAGATAATCCAAATCAGAACTCGACTTCAAGCATCACAAGACAGACAGAAGAGGTATGATGACAAATGACAAAAACCTCTGGAATTCCAAGTTGGAGGCCGGGTACTACTGATAGTCTTTCCCTAGAAAGGAATGATTCGCTTTAGGAAACAGGGAAAATTTAACCCACAATACATTGGACCATTCGAGATTCTTTCCGGAATTGGTCTAGTAGCTTATAAGGTGTAGCTACCTGCCCAACTCAGCAACGTACACCTCATGTTCCATGTCTCAAATTTGAAAAAGTGCCTACCAGGCGAAATTCTTATCATTCCTTTAGAAGAGATCGAAATAAATGAGAATCTCCTGTTCGTCGAAGAACCAGTCGAGGTATTGAATAGGGAAGTAAAGCGTGCAAAACATACCTGCATTCCAATTGTGAAGGTTCCATGGAACGCCAAAAGCGGACCAGAATTCACATAGGAACGCGAGGACCAGATGAAGCAAAAGTACCCTCACATATTCTCCCATTCATGAACATATCTTTCGAAAGAATTTCAGGACGAAATTCCCTCTAACGGGGGGATGATGTCACAACTAGCATTTTTGCTAGGGAATTCCACTCTCATATAATCATTCAACTAGTATAGTAAAAGGTACTCTAAGCGAATATCATACTCTATTCTCGTTCAAATACATCTCATATGTTCAAATAAGGGTTGGAAACCCTAGAAATCCCGACTCAAGTTCATTATGGACTAGGATTCTCTTATTGGGTCTAATGGACCAATAAACCTCCAACCTCACTATCTTGGGCCTAGGAACCCTAATTGGGCACTAAATTGACCACATTCATAAAACTTTAGCATTTTGGGCCATGTGGACCTAAAAGGGCTCTTTTATCCCAAATGGGCCTTGTTGGGCCATAAATGTTTCCATTAGTGGGCCGAGAAACTTAATAAGGGGCCCAATGGGCCGAAAAATATTATTAAGCTTCATAAAAATCAAGCAAAACTAGAATGGGCCCAAAAATATTCCATTTCCCTTTTTCCTAGCCCAACTCTCGGCCTAAGAACAATATTAAAAAAAAAACCAAAGGGTGCTTAAGAGTTTGACACCTCACTTTAGTCTAGTGGATATCCGTGCATAATTTGCATGTATTTAGGAAAGCATTTTATCAAACTGTTCACAAGCCAAAAAAAACTCTCATTCTCTTTCCCTCCCTCTACCTCTCAGCCAACACCAAATTCCCACCATCTTCATTTTTTCAAACTCTCACAACAAGTGTCTCAAGAACTCTCCTCATTCTCTCTAAAATTTTAGAGATTTGGTGTGTGTCTTCAAGACATTCTTCTTCAAGATCACCATCTTTGGTAAGTTTTTCACTTAGATCTATGATTTCACTTCTTGATCTCTTCAAAAATCTCCTCTTACACCCATATTTTTGTGGATCATGTTCTTAGAACCATCTAAGTTCAAGATCTACTCAAGAAAGCTTTCTTGGATCATAAATCTTCTTCCACTTCTTCATCAAAACCAATCCATCATCCCAAGGGGGAGAATACAAGTTGCTTTGTGTGGATCTACGTGTATATGCATGACTATGTGTGTTTTCCATGAATTCTTTGGTGATTATGTGTTGATTACTTCATTAATCTAAAAATATGTTAAGAACTTGAAGTTTATCACTTGGATCTTCATAAGAACCTTGAGAAAAGTATGTTTTATCACATATATTACATATAAACTTGTAGATCTGGTAATTATACACTTAAAATAGCAAAAATGAGTGTTGTGCTCAAAGATGTATAACTTATACTCAAAAATCAGCTTTTAACAGGAAAGTTTTAGCCCAATCTCGAACTGTTTTGACCCTCTTAATGGAACTGTTTTGGCGAATTTTACAAAACTGCCAATCAGATTTGAAATAATCTCGGACCAACCTGTGAGGGTTAGAAATTTCACACTTGTTAGAGGCCAATAAAAATTATGAGAAAAATTGTGAACAACGTAGACGGAATTTTCAAACTTCCAGAATTTACGGATCTAAATTTCGACTTACGATGATTTTATACAAATTTTCCAACAACTAGGTCAGAAAAGCTCAACAACCAGAAAATGTGTATTTTCGCAAAAATCAAGCCAAGAATGGTATTTTTGACAATAATGGGTTTTGAAATGTTATTTTTACCACAAACTAGTCATCAACAGAAGTTTTGAACAAAATGGAGACTAAAGTGTATTTATGACAAAAATTGGGTCTTAATTGTAAATTTTTGGCTTATTGAGCCAAGAACGTCGTTTTTACAAAAAGTGGACTTTTATGCTATTTTAGTGAATACTTGAACCAAAACCAACGATAAACTAACAAACGGATTAATTTGATCATTTTCTAGGTTATTGAGCCTTAGTGGCCCATTTTTTTTATGTGTGATAGATCCTGTATACTATTTATATGTTTATTGGGCCTCATTTACCCATTAACATGTGTGACGGACCTTGGATACTATTTGTGTGCTATTTGGGCCTGTAAGTACCTTACATGTGAAATGAGCCTTAATTGTCCTTTCATATATATATATATATATATATATATATATATATATATATATATATATATATATATATATATATATATATATATATATATATATTCGGGCCCATGTTTTATAATTTCTTTTCAATTTGGGCCTTTAAATGATTTACATGTTCAGCGATGCCTTAGTGGTTCAAGTAAACAATAACATACATGCATTAATACAAGAATTGACACAAACACACTAAACAATTTGTAGAAAATATAGGATTTCTGGTGGTTTTCAAAATTATACAAATCATTTTCACAAAGATGCTTATGAACTCACTAACATTTTTATGTTGACCATTTTCAAAATAACTTGTATTATCAGGAAACCATTAAAGCAGGATGAACAAAACAAACAAATGGATATTGTGTTATATTTTGTTTCATCATACTCTTAGTATTTTGACATGTAATATTCAAAAACAATACTCGATGTAAACAATTAATGTTGTTATATTACATGTGTGTGATGATGATGTTATGTTTCATTTATATTCACTGTAATGATATTTCAAGATGAAGTCACACACAAGCCCCCGGACGTTTCCGCCGTCTGGTTCGGGGTGTGACATATATGGCGTGCAATACGCGGCGTGGAGCTCAAAATCCCTATAAATAGGAAGTCTCAGTCTATTCTTTCTCACACCTCAACACACACATCTCTCTCTTTCTCTATCTTTCTCTCTTAAAACCCATGCCAATGACTCCCAAGTGTCTCTCTAGTGTCGGACTTGTGGATCTTCTACCCTAAATCAATGGTTTCATAACCCATAGGTGAGAAATTTTCCAACTCTTTTCATGGGGGGGATACATGTCTAAAATGTAACTTTAATAATTATCAATAACTATAGTTTGATAATTATGCAAAAGCATTAGGATGATATTATAGCTAGTAGTTACTCTGCTCAAAACCTTTAACTAATATTATGCCTAGTTTTTATGAATCACTATGATAGATAAGATCATACCAAGATAACACGTTAGCCAGTTGTCAGGAAACACAAAAATTCATTCTTATAGCCATCTTTGGATAAGCTTAGTACATGGTGTTACTCTGCCAAATTCTCGGCTACGCAAAACACACGATATATATATATATATATATATATATATATATATATATATATATATATATATATATTAATCTTACTTTATAATTGCTCCCACAATTTAACCGAATATGAACTTTTAGAATAAAAACATTATTCATGGATTAAACATGTTAATATAGAACATAATAGGTATTAATGTGATAACTATATCCCAATATATCATAACATTATCTAATAGTTGTTGTTATAATGTTCCAATATCCAAATACTAAATTCAAATAAAAAATCCATTTCTAGAATAGTAAAATCTTATAGCTTAAGTGTGACCAATCATACATAGCTCAAAAGAATGACTTTATCAATGGACCTGAAAAAATCCCATCATTTACATACTTAACTTTACTCTAATTATAGTTAAATATCTTTGATAATATGATTGGTGTTCTTTCGTGACATAGAGTCTCTTAGTTTGATTAAGTATACTCTCGAAGTCATAAAGATTTCTATGTGATACTTGAATGGCAGAAATGAACATAGTTTATTAATGATCCCATTCATCCAATCATATTTGAATTCAATTTCTAAAGTAGTGTATTCTTATTTTGTAGTAGCTTGTGTTATTATGTTTTGCTTGGACCTCATTCCAAAAAAACTTACCTTTCATTCCATAATGAAGTCAAATCCAATTATAATTCATAATTATTTATATCCGTTTAGGAATTAACATCTTGTGTAGCTCTGTCCATAAAGATCCTTTCTAAGCTGATTGTCTCATGTATATTCTCTTATTTCTTCTCAAGTACTCTTTAGAATGCTCTATTAGTCATTTAGTGACTTAACCATGTATTTAATTAGTATCCTATGACATGCTTACAATATCATCAAATAACATGTCTTATGCATAATATGGCGTAAATGATGAAATCACTTGCCAAGAAAATATAAATCATTTCATCTAGTTCAAGCCTATGAACTATGTACTTTTGAGGCTAGCTCAAAATGTTGCCATATGATAATGCCAAGAATTTTCAAAAAGAATCTTGTATCTTGATCCCTTTCAAGATATTTCCAATATATGTATAAGGACATAAAACTTTTAACATTCATTTTATCTATCTATTATATATTTTACATTCCAAGAATGTATCTTCTCCTTCCTAAGTCTTTCATTTTAGAAACACTTTCCGAGTCAAGGGGAAAACGACCTTGCTTAGTCCAAATGTGATTTGGAATGATTAAGTATGTCTCATTCATACAAGATTAGGAATTTCACTATGCTCCCACTAGTTCTTAGTAAATACACATGTTCTATTCATTGTGATATAAAAACATACCTTGTGGTTTTACATAAAATGATGATTGTAATATTGAGATATTTTGTTTATATCCACAAATGGATCTCAAGCTTTACACATTTTGTTAGGATTACTTGGATTAAGAAAACCTCCAGGCTGATATATATATATATATATATATATATATATATATATATATATATATCTTCTAGTATATGTCTATTAAGAAAAGTGGTCTTTCTTGAAATCTACTTACTATATCTCATATTAAGAATATGAATTTATAGTAACTAATATCCTTGTCGATCTAATCATAGCTAGTTGTGAAAAAAGGTTTGATCACAGTCAATGTCATGAGTATGATGAGGACCATAGTCAATGACATAAGTATGAGAAAATCCTTTTACAAAAAGTCTTGAGTTAAATGTGTATGGTTATCCATGTAATTTATTCTTTCTAGAAAAATCATTTTCTCCTTTTAGCCTTGCTAGAGGGATAAATTTTAAACAAGTCCATACTTGATTCTTATACATGGATTACGTCTCATGTTCAAGACTCAAAGTCATTTATCAGATTCAAGATCTATCATAACATCTTGGTATTCGATAGATTTTCCAGAAACCATCAATAAAAGCTCATAAATGAGAGATTCCACATTTCTCAAGTCGTAGATGATTACTACCATTAATGCGAACAATTTGTGGTTGTTAATAGCTATTATTCAAGTTTAAAAATCCTTGTTAATACTAGTGCCAACTATTACTACATAAGGTTATGGTTCGTAAGCTGCTTCAAGTTCCATGTACCTCCAACTTGCTGTGTCATTAGAAGATTACTTTCTACTAACTTAGCTTTCACAAGAATAAGAGAACTTATTCTTGGCGGGTTTGCATATAATAATCTAAGCCACATTTAGAGTATTTTACAAATATGTGTTTAGTATATTTTGGGTTTAAAAGCTTTAGTCCAACATCGACTTCAAATCCACAAAACATTAAGTAAGATGAGGATGGAGCCTTTCCATACTAAATTTTATAAAGTGTTTAATCTACTTATTAGTAGGTATTTGTATTCAAGATACAATTAATAGTGATTGAAGTATTATCCCAAAAAAGATTAAAGGAGGATATTTCTATCCATTAGAAATTAAATCATACCAAGCAAGATTTAATTCATCCTTTATTATCATTAAGGCCTTAGATGGTTCTTACCGGTTTGCATCTCAACTTTTGAAACCTTCAACAAATATTTCACAATTATGCTTTACCACATAAAATATAATTAAAACTACTATAGTTGTTAATAAAGTCGATTTGGTATCTTGTGCTTAATCTCAGACATTCATTAGAAAAGAAGTCATA
Organism: Lactuca serriola; assembly: GCF_051521515.1. Classification (NCBI taxonomy): domain Eukaryota; kingdom Viridiplantae; phylum Streptophyta; class Magnoliopsida; order Asterales; family Asteraceae; genus Lactuca; species Lactuca serriola. The sequence continues at coordinate 33,815,723 of NC_136412.1, read as the reverse complement.
CACAAAAGTGTATAGTTCCTTAATTATTTTCTCTACAGCTTAGTGAAAATATCATTAGGAATCCTTTATATATAAATAAGGTTGACATATTTCAAATAAACTACGTTATTTGCCTTCAAATATCCCTTTCTTGAAGTTGGAATATGTGAATGCCATTTATATAATAAAGATAATAATGTCCAAGATAAGTTTGACTTAAAACAAGTTTCTGTCAAAAGTGTTTGCATATAGAACTTGATTTTATTTATAAAATGTTGATATTTACTCTAAAATTCAATTAAGAGATCTAGTCTCATAACTAGAAGTTATTCATTTCTGAATATGAATATTATCGTGACGAAAAACGATTAAGTAAATTATCAAACATTTGAATAAAATAATCGAGACTTAAATTTAGACATGCTAAATTCAAACATACATTGTTCCAAAACAAATATTTTTTTACATTACAAGTAATTTATGTTCTAAGCATATATAATAATCTACTCTCCGAGAGTGTAGTTCCTACTTGATTGCACTCAGCTTGGTTACTGTCACATCCCCGAACCAGACGGCGGAAACACCCGAGGGCTCGCATGACTTCAATTGAAATATCATCACAATGAGTATTTATGAAACATAACACATTCATCACCAAAAATTACATAGTACAACTGGCATTGTTTACATCAAGTACATGGTTTACATTACATGATCCCAAAATATAAAGTGTTTGATGATTAGCAACTACGAAAGAAACTTTCAACAAACTGGAATTCTTCCTTGTTCTAACGATTTCCTAAGAATACAAGTTATTTTGAAAATGGTCAGCATATATAATGTTGGTGAGTTCATAAGTATGTTTGATGTAAAATAGTTTATGTCGTTCGTAAAACCCAGAAAATCCGATATTTTATGTAATAAGACTTTTCATGAAAATGTTTTGATGATCCTATAAGTATATGCATGAATGATTTCAAAACATGTATAAATGAGAAATTTTGCATTATAGTTATTGAAAGTACAAGTGACCAAGATTGGTTTCCCTGGAAAACCCGATGTTTTCCGATAAAAAATTATGATTGTTTTGTATTATTGTATCGTCACAGCGAACGAATATGATTTTCCATGATTACTTAGATGGAATTGGATCTCTATGTGAGTCGTTATAACCATGCATGATAATGACTAGTTCGTTTGTCTTGGCATTCTAATGAACACCGGAATTGATCTTAAGATTTTGTCGCCCTGGCCGAGTCTAACTGTAGCGAACAACTTAGGCGTGGGGGAGTCACCCATGTGTAGATCTATACACAAACTCTCACTCTCCCTCTGGGAGACTTTGATTACAACTACAGACTACGATCGAACCTTATTGGTGTCACCCGTTATTAGTCACTTGATCCAAATGAATTTGAATAACCTTGTCTAATGACCTGATTTTAGTTTACTTGAAGATAAGGTAAGCCTTAACAGACGAGGAGAAGAGGACACTAACTACGTATGTGATTTAAGGCTATCGAGTATACGAAAGACACACTGGCCCATTTCGCATAAGATTTATTTGGACCTTACTATAAATGCTAATGGGCTACTGAGGTCCAACAACATGTAAAAGCCGTTGAGGGTCCCTTACGCATGTAATTGGGTCACAGGAAGCCCAAAAACATGTATTATTTATGTTGGGCCCAAAAGTCATATTAATGGGTCACGAAAGCCCAATAAGCATGATTAGAATCTTTCATTCCCTACAATTAAAATGTTTACTTGTTTTGTATAGTATTAGTGTTGCGAAGTTGTCTAATCGATATGTCGTAATAATCACCAATTTGTTTTATAACGATTCATAGATTTATAAAAATAATTATTTTTCTATTTAAAACCCATAAGTTATAAAGTTTTGTATATTTTGACCCAATTATTTTATTATTAACATAATTGACTAAAAATATTAGTTTGACCAATTAAGCCCCTTATTTTGGTAAAGATGGCAATTTTTAGCCCTTTTTATGAAAAATTACATATTAGGTCCTCGAACTATTTTTCTTGACATTTTTGGCCTAAACACTTAATTCAATGATGTTTTAAGCCCAAAATTTTATTTAGGACAATTTCAGCCCCTTAGTTAAAAGATTAGCATTTAAACCCACACTTTTCGCAATTTTATAATTTTTACCCAAAATCCAAAAGCTTTGCATTTTTAGGCCCTTTTGATAAATAAGGCCATTTTAACCCCCGAAATAGGTTTATATACGTTTATAGCCCCTGTTTTGAGAAAAGTTTCCATTTCAGCCCCTTAAATTTGATTTTTCGCATTTTTGGGCCTAAATAGTTGAAAAGCCCAAATTTTATCCCATTAGGCTAAAATTTACATTTTTAGTCCTTTAAAATGCCTAATTTTATGAAAACTCTTATTTTAGTTGGTTTGACCTTTTGATCCTTGTAGAAACCGCGAATGACATCTTTTTCCCCATCTTTTGTTTATTTATCAAAAATGGTCCAATAACAAATTTTATGCTGTCGTGTTTTTATTATAAAGCTTCTATGGTAGTTTATCATGACATGTTAAGTGAAATATAACCTAGATCACATATTTTTCCTTCTTGACCTATAGATCTTGAAATATATTACATTTTTAGCACATATTTACCACATAAACACAAGAAATCACACATAACATACAAATACACATAGATCTTCACATTTTACTTGTATTCTCCCCTATAAATCATATGAGAACCGAAAAAAGAGGGGTATGAACTCACCTTAGGTTTGTGGGTTCGGTTTTGAAGAAAGAAATGGAAGATTTTGGTCCTAGGAACTTCCTTGAGTAGATCTCAAACTCTAGAAGATTTCTAAGAATATAAACACCAAAAACTTTATGTATAGGAATGATCTACCAAGAGAGTGAAGTTATGAAGCTTGGATGTGTAAAGACTTACCAAAGATTGAAAACACTTGATGAAGACTCTTGAATCCAAGCCAAATTTTCGAGAATTCCTTGAATGAAGGAAGGAGATGGCCTTAGAGAGAAATGGAGAGGATTTTTGTGTAGTGTGTGTGTGTGTGTGTTGTGTATCTGCAGCCGAAACAAGAAGATGGGAGAGGGGAGAGAGTGAGATGAGTTGACATGCATGGAAACATGAGAATGGTGACCCTATGATTATTTGTGAGGTGGCACTACAATTGTCAACCCTCATTTATCCATTCTTTTATATTTGTTTTTTGTTTTACTTGGGCTGAAATGGGCTAAGGAAGGAGGAAAGAATCACTTTGGCCCATTCTTGCCTTGGCTCGAGTTCATGAGGCCCTTAAGGAAAGCTTACGGCTCATTGGGCCCTGAAGGTAGCTCACGACCCAATTTTTGTATAAGAGAATGGATTTGAGTCCATTAAAGCTAATTGGATCAGTTATGGCCCAATAAGGCCCATTACAGATAAACTAGTCCATTTTAGGCTTATAAGGCCCAAAAAGGTTAAGTCTCATGAGAGTGGATCCAATTAGAGCCCATTTAAGAGTTTTATGTCCAAAATAGTCAAAATGGAAGCTTATTGGCCCATTAGGCCCAATAAAGAAAACCCTAGTCCATATAGGACTTAAACCGGGATTTCTAGGGTTTTCAACTTTAATTAATGAATCTAGGTTTAAATGTGTTTCTATAGGTTGAACTTCAAGCATAAAATGAATTAGGGTTATGAGTTTATAGTAGATAATGTTTACAAGAGTACAAAATTTCCTAGCTAGAATGCTAGTTGTGACATCATTCCCCCGTTAGAGGGAATTTCGTCTTGAAATTCTTTTTGAAGCTAGATTTGAGAATGCGAGAATAGGTGAGGGTACTTTTGCTTCATCTGGTCTTCACGTTTCCATGTGAATCCCGGTCCACGTTTTGCATTCCACCAAACCTTCATTATTGGAATGTGACTTTGCTTAGTATGCTTCACCTCCATGTTCATGATCTCGACGGGTTCTTCCACGAACAGGAGATTCTCGTTGATTTTGATTTCTTCCAATGGGATAACGAGAGTCTCGTCAGATAAACGCTTTTTCAAATTTGAAACATGGAACACGGGGTGTACATGTTGGGTTTTGAGCATTCTAACACTCCTAAGTGTACATGCAACCCTAAATACCTTGGATCTATGTTTTCTCTATTATACATGCAAATAAGAACTTCCAAGGTATTATCCTAATCTAGCATACAAAAACAATGAATGTAACAAGATAGAATACATACCTCTTGATGTAGAAAGTCTTCATGAAGCTTGAGTGCCTAGTGCCCCAAGTGTGACACCTCAAATGGAATCACAATCATCAAAACACTTAGAATAGCTTGAGAGAATTCTACACTTCATGCAATCGGCTAGCCCTCTCTAGAATAATACTAGTGCAAATTTTGCCAAGAATAATATCTTTATATAGTGTTACAATTAGGGCAAACCCAAATTGTCATGACTTTCCATTTCCTTGGATCCATGGGTTCAAATACACCATGGAGCATCCATGGAGCATCATATGGGTTTTGGCCCAACTACATAATCCATGGAGCATTAGCCCACTATACAAGTATGGATGATTTACACAATCAACCCATATATTTAATTAGTCTTCTTTTGATCACTTAATTAATCCTAGATTAATTCTTGATCAATACTAATTAAATAATCTCATTATTCTTATTATTAATATACTAGAACTTATAATATATTAAAAACCATAAGTGTCTTATTTCTCTCATTATAGTCTATCCAAGTGTATGATGGTATGCAACGCAAATGGACCATGCCGGGTCGGGTCAAGTCTTACCAATTATAGTTATGGACTTAGACATTAATCCAACAGTCTCCCACTTGGATAAGTCTAAAACTATTATTGCGTATGACTTCAAGAACCAACCGGCAATCGTAGCTCTCAAAAGCTTCTGTCAAACTCTGACCTTGTAGATGAACTCTGACCTTTGTCAGTGACTTGTCCATTAGATAAGGGATCATATATTCCTCCATTCTAGATATCATATGGACTGAGACATGGATTATAATCATTCTCTCTGTCCATTTGTTGTTTCCCGATTTCCGATTTATGACGACTGACTAATTGAACGAATCAAATCAGTCCTGGCCCGGCCGAGCACTTCCATTTGTCATCATCAAATCATCGAGGGGCCCACAGATATCACTTTTATCCCGAAGGTAAAAGGAACGGATAAACTTCGACTCATATGGCTTGTTCTACTACTTGTTGAATCATACACAAAGGCACGTTTTATAGCACCGAGTTACCAAATGCGGTTTCGTGCAATCAATGTACTATCAATTCATAGTAACAACTCATATCTCTAGGTTTGAAGAATATAAGATATTATCGTCTCATGATCACTCGTGATAAAATCCATGAAGTGATTCCAATGAGCGCGGGTTGAATCCAATACTCAGAACTTATGAGCACTCATGAGCGTTGTAGCCCTTTGTCCAACACCTTAGACCTCTACAAGCCAACCCATGACAGTCTTAATTCATATCTACTTCCAACATATGACCGACTGTGGATGGTTTGAATAACTTAGTCATTCCGGAAGAATAACCTAGTTTATTCGAGAAGTCAAAACATGCAAAGTGAAACACAATAATAATTGAATCCAATATGGTATCAAACCCTATGAACATAAATAAAACACCTTTTATTTATCACCATATGATTACACATTATTCATTGTATACTGTTTCAGCTATCAACTTTATTCTTGAATTTAAAACAATAGCTGTCCCATGCTCCAAGCATGTACACTATGTTTTTTCAAAACACTAGTCATGCCACACACCAAGTATGCATACTATGTTTGTCTATGATCTTTACTTTGTGGACTAGATCAATTGAACATAACTTCAATGATTCTCTTTTCACACTCCCAAATCCTTACTGCAAATGCAAGAATTCCAAATTCATGCCATTTACTGGAATCTGTTAGATTCTAAACTTATATACATTGATCTTCTTGTAACGATTATGCAAAAAACCACAAAGACTTAGCAACAATCATTACAGAGTGTTCCAAAGGAGATCAACTCCTTGGAAACATCCTTCTTGCATTAAGTTTCCTTAATCTTACACAGATTGAAAAATCTTAACTTTGAAACATTTCCAGATTCCATTTTGACTATCACTTCTGATCAAGAGTTGCCTCCTTACAGATTATGTCAATATGGTCCTTCCAAAATTATCACTATACTTCCAATTGTCCTTGAGTAACCAATCTTTGGTAAACTTTGGATTGTCCTCGACAATTGTTTAATCCTTTTAGTCATATCCAGTTCTAAACCTTTTCCCTTCTTAATGCCCCAAGCATTTGGAAAATTTTAGAACGGATGATTATAGCACATGTAATCGATCCTATATCCGAAGCATATGGGACACGATTCATGATGTCTCACATAAAGACTAAACCAGTCTTTTGCTATAAGATTTCCATTTCAATTTGCCAAGTTCTCATAATTCAGATTATGAAAAGGGATGCCGTAATCATAATCGAATTTTAGAACGCAAATAATGGACCCATATACAGAATTTCCTTATGTTGAGCCATTCCAACATGAAATTCATATATATATCCTTGACTAAATGATTAAAACCTCACGATCTAAGCTTATAGATTTGAGATGAAGCATAATTTCCTCTCCCTTAATTATAGAAAAACAACCTTTTCCCAATTGAAACCTTTTGTTTTCTATAATTAACATTGCTAGCTTGCAATACTTATCATAATTATCATGCTCCCACTAACATGATGATTATTAGCATAACACTTATGCTCCCACTAGCTTTGACATGTACTCAGAAATCAGCTGACTTTCTTACCAAAGTTCAGATTTCTGATACTAGATTGTTTTGATAAGACTTTATCAAAATCATACACCTTCCCTTAGATAGCACACTTGTGTATCTAAACAATTATGAAGAGGGATGCCGTAATCATAATGTTTAGACCTTTTTGCCACTTCTCACAAGTCCATGTTAGTGTGCCGGTTAACCACACGCGCTCCACTAACGACTTTGAGAATGCAAATATCACAATTGCTATCTAGCTAAAATCTACTTAGTGAAAGTGTTTCCTCACCATCATTTTCATGAATCGGAGAGAAACCTTATGACACTTAGATTTACTGGTGTATGTGTTCTTATCCATGTGAATGGTCAAAATCGTAGTCACAAGACAAGGATAATGACAAACCCAAACTCATATGGACTGAACTCAATCTTAATTTCTTGCCACCTGGCAGCTCAAGGGCCTGCCATTATTTCCAAGTTGTTGTGCAACAAACTGAGAACTCTAAGAACTCATATGCAAAACCTCCTTTAACTGGAATGGGCACAGAATATGTCAACACGATAGGTTATAAACCTCAAGTCGTGTGCTAGTGAAGAACTTCAGGTTTTATTCTTGATTAGTTCTTGAGACTTTCAAGACCTTTAAGACTCCCACTGTCCTCTTGACATATAAGACTTCCTTGTCAAACATCCAAGAGATAGTGCAGATTCTAATCAAGACAAACACTTCACATAATTGGCCTAAGTTGGTCTTTGTTTTATCCAAAACATCACAACTTACCAATTTCAAATGTACAAGAGTAGAAAACTTTTACTCTTACATTTGACAAGTGTTTTAAACCTTCTTTAAGACATGTCACTCAAGTTACAATCTTGGAGTATGACTCTAAGACTTGTATTGGAACGAAGTATGACTTATCTTCTTGATTTAACCATTTCAACAATTCAAGATCCCTCTTCTTAGTCATAAGCATGCACTAAGACTTCCTTAGAGAACTAATTGTGCTATGGTTTCTTAATCATTAAGATGATCACAAAACTGATACTAAAGTACTCTCCCATCTTTTCAGATTTGAGAGACTTTTATCCTTCTGCCATTTTGATTCTTCTTATTCGCTCTGCCATACATTGAAACTTTTTCCAATGTCTCAGAGTTACACTTAAGCTTGTAAGTATAATCATATTTGCTGAACTTAAGTAAATCATGACGAATAGTCTTATCAATCTTTTGTGGTGGACTTAATCAGTGCACAAGACTATGTACTCGATCCCTTAGTCCATTACTTGACTCACACATCCATGTGAACAAGTAATTAGTCTTAATTTTTCCAAAACTTGAAAGCTCTCATTCATCATGCTATACAACTTGCATGATTCCAAGTTTCGGTCCAATTGAAACTTGGGTGATGAGAATCTTTCCTTATTTGGTAAATTTAGACATTACCACAAATGAAAGAATCATTTTCATATTTCCACTCTTGCTATTAATGGAATCTTATAAGCAACAAAAATTTCCACAGATGCCATTGTAAGGATATTTTAAAATAAATAAAATCAAAAATTTTCCTTTTATTTAAAACTTTGCGGAAAAAAAAACTTATCCTTACAATCCATATGAAAACTTGTTGTTATATATTCCTTAAGCAATATCTCATAACTCCTAAGAAGTAGCTCAAGAATCTGATCTTCAAACTATGCGATAGAAATCCATCTACGCCATCAGATTCAGCATATTCTTTCTTTAAGTTTCTTCACTTTTCTTTGATTCTTAAAACATCACCATGTGACCCAGTCACATCATGTATCAAGAATCTCAGAATAGAAACTTGACCGAGTTAGATAGTGGACTTTACCTGAAGTAGAGTCAAACTCATTGACTTTAACATCCTTAGGTAAATTTGGCAGCTTCGTAACCAATGCCCCTTTCTTTGGCAATATAAACATATGGACCCTTTGATAAAGATACACGAGACTATCACAGACTTAGCTTTTCTCTTTACCATTTGGTCAACCGAGTTGACTATGGCCGATCCCTTTCCATTGGGAAGAGAGAGCTTTTCTGGATTTCCTGTGTCACTATTGTCAATGTCCATCATGTTTTAAGGAAGTTGATCTTAACAAATAGATAAGATCATTAAGGGTCTTGTCATAGTCTGTTACATAGGTGTCCTAAAGGAACTCACTATGTGACTTAGAAAGTGATTGAACCACCAACTTTCTCAAGACTTTGACACCCAACTCTCCCGGCTTGTCAATATGTGACTACATCTCCAAGATGTGATCACACCTAGACCTTGCCCTGCCAATAGGGCTTGAGTGACCTTAAACTTTTCAAGAACTTGTGGGTTAGGGAGAATAATTGGAGGAGGAGAAAGAAGTATGATATCCATGGGACATCATCTTCATTAGGAAACCTTGTTTCAAGAGATTTGGGAAGATCATAAATGTCTAAACCAGACATCTTTTGGGAGATATTCAAGATAGTTGATTTTAAAGTCCTTAATATGACACCCAATATGAAATATTAAGGCTAGGACCCAACAAACTATTTTATAACTTAGAAGAGGTATGCCGTAATCCAAGCTATAAAATATTTGAAGGTAGGTGAATGACGATTCACCAATTTTCACCAAGATAAACGAAATGTATTATTAGGTTTTAATTGGTTTTGAAACTCCTAGATCTATTGAGATTCATTGAACTGTTCAAAGGCATGTTTCAATCTCGAGTGTGCCCTTCAGGTTTTGTGACTGGGATGCCGAGGATCACAAAACAAGGTGTGAAGTAACCATGCAAATCACTTGGTACCCTTAATAAATTACCCCTCAATCGATGTGCCGGTTAACCACACACGCTCCATTGATACTATGATAAATATTAAGTCACCCTTTACCTACCTTGTTAAGTCCAAGTTAGTGTGCCGGTTAACCACACACGCTCCACTAACGACTTAGACAAAGTGTAAAGTGTAATTTCATGGGTTAGCACCTTATTCACATTTTTCCTAAGTAACTAAGATTGGGTATTATTAAGAGTTTAGTTACTTAGTACTATCATTAATACTTTTAATGAAGGAGAATTATAGTCTTGTCAAACCCGTTCGGCTAACGACCCTCCACCGGTCAAGCAAGCGGTGGGTGAGAGTGGACACCCATTAAGTTGCCATTTTATAGGCAACAACCTTATACCCACCTTATAGACCGGCTTCGTGAATGAGGCGTACTAGCGGTAAGACTGACTTTACTCTTATACATACATATATATATATATATATATATATATATATATATATATATATATATATATTATTAACTTATAATATTATAAAGTATAAGGGTTGAATTTTAACTTTTAAAATTCTAAGGGATAACTTGGAATTAAAGTATTCATAAGTGAAAACTTTACAAATTCCAAAACTTGAGGGCAAGTTTTGAAACTATTCAAAACTAATTAATTCCATAACTTATGTGTTTAAAGTAGTTTTAATCCAAAAACTCTTCAAGTTCCATAACTTGAGGACAAGTTATGGAAGACTTTAAACTAATAAAAGAACTAACTTTTTCTTTATTTTATAACTTATGGATTTAATTATGGTTACATATTTTTCTTTAATGAAGTGACTCTTGAACTTCCATAACTTGAGGACAAGTTATGGAGTCATAAAAATTATTCAATGACACAAGACTCTTCATTTTGTAACCATTGCCAACTCTTATGAATTTTTATGAGTCTTTAATGTGACTCTTCATGTAACTTGAGGACAAGTTACACAAACACATTTTATACTCAACTCTTAGATTAAAATGGATTGAAAACAGCTATTTCAATTAACTTTTCTATTAATCTAAGCAACTCATAAGAACAAGATAATCAAATCAAACTTTTTCATGTAATTAGTCTAAACCTTAAACTAATACAAAACATGAATCTATTGACAATTATCTTTGAAAATGGATTAGCATGAACATTACCACACCAAAAACAAGTTTATAAGTTCAAAAACAACTTAGGGTAATGTTCCTAGTCCATTTCTAGCCAAAAACCTCGAATATATGCTGTCTGAGGCTCCTACTCGGCGAGTGGCATCAACCTACTCGGCGAGTAGGATGATTTTACTCATGTACTCGGCGAGTTCATCAGTGGACTCGGCGAGTACAGTGCCCAGAAAGCCAGAAAATCGAGTTTTTCAGCATTTTTCAGCAATTTGCATCAAGTATAAGAGAAAGCAAGCCTAGGCTCTGATACCACTGTTGGGTTTTGAGCATTCTAACACTCCTAAGTGTACATGCAACCCTAAATACCTTGGATCTATGTTTTCTCTATTATACATGCAAATAAGAACTTCCAAGGTATTATCCTAATCTAGCATACAAAAACAATGAATGTAACAAGATAGAATACATACCTCTTGATGTAGAAAGTCTTCATGAAGCTTGAGTGCCTAGTGCCCCAAGTGTGACACCTCAAATGGAATCACAATCATCAAAACACTTAGAATAGCTTGAGAGAATTCTACACTTCATGCAATCGGCTAGCCCTCTCTAGAATAATACTAGTGCGAATTTTGCCAAGAATAATATCTTTATATAGTGTTACAATTAGGGCAAACCCTAATTGTCATGACTTTGCATTTCCTTGGATCCATGGGTTCAAATACACCATGGAGCATCCATGGAGCATCATATGGGTTTTGGCCCAACTACATAATCCATGGAGCATTAGCCCACTATACAAGTATGGATGATTTACACAATCAACCCATATATTTAATTAGTCTTCTTTTGATCACTTAATTAATCCTAGATTAATTCTTGATCAATACTAATTAAATAATCTCATTATTCTTATTATTAATATACTAGAACTTATAATATATTAATAACCATAAGTGTCTTATTTCTCTCATTATAGTCTATCCAAGTGCATGATGGTATGCAACCCAAATGGACCATGCCGGGTCGGGTCAAGTCTTACCAATTATAGTTATGGACTTAGACATTAATCCAACAGTACACTGCTAAGTTTAGTTGGTAGCTGCAGTCTATAAGCCACTGGACCGATTTGGGCAAGAATCTCAAATGGTCCAATGTATCGTGGGTTTAGTTATCCCCGTTTCCCAAAATGAATCACCCCTTTCCAAGGAGAGACTTTTAACAACACCCGATCCCCGACTCGGAATTCCATGGGCTTCCGCTGTTTATCAGTGTAGCTCTTCTGTCGGTCTCGTGATACTTGAAGTCGAGCTTTGATTTGAGCTATCTTCTTTGTTGTTTCACGTATTATTTCTGGTCCTGTTAATGCATTGTTTGGTGTCTGACCTCTCGCTAGCTGAGTGTCACCTACCTCAGCCCAACACAACGGTGATCTACATTTACGTCCATATAAGGATTCAAAAGGAGCAACTTTAATGCTTGAGTGATAACTGTTGTTGTACAAAAACTCAATTAAAGGCAAGTGGGTATCCCACGATCTTCCAAAGTATATCACGCATGCACGAAGCATATCTTCAAGCATTTGAATGGTTCGCTCACTTTGACCATCGGTTTGTGGGTGGTAGGCAGTGCTTATGTCGAGTTGTGTTCCTATAGCTTTCTGAAGCGATTGCCAAAAGTGTGAAGTAAATCTACTATCTCGATCTGAGATGATAGATATTGGTACTCCATGGAGTCTCACAATTTCCTTGATGTAGATCTCCTCAATTGTTCCATCTTGTACGACTCCTTTATTGACAGGAAATGAGAGGATTTTGTCAATCTGTCGACTATTACCCATATGACATCCAATCTATCTGTTGTCTTTGGTAATTTGGTCACAAAGTCCATAGTAATCATTTCCCATTTCCACTTGGGTATTACCGGTTGTTGTAAGAGTCCCGAGGGTTTACAATATTCTACCTTCACTTTAGCACAAGTGAGGCACTTGCTAACGTAAGTGGCAATTTCTACCTTCATGTTAGGCCACCAATACTGTTGCTTGATATCCATGTACATTTTATCTGAACGCGGATGGATGGAGTATCGTGTCTTGTGGGCTTCATTCATGACTACTTCTCTAAATCCCCTAAGTTTAGGGATCCAAATCCGATTCATGAAATAATATGCTTTGTCCTCCTTGACTTCGAAGTTCTTTTCCATTCCACATAACGCTTCACTCCTTCTGTTTTCTATCCTCATAGCTGTGTTGATTTGTGAGGACAGATGGGATTTAATGGTTATTGAAAGAGTCTTCACACGACGAATTGAGTAATCTTTCCGACTCAAGGCATCAGCTACCACGTTAGCCTTGCCTGGGTGGTACTTGATTTTGCACTCATAATCGTTTAGCAGCTCAACCCATCTTCGTCGTCTCATGTTTAACTCCTTTTGATTTAAAATGTGTTGGACACTCTTGTGGTCGGTGAAAATGGTGCACTTGGTACCATAAAGGTAGTGCCTCCAAATTTTCAATGCGAAGGCCACAACTCCCAATTCGAGATCATGGGTGGTATAATTCACCTCATGTGTCTTTATTTGTCGGGATGCATAAGCTATCACCTTTCCACGCTGCATGAATACACAACCTAAACCCTAATTCGAACCATAGCAGTAAAGTACTAAGTCCTCTGTTCCCTCTGGTAGCGATAGTACTGGTGCACTACATAGTTCTCGCTTCAGAGTTTTGAAAGCAACCTCCTGCTTTTCTGTCCATTCAAATGGCATGCCCTTTTGTGTAAGCATGGTAAGTGGCTTGGATGTTTTGGAGAAGATCTGAATGAATCTGTTGTAATAGCCTGCGAGACCTAAAAATTGACGAATTTATGTGGGGGTCATTTGGACCGCCCATCCTTCAATGGCTTTGACCTTAGAAGGGTCCACATGTATCCCTTCTTGACTGACAACATGACCCAAAAAGTTCCACTACGGAGCCAAAACTCACACTTAGAGAGTTTTGCGTATAACTTTTCGGTTCATAGGGTTTCCAAGATTTATCGGAGATGTCAGCCCTGCTCCTCTTCGCTTCGAGAATAAACTAGGATATCGTCGATGAAAACAATGACAAAGTTGTCGAGGAATGGTTGGCAGATTCGATTAATCAGGTCCATGAATGCGGTAGGGGAATTCGTTAGACCGAAGGGCGTTACAAAAAATTCGTAATGCCCATAGCAAGTTCGGGAAGCGGTTTTAGGGATATACTCTTCCCGTACATTGAGTTGGTGGTATTCAGATCGCAGATCTATCTTAGTGAAGTAACTTGCTCCTTGGAGCTGGTCGAATAGATCGTTAATTCGCGGAAGTGGGTAGCGATTTTTGATAGTGAGTTTGTTTAGTTCTCTGTAATCAATACACATCCTATAGGATCCATCCTTTTTCTTTACAAAAAGGATCGGAGCTCCCCAGGATGAGAACCTAGGTCGGATGAATCCTTTGCTCAAGATTTCACTAAGTTGGCTTGACAGTTCTTGCATCTCCGCAGGAGCCAACCTATAGGGTGATTTGGCAATGGGCGTAGCTCCCGACACCAGGTCAATTCGGAACTCAACTTGTCTTTCTGGGGGCATCCCCGCAAGATCTTCAGGAAAGACATCCGGGAAGTCGCACGCCACTGGGATGTCTCGAATATTGACCTCTTCCTTGGACTTATCCACTATGTGATCCAGAAACGCCAAGTCCTTCTTTTGTAGATACTTTTGTGCCTTAATACACGAGATAAGACGAAGGTTCGTACTGGGTTTGTCCCCATATATAATTAGGGTTTCGTGGTTAGGGAGATGAAGGCGAACGGCCTTCTCGCAACACATAATTTCTGCATGATGGGGGCTCAACCAGTCCATGCCGACAATCACATCAAAACTCCTAATAGTTACAGGCGTCAAGTTTATTTGAAAACCGTGTTGATTTAAGGTTAGGGTACATCCTACATAGATTTTCCCAGTTGATTATGTTTTCCCATTAGCAATTTCCACCGTAAAGGTTTCATTAAGCTTTTGGGGTTGTTTTTTTAGCAAGTGTTTGAATTTATTACTCACAAAGCTTCGCTTTGCTCCGGTATCAAGCATGATGCATGCATATAAGTGGTTAAGGAGAAACGTACCGATGACAACAGCGGGATCTTGAACCACTTCTCCTTGACCCATAGTCAGCACTCTTCCTGCTGCTCCTATTGCCTGGTTGTTTGCATTGGGACAATTTCTTCTGAGATGTCCAGTCTTCCCACACCCATAACAGGTATAACTGGCTCCATCCTTTGTGTTGTTGTTGTTGTTGTTGGTCAGCCGCTGGTATTGTTGGGGATGAGTCCTACAATATCTTGTCATGTGGCCTTTTCTGTTGCAACTGGTACAATGCATCTCTCTGCATATTTGATGATGATGGAAACTGCATTTGTTGCATTTTGGAAGAGTTCCAACATATGTTCTCCCTAGTGTTGGTGTAGTGGTTTTCATGGCAGCATTGACAGCAATAACATGTTGTTTCTTTGAGGATCCTTGAGTTGGCTATCCATTTCTCTTATTCTCTGACTCTTGCTTACTGTTCTTAAGCTTGGGGTTTGGAGTGCCTTGATATGTGATCACTCGTTGGTTTCTATGGTCGTTACTTCGACTGGTGTTGTCGACACTATTTCCTCCTCTGTTGGTGTTGTTTGCGTTGAGTTGTGCAATAGCAGCAGTTACGACAGCGGTGACAGCAACTTGGAATCTAGTAAAGTCCATTTGCAAGAGTGGTGCTGCACGGGTTTGCTCGTTATTTATGTGGAAGGAAATCTTCTGGTCTTATCAGTTATGATGACGATGACACTCAATCGTCAAGTTAGCGTATAAGGATTTCAGCTAGTTCGTTCACCTCCTGGGTGATTACTTCTTCCCTTTGCTCGTCTCGAACGGCTCTAGCTTCGGCCGCAAAGAGTTGACGCTTGAGATTGGCTATTTCTTTCTCAAGAGAGTGTATGTACTTTGTATCACTTTCCTGAATCGTGTGTGGGCCTGATAGGGGTTCCGATGGGTGGGGTTTACTAGGTGTCTCTTTAACGTCCTTTCCTTAATCTGACTCCTGGTCAGAATCATCATATTCACAATCAGTTACCACATACTCTTCCAGTCCCACTTCGGGTCCCACCTTTTGACCCATTGCAAGGCCTCCTTCAGGGTTTTCTTCAGGATTGTCATCTAGACTAACCTCAATCTCCCTATAGACTACTAGAGCTTGATGGTAAGGGTCGTCTTGTTGTATTCCCTCCATATCTCCTTCGTGGGAGGTGTAAGTGTGAGAAGTGTGTGGATTGGGGTGTATAAACTACTATCACTCCTAAGATTTTTTAGTTGTTATTTAAGTAGTGTTGATGCTCTCTTCGTGGAAATCAAAAGGGTATGTTTTAGGTTTACCGACCATCGCAGTCACTCCAGGGCATGTGATAGTTGTATTCTGGAGGAATTATAGTTGATCAGGCTGCATTCACCCCTTAATACAACTGTGAACATTCCAGGCTTAACCGAGTTATCAGGATCATCTTATTTGATTTGGTATTATGTTCATTTTCCAAAGTTGCACAAGTAAGAGGGGTTTATCATTATCTTTTGTTTGTTTTGTTAAGAGTTATTTAGTCCCACTTTGGGTTTATAGTTGCATATCAATGTGTGGTTAGATATGCCAATTCACTATAAACAGAGCTCTGATACCAACCTGTCACACCCGCGAACCAGACGGTGGAAACGTTCGAGCGCTCGCGTGACTTAAATTGAAATATCATCCTAATGAGTGTATATGAAACATAACACATTCATCACCAAATATTACATACTACAACTGTCATTGTTTCCATCAAGTACGTGGTTTACATTACATGATCCCAAAAATATAAAGTGTTTGATGTTTAGCAACTACGAAAGAAACTTTCAACACACTGCAATGCTTCCTCGTTCTAACAATTTCCTGAGAATACAAGTTATTTTGAAAACATTCAACATATATAATGTTGGTGAGTTCATAAGTATGTTTGATGTAAAATAGTTTATGTCGTTCATAAAACCCAGAAAATCCGATATTTTCTATAATAAGACTTTTCATGAAAATGTTTTGATGATCCTGTAAGTATATGCATGAATGATTTCAAAACGTGTATAAATGAGAAGTTTTGCATTATAGTTATTGAAAGAACAAGTGAACAAGATTGGTTTCCCCGGAAAACCCGATGTTTTCTGATAAAATGTTATGATTGTTTTGTATTATTGTATCGTCACAGCGAATGAATATGATTTCCCATGATTACTTAGATGGAATTGGATCTCTATGTGAGTCGTTATAACCATGTATGATAATGACTAGTTCGTCTGTATTGGCATTCTAATGAACACCAGAATTGATCTTAAGATTTTGTCGCCCTAGACTGGCCAAGTCTAACTGTAGCGAACAACTTAGGCGTGGGGGAGTCACCCCCGTATAGATCTATACACAAACTCTCGCTCTCCCTCCAGGAGATTTTGATTACAACTGCAGACTACGACCGACACTTATTGGTGTCGCCCGTTATTACTCACTTAAATCCAAATGAATTTGGTTAACCCATATTAATGACCTGATTTTAGTTTACTTGAAGATAAGGTAAGCCTTAACAGACGAGGAGAAGATGACTACTAGGCCCTGCTAATTACGCATGTTATTTAAGGCTATCGAGTATACGAAAGACACTGGCCCATTTCGCATAAGATTTATTTGGACCTTACTAGAAATGCTAATGGGCCACTGAGGCCCAACAACATGTAAAAGCCATTGAGGGTCCCTTAAGAATGTAATTGGGTCACAGGAGGCCCAAAAACATGTATTATTTATGTTGGGTCCAAAACTCATGTTAATGGGCCATGAAGGCCCAATAAACATTATTAGAATCTTTCAAGCCCTACAATTAAAATGTTTACTTGTTTTGTATAGTATTAGTGTTGCGAAGTTGTGTAATCGATATGTCGTAATAGTCACCAATTTGTTTTATAACGATTCATAGATTTATAAAAATAGTTATTTTTCTATTTAAAACCCATAAGTTATAAAGTTTTTTATATTTTGACCCAATTATTTTATTATTAACATAATTGACTAAAAATATTAGTTTGACCAATTCAGCCCCTTATTTTGGCAAAATTGGCAATTTTTAGCCCTTTTTATGAAAAATGACATATTAGGTCCTTCAACTATTTTTCTTGACATTTTTGACCTAAACACTTAATTAAAAGATGTTTTAAGCCCAAAATTTAATGTAGGACAATTTCAGCCACTTAGTTAAAATATTTGCATTTAAATCCACACTTTTCGCAATTTTTACAATTTTTACCCAAAATCCAAAATCTTTGCATATTTAGGCCCTTTTGATAAATAAGACCATTTTAACCCCTGAAATAGGTTTATAAACATTTATAGCCCCTGTTTGGAGAAAAGTTTCCATTTCAGCCCCTTAAATTTTATTTTTCACATTTTTGGGCCTAAATAGTTGAAAAGCCCAAATTTTAGCCCATTAGGCTAAAATTTACATTTTTAGTCCTTTAAAAAGCCTAATTTTATGAAAACTCTTATTTTAGTTGTTTTGACATTTTGATCCTTGTAGGAACCGCGAGTGACATCTTTTTCCCCATCTTTTGTTTATTTATCAAAAATGGTCCAATAACAAATTATATAACTTGTATGGTAGTTTATCATGACATGTTAAGTGAAATATAACCTAGATTACATATTTTTCCTTCTTGACCTATAGATCTCGAAATATATTACATTTTTAGCACATATTTACCACATAAACACAAGAAATCACACATAACATACAAATACAGATAGATCTTCACATTTTACTTGTATATTCCCCCATAAATCATATGAAAACCGAAAATAAAGGGGTATGAACTCACCTTAGGTTTGTGGGTTCGGTTTTGAAGAAAGAAATGGAAGAGTTTGGTCCTAGGAACTTCCTTGAGTAGATCTCGAACTCAAGAAGATTTCTAAGAGTATAAACACCAAAACCTTGTGTAAAGGAATGATCTAACAAGAGAGTGAAGTTATGAAGTTTGGATGTGTAAAGACTTACCAAAGATTGACAACACTTGATGAAGGCTTTTGAATCCAAGCCAAATTTTTGAGAATTCCTTGAAGGAAGGAAGGAGATGGCCTTAGAGAGAAATGGAGATGATTTTTGTGTAGTGTGTGTGTGTGTGTGTTGTGTGTCTTCGGGCGAAACAAGAAGATGGGAGAGGGGAGAGAGTGAGATGAGTTGACATGCGTGGAAACATGAGAATGGTGCATGGATACCCTATGTGTGTTTGTGAGATGCCAATACAATTGTCAACCCTCATTTATCCATTCTTTTATATTTTTTTTTTGTTTTACTTGGGCCGAAATTGGCTAAGAAAGGAGGAAAGAATCACTTTGGCCCATTCTTGCCTTGGCTCGAGTTCATGAGGCCCATAAGGAAAACTTACGACCCATTGGGCCCTTAAGGTAGCTGACGTCCCAATTTTTGTATAAGAGAATGGATTTGAGTCCATTAAAGCTAATTGGATTAGTTATGGCCCAGTAAGGCCCATTAAAGATAAACTAGTCCATTTTAGGCTTATAAGGCCCAAAAAGGTTAAGTCTCATGATAGTGGGTCCAATTAGAGCCCATTTAAGAGTTCTAAGTCCAAAATAGTCAAAATGGAAGCTTATTAGCCCATTAGGCCCAATAAGGAAAACCCTAGTCTATATAGGACTTAAACTGCGATTTCTAGGGTTTTCAACGTTACTTGATGAATCTAGGTTTGCATGTGTTTCCATAGGTTGAGCTTCAAGCATAACATGAATTAGGGTTACGAGTTTAAAGTAGATAATGTTTACAAGAGTACATAATTTCCTTACTAGAATGCTAGTTGTGACAATTACTCTTTAGTAAATATTTGCAAGCCATTTACAAATATTAGACTAACATTTAAGTACCAAGTACCTAAGTGTTAGATGAAAATTATGAGTTCTATTTAGTAAATACTAGAAGTACTATTCTCTTCCAGACTTTTTCCAAATAAGATGAGTAAACCCTCTTCCAGTGTCAAAATTTTCCACAAGAGAAACAAAATCTATCTATGTGGGGTTTAGTAGATTTCTTCAGCTTAAAGTTGTTCAGTCCATAAAACATGGGCCTCTTAGATCACACTAGGTGTTCACTACATTTATTGGAATATATATTGACCTGTTATATCATATATATATATATATATATATATATATATATATATATATATATATATATAATATCCAGCACTTCCTAGAAGTTATGAATAACTATTCCTAGCTTGATGTTAGAAACATCTTAAGCATCACAGTGATGCCTTTACTAGGTATC
The DNA here is from genome assembly GCF_051521515.1 of Lactuca serriola. Classification (NCBI taxonomy): domain Eukaryota; kingdom Viridiplantae; phylum Streptophyta; class Magnoliopsida; order Asterales; family Asteraceae; genus Lactuca; species Lactuca serriola. The sequence goes on along the minus strand of NC_136412.1, from coordinate 33,795,593 downwards.
ATCTTCAGGTCTAATTGATCAAAGCAAATAGTTTAGGACTAGGAAAGTTATGTGTATAGAATTTCATATCTCTCATGAGATTGTCTCTTAAGACATGAACCCATTCATTGAAAGTTGTATCTATTGAAGGTTACTGTTTCATTTAGTCATTAAAGAAAATGAAAATTCATGATAATGAGAATGGATTATTTAACTACAAAATTTTAACAAAATTCATTTAGTATTTTCAAGTTTTAATCTTTAATAATTAATACCCTTTTAGTTTCCAGAAACATTAATTATCAAAGTCTAGGATTTAAGTTGCAAAACAAATAAATGGTTAGGTATCATTTATCCCATCCATTTGAATTCAACTTGGTAGATATTGATTATCAATTATATCTTACTATATAATTCCTAGATTTATGGGATCGCTAATTAACAAATTTAATTAGACATTTTTGATCCCATCTATGCATCGAAACTCTCTTGCTTAGGTATCCTTTATCACAAATGATTTCTGATCAAATCCTCCAATTTGAAAAACTTGTGTATTCGGTGTATAACTTGGTTATAGAAATCGCGAAGACATCCCAACCATCAAAAGACAACACTAAGCGGTCAGGTATCCTTTATCCCACTAGTGCATACAAGAGTTGTGCGAGTGTTTTTCAAAAGGATTGCATAGATTTGAGATTTGTAAAATAAGGGTCTTTATATGTTTTATAATTCTAGTTTAAAAACATATGCTATCATGGTTATTACATGCATATAATAAACCATAGTATCGATTTTCAAAAGAAAATCACTTTTAAAGGATCTATATAAAAGTTAGCTTTTATATAATTTATACAATTCAATTTTAATAACTGGTATTAAGTTTGAATGCATTTGAACCTTTTATATTTTTAATAAAACTTCATTTTATTAATTATATATTTGGAGTTTGTATAAGTTACAAAAATCACTATTTTAAAACTTATAATGGAGTGTTTCAAAATTTGCTTTTATTAACAATTTTATAGAACCGTGTTTTATTTTTAAATATAACAACTTGTTACATCTTATATCCAATGTTGAAAAACCGAAACTCCATGTGATGTTTATTTTGTACAAAATTATTTTAGCATGTGAAAAACTAATTTTATCAACCACACAAAATAATTCATAAAATAAACAACACAAACATGCATAAAAAAGATATGTACATAAACATAACCAACTAATGATATTTTTGTGAGCCAACACAAAAATGTCAAGTCCATTCCTAAAGGGACATATAAGGGGACCAAAATATTCTTGTAATGTTGTTGTTGAAGCTCTCAATTGAGTAAACACCCATTGCTTACAAAAGATTGGAAAAACTTCTTGAAGGCTAAAATTCAGCAATTGTCGCTAAAAGCCAACAACCCTTTGTGAACAACATTAGTGACACTTTTCAGAAAATGTCACTGAAAAACCTGCACACCTTTTAGACTTGAAAATTGCTCTTTTGTCTTCAAAACTGGTTCCAACTTGATTTATTGTTATATTTATGTACAAATAAATTAATTCTAAAAACAAATCTATTACTTTACAAAAATAACCAAGAAAAGTTAATCTATTTAATTATTACATACCATATGAATAAATAAATTATTATAACCATTTTATAACAAAAATAACCAACACAACAACATAATAACACATTGGTCCTTGGCTAGTTTATGCACATCATATAAACCAATATACACATCAAACAACCTTTGTTTTTCTAAGACAACATTAAATGACAAAAGATGCATGAAACTTTTGTCATATAAAATAACAAATATAAAGTTTTCATAGAAAATACGTATGAACTTATTTTTATACAAAAACAAGTTATCCATATTCTCCAAAAACTTAGATTTCCAAAAAATAAAAAAATCTAACCAAACTTGCAAGGTGGCTCTGATACCAATTGTTGGATTTTTAGTTCAAAAATAGTTTCATAAATTAGAAAAATTATGGCAACAAAAGACTTTAATTTTGAAATAACATAAACATTTTATACCCACCAAGGATCTTCTTACAAGTTATAGAAAGATTAAACACCAACCAAAGGAATGATGAAGAAATAACACCCTTTGTAGTTCTTTGTGTCCTCTTGAGAGGCTTGGAAGTTGATGAAGAATGTGGAAACTTTGAGACACCAACAATGTCTCAACTTGATGTAGATGCTAGTTCAAAACTCTTAAACCCTCAAGCTTGAAGTTCATAACCAAAGTATGAACTTCAAGAGAGTATTAATGCACGTAATCTTCAAGTGTTCTTAACAAAACAAGAGAGAATGAGGTAAAAGAGAGGACTTTTGGCCATATGCTTCAAATGGAGAGAATGAGAAACTAGCCAAGTGAAAGCCCCCTTATTTATATGCATAAAGTGAAGTTATTAACCATTAGTTCCTTCAACTTTAGACAAACTTTTCTCCATGTCATAATAGTGTCCATGCATGTTTCTAAAGCATGATTAAACAATTCATACGCTTCTTCTTTTTATGCAAATCTTGAAAACTGCATAAAGATGAGGAAAGTTAGTTTAAAATTTATAAACTCAAGGTTTATAAAATATAAACTTTGTCTTTTGAGTAAAAGACAAAATGTTTTCAACTAGTCCGAAAAGTTGTACATGATTTAATAAAGCATACCATATGATATATTATGTTACTTTCTAATGAAAATTAATTATTTCCTAGAAATAAATAATTCCCAATTTAATTATAAGAGTTTTATTGAATATTTATTAAAAATCAATTTTTAATAAATAAGCAATTGTATCAAATTGTTGTTAGTGTGACCCATTAGTATCATATGTTATTTAGCAATATCACTTTAATATGACTCTTGAGCATACTAGATATTTCAATATGTATTCCTAGGTCAACCAACAGAGGTAAAAGACTAATCATAGAGTACAAACGACCCTCAACATGAAAGCCTTTTCCACAAGCCAACAATCCCGAAAGTTGTGTTGCATGGTGTTTCTGCCACTAGGCCGAGGGTGTGACACTGGTCATATCAGAAAAATAACAACAATTTAACAAATCAAACCTAAAATCACTATAAAGAATAATTTCATAAGTTCCAAGCTTGGTAATAGGTGAAGCACGACTATTCCCCCATGATCAGATTCAGTCTTCCATGCTTGACATCCTCACTTCTTCTTATACCCTGCATATTAGTGCAATTGTGGAAACCACATCTCGTATCAAGAACCCAAGAATTAGTAAGCGGTGTGTTATTTATTTGAATAATGTATATACCTGATGAAGAACAAGATGTCTAGTTTGAAAGCTCTCTCGCGAAACATGGCGGTGATATCCGCCACATTATCAGTAGTTTGGTGAAGGTCCAGGAACTCCTTCACCAACTGTTGAACCTCGATCACCGGTGCCAAATCATCCATGAACTTCATAAGAAAGTCTTCCCAAGTCATTTCCGCGACAACCTTGCTTCCCAAAGCATGGACTACCTCTTCCCACCAACCACAAGCTTTGTCTTTCAAAAGACCTCATGCAAGTCTAAAATTCACCTCCTTGAGACATGAGCTATTCCAGAAAGCATTTGTGATGTATGCCAATAATCTCCTATTAATAATGGGGTACTTCTTCCCAAAGAACTCAGGAGCCCCACACGCATGAAGTTCTTGAAAAGTCATTGAGCATGAAACCACCATAACTACAATATCAATACAACATGCGCACAGACACTTATCCATAATCCATAATCCTCTCCTCGATCATACCAACGATCACATGAGTTTGCTCCAAAATTTTAAGAGTAATCTCAAATGAAATGAACTCTCGCATCTGCTCATCCATGTGTCTGGCTCCAGAACCTAAACTCGATCCCTCACCAGGACCTGCACCTCCTTGAGTAACCACCATACTGAAAATAAACAATACAAACAATCAGAAAACACTCAAAGAATCACACACCATGTGAGTTCCTAACTATCCTTGTGACTCCCCTTGACACAGGTATAGATTTCCGTACTTTCCTCAAGAGTCGTCTCGATTCCCATAAGTGACTCCCTTACTACTAAACATTCCCCATTCCGACTAAACAATGCATCTGCCAAGCTAACATACTTCCTAGGTTCTCATAGGATTACTTCCCACCACTCTCGAGCATCCAATGCAGAGGTAACCCCCACTAACTACATTATGAATATAATTACTTGCAAAAGACACTAGATAATTCTTTGATTGGAGGGTTTCACTCTACAACGGTTGGACTCAGAAAAGAGCTGTGCAATAGAGTTAAATCTAACCTTCTAAAATTGAATATCACTGTAACATGTAACGTAGCATATTTGCTTGATAGTTAACTAGTATTAACAACGGTTCCTAAAAGCACAAAGCAAGCAAGATTCTAGCATCAATTTCTAACCGGTGCTGGCTAATCAGGCCACCCTATCATATCATTTGTAAGATATACTAGCATGCAACTCTAGAGGCTCATACAATAGACATAAAAAGGCATCTCTCCTAACATACAGCTCTGAGCAGATCCTTGGCTCTAATCTAGCATGGTATATACATATACAAATTTTGAAACACATAAACATGTATGGGTATTTTTGGAAATACTTACTTGAGCTCGTCTGATTGCACGTATCACACCGCATCTTTAATAAAAAACTTTTAGAAAATTCGTTCTTTTATCATTTCCTCAGTTTGAGTTCAGAGACACCCGGGAGTTTGCTCGAATCCCTCAAACCAAGGCTCTGATACCAACTTCTAATGTCCAAAAATATTAAGTATGGTTTTATTTTCAAGTCAACGAAAACCATCAAACATTCATTTCATAAGCCAATCAAAGTGTGACAATGTAGAAAATAGTTATCAAGGTACAAATCAAAATTATAGAATGCAAAACACTAATGGATACAGTGCGATCATGTCGGCCCTTCCCCTCCGAAACAGAGGTACCTGAAAACGTAAACATAAACTGTAAGCACAAAGCTTAATGTGCTCCCCAAAAATACCACATACTATCACACCCTCAAACAAGAAGGGCATAATCGTTCGAGGGCGGATGACTTCATGTAGTATCGTAACGGTTGAATACATAGTAAAGAAAGTAAAACAACCATCATATATATAATTTAAAAGTTACATTATTAAATGATACTTGTTTCAAAACAAATTACAATATGATGACAAAATGAGTTTTAAACTGACGCCTTAGCATCACTTCTCCAAAAGATGAAGTTTACATATATTACGGAATCCCTGAGAAATACAAGTAAATTTGAAAGAGTAGATCAACGTTTAAGCTGGTGAGTTCATAAGTATTTAATGTCAATGTTTGTATGATTTTGACTGAAATTGTTTGTAGATGTTTAAAAACTCCTACAAAATCCCATATTTCCTACTAGTATACTTGTAGTCTTTTACCAAGACTCGACTGTTTTTGAATGTTTGCTTCCAGAAATCCAATATTTTTCCATAAGTGTGTGGTAGTTTAAAAGTTCCAAAACTATAATGAAATGGTGTTTTTCATGCCTAGAATAGTAGATTTATATATGTATAAAATCATTAAGGCATTTGATAAACCTGTAAATCAACGTGTTTTTAATACTCCATGTGAGTTTTATAACCATGCTATTGACCTAGACTGCCTGTAACAACGTTCTTCAGGTGTTGGAATGTTATGACGTTTGTCACCCCAGACCTGCTGGTCTAACTATAGCTAACAGTTTAGGTGCGAGATTGTCAATCCCTTATAGATCTATACACAAGTATCATGCTCTCCCATCAAGATATTATAGTATATAATACAGGCTTTAACTGCATACTTGAATGTACGTGAAGTTAAATGTCTCACAAAACTTAGTATCAAATAGATTTACGTATGAAAAGTCCAATTATTCTTGTATATGAAAGTATTTCCTTGATATAGTACTTATAGTAAGAAAAATCTCATGAATATCTAGTAAACAATACGTATTATAGTTTTTCCAAATGTGTGATTCGTTTGTATGATAAACCCTAGTGTAGTGTTGACTTTGTATGTAAAGTATAACATTTTTAATAACATTACTGAACATTTATACTCAAAATATAAATAAAGTGTTTAATATTTATATAACAACATGTTTCATTCCAAAAAGACAAAGTGTTATCATGATATGTTTTATGAGAATGTTTTCGTATGATAGTTATAAATCACATATGATTTATTATATAACAAAACTATAGCAAAAGATTGATGTTTTTCACACGAGGATAACCGTGTGTGTACTTGTATCCCCCCTCCCCACTTAAAAGTGTATAAAAGCATTTAGAAAACCTTTGAAAACGTAGTTATAGAGGTATGAACTCACCTAATAGATTGAAGAAGGTGAGACGAAAACCGAACAAAACTTCGACTTGAGAAAGCGGATTTCTCGGGTTTCTCGGGAATTCTCGGGAGCGTAGAACTTCCGTAAGGGCTTGAATATGAAACTGGAATGTAGGGATAATCTCGAGAGGTTAGAAGCACGAAAATCGGGAGCGTTGGTGGTGAATTAGCAACCTTTTCCTGTCACCCTCGCACCCTTTATATAGGGACTGGAAAAGATGAGAATGCGGGGCGTTCCTGCTGGGTACGCGAGGCGTTTCCCTACACAGGGTGTTCCCGTGAACGCAACGCACTTCGAAGCTGAAATACGTTATCGCTTACGAAACTCGGATGGGATGGCGAAGGGACAGGTCTGCAAGCACGAATGCGGGGTGTTCCCTTAGGGAGCGTAGGGCGTTCCCTTCGGACCAGCCTCGGAAGTTGTGCCCAGAAATTGTAAAATCTGTAACATTCACATACGAGCTCCGTTTTCGACGTTTTTTATATGCACGCGAAGGTGAGAATATACTCTACAACTCTCATTTAGACTCCGTTGGCAAATTTTCAGTTTATTTTTAATAATATATTTTTAACAGGCCGGGACTGGAAAAGTCCGTTAAAAATCTGTAACTTCTTCATTCCATGTCCGTTTTTGTCAGTCTTTTTACTGTTGTACTACTATTGATGAGACCTAAGATTCTCATTTATGTTGCGTTGGCTAAAATTCGCTCGATCTCTATTTCAAGTTTTTAGCTGTCTAGTACTATATCCGAAACTTCGAAAAATCATAACTTCCTCATACGAAGTTAGATTTGGACATTCTTTTTTTGTTTTTTTACAGTTTAATGATATCAATGTCTTTCATTTATATACCTAAGGTTAAAACGTATTTTATTGAAACTTCGCGTTATAAGTTTAACTGTATTGACGGTTTTGTTGTGAATCTTAGGTTTGTCATAACTTCTTCGTTATAACTCGGATTTTAGTGTTCTTTATATTTCTGAAACCCTTGACACAATATCTATCATTTATGAAATCCTATAGAGATTTTGAACCTTTTATTTTTTTGACGATAATTTCATTATATCAAAAGAGATTACAACTCTTGACTTTTTAGGTCATTACATTGATTTGAAATATCGGGTTGTCACATCATCCCCCGTTAGAGGGATTTCCGTCCCGAAATTAAATGTAAGGTAAATATTTGTGGATTAGGGAAAGAGATGTGGGTACTTTTGTTTCATCTGATCTTCGCATTCCCAAGTATATTCAGGTCCTCGTTTTGCATTCCAGCAGACCTTCACAATGGGTATGTGACTTTGTTTTATTCTTTTAATATCCCTATCCATGACCTCAATTGGTTCCTCTACAAAGTGGAGACTCTTGTTGATTTCGATTTCGTCTAGAGGGACGACGATGGTCTCATCGGACAAACATTTCTTCAAGTTTGACACATGAAAGGTAGGATGTACATTATTGAGTTCATGCGGCAGTCGAAGTTTGTATGCCACCAGGATGATCCTTGCAAGGATCTCGAATGGTCCGATATACCTTGGGTTTAGTTTCCCACGTTTTCCGAAACGTATTAACCCTTTCCAGGGCGAAACCTTCAATAGCACTCGTTCCACAACCTGAAATTTTAAGGGCTTCCGTCTTTTGTCCGCATAACTCTTTTGTCTATCTCTTGAAGCGTTTAGTCGTTCCCGAATTTGAACAATCTTCTCAGTTGTTTCTTTTATAATTTCTAGGTCTGTGAGAGCGCTGTCGGGTACTTGTCCCTTGGCTAGTTGCGTGTCACCCACTTCGGCCCAACACAGTGGTGATCTGCACTTGTGGCCATAGAGGGCTTCGAATGGAGCAACTTTAATGTTGGAGTGATAGCTATTATTTTATGAGAATTCGACTAGTGGTAAATGGGTATCCCATGATTTACCAAAATCAATTACACAAGCTCTTAGCATATCTTCCAAGGTTTGTATGGTCCTCTCACTTTGACCGTCGGTTTGTGGATGGTAAGCGGTACTCATGTCTAGTCTCGTCCCTAGAGATTTTTGCAGCGACTGCCAAAATCGCAAAGTGAACCTACTATCTCTTTCGGAGATAATGGATATTGGTACACCATGCATTCGTAAAATCTCTCGGATGTATGTTCGAGCTAGCTTCTCCATCTTATCAGTTTCCTTTATTGGTAAGAAGTGTGCGGATTTTGTTAATCTATCGACGATCACAGGTGTCTAGCACACCTGATGTCTTGGGTAATTTGGTTATGAAATCCATGGTTATCCGCTCCCAATTCTACTCGGTTATTTCAGGCTATTGTAGTAATCTCGAGGGCTTTTGGTACTCTACCTTGATTTTGGCGCAATTCAGACACTTGCCCACATAGGTAGCGATCTTTGCTTCCATGTTCGGCCACCAATACAGTTTCTTGAGATCAAGATACATCATGTCTGAACCTAGATGCACAGAGTATCGAGTCTTATAAACCTCATTCATGACCACGTCTCTGAATCCACCAAAGATCGGTGTCCAGATCCGATCCACGAAGTAACGAACTCCGTCACCCTTGACTTCAAGATTCTTATCCATTCCCCTTAAGGCTTCACCCATCACATTCTCTGTTTTCAAGGCTTCCCTCTGAGCTTCCTTAATTTGTGTGGACAAGTGTGAATGGATCGTCATGGTTAAGGCTTTCACTCAGCGGCCCGATTATTCCTTTCGACTAAGATCATCAGCCACCACATTCGCTTTTCCTAGATGATAAAGAATTTCACATTCGTAGTCATTCAACAGTTCAACCCATCGCCTTTGCCTCATGTTGAGTTCCCTTTGATTGAGGATGTGTTGAAGGCTCTTATGGTTGGTAAGGATTGTGCATTTCGTGCCATAGAGATAGTGTCTCTAGCTCTTTAGTGCGAAAATGACTGCTCCCAGTTCGAGGTCATGTGTAGTGTAGTTGACCTCGTGCGTCTTGAGTTGTCTCGAGGCGTAGGCGATGAACTTTCCTCGTTGCATTAGAACACATCCAAGACCGTGATTAGATGCATCACAGTAGACCATGAAGTCTTCTGTTCCTTTTGTCAAGGACAATATAGGTGCGCTGCATTGTGCTTGCTTCAGTGTTTGGAATGCAGCGTCTTGTCTTTCTTCTGTTGAGAGAAAAACTTGAGACACACTTGAACAAACGTTAGAACAAGTAAAGTTGCGGAATTAGTTAATCTCAAAGGATCTAAAATCTAAACAATAATAAGTTAACAAGTTAGCTAGTTAGATAGTTAGTTGAAGAAATGTAAGGAAGAATAAATGACAGCAGGTGATATATCAAGTAAACACATAAGTTGATTCATAACATGGAATGCATGCAAACCAAGTTAGTGAGTGAGATCGAGCTTAGCGATAAAGTCATGAATGACTTGCTCCGAAGAGAAACATTTATCAGTTATGCTCGAAAGGATTCAGAGAGTAAGAAAGATATGAGATGCGTAAGAGAAATGTAAATGATATACTTGAAGATAGTTCCAATAGATAGAAGTGAAAGAGTCTTTTTAAACTGTGAAAGAATGAGATCTATATATAGAGACTCAAGAATTACATTTGATTCACTCTCTAAGAGTAGCCATACAAGACATACTGGACAATAGAGAGTATTACAGAAAAGATAGATAAAATTAAACTAAGTAAAGTAATTAAGACTACGGTTGGATAGATAACTCCAGATGAGGCTGATGATGGGAACTTGACTGCGGATCCTTGTAGGTTGTGGTAGGTTATGTTAAGAGGGTCACTTCATGTTTCAACAATTTCTCCCTAAGTGACCTCTAACTTTTTCTTTATCTATCAAGTTTTAGAAACTTGATCAGAATCCACCCAAAACTTCCTGATATTTTCCATCCAGGTGATCCTTCTTAAAATCTCGAACTTGACTTTGGCAGTTTTGTGTTTCGATTTTTCTACTGCGGTTCGACAGATTTCAAGATGCTTCTTTGAAAGACGGTTCATGGAGGTCATGGGAATGAATTATTTGACTTGATCGGCCTTCCTTTTGAAGATGACGCCAAGTTCAGGAATGTTTGTTGCACCTACGGATCTTTCTTGATAACCTTCGGTAGGCATCGGTATAGGATCTAGTGGTGGTAGATCGATCTTTTTGGCAATGGTTGGGTGGATATCCGCATCAATATTTGCGAAGTCGCAGACTGTTTCCTTCAAATAAATATTTTCCCTTTCAAGTGCTATCTTCATTTTCGGATACTTGTCACACTTGTTTTGGAACACCTTTGCTATAAGAAAAACTTCTTCTGGGTTCATATAGGGGAAGTCAGCCTGGGTGCGGACATAGTCATGATTCCTTCTTGTGAGTGTGTATTGTACGAAGTCAGCCTTTATGAATTTCCGGGGCTTGAAGTTCTTGGATGCTGATGGTCTATCGTTAGACCAAATTTTCACAATGGGAGAGGCATGTTTGGCATAGAATCGATTAAGTCTCTCGAAATCCATTGGCAGTCTTTTGTGATCCGGAAGGCTTCGGTCAAACTGCTCAAATACTATGAAGTATTTAGCATTTGGGTAGATTGGAGCATCACAGTAACCATCAGAGGGGGGTTCAGCATATGTGAGATATGGTTAGTAGTCATCATCTAGCAGTCTGTGGTGGGGAATGATCCAAGAGTTTATCAAGGATTCATCCATGACAGTGTCGAAACTGCATTCTCTCCATATGAGCTCAACAAGTTTAGCTGCTTTCCAATCAGCTTTCTTCTGTTTGGTGACGGGAGAGTCATTTGAGCTTGGAGACGACATGTGATCTGCTAGATTCTTGAAGTGATAGGGAGTTTCAGGGCGTTCGGGAGAGGGAACGGTTTTTTGTTGTGGTGGAGGGGACTAATTGCTTGGACTCTTATGAGGAGATGGTTGCGGTGAAGGAATTTTCTAAGAACCACTGTTGGATTGATGATCTTCTTCATAATGTTCTTCTTCATGAAGGTCTTCTTCACTTCCCCGTCTTGAGGAGTTTAGACCCGGAGCCTCCTCAAGCCATTGTTTGAGACCATCGACCTTGGCACACACCTCCTGAAAATGGGCTTTGAGAACATTAGCCAGTTGCTGGTTGTCAGGGATGGTAGTGTTGAAGAGTAGTTGATGAATCTCCTGTGTTAGTAGGAGAATTTCAGGGCCATGGAAGTTTGAAGATAGGGATCGTTGGAGTCTCTTGATGGTTGCATGAAGGACTGAAATAGTGGACTCATAAGTAGTGTTAGTCTCAACTATCAGTTTCTAGAAAAGAGAGGATTGGTCGGCAATGGTTGTTTGCAGATTGTCTTTGATTGCAGATACCTCAGAGATGAGGCGCTCCGCATCAGCCATGAATTCCTTGTGATCTGCTTGGCGATTGTTGTCAAGGGACCGAATTCCCATTTCTACTTTGAGAGAAATTCTCTCAGCAGCTAGACGTTCCCTGGTCTCCAACCTTTCAATCCTTTCGATCAAGGACTGTGGAACCGGATGGTCTTCTCATTGCAGTTGAGTTAACTTGACTGCGGAAAGAATTTGATCTACTTTGGATTGTAGACTTAGGAATTCTTTTCTTGAAATGGCCATCTTCTACTTTTTCTTTTTATCCTTGGGATTAGAGGTTGAGTGTTGAGAACCACTCGATTCCTCTTCTTCATCAAACATCATGAGGTCATCATCCGAAGGACTGGGCTGATTAACCTCATTTAGATCAACGTCATCAAAACCGAAGGTAGGAGCAGAGTTGACTTCTATTTTGGTGTCTGCATCTTGAGAGTCTTTGGCAGTTGGAGATGGAGGGGGCTTTGAAGGAGTTTGATCAGCAGTCACAATTTGAGCTTTGCGGATTGTATCAACCATGTTTTCCATCAAAGCTTGAACTTTGCAGATAGTAGATACGGTATTGTCATTGTTGATTGTATCTGCTCAATACTTTGCTACAGACTGGATTTCTTGTTGTTTCTGCTGAAGCTGCTTTGTCTGACGTGGCTTTCTTGCTTGGAATGCCCTACGGAAAGCAACATATTTCTTGGCTCCGGCTTCATTGATGATTGATACTTGCTCCATGAATCATTTAGGTCTATTTCATCAATTCCTTGGTATCGCACCGAGGTGTCCCTCGGGTTCACGGATCCTTGCACATTAGTGCTCATTATGCCTAAACCACCTGTTACAGATGTAAGGAGAGTAGGATTTCCTGAGCTTCCTCGGTCTCCTTGACCTAGGGTCAAGTCTGGCCTCGGCTTAGTTCTGGCATAGGCTGAAGAGTCGCCTAGCGGTTAAGAAGGTGTTTGAAGTGTTTGAGTAACAGAAAAAAGTATAGAGTTCAACTCCTCTGGGTAAAATAAATGGATACGGGAAGCCTTGGAGATCTTAGGATAGGAGCCCGTTCTATCCTCTTGGGATTGAACAAGGGGGTGAATCTCGACGTTGCGGTGAAGCAGACGCACCACCTGCGTGTGAGTGGTATTGGATGGTTGATTTGAATGGGTGCGCGGCCACCCCAAGGACTACTAGAGCCTTTTAAGAGGTTGCGGTATCATTCCGGTCACGCATTTGGCCAGTGTAATTGGTTTTTCTTTTCTTGAGGATTGCGATGGGTTGATCGTACCCATCAGAATCACTAATAGAGGGAGATTGAATTTTTCTTGGTTCGACATTTGTTATCACTGGTGGAGTGAGTTTCCTTTTCTTTGAAGGATTGGCTTGTTTGGGAGCATCCTTTTTCTTAGGAGTGCCATGTTTCTTGGTGTGGC